>NC_140593.1:264053899-265253899 GCF_964204655.1 Triturus cristatus
CAAATGAAGTTTCATGAAAAAGCAGCCAAAGCAGCCAACGCGTTTCGTTCAATTCGGCACATCGCCAAGAGAACTTCTTCAGGGCTTTTACAAATACATACACCGATTTAATAGTCCTCTGCGTTAGTTCAAATACCGGGTCTAATAATCAAAGAACCGAAATCTATCATCCAGTCTGTGTCAAATCAAATCAATATGTAACAGTAGTTATTGGAAGGTCAAAAGGATAAATGCCTTCGATCCCCAGTTGGGTAATCTTCGCCTTAATAAGCGGTCAGATAAGGCGTCTTGCCGACACAATCCACTGATAGAGTAATGAGAGTACTTAGATTGATGCTGAGAAGGTGAGCTAGGTGTCACTCGAGGTAGTATTCATGAACTGAATGAGGCAGTGCTGGGCATCACAATATTCAGATTGCTGTGTCTGTTTTATACTTGTGAAATATGACTTACAACAGTTCTGCCCAGTGTTTACACACTGATGAAACAGCATGACATCATCATATCATGAAATCACTGCTGGTATGGAAAACTGTAGGCTGCTCCCTCCAACCCATCTTATGCCAATTAGCGGTAGCTTATATCTGAAGAGAGAGCTCCTCACCTTTCGCTAAAATGAGATTTTCAATCTCTTTCCAACTCCCAGATGCTCACCCAGTTCTTAGACACCTTGGAGTATCATATTTCACAAAGTGATTCTAATACTGAACAAGGAGTACAGGAAATGTTTTGGAAAGCCATACTTCTGAGAGCAAAAGTGGCTGTCAAAGAATGGTTTTCTGTGAAACCTTCCACAGAAGTATTCAAACGTTTGCATTCTGGATACATGTTTACAATGTAGAAATTATTTTTGTCAGTTTCATTGAAAATATCCTAGAAAATATCTCTGGAGCTTGTTTTGTACATTACTGCACAATTGATGGAAGTACTGCATTCTGCTAAAAAAAAAAAAAATCACATACTATGAAACACTTTTTAGGTCGAGCCTGAGTTAGCACGCATGCACTGCTCTGCGAGACTTGCTGTAGTGGAGTATGGAAGAGAATCCCTGCCCACTCTCTACCCTTATTTTTCATTGACTTGTGTCTTTGTCCTTTGTAAATGCTGGCTTCTGATTCAGTAATTGGCTTGTTAGTCCCTCCTTAGTACAGCCTGGTCTTCATTTGTAAGCTCCCATGGCTACTGGCCCTTTTAATTCGTTTTTTACAATGTACGTCTTTTTAAGTCTGTAAGCACTACTTTCTTTAATTCGTTTTTACTACTGCAGGCACAACACACCTCTCTGCAACATTCAGTGAGCAATGCACACTTTCATTTTCTTAGCAGCCCATCACTTGTTTAACCTGCACTTTCAGTTTCATGGTGAGCGCGAAGCGATGTATGTGTGCGGTACGAGCAGCAGAAGTTGCTGTGAGAACATGCAAGGCTTGCTCCCTGGGGCATATATAGCTGCCTCTCTCTCCCTCCTGCTCATTTCAGTTACAATCATAACAGTATTTTTTGTGAACCTGCGCTTTTAGTTTCATGGTGACCACACGCCTTTCTTTATATGTGGCTCGCCGTATTTACTTGAAGTGTTTTCTTCATAAAATGCCCCATGCCACACTTTAACATTATTGACTATTACTTTTACATATGCTTCCCGCCTACCCGCTACACGGACGCCGCGCGAAGCACACGCCATGTTAATTAAACAAATCTACAACACCATTGTTCCCACTCCCTCACCGTCTATGCCCTCTGTGCACCTTTGTTTTTTAAACAAACGTGGTGTCTACTTAATAGTGTTTCCCTTTTTTTTATTTTAATATTTTTTCTATATTTTTTCTATATTTTTTCTATATTAGGGCAGCCCTCACCCTCTGTTTTTCTGTCCTCTGCAGCTGCAGCACACACACCGCTTTCTTAACTTTGGTTGCGGCCAGTGCTCCTGCAGCTGCCCACACCCCCCATTGCCACTTTGAGGCAAACAGCCCAGCCATGGATGAAAAGGAGGGGGAAGAGGAAGGATCTGTGAACTTCCCCGAGGCAAGGGTCAGAAGGAAATCAAACAAAAAAATACACACATGGAAGAGATTTCCATGGATAGCCTCAGCTGCCGCTCGAGCTTTTAAATGCACAACTCTGTTTAATCACCTATGAAAAATTGAAAATGGGGTTGACTTTGCATAGTATTTAAACTTGTTATCTGGACATAAAAAAGATGTCACTAATAAACACTTAACTAGCTGAGCCATCCTGTCAGACGGGAGCGATGGAGCAAACATTTCCAAATTACTACGAGCACCTAGTTGTAGCATTCCATTACGCTGTATATTGCGTCTGTGGCATCGCAGAAGGAACTAGAGATATGCTGTTACCCATTTAATGTTTCTTGTCTCTCTCTCGTTCACTTAATACCTTTCTCTCATTGGTGTTTCCCATTAATTTACTGATGCTGAATTCAAAGCAATGCTCAGTTCATTGTTTTTCCAAACTGAGGGGTCTATTATGATGTAGGGCGGATCACCACCGCCCGCATGGTGGTGGCGATCCGCCCTACATCATACCCTGCCCGCCACCCATTTCCCCCCGCCATATTAGTATGGCGGGGGGGACCGTTTTTTTTCCGGTCGACCAGTCGACCAGGTGGATAAGGGGCTGGATATGGTGGCGGTGTCTGCTAGACACCGTCATCCATTTTAGCATGGGCAGCGGTGCAGGGCTTTCCATGGCGGAGACCCTGCCATGGAAAGCCATGCGGATTATGCTTACGGGGGCCCATTGTGGGCCCCCAGGGTATTGGGGGGTGAACATGGGGTGTTGTCACGAACAAGGTTGCATGCACCACGTGGTGCCTGTCACTTTGTGCATGACAATGCACAATGTGCATTCCCAGCATTGTGGTGGGCGGTGCTGTGAGCACCACCCGCTACAATGCTGGGAATGGAGGATGTCACCGCCACGGTGGCATCCTAATTGCCGGTGTGGGACCGCTGCACCACTGGCGGCCAGTCCCTGCACCGCTAGGGTGGCGGGCGGACTAAAGTCCGCTTGCCATCCTAATAAGCCCCTTAATGATTTGTAAAAAAAAAAAAAAGGAAATTGAGATCCCTACCGGTTGTTACTTCCATAAAGTGCACTGATACATCTTGTAGGTAGAGTTGCACTTCATACAAAAGTGGAATAAATATTAAATAGTGCAATTTATTTAGATTTTATTGCATACCAACTAAATTCTTGATTATTTGATCCTAAAGTAGTTTAGATTCCTCAGGAATCACGTTGTTTTATAAAAGCCAGTAGAAATGTTCTCTCGACATTGCGTTTCAGCTATATTAATCACTTCTCAATACCATTCCTCAACACCAAATACCGACTATGGACACTTACTGGCACAGTGCCAGCATTTAATAGCTATCTATTTGTTGCCCTCAAAATCATTTCACTTTCTCTAATTCACCATTTGAAAAATTCTAAACATTTTTATTAACTGAACCCTTACTCTTTCATTTGCGCCGTTCAAAGCATGTAACCAGAATCCTTCTTTCATCAGGTACTTAGTAATCATCTTAGCTTCTTCACGAAGTAACCACAGCCCTTCCAACCGTAGTGTACATAACAAGTCCTTTGCAAACTTGCCATGGGATCATAGAAATGCACAATGGATGAGAAAACTCTCTCAAGCCCACTCTGCATAAGATCAGTTCATCCGTGGATCAACGTTGGGGGTTGACTCTGCATGCTTTTGTTTTAATATTTGGACAAGCTTTTGCATATTATGAGGTTTTGTAAATTTGAGCACAATTAAAGGCCGCCTTTGATTGTATATATGTTTAATCATTTTCACTCTTCATAACATATTCCACACAAATATAATCCACACCATGCCACATAATTCTAATCAGCTTGATTTCACTCAGCGCCACACACTTCCACACTACATAATTCAGCTCTACACATTACTGTTTGACACCACATAATTTGACAACCAACCACATATTTCAACTCAACAACACAATTACACAGCACACTACATGTATCCAATCCACACCACAGAATTCCACATCATGCCACACAATTCAACAGCATACCACATACCTAAACTCAACAACATACCACTCCACCACATAAAATGCCATTCCACATAATTACACTCTGACACACAATCCCACTCCTCATAATTTTAATACACTTAATGCCACATAATTACTATCTATGTATTAACATTACACACAATGCCACACAAATCCACCACACAGAACTCCACAACTAACAATTCCAAACCAAATAAATCCACTCCACTCCACATCACACACATACACTCCAATCCAAAACACAAGAGTAAAACACATTCTCATTGACTGCACCAATACCTCTAACTCTCACAAATGGGCGACCAATTTGCATCCAAATGCTTGTTGTTGTTTAATCTTACTTTTCAATTGGTTAGATGTGCTGCCCATCAAGCCCATTGCATTTTGATAGTGGAACCATCACCCCATTTGAGTTCCGATTAGGTTTTGGTGCTGGGAGTCCAGACTTTTTTTGTTAGATCACACATACCTTGATGTGTAGACTCTAAGTGAAAGCCAGTGTGTGTTCTTTGATGTATTTACTTTGGTGTCATGATGACATTTTATTTGCTCATGAAAAAATGTTTTGGAAGTGTTTACTGCCTTGGATGCCTTAGCCTGTCAATATATGAGTTGTTTCTTCCCGTTCATTTGCTTTACTTTTCTGTCATGGTAACATCTTGTTGAAAGCATGTTTTCTTTTTCATACAATAAAGATGTGTGTGCATAGACTGTCTGAAGATACAAACAAAATACTGTCCCATTCTCAAAAGTACCTCCTAAGCAATATTTTGCGTTATTTCCCTTTTAAGTTGACAGCTCACATTACTAAATGCCGGCATTTGGCTTGCATAATTCAATTGGTCAAACTCCTGGTGGCCGGCAGTCTGTGGTCCTCTCCCTGTCCCAATTAAGGCATCAAAAAATCTGGGGGTTACCTTTGACGATGGGTTGAGCTTTGAGGCACGGGTCAGCCGCATGGTTAGTACTTTTTAAAATATTTTTAGGATTTTGAGAAAGGTTTTGCCTCTTATTCCGTCCGAACTGCACCAGTCGATCATCATCGCTCTGGTCACCTCTCGGCTGGATTTTTGCATGTCTCTGTGCCTGAAAATCAATGCGGTCTTCCTTAATAAGCTCCAGGTGGTACAGAACACAGCGACACGGCTGGTTCTTAAAATTCCCAAGCATCAGTCATCCAGGAATGGTATTCTCTCCCTGCATTGGCTTCCCATCAGGAAGCATATCTGCTTTGAGGCTCTGAGCATGGTATTCAAGGCCATGCATAGTGAGGGTACGCCATATTTGAAATCTCTTTTTCAATGGTACATCCCTGGGAGGCTCCTGAGATCCTCCTCTCAGAGAAAACCCGTGAATCCCAGTTTTCGCAGAACTCTTTCTCGGTAGCGGCTGCCAAGCTATGGAATTCTCCACCCACCTTTATCTCAATGCAGACTCTTATCCGGTTTTTTAAAAAACATCTGAAAACCTGGATTTTCTCCTCTTAGGTTGCTGCAGGTGCGCTTGTTTCCTTCCTCCTCTTTTGTCTGCTTTAGCGCCTTGACACCCTCGGGTATTAGTGTGCTTTATAAATAATATCCTATCCTATCCTCAATTCATCTGCAGCACAATGTTAATGAGGTAGGTGTTTAATGATGTGGTTAATCGTGTTTCTGTAACAAAAAATGTTGAGGGAGGGAAACATGACTAGAGCATTCACGTGAGTGGCATTAAAGATTCTATATCTGTATATGCAATGCACCAATTTTCCATCATAATGGTCTCACGGTGTTCACTGTTCAGAGAAATATGCATTACTGGATGTCCTGCTGCTTTTTGGAAGAAGCCAAATTTAGCATACCTTTCTGAATAACAGATGTCCTCCTATTATTTATTTAGTGTACTAATAACTAATGGATGTTTGCAGTGCGTTCTGCTTTTATGCATTAGATTGGTTGACTTTAGTGTTCTTTCAAAACTTAGGCTGAAGAGGGAGATCCCCTTTTTGACAGAAACAACAGACTTACAAATCTACTGAGCGGACCTTCCAATAGTCCAAGTCACCCTGTAACCCTGCTCAGAGTGAAACAGCAACACACTGATGCTGACGTTTGAGGAAAATTGTGGAAAGGTATGAGAGAGTGACATACAGGAGTCCGATTTAGATACAGGTGCAACGAATAATTGACATAGAAAATAGGAGTTTTAAGGCTTACTAAAGAAACAGGGTGGTGGACATTAATTCTTATCAGATAAGAACAATGGTTTGAGTCATCGGTCCCCATGTGATGCTGAGCTGCAACAAGCTCCAAAACACACCACGATAAAGCCATAGAACCTAAGAGAACACCAGAGAGAAGCAACACAGCAAAGAATCCAACTAATTGAAAACCTGCATGTGAGGTAAAAGGGAAGAGAAGGAAAACCACAACGGTGTGGAAACCTAAAGACAAGTGACAAACTATTAGGGGTTAGAAGCTGACAGTAACTTTAGAGGCATTGCCAGGTAAAAGTACACTGATCAATCTCCCTTTTTGTGCTAACTCTGATTACCCTATTCTGGAAATGTGTCAGTCTGAACTTGAAGTCCCACCTTTTTTTCTCTTAAACGCCAGCCACCACAGACCTGTTCGTCACAATCACCAGGGTTCTACTCTGCGTAGCCTAGAGGCAATGCGAGTATGATGCGGTACTGAGCGGACAGCATGTGGGGTCTTTTTCACATTGTAATACCTCAACTGTCAAACCTCAGTCTGCCCCAAGTTGTGTCAAGAGACTGCTATTTTGGCACTCTTCTAGTATTAAACTACAAGTGAATCTACTAGCAGAATTTCTTGCATATTCCTGTGGTGGGGGAAATTCTCAAGCAGATTCACCTCTAGCTTTACCGGTTCCACAATTTGGGGGGTTTCCATTACCACCCACCTGTAATTCATGGCTGAAGAGTCTGTTTATGTATTAAGTTTGGAAGTCAGGTCCCATAATTTCACAATGTTGCCTTCTGCTGCTTATATTGGTTAAAAGTAGTAAAATTAAATGATTGTGGCAGGATTTAAAGGTGTATTGTTGAGGGGCGTGGCCAACAGCATGGCCAGGTAGCTGCGTTCTCCGCTAGCTCCGCCGGCCCTCACTGAATCCTGACACATATCCTGACCCTCAATGCCTGAAAACTGCCCCAGTGCTGACCGGCGGGTGTGCTGAGGTTGATGCGGGCTGGGGGACTGATGAACGGGAGGTTTTCACAGAGATACGAGCCCTTCCTGCATCGCCATCAGAGTGCGGCCCTTTAGGATGGTAGCCAGCCAGGGCAGCCAGTGGTGATCTGTGGATCCCGCAACAGCCATGAACTGTGAGGTGGAGGTGGAACATGCAGCCTGGGCGCCGACGACCAGAGAGAGGAATTAGCAGCGTGTAATATCCCCACCCTTCACGGGCAGAACAGAGAGGAGCAGTGATGGTCCGCCAGGTACAGGCACTACATCGGACCTGCAATACCAGGATGCGCGGACCGGAAGAGCCTTGCTGGTGGAGGGGTGACTCCTGACTCCCGGAGCCGAGCAGTGGCCAGGTAAGCTGCTCCGAGGTGGAGAGCGGACGCTTCTGTTTATCCCCATTGCGACAGATAATTGATGCACCGAATGAGACTGCGTGAGTCGGCCAGGCTGAGGCCGCGCAGCCATGAAAGGCCCTTTCCGGCTGCGGCGGAGGAGGGAGTGGGGGACTACGGGCCCAGGACTACATTGTTGCTTGGAGTTGGCCGTATGATTGGGAGTGCTTAAGGGGGCCAACTGCTGGACTCTTCCTTCTACCCCTATGGCCTTTGTCCACGTGAGCTGCCTAGTTGAGTGCTGTGGGGACTGACAGCGTCGCGGACACCGAGGCAAGATTCTCTACCTGGGGCTAGATAGAGGAGGCTTTTCAGGTGCAGGGACCCAGCATTGTGGACCGGTAAGTCGGAGTGGCTGGACTACTGACACCGGGTGAGGCACCCTGAGACTGGGCGAGAGGCCCCCACGTCTTTCCTCCTTCGCAGCGGGTGGCAGAGGCCGCGGCCGTGACCGTGCAGGCCGGCCCGCCTGCTCTGGATCTGCCCTGGAGATCCTCTTTGTCACTGGCAATGCAGCGTCTGGGAGGCGGTGGGTCTGGGCCCACAAACCATGCCATACGTCGCAGAGCTGATCCGGGAGGCCCATTGAGGATGGAGACGTGATTTCCTTCGCCCCTCCGCTGATTCCAATAACGCAGATGCGGGCTGCCTAATTACGTGTGCAGAGGACCGTTGCACCAGCAGGCCCCATTGTGCTTCTCGAGCTATTGGCTTTCTGGGGACATAATATAACAGTGGTGTGAGTGCATGGAGTGGGCCTAGCATTTCCCGGCTACAAGGTCTTGCAACCTGCAGAGCAATCAGCTCACCGCTTTGGACATGATCCCACGGAGGTGCCGGCAGGAGCCACACAGACACGAGGGACAAGACAGTCCACCACTTAGGTGGGGGGAGCCAAGAAGACATCCTGTATGTGGTTCGGTGGGCCTGGACTCTGCCTCCTCCCCTTTCCTGGGTCCTTGCTAGTGTAAAGAGTATACTGAGACAAGCGAAGAGGGGGTGGCTGGAGACAGGAGCTGTGTCCCCGTCCGTGGAACTCACCCATTACAGGGGGAAGCTTTGGGGCTTATGCACTAGCCCACGCAGACTGACGGACATCACTACAGCTGGCCTGGGAGCTACGAGACACCACAGAGGGTGAGTCGTTGGGAAGCCCCCAGTGGTGCTACGAGGGCCGTGACTGTGGGAGAGAGTGTCTAGCTACATCCTCACACCAGACGGCCTGCAACGGCGAGGGATAAGGAGCCTAAGACGTAGTTACAGGGTAAATTAGATCAATTTGCCAAAGTGCTACCTGCGCCGGCGGGAACAGAGAGAGGTTCAGCTCCCCTTCCGGACAATGCGGCCATACTACAAGCAATCCATGAGTCAAGAGAAAGCTTGGATGGGAAGATGGCGATACGCTCAAAGGTTAAATTGCTTCGCCACGACCTGCGAAAAGTCTCTGAACGAGTTACTGAAGCTGAACACCGCATCTCGGAGCTCGAAGGTACCTCTCTCTCTATGTGGAAGGATGTGACGGGGCTTTTAGCCTCAATGAAAGAAGTGGCCTAGAGGGTCGACGATGTTGAAAATAGGGCCCACAGAAATAACCTTTGATTTATTGGTTTTCCGGAAAGTGCGGAACTGACGGACCCGGGCCAGTTTCTCCTGATGTTTCTAAAAGATACCCTTCTAAATACCCATCCATTTTTCGTCCTGCTTTGTCATAGAACGAGCACACAGGATGCCTAATGCTTGCCCGCCTCTGGGGGCCCCCCCTCGACCCTTGACAGCCCGCTTTTTGAACTTTCAAGACAGAGACCTAATCCTTCGCGAGCTGAGGAAGATGGGGGAGATCAAATATAAAAATACGCGAGTGATGGGATTCCCGTACTACTCAAGGGACGTGCAAAAGCAACGGCGAACCTTTGATCTGGTTAATGCGCAGCTTCGAGCACTCGAGATTCAGTACACGTTACTGTTCCCAGCCAAGCTTAAAGTTATCCTCCAAGGCAACACGCTGTTTTTTCAGACTCCAGAAGAGGCATGGTCGTGGATTGAGGAACGGCCTCGGTTCAGGCGTAGATCACCCCAAGTTTCAGATTGGTTCACAGAAAAGAGACTGGGCTCAAGTCAGGAGCGACCCAAAGAAAAGCGCAGGAGACGAGTGTTGAAAATCCGAGGTGCAGCCGGAGGAACACCGGAGAGGTCCTTGCGGCCTAGAGAAAGTAGGTCACAAACATCAGATTTTGATGACGATGCTGTGCAGGACCACGCGACACACACCTCGCTGAGATCGAGTGACAACATCCACACAGAATTGTCAGAGAGAGAAGACTCAGCGGGTGCAGATAGTGAACACCCGTTACTGGAGAGCATTCAACGGTTGGAAGCCCCAGACCCGATTCTGCTCAACACAAGCACGCAACAGCATCCTCCCAGTAATGGCGAAGAGAACTGAGAAGGGGCCAGACAGCCGCCAACAGACAGTAAGATAACCCTAAGGCCTGGCAGACATTGCAGAACTTTGGCTTGAGACAAGGAAGTACATTGAGTGCTGTTATTGTATTATTGTGTAGTTAATTGAAACAGGGGTGGATGGAGGGCTACAGACCTCTTAGTGGATTAGCCGTGGCAGAGTTGCCATGTTGACGAATTGGGGGAGGGTATGTGTACCTGAAGAGTGTAGGGTGGGGGGTAAGTTAGACATTGTCAAATGTTGTGTATTGAGATTGTCATGAGGGGTGGACTGTTTTTTTCAGTTAAATCAAATGAATGCCGAGATTGAGCTGGGATTTTGGGATGTGGGCAATCCTCTGGGAGGGGGCTGGACATGTAATGAGTCACAAACTGTATTGCAATGACTGAGGACAGATTCACGGCATTAACATGGAATGTCAATGGGTTAGGAAACAAAAACAAGCGGGGTCTCGTATCTCATTATCTCAAACGACTTAAACCCAACATAATCTTTTTGCAGGAGATGCACCTGCTGGGTTCGAGTTGTTCTTTCTTGGGAAGAGGGCATTATACTACCTTGGCACATGCGGGTTTTACGAAGGGTTCGAGAAGAGTGGAAATTCTCATTAAAAAGTCACCTCCCTTTCGTGTTCCTCAACAGTGGGTGGACTCTGACGGCACTTATGTTGCAGCGCAGGGAATTTGGAACCGTAAGACGTTCTTACTTATTAGTGCCTATGTGCCCCCCCGTGACTGCAACAATGGAACGCTAGATAGGCTGACAGAGATCCTACTGCACTCCGGACCCACTATACACATCATAGGAGGGGACTTCAACGACGTGATCAAGCTCTCCCTAGATCGAACCCAACAAAGACCTGGGCCCCAAGGACCCACAATGTTGGCAAAATTCCAGGACGCCCTTGGACTGACTGACTTGTGGAGACAACACCATCCAACTATGCGTGCCTATTCCTACCTTTCGGGGGCTCATAGAGTATTTTCGAGACTAGACTATCTCTTTGCTCTGGCGAGTGAGGTCGGACCTGTGGAGAGGGTTGAAAACTTAGCTAGGGGCATCTCAGACCATTCACCGCTTTTATTAGCGGTGGGCGGGATGGGTAATCGTCAGGTAACAAACTGGAGACTAAGCCCATGGGCCTCGAAAGATTAAAAGGGTTGCTAAAGAGCTCAGGGTAGATTCAGAGCTCTATTTAAAGGAGAATGTATTTTCAGTACAGTCAGCAGTCACTTTATTGGAAGCATTCAAGATGGTGCTGAGAGACAGAGTCTAAAATATAATTGACGAGAAAAAGAGACGGGAAACCCAGGAGATGGAGGGCTTAGAATGCAAGCTTTTGAGTTTGGAGGGCAGTGGCGCCTACACACTGACTGTTCATACCCTTCCCCAAATTGAAATAACCAAAAGGGAATATCGGGCGTTGGTGACCAGGGAGGTGAGGGCTCGGCAATTGGCAGTGCAACATCGACTCTACGAGACAGGCGACAGGGCAGGGAAACTGCTAGCGTGGCTGGGCAGGAAGGAAATGGAGTTGAGATGGGTAACGTCCATTACAGACCAAAGCTCCACATATACTACACCCACAGATATTGTGAGGGACCTTTGCACGGTACTACAGAAACTTGTATGCAGCTACATCTCAGGCGGACATGGCGCTAATAATCCACTACTTAGACACAATCGAGATTCCCTCGCTCTCTCAGGAGGAGAGGGACAGACTAGAGGAGGCCCTCACTCTCGAGGAAGTGACAGAGGCCATTGGCCAGCAAAAGTCGGGAAAAACCCCGGGCCCAAACGGACTCCCAGAAGAATTGTTTTAATTAAATAGTAGTTTGCTGGCGCCAAACTTACTAGACATGTTCCTGCTGGCAAAAGAACAAGGGCTCTCCCACAAGATCTTCGAATGGCCACTGTACTGGTAATTCATAAGACAGGGCAACCTTTGGAGGACTGTGGTTCCTATCAGCCCCTATCTCTGCTCAACATTGAGACCAAAATTCTGGGCACTATTTTTGCAATGCGGCTCCTGACTGTCACTACCCCCTTGATACATAGAGACCAAACTGGTTTTATGCCTAAGCGAGCCACACGTTTCAACGTACGACGCTTGGCCAATTGGGTGGCCATGGTTCAGAGTCAGGAAAGCCCCCATCTGCTCCTTTCGTTAGACGCTGAGAAGGCGTTCGATACCATTCATTGGCCCTTCATGAGATGCACCTTGTAAAAGTTTGAATTCGGCCCAAACTTTAGGGACTGGTTGGCACTCCTGTATAATGCTCCTGAGGCTAAAGTACGAGTTAACGGAGTTGTCTCGACGAGTTGGTTGATTCAACGAGGCACTAGGCAGGGTTTTTCCCTGTCTCCCCCACTGTTTGCCCTTATACTGGAGCATTTGGCCTGTGTAGTTTGAAGTCGTCAAGGTCTGGGGGTTTCATCGACGAGTCTCGATTTCTAGAAGAACGCATATCGCTATATGCGGATGATATTTTATTATATGTCACTGACCCAGCAGAGACACTCCCCAAACTGCTACAAATCTTTGAAGAATATGGCCGACATGCCGGATACAGGGTTAATTGGGGTAAATCTATCCTGTACCCCATAGCTGTAATGGTGGAGCCCCAGACTTCTCTGAGCTGCCTACGGCTATCCACAGAGAGGTTCACTTACCTGGAACTCTATATTACCACTGAGGTAGCAACTAACTTAGAGCACAATTCAGACGAATTCTCTTGAACTTCCAAGAAGATGTCAAGAGGAGGAGGAAACTCCCCCTGACGATCATGGGGAGGGCTGCTATGTACAAGATGATCACACTCCCGCAGTTGCTGTACATCTTGCAAAATACCTATTGTAAAATCCCAGAGACCATGTTCACAACCCTCAATAGCGAGCTTCGCTTACTTCAATGGGACCGCGCCCATCCGTGAATAGCGTTGCAAACGCTATAGCGAAACCCATACAATGGGGGTCTCGGCCTGCCGGATATCAAAGCTTACTACAGGGTGGCCCATCTCATTGTAATCAATTAAAAGAACCACGCTCCAGGAGACCGCCCCACCTACAGGTTGGAAAGGTTACAATTTAGAGAGCGCGCGCAATTACACTTTATCTACGGAGGCAAAGGTTGTACTCGACTCCTACCAGCTACCCAATGTGTGCTGGAGACATGGAAAAGTGCTGAGAAGCGAATAAAATGGGAAACGAAACCAACAAGGGAGACCCCATTATGGGAGGGAACTAGACTGATTGAAGTTAGAAAATTAAGAGGCTTTAAACAATGGGATTTAATAGGGATCTCTAAAGTAGGGGATGTACTGCAGGCAGGCACACTAGCCCCATTCACCTCACTTCAAGCCACATATCAGCTATATGACACTCAACCCTATGCCTATCTCAGACTAAAACATGCCTGGCAGCCGGAGGGACTAGACACAGAGACACTGCCGGAATATGCCCAATTATAAGGCAGACTTTTACAGGAAGACCATCTCGCTGACCTACAACACACTGATTACCAATATGTCTGACAAACTAGGCCCTCTTCGAACTAAATGGGAACTTACCACTGGTCCACTAGAGGATATCGACTGGGAAGCTGCCCTTACACCCACGAGAAGTAGCGATTAAACTACGACTATGGCTCATTCAGTATAAAATCCTGCATAGGACCAACTTTGACAGAGCACGACTTCATTCCATGGGGAGAGCAGATAACCCAAATTGCCTCAGATGCCACACACAATGCGGTACATTCATACACACCCTCTGGGAGTGCAGTAGTGTTCAAACGTATTGGAGCAAGACATTACAGGAACTAAACAACATACTAGAGGCCCAACTTGAGTTGTACGCAAAATTCCTCATACTGGGAATCCCCACAGATGTGGACCTGACAAGGCATAAACTCATTTTGGCTAATTTGGGGCTGGTGGTAGCCAAAAGGGATATAACTAGGTATTGGAGTGCCCAATGACTCTCTACACTCAAGGAATGAAGAGCAAGTTCGGATCTGAGAAAGTGGCATATAAGGCGAGGGGTTAGCCCCGGAAGTTTAGAAAGATATGGGCGCAGTGGATAAAATATTATGGTTTAGAACTGGGTGATGAAGAGGAGGGATTGCTGTTGCGACTGGGAGGATCGGGGAAAGAGACTTGATGATTGTGAGACCAGATCCATCACTGATGAAGGAGATTAAGTTGGATCTGACCCTTAGCATATGTATTTGAACTCTAACCTCATGCTCTCTTTCAGAGGAACTGTTGATTTACTTTTTGCCTTATACCAATTGTGATTGCCCAACTACCAATCTGTATCGTGCATTCATGATTTCTTTGATTGTAAATTCATATTATCAAAAATAAATAAAAATATTTCAACAAAAAAAGGTGTATTGTTGGCACACTACAGTATTTGTCATTCCCTGGGTTGCAAAACATATGTGAGCTCCTCATTTTGACTAGCCAAAGATGTCTTTAGAAAATCAGGTACTACTCTTTATTTATGTGACATTTGATTAAAAAAAGAGATATACTAGATTAGGGTACAAACTGTGCCAATTTTGATTTTTATGGGTAAGCATGTTCTGAGTACTCAATAATTGAAATGAGCCTACCAGTTTCTGTATTAAAAAAAATCATCATTTTAGTTTTAAAAAAACATATCTTTAAGAAGGGCAACAGAGACAATTAATAAAAACCTAGATAATATCATTAAAACAGAGAATAAAGGTGAAACACATGGAGCAGTGATTTGTAGAAATGTGTGGGAAAGGGGTGGTTCTAATTAGCTAGTGGAAAGACGCGTGCATGGCACAGTACATAAACCTTTTTCCTCTACAAAGCTTGGCTTAATTCTAGCAATTGCTAAGTTACTTAAGCAACTGGAGTAAGACACAATTACTCACAGAAGTAGCTCTGTGAAGGAGGTTTGGAAAGTAAAGAATAATAAGGACTGAGGCACAGCTACTCAAAGAAAGCATCTTTGAGAACATTACTGTAATTGATCATAAGAAAAATAGATTCTTCCATTTCATTCCCTATTCCACTTTGGATGCCAATCCTTTCTTCTATTAATGAACAATTACCATCTATTAGACCTGGCATTCTTTGGGTGGTTTGCCCCCTTACATGGTTGGCTTGAACTCTCCTGTTTGCTGACTTTGTTATTACCCACTTAACCACTGCTAACCGGTGCAAAAGTGCTTCTGCTCTCTCCTTAAAGCATGGTAGAATTGGCTTATACTCAATTGGAATATTTAATGTACTATTATTTCCTTAGTAGAGTGGCACTACCTGTGCCCAGGGGCTGTAAATTAAATGCGACTAGTGGGCCTGCAGCACTTATTGTACCACCCACTTAAGTAGCACTTTGAATGTGTCTCAGGCCTGCCATTGCAGCCTGTGTGTGTGCGCAGTGTTAAACTGCCATGTCAACCTGGAAAAGCAAACCTTTTAGCAGGTGCAGACCTTCCTTTTTAATGCATGTAAGTCTCCCATAAGGTAGGCCCTGGATAGCCCAGCGGGCAGCGTGCAATGTACTTAAAAAGTTGGAAGTTTACTTTTTAGTTTTACATATCCTGGTTTATGTTTGGTGTTTTTGGAGTGTAATGAAAAATCCGAATTTATGGTGAAGTCAGATCTTAAATTACAATTTTGAAAATGCTGCATTTAGAAGTTTTCCTGCCTTAGCCACTTAGGGCCTGATTATGAGTTTGGCAGCGTGGGATCTGGGTGGCATGCTGCAGCTCCTTTCCCACACTGCCAAACTCTACCGCCAGTCGCCCGCCAGTTTATGATATTCCTCCTTGTCTGGGGGCGTCTTTTGGTGTTCCCACAGCGGTGCTTTTGAGAAAGGCATTGCAATGGGAATACCAAAGCAAGTTCCTGCACGACATGGACTGTCAAGTCCATGTCGTGTAGGAACTGGGTGTGCATGCAGACAAGGGGTCACACTATGTGTGCACCTGCATGCATCCCATGGAATGAGGAACCAAGATGCCCTCTAGGGCCCCCTTAGTTACCTCACTGCCAGCAATTTCATGGCATGAACACTGTCATGAGACCGCTAGCAGTGAGGAAACTGGCAATATGCTTGGCGGGGATGCAGCGACCCTGCCAAGTATATTGCAACATCACACCACTGTGCCACTACCGGGGAATGTGGTTTTCTGGCAGTTGCGACAGTGCCATGGAGGACCGACCGCCGTAGTTGTAATACGACGGGCAGAGCACTGGTGTGGCAGTCCCAACTTCCACCACGGGTTCGACGGTTCAATGGACCATCAAACTCATAATCTGAATCTTAGTCCCTGGGTCACATTTATGGGTGTAGCTGATGGCTGAGCGTTGTGTATTCCCCCATAACCACACACAATAAAGAGCTTGGGTGTGCCTGGATGGTACAAGACTGGAAAGATGAGAATGTGGAGCTGGCCACAGCCCTACTTACATTTTAATAGGCTGTGTCCTGCCTCCACACAAAGGGCTGCATACCCCTAGGAGTTAGTCTGGAGCCAGGCCATGTGACACTGGATGCCTGGGGACTTCAAAGGAAAACCACTAGAAGCTTCTCCCCACTTCAAAGGCACAGCTGGGTACAAATATTGGACCTCACACACCAACTCTTCAGGTACACTTTTGAACCTAAGGATTCTCTGCCAGGAAGAAGGACTGCTGTGCTGCTGAAAGACCATCACACTGCTGGACTGCTGCTCTGAAATAACCGCTGCCCTGCTGTGCTGACCTGCTGTCTTTTGCCCTTTTGCTTGTGTGAGAAGGACTGGAAATGCATCTGTTGAACCCAGGACCCCATAGTGAGTCCAAGGGCTAAATAACTGGCCTCCTGCCTTAGGCCTCAGGGGCAGAAAGCTCCACCCACCTCGGTCCCTGCAGGTGGACGCTGCCACCTGTGAGTCTACCCTGCTAAGTGGTGCGACCCCACTCCTGGACCCTTGGAAGTGGGCCTAAGGTGCTTTTACAACCTCCATGGATCCAGCAGAACAGACACTTCTCGTCTGCTACATGGCGCAAACCCAAACAGAGCCGAAGCATTGCTGCAACTGCGCGGATCACCCTATTGCAAAGACCTGCATTGCATCGCAACCTCATCACAACCGCCACTGCCCTACGCAACCTCCATGATGGCAGCCTCAATGATGACACTGGAATCTGCACAGTAGGCTAACAGCTCCTTGATGCCAACGCATTCCACAACAGTGCAAAAAATCCTCAATGTCAGACTTCGCATCAAAAGCCCTCATCAATGCGATCCTTAATGAAAATGTAGGACCTCACAACGCAGACTCACCACATCTTGACATGGACCCTCACAGTGCTTCGCAAACCGGTATTAAGTTACTTTGCTCAGTGGGCTTAAGTGTGACTTTGTCCCAGTTCAGTGGGACCAGATATCCGCAGTTGGCGCTTTGTGCTTTTAGGTACTATTTTCATTGAAACCTTTAAAATTGCATATCTCTGGTTCTTCTGATTAGCTTTTTGTTGTTTTGGTCTTGTTTATTTTATTAAAAATAACTCTATTTTCTACCTTGTTGTTGGGTCCTTTTTATTTGGTGTTACACTTTATTACTATTTGAAGTGTTGCACAAATACTTTACACATTGTCTCTAAGTTAAGTCTGACTGCTCTGTGCCAAGCTTCCAGAGGGTTGAGCACAGGTGAAATTAGGGTTGGCTTGTGCCTCCCCCTGACAAGGATTGTGGTTGTTGCTTGACCAGGGCTCACACCCCAATTAACCAACAACCCAATTTCTAACACCATTTGGTTGAAAGCCCTACAAAAATAACACATTGTTTCATATCTTTTCACATTTCCCTAGCGTTATGATTATAAAGGTGAAACACTCATGACTGGCAATACAGAAAGACATTAATGTGAAAATAAAATTCCAACACTTTAAGTTGTAAATGTTCTGCAAAGATGAAAGCCAAATCACTCAGCCTCAAATAATCTATACCAAAATAAATTAATCCCCTGAAGTAATCCCGAAAACAGCATTCCAGCTTTTCTGGAGTGATTAATAAATCTAATGTTTTAATATATTGAGTAAGAGGCTGTTATCTCCCATTAAAGCCCATGACTCTCATTTTTATTTCAAGGGTATTCTGATATTAGACTGCGTCTGGAACAACCAAATAATGCCCCTACTCACTAGAAAGAATGTGTTAAAATTTTGTAGTAATTTCACAGTTGAGCATACTTTTCTCATCACTGTCCATGACGTCACTCAAGGGACGAGGGAGCACTTTTATTTAGCACTTGCAATAAAGGAGTCTCCATACTTTGTGTAAGCTGGTGGCTGCCTGCCCACTTGCTGGGCCTCCGAGTTTCTTATTAATAACACAAGCTATAGAGTGGTAATTGGTGCTAGGCGGGCTAAAAGCAAAGTCATTCACATCCACCATTTCTAGGGGAACAAATGTAGCAAAATCACACTTTTTTGTGTGACCTGTAGATCACTTGAAACCTCTGCTGCTTACCCGCCTGACAACTTTTGAAACATAACTAAGTCCACATCACATCTGTAATTGTCGGATGTATGTCGTTACAACGCACACTTTTACAACGCATGCATATCAACGCATTTTTTACAACGCAACATCCACTACAACGCATTCCATTACAACGCAGGACACTACAACGCATTTTTAAAAACTACCTTTACAACGCATTCCATTACAACGCATACTACCTTTACAACGCATACTATTACAACGCATAATATTACATTGGATTTAAGGTAAGTGTTGGATAGTATAGGGGTAAAAATTACTATTCTAACTCCAGGGGGTGCAACAGTAGGGCAAGTGTTGGATAGTATAGGGGTAAAAATTACTATTCTAACTCCAGGGGGTGCAACAGTAGGGCAAGTGTTGGATAGTATAGGGGTAAAAATTACTATTCTAACTCCAGGGGGTGCAACAGTAGGGCAAGTGTTGGATAGTATAGGGGTAAAAATTACTATTCTAACTCCAGGGGGTGCAACAGTAGGGTAAGTGTTGGATAGTATAGGGGTAAAAATTACTATTCTAACTCCAGGGGGTGCAACAGTAGGGTAAGTGTTGGATAGTATAGGGGTAAAAATTACTATTCTAACTCCAGGGGGTGCAACAGTAGGGCAAGTGTTGGATAGTATAGGGGTAAAAATTACTATTCTAACTCCAGGGGGTGCAACAGTAAGGCAAGTGTTGGATAGTATAGGGGTAAAAATTACTATTCTAACTCCAGGGGGTGCAACAGTAGGGCAAGTGTTGGATAGTATAGGGGTAAAAATTACTATTCTAACTCCAGGGGGTGCAACAGTAGGGTAAGTGTTGGATAGTATAGGGGTAAAAATTACTATTCTAACTCCAGGGGGTGCAACAGTAGGGCAAGTGTTGGATAGTAAAGGGGTAAAAATTACTATTCTAACTCCAGGGGGTGCAACAGTAGGGCAAGTGTTGGATAGTATAGGGGTAAAAATTACTATTCTAACTCCAGGGGGTGCAAAAGTAGGGCAAGTGTTGGATAGTATATGGGTAAAAATTACTATTCTAACTCCAGGGGGTGCAACAGTAGGGCACGTGTTGGATAGTATAGGGGTAAAAATTACTATTCTAACTCCAGGGGGTGCAACAGTAGGGCAAGTGTTGGATAGTATAGGGGTAAAAATTACTATTCTAACTCCAGGGGGTGCAACAGTAGGGTAAGTGTTGGATAGTTTAGGGGTAAAAATTACTATTCTAACTCCAGGGGGTGCATCAGTAGGGTAAGTGTTGGATAGTATAGGGGTAAAAATTACTATTCTAACTCCAGGGGGTGCATCAGTAGGGTAAGTGTTGGATAGTATAGGGGTAAAAATTACTATTCTAACTCCAGGGGGTGCAACAGTAGGGCAAGTGTTGGATAGTATAGGGGTAAAAATTACTATTCTAACTCCAGGGGGTGCAACAGTAGGGCAAGTGTTGGATAGTATAGGGGTAAAAATTACTATTCTAACTCCAGGGGGTGCAACAGTAAGGCAAGTGTTGGATAGTATAGGGGTAAAAATTACTATTCTAACTCCAGGGGGTGCAACAGTAGGGCAAGTGTTGGATAGTATAGGGGTAAAAATTACTATTCTAACTCCAGGGGGTGCAACAGTAGGGTAAGTGTTGGATAGTATAGGGGTAAAAATTACTATTCTAACTCCAGGGGGTGCAACAGTAGGGTAAGTGTTGGATAGTGTAGGGGTAAAAATTACTATTCTAACTCCAGGGGGTGCAAAAGTAGGGCAAGTGTTGGATAGTATATGGGTAAAAATTACTATTCTAACTCCAGGGGGTGCAACAGTAGGGTAAGTGTTGGATAGTATAGGGGTAAAAATTACTATTCTAACTCCAGGGGGTGCAACAGTAGGGCAAGTGTTGGATAGTAAAGGGGTAAAAATTACTATTCTAACTCCAGGGGGTGCAACAGTAGGGCAAGTGTTGGATAGTATAGGGGTAAAAATTACTATTCTAACTCCAGGGGGTGCAACAGTAGGGCAAGTGTTGGATAGTGTAGGGGTTTTAATGTAATATTATGCGTTGTAATAGTATGCGTTGTAAAGGTAGTATGCGTTGTAATGGAATGCGTTGTAAAGGTAGTTTTTAAAAATGCGTTGTAGTGTCCTGCGTTGTAATGGTATGCGTTGTAGTGGATGTTGCGTTGTAAAAAATGCGTTGTAAGTGTAGTGCGTTGTAAAAGTTGCGTTGTAAAGGTTGTTCCCCGTAATTGTCAAGTGTACATTGACCCTGGGGCCTTTTGCCACTGCAATAACAGATGGTTATGGTTACCCAACACAATGGTACTCATTTCAAAAGAATGTTAATTCACCATATGTCCCACAAATCAAACAAGTGAAATGTTAAGCAATGTACTACAGGAGACAATACCAGTATGAAACAAACTCCATACTTGGAAACAGCCTCCATGCACTCCGTGAGAGAAGAACACACGGAAACTGAAACACAAGTGCCAAATTGTGCTCAGAATTACCATTTTCATCAAATGTATACATTTAATCAGTAATCTAACCAGTTGCTAGGTACATGGTCAGAGCATGAGCAGATTGTGGGCATGGAGTAGCTTGCATAGGTGAACCCAACTTAATCAATATGATACACCACTAACAATAATTAAGCTCTGTATCACCAATTATTCAATCACAATTTTTTCAGGCATTGAGCATTGAATTTAAGCAGCATATAAACGCCTTTAAACAGTATATAAAAGTGGAATTGATAACTTGTATGTATGACAGACCGGGGGAAACACCATTCAACCCAGTCAAAGGTATTTTGAGATATAGCCATCCATACCATGATGGCAAAAATATACTGTTTTTTCACGATTTCTAGACAGCACAATGAAAGAAAGGGAAGGGGCACGCAGTGGCATAGATGTACGCGTGACTGTAATCCCAATGGTTTCTGTTTTTGGTTGTGCCCTCTGCTTTCGCTCAGTTTCATAATGTGTTTGTTTTTGTTTTTATGCAGAGAGTGGTTTCAAGTCTCGCTTCTACTGTAACCTATGCCGACCCTACCCTGGTGCCCATTGTCACTGAAACACCACTGCAAAGGCAGAAGATCATCGATTCCCAATTCAAGTGCTATGAGAAGATGAACAGAGAGGGCCCTTACGGCAGAGCTGGTAAGGATACGTGTTTTATTTGTATGCCTTGGCTGGCCACAAGAGCATTTCTTTGTCGTCATTGAAATTTACCCACTGTCTCTATAAATACGATTTCTATTTACAGAAGTCATACAGAAACAAAATGGATTAGTCTTGATTTCATCAAATGTTGCTCAGGCGACAATCCTTAAAAATGAAATTACATTTTATGGCAGCAAAAACATAATTAAAAACTGAGAAACAGTCCACGGACCAAATGCGAAAGTGCATCCATTTAACATCCAAATATTGGCTGTGCAGCTGTTCGTAATTGAGGCAATTATGTCAGCAGGAGTGGAATCCTCGGCATGAGACTTCAATCGACAGGGGTGAGAAGCCATGCCCATGATTCAGAGACAGCAGCTGCACCGCTGTCCAGCATAGACGCCTCTTGCAAGTTCAGA
The DNA here is from genome assembly GCF_964204655.1 of Triturus cristatus. Lineage (NCBI taxonomy): Eukaryota > Metazoa > Chordata > Amphibia > Caudata > Salamandridae > Triturus > Triturus cristatus. The sequence goes on from NC_140593.1 coordinate 264,076,120, forward strand.
GGGGGCTTCCAGCTGTTTGGTAAAGTGGTTGAAAGAAGAGATGCAACAGATTGACAGGTCTAGTGTCCCGCATCTGGATCAGAAAACGTAAGGAGCCCCTGCTGGGATGGGCGTGTGCCCTGCCCTCTGTACAGGTGCGCAGTAATATCGTGGACAATATATAGAGGGACGAAACATTGAAAGCTAAGCGTACTGCGGGAAGTATAAGTTCACGGTCCACTGGTCCACATCTATGTACCATGAAGATATATATCACCAAGGTGCATATGTGTGTACATGTATGTAGAATTTGGAATAGAACATTTATATATCCTCAGCTGTCGATATTTTGGCCCTTAATGTTTTGTTCGGAATGTTGTAGTCTTTCATCTCTATGTATCTCTTCATCAGGATCATATCCGGTTTAAAAAGCATATGTTTTATTTCGCTTATTTCCCCATCCTATATCACCCTCAACTAGCACCGCTGTGGCATTTGGAAGCAACGTGAAGGTTTTTGTATAAAGTATGCAGAGTGAAATTTAAGGAAAGGCTCTTACTCAAATAACGAGTCATAAAATATCCAAAGTGTTCCATGCGTGAGGCTGTAATGGTTGAGCATGTACATAGGGATGTATAAATGAAAGAACGTATAACTATAGCTATCCATCACACAGAGATTGCAGGGTTGATGAGATGGAGAATGACACAGACATCACAGCTCAATGACAGAGGGCAAATAAAGGAAAACAGATAACACTCAAACCTATAGCTCAAAATTAACTGTCTCTTTTCTGCAACTATGAAATAAATATTTTGTGATCATATTAGGGATTAGGGTTTTCCTCTTCCCTGGGTCATACCCAAAGTTAATTCATTTCCTCTGGCACATATGAAGAAAATAACTTCAGGAATCGACCTTTTTCAGCACAGGATATGGAAACGCGCTGTTACCCTAATGCATATTATCAAGAGTGTGTGAGAGCCCCAACAGGGACAACCCTCTCACTGTCGTTCAAATCTTCTATACATTTTGTGGATATAAGTCAGATGGAGGCCAAACAAGCATGACTAATTAAAAGTGCAAAAGCAACTTTGGATTCCTGGTCTTAGTATTTAACACAATCTCATTCTTTATTGTTGGAGAGGTGTATAAAAACAGAATTTCTGAAATAATATCCTTATTATAATGTTTTACACTACACATGATCTATTGAAGGATTAACTATTTGTAGCAGCTGACTTGAGTGCAAGGACAGATGGATTGATGAAATCAGCAAGCTTCTATAATCAAAGAAATACCTCATGGGGATTAAAAAGGCCACATTAAATGAAAAATGTGCAAAACAAAGACTCCAGCAAGTGGACACTAATAGTAAAGTCAGATGATAGAACCTGTATTTCTCCAGATATCACACTAATACAACTAGGTGATATTACACACATCACAGAGCTTTACAATTACAGAAACACTAGTAAAGTGCATTTTATTGGCAAAATGGAAGCCAGGGAAATCAGCAGATGTGCTGTGAACTATAGTAACTTTTTTAAAGAAATAAAGCCAATCAGAGCCCCAGCTTCTAACTCCATTAGACTCCATTCTGATTTCTGATTTTTTGGGATAATCAATGCAGCCTTTAAGGGAACTACTGTGTATCCAGTTCTTGACTGCATAGAGGAATTATTTACGACTCTTGCAAGGGAATTGACTCATTAGAAAGACCCAGAGGAGTATGGTCACTTTTAGATTCATGAGGCTGATATGGCTATTTATTTCCTACATAATGTTTTGCCCAATTAACTGATTTGTTAGAGTCTAATGATAGGGTTCATAACATCAAAATAGACTTTACAAGAGGTCGCTAAACGAACAATAATGCCACAGCACTAGGTTAGCATTGAAAGCGATAACAAACAAGGATGCCAGCATCTACTTTTTATATGTAAATTATAGTAGAGGATTTAATTGAATGCCCACATGAGACTGTGGAATAAACTTGTAGTTTACACCATCAGGTGCATTGGTGCAAGGACTGCAGACGCACACATAGATAAGAACACAGTTAATCCACCAGGCCACATTTTCTAGCAAGGAAACGGACTCAGACAAGATGGCACTTTGGCTCCAACTTTAGTCAACCTGTATATGTCTAATTTCCAAGTTCACTTACAGTCTCCTCACTGTGCCGCTCCTAAATTAGGTGGAGTTCTGGTCAGTTTGTTGGCCCATAGGAGCAATTTGGTCCTGGTGGATACCACTCCCATAGACCTACAGAATGTGCTGGAGATTTGCAACAAAGATAACATTTTAAGAATGTGGCTAGCAAACTTAGAAATAATAACCTTTGACAAGGTCAACTAAAAATTGTTCAGCACTAAATTAGAAATGTGTACTAACACCTCTGTTTAGAGGTAGCACATGGTAGATTGTTTGATCCTAAGGTATCCAATCACAACAAAAATTGATTCTATCTTGTGTTATAGTACTGGAGCACATGGGGAAATGTGTAAAATAAAAAACTGAAGTGAATATTATTGTAATTTATAGTCTAAGGGCCTGTTTATGATGTGGTTGGTGTATTCTTACCTATGTGTAAACTCCTGTTTATGCAAGGTTTGGAACTACAAGTTAAAGGGTATTTAACATATTTGATAATTACCGGATGTGTTAAATACCTCAAGGCTCATTAAATTTAGGCAGGTCATGTCAGTTTAGATGTAACATGGAAAAAGCATGCAGTATTTACCCTATCAAGCAGAATTTGGTGCATCAAAAACCCAAATCCTCATGTTATTCCCCATAAACTCATAATAGGTGCTACTTATCATGCACAATAAATAACATACCCTTTGGTATCGATATTTATCAGGTGCGCTAAATAGCACCTACCCTTGGAATCAGGACCTAGGTGTTTCAAGTCCTCGAGTTCGAATCACTTAAAGCTTTACTCTGGGGTGAAACATTGAAGAATATTTCATGTTTATAGGCAAAGTACTTTGAAAATATGTTATAGTCTAAGGGCTAAATTTACTAACCTTTCACACAGCACAGTGCAGTAAGTTACCTTGTCTACTGAGATATGGGACACTTCTACTCTGTTATAGCGCTGGCTCATTTCAGGCAGCTTATTGCCAGTGCAGGTACTTTTGCGCCACAATGCAAGGTAAATTGTGTTTGTGCAGGAAAGGGCACAAAACAATCTCCTAAGGCATTTTCCTCTTTCTATGTCTGCTGCAGAATTCAGTACACATAGAAAACGGAAATAAGAAAAAAAAATGTGCTCCACTTTACGCCATCCTGTGGGAGGCATAGTGGTTTTGTGCCATCCGAGGTGTACAAACCTTTGTAAGTATGGGATTTCATGAAATCCATGGGTGGATAAATAGGAACACCCATGCTCCACCCATGGAATGCCTCCCAGAATGAAATGCTATGCAATTCAGTGCAAGCCACTGCATTACGTTACATTTCTTTACAAAGCCATGCAAGGTGGCACAAATCGCCCCTGGCGTGGCTTGTAAGTATCTACTAACATTTTGATTCGTGGCTGTGCCAAAATGCATAATCGGACTTGAATGGGAGATATACCTAAGAACATTTCCATCAGCATTGATTGTCTGATCATTAAAGGGGGGGCGAGAGATGCATTTAAACAGTATAAGGCTGCAGCCAACACACTGCTTCTATGTTTTCATGCATCTACCCATTTGTAATTTCTACAAATTATTTTAGCAGCAGGTGCGCCATATTTACTGCTGCTGGATTCGAACTGCTTTTGATGCACTTCAGATATGCTTAAAAGGTTTGACCAATGTAATCTCTACAGCTGTAGTCAAATTACTGCGTCTGCCTTACAAATTCCTTCACATTCATCATTATAGGTTGTGATGATTATGCTTTTTAGATTAAGTACTGCCGAGTACCGCAAAGACTTCTGTCTTTTTTAATGAACGTTTTATTAAATGTTGTTAAAGATTTATCTTTATAGGAAATTTGTTGTGTTTATGCATGATATTACCGTGAACCGACTGCAATTAATATTTTATTGACGTAGTTAAACCAAAGTTTATTTAAATGATTTAACCAGTTCCTTTTGATGTTTAATGTGCTAGTGTAGTACAACATTCATCTCATGTAGAGGGACAGTGAGCAGGGCCAGACTGTAAACCAAAAGCATTCGTGGCAGAAATGCTCAAACCAGCCCCACTCCACAGTGCAACCTCTGTCTTTCTTTTCTTCTGGAGCAGAGTAAATATGGCTCCACCCTTGCTATTATCAATTAGGCCACATATATGTATATTAAAAGATGGAAGTGTCCATGTGGTATAACATTTCTAATGGAGTGAATTGCATTAAACCCTATAGAAAGTGCATTTGCTACATAATCTCATTTAAATGTGTGTGCGCTAATGCTTCTCTTGCAGTAACAATGAGATGTAGTATAGGTAAAAGTGTGTTTATAGCATTAATTAATCTTCATGTATTCATATATCTACTCAAGAGTATTTCGCATTTACTATGTAATAGAATATTAATTTACCAGAAATGCATTTACACTTATAATGTGATTGCCTATGTATTCATATTATGCAGTAGCACCGTGTATTGGAATTTTAGCTTTGCTCGTTTGACTAAAGGCCTTAAGCATTCCACAATATTTTGACCTCAGTAAATATTTTTCTTTTGGTGTAGTGTTTTTTCTATCTGTAGGAGGCTGGCAAGGTGATCTAATGAATGGAGAAAGGGTCATTGTTTGAAAAGATTAAGGGAGTCAAAGGCAATAAAAAATAATGAGCAGAAGGGAGGACTCTGCTGTCTGTGTGGAATGAGGAGAAGGAATATGAGATCATTCTAAATATGTGGATCAAAAAAGAAGAGTTACGAGTGTGCCAAGAGAGCACTGTTTGAAGGTGGTCCCTAACTGTATCTCTGAGACTGATTTAGAAAAGTCTTTTGTGGGTATAACTAGTTGATGCTCTTTGAGTTGGGGGGAGAGGTTCTTTCTAGATTAAGAGAGGTACAGATCTCTACACGTTACTCACATTACATGGCTTCATACTATGCAATACTTTGTTATAGGATAACATCTACAGATGTTCTCCTAAGCTAAAACCTTTCTATTCTTAAGGTTCTAATTAGGATTTCCCTTGACCACTTTTAGAGTAGGTTATCAGAGGAGTAGACATCCTCAAGCGTAATAGACCGGAGGCCCAAAACTTTCAATCTCAATATCATATTGTCTTTCTGATTCTCCACACTATTGTAAGTCCTCATTTAACATTTGTTGGTAATATACTTTTATGGAATGTTTCTGAGATTGAGTTATACTACTCTGGCTTTGAATCTGCTAAGAATCCACACTTTATCCTTTCATCAACTCTGATCACTACTGTGTAGCCACATGGGTGGCACTGTAATTGTGAATTTGAACTGAACGTAACTCTTTTATTCCTCAAGCACCCCAAATAGATTAAGCGCAGGTGAGTAGAGAAAAAGGGCCCATCACCCTCTGCATTAGCAAACTGTTAGCAGAGGAAAGTTAGGGTCTTGAGATAGAGAGTTAAAGGGTCTTTTGAAGAGATAGTTAATGTCCCAGCCCTGATCAGTCCTGGTCCAAAAGTCTGTGGTTTGATTCAGAAGATAGGCGGAATTCCAATGTTTTTTTTTTTTTTGAAAACTTTATTTTTCGTTTTAATACAAACAGTCAAATTGCACCCCCCTCCCCCGACATCAGAAATAAGCAGTACATACAGGTCCAAGCAGCAAGCATATACATATGTAGTACCTTGGAGTGAGGCAGGCCACCGGCCATAACGTGAGAGTATCCGGGACAGTCCCGCTCAGGATCAACCTCGCCTTCCTCACCTCCCCCCTCCCCCTCCGAAGATAGCGGGGAATACAGCTCCCCACTCGTTCCCTCCGACTCACTCTGTGGCGATTGCCCCTCCTCCGCCAACCCCTCCATACACAGAACTCGCCACGCCAGAAGGTCCCCCTGCAACTTCACGTCCCTCCTAGAGCACTGCATATGTGTTTCTTCCGCCAGCGACCATCCCCTCACATCCCTGAGCCACGTATCGAGCTCCGGGGCCTTCCGACCCATCCAGGTAATCGCGACCCTATGCCTCGCCAAAACCAACATTAACTGCAGCAATTTATAGGCTAGTCTCCGTTTCCTCGGTTTGGGAACCAGGGCTAACAGGCAGTGTAGGGGTGTCCGTTGGATTCGGAGGCCAGTGGCGGCCGCAACGCGGCCCACCACTCCTATCCAGAACTTCTCCACCAGCGAGCAGTCCCAGGCCAGGTGTAAAAATCCCGCCCTGGTGCGCCGCACCGAGGGCAGTCATCCCCCCTGCCCGTTCCAAACCTACTCAGCGCCTTCGGGGTAAGGTAAGTGCGATGCATGAAATTAAAATGGGTGAGCTTAAACCGCGCGTTACAGGATACTTTCCTCGTCAAGGCTCCGATTCGCGTTCGTTGTCCTTGCTCTAAAGGCTCTCCCAAATCCGCTTCCCACGCCGGAGGCTCCGGGGAGCCGAATCGCGTTTCATCGCCGCGTATAACAATGCAATTAATCTACGGCCCCGGACGCACGTCAGGATTACATTAAGAGTCTGCGTCATCGGGGGCATCTCCGGGCACTGCGGCCAGACCGAACGCACCACCGCTCGCAGCCCTTGATAATGTAGGTATTGTCCTCCCCGAAGACCATAAAATTCCTCCGCTTGCTCGAATGACAGGAAGGTCTCCGAGGGGTACAGGTCCGCCAACACTTCACAACCCCCCTCTCTCCAGTCCCGGTATGACACCTGGCGCTCTAGTTCCACCATGGGGGCCAGGATCCAAATTGGTAAATCCCTATGAAAGGGTGCCGCACCCAAGACCCGCTCGACAAACCGCTGCCATACCCGTGCCGTATGTGTCACCACGTAGGGCAGCGCAGCATCCGCCCCGACCCCCGCATCAAGGCCAAATGAAGGTCCTTCGCCGTGGCCCTGCCCGCCAGCAATCGCGTCTCCCACACATCCGTGTCTGCAAACCATCTGGCCGCCGGGAGGAGCTGCGCTGCGTAATAATATAAATCGAAACGTGGGGCCTCCAATCCCCCCTCTTCATAGGCGCGCACAACCGTCCTGAGGGCCACCCTACTGCGTCCCCCCGCCCAGAGCAAGGAGGTCCGTAGTGAATTAAGGGTCCAGAAAACCCTAGGAGGGAGAGGGCATAGCGTGTTCTGCAGGACGTACAAGGTCCGTGGCAGCATTACCATCTTGGCTACAGACAGGCGTCCCATTAGGGACAGCGGCAGGGCGTTCCAAAACGTCACAGACTGCCGCAGTGAGGTGAGTACCCGATCCATGTTCCGTGCGAGCGCCAATCCCTCCGTGGCGGCCACCTGAATACCCAAATACCGGAAACTCGCACGTTCCCAGCGCAACCCCAGCTCCGGCAGGTCCTCGCGGAATTCCAATGTTTAGTGGACCACCGACCACTTTGCATAGCTCGCGCTGCACTAGCGCTGTGTTTTTAACAACTGTCCCGTTTTGTATTTGGGTTTGTATTTTGTTGCTGCACTTACCCCTGCTTTTAATTGCATTGCCTCGTGCGGCTGCTTGTTTGTAGCGCGTGCCCTCTGGCCCCTCACTGCATTTAAAAAAAGCGCACTCTGCGCCTCAAAGCACCACCACTTTGGTGGGTCCGGGATCCGGGGATCGATCTTGGCTGCCATTTTGGCTTGGGGCATCACTCTCAGCGGCGGACGCCATCTTGGATCGGACTCGCGCGCATTGGGTGACGGGAGAGCCTACTTAAAGTCGCCTCCCCCGCGCAGCGGTACGCGCAGGTGGTAGCCCTCGCTTAGCCTGAGTCGTGCCAGAGTCCTGCCCGTCTGCGCTCGTCAGCGTCTCGGAGGCGGCGGGGCGGCTGAGGACTCTGATCGGAAGCGGGTAGTATGTTACATTATACCTCAGCCACGCTTCGAGCATTGCGCACTACATCTAGCCTGTGTCGTTCTGTTTTCCCCGGTCGACACAAGGGCAAACGCCGCTGCCCAGCGTGTGGCTGGTTGCCCACTAGGTCACTATGCTGTGCCCCTAGGGCTTCTAAAGTACATACGAAACATCTCTGCCTGCTGTTGAACACAAGATCGGTAGGTAGACATGCGCAGTTTATCTACGATCTTCTAGTCAGGGATAATCCCCTCTGCCTGCTCCTGACCGAAACTTGGCTGGGAGAGGCGTCCAATCCGGACATCTTTACTGCGATCCCTCCAACCTATAACATTTTTCGCCAAGACAGGGCAAAGGGTAGGGGGGGCGGAGTTGCTGTGGTGGTGAGGAAGAACATCTCTTGCTCTGTTCTTCCTGTTAATTCCATTGAGGGCTCTGAATCCCTCGGCTTCACGCATAGACTGTCTCCAGTTCAAGCACTCAAGGGTCTGTTGGTTTATAGGCCTCCTGGCCCGGTGGGCTCTTTCTGGGAGGACCTCCAGACAGCCATCTCGGAGCTGGCGCTGTCTGCACAGCACTGTTTGCTGGCAGGCGATTTTAACTTTCATCTCGATGTCACGGATGATCCGAATGGGGTTAAACTGCTGGATATTACATCTCCGCTTGGCTTGGCACCGTTTGTGTCAGGGCCTACACATGAGAGAGGGCATACCCTCGATCAAGTGTTCTCCTCTGTCCCTATTGTTGACATCGAAATACGGCCGGTGCTCTGGTCGGATCACAGCTTGATTGGGTTTTCCGTGTTGGAAAATGGGCGGTCTGACGTCTGCGCCCCCACGGTGCCCAGAGCGGCCTCGAGAGCGCTGCACAGAGTGACGCCTGATATGTTGGAGCAGGCGCTCATGGAACATCCCTGCCCCCTCTCGGGGGATCCGGAAACAGACACAGAGGCCCTGCAGCTATGGCTTACTGAGAGATTAGACGATCTTGCACCAAGGGGAACCCCCCGGTCCTCGGTGATACGGCAGTCGGCGCCGTGGTTTACGGAGGCGTTGCGTCTGACTCGCAGTCAATGCAAGGTTGCCGAGCGGGCCTGGCGCCTTCATTATGACGAGGAGGCCAAACTTACCTATAGATCGGCGGTGAAGGCCTACCATCGCGACATTTTGGGTGCCAAACGGGATTATCTTGCTAGGAGGATTGAGGCGGCGGCGAACTCCTGTAAGGAGATCTTCACGATTGTGAAGGAGTTCACGGCCCCCTCCTCCTACTCATCCCAGCCTGTTCCATCGGACGCGTGGGCATGTGATCTTGCCACTTTTTTCATCGACAAGATCAAGGCAATTCAGGCCTCCTTCTCGGAGAGCGTGGCGGAGGGTTGCTGTGGCCGTGGCGCCGGACTCGGAACATCGTCCCTGCCTACGGCAGTTCTGGCTGACTTTCCTCCTGTTTCCAGCGATATGTCCCGGGCCCTGCTGGCCAGTCTTAAATCTGGCTCCCCACTGGACCCCTGCCCTGCCAAATTTTTGGCCGGGATGGCGGCAGTGGTGAATCCCTTGGTCAACCCGACCCTCAATGCCTCCTTGAGGGAGGTGAGTGTCCCTCGCACCTGGAAAAGGGCGATGGTGATCCCCCTTCTGAAAAAGCCTGGCCTTGATGCCGAGGTTCTGGCCAATTACAGGCCAATTTCACTGCTCCCGGCCTTGGCTAAGATCACCGAGAAGCATGTGCATGGTGTATTGTCGAGCTTCTTGGAATCTAATAAACTGCTCCATCCATCCCAATCCGGGTTCCGTCCTAATTTTAGCACGGAAACGGCGTTGGTGGAGGTCTCTGAGATCATCAGGGAGACCTTGGATGTGGGTGGCAAGGCCATGCTAGTCATGTTGGACCTGTCGGCGGCCTTTGACACCGTCCCCCATGAGGCGCTCCTTGCCAGGCTTCATGACATCGGCCTTAGGGGGACGGTGTTCAGATGGTTTTCATCTTTTCTAGAGGGCCGCCGCCAGACGGTCTGGGTGTCCCAGAGCTCCGCCGAGATGCCGTCATTGGGAGTGGGGGTTCCCCAGGGGTCTGTATTGAGCCCGACATTGTTTAACATCTTTATGTCCCCCCTGGCGGCTGCGGTGGAGGCTTACGGAGCCCAGATCGTGTCCTACGCTGACGACACGCAACTCCTTTTCACATGTGCTAAAGATCAGCCATTTGATGGGAAGAGAATACGGGACTGTCTGGATATGGTCTTTGGCTGGTTCCAACGGAACAGCCTAAAGGCCAACTCCAGCAAGTCGGAGGTGCTATTCTTCGGCTGTGTCATCGATCCCGAGTGGCGGCAGTGGTGGCCGGCCGCCATGTGTCCCCCGGCGCAGTCTTCCTTGGTGGCCAGGAATCTCGGCGTTAAGCTTGACAACCAGCTTTCTCTTAGATCTCATGTTCTTGGCCTGGCTGGCACCTGTTTCGGGGTTCTGAAAATGCTCCGCAGGTTTCTTCCACTACTTTCTGCGGAGCATAGACGGATCACGGTGCAGGCGCTTATCGGATCCAGACTAGATGATGCTAATGCCCTTTTTTTGGGTCTTCCTGACTATTTGGTCCAGCGTCTGCAGGTGACACAGAACTCTGCGGCGTGCGCAATTTTTGGCTTACATAGACGCGCACGGGCTTCTGGTCTTCTGCAGACGCTGCACTGGCTCCCGATCCGAAAGCGGATTATGTTCAAATCCCTGACACTGGTACATAAAGCTTTGTTCGGCTCAGGTGCTGGCTATCTCCAGAAGAGATTGGCCTTTTATCGTCCTGCCCGCTCACTGCGCTCGGAATCCCTCTTCACGGTTGTGGTTCCACGCGTGAGGAAGGCACGGATCGGGGGGCGCTCTTTCAGCTACAAGGCCACCCAGCTGTGGAACTCGCTCCCACTGGCACTGCGCAGTACCTCCAACCTGCTTCAATTCAGGAAGAATTTGAAGACTTGGCTTTTTAATCTTTCTGTTTAAGCGGACTCTCTTCTTCTTTTCTTTTGCGCCTCTGCTCTTATTGTTATGTTGTTATACACTGTAGCTGTATGTGGAAAGCGCCGGGACGCTCTTTTAGAGTAGCCGAGCGCTATATAAACGCATTTTAACATAACATTTTAACATAACATAACAATAATAGCAGCCGAGGACTGACCATTAATAGGGTTGTGTGTATGACTTATCCTTAGCTTGCGGCGTTGTAATAATTGTGTAATGTCTGGTGGAGGTGAAGTGTATGTTGTTTGAATGTGGTGTTTAATGTGGTAAAACAGGTCTGACGTAGCCATAGATTCCAGTATGGTAATAAAGGTGTAGGAGACACCATGTTATGGTTGTCTGCTAGAGTTTTGTGGAGCCTTCGTCATTGGCAACCATATGGAAATAGGATTTCTATCTTTACTGAGGAGTACGATTAGTGCAGGGGACACTTGGCACAGGAGGATACTATACTAATCAGGGTGATTTACCGCAGGCCGAGATTTTGCTCAAATGTGTGTTTAAGGAGTAACTTCATGTGTGATAGTATTTTGTTGATGTCTTTAGTGAAGCAGACATTCATTATTTGTTGGTTTGTTGTTATTATATCTTATTTGATTGTATGTGTGCAGTTGAAAGGATGTGTTCATGTAAATTGTACAGGAGGGTTAACCCCTGCAAGGAGTGAGATTAACGTCACTGTGTGCCGTGCTGAGATTAGTAGGGTGGTGCAAAGCTGTGCTGCTATTTGTGGGTTACCTTCTAGGGTGTTGTGCTGGTATTGGTTGTTGACTATGGGACTAATTGGGTGAATAGTTGCTGTTCCCTTGTTTGAATTGAATAATTTTGAGTGTGATTGTTGAGATATCACACCAAAAATCAAGTGTTTTAGGGTGATATTGGAGATGGTTAGGGAAGAAGTATTTATTCCAGTTAGAGAGAAGAGGCACCACCTGAAGATACTGTAGGGCATTATATGGCGATAAAAGTAGGGCTGCACACATGTTTGGCTTAAACAATGGCACAGGATTATTCACAAAAAGGCCCACTGGTGTTTCCTCGCCATAGCACATATAACATATGGATCATTGAGAATTTGAAAAGGATTTTGTACGAAATTAAACCACAACCTGGACCTGCGTGATTGAAGCCCTCTAGAGAGAAAAAGATATATCAGTTGAGAGCTAGAAGGACAGTATGTACATAAGCAGATAAGATGGAAATAAATTATATCCATCATTAATGGGCGAGGAGTCTGGAAAAGAAGGATAAGAGAAGACAAAGAAAGAGAGGGGAAATGGGCTGAAGGAAACTGCTGAGGGAGAGGAAAGTAATGAAAGTGATTCTATGATTGTCTTTTAGATGTCTTATTGCGAAACCGTCTGCCTCCATACAATGAACCGCAATTGAGGGAAGGTGGGAGTGTAATGGTTAGTGGATGATCAGAGATTGCCACTGTGCCCATGAGCACAAGTTCTAATGCAGTTAGAGTTACTTCTATAAGTATAAATAAGAACAGGATACGAGGAAATGCAGGGACTTGTATGCCTAGCCACACTGCACCCCTGAATGTTTCTACAGCCTTGAGCATTCCAGATTCTCTTACGGTCCCAGTTACAATTGGTCCTGTAGTTTTTTTATTATAATATAATCCTAGTGCTACGTAAGGTGTTATTTGTGATTTGCCCATTACAAAAGAGGCAAGGCCTCCGGAGAAAGCTCCAACCAGATCCAGTGTGAAGTTTGTTCCCATGGTCCCAATCAACATAGTTCTCCTTGTGGAGCGAGTAAAGATCATCAGCGAGTCAGGAAGAAATTGGACCTTTAATGTCAGTTGCGTGAATGCCAGAATTGAGTTACTTCATATGGGAACCACCTTGGAATGAGCATCGTAGCATGCCAAAAACCAAGGTGTCATCCGAAGCTCCTGAAAGGTCTCACATATTGATGGACCATAATATAGGTGAGAGTTAAAAGCTCATAGGGACTTTTCAAATGTGACTGAGGATAGAGACACAAGTCTAGGGATGATTCGGTCAACCTTAAAAGTAAATTTGGTAAACGTTGTGAAATGAAAACTTGAACAAGATGAGATGATAAGTGAGAGTCTTGAGTTGTCTCAAATAGATACGTATCAACCACAGAGCTTCTATTTATGAGTAAGGATGCTACCTGAAGAGCGAGACTGGCTCATGAGAAACTAACTCAGTTGGCACAGAAGTACAAGGTAGATTTAGAGCGAAATACAACTCTACAGAAAAATCATCAACTTTGTTTTTCAGATCAAGATCTGCAAAACATAAGGATACCAGGGTTGAAGATGCAAATTAGAGAACTGCTTCAGTGCATTTGGATTGGGGTAACATTGGACAAGTGGGAAGTTGTCAAGGAACAAAGTTCTGAAGTGAAGAGTGTGGGGAATCACCTCCTCCTGTAGATGGAGGGCCAGGTACCATGATTTTATCTTTATGAGAAGTGCCTAGTGGAGGTTATGTTCATGTACATTGGAGTCAAAGTGATCTGGCGTTATTTACAAATGATTTCACTAAGTTGAGAGAGAAAGCTGTAGATTATAAACAGGTTGAGCGGTTTGTGAAAATTACAAAGGTGTTGTGGACAGATTTGTATGCTCGGTTTGATATCATGGTTCCAAGTGATTTGTGAGTAGAGTGTAAAATAGCTATAGAGTTGTCCAAAAGGGAACCGATGAGGGATCCGTTGACTAATGATCTGTCACCCATAGTGATGAGAAAATATAATCAGATAATGACATGGTTGAAGTCTAAAGTGTCACCCCAAGATATTGATTGGGTTAAAATTGATCATAACTCAGGCACCCAAGGAAATGATTTATTCATATTATGAGAGGCTGTTGCAATCATTTAAACAGTTTGGCAAGATGGACACATTGGAGCCCAATGATATGAGACATTTTGTGTCAGGGTTTCTGACAGGATTGGCACCTGCATCAGCATGATGATTGAACAGCATTTGATATGTTGGCAGAATAAGTCAGTTGATGAAATTTTGCTATGTTCAAAGTATTGAAATTATAGGATTCATATAAAGCAGAAAAAGTTGAAAATAAACCTTATCGGAGGACAGGATTGTATCCCAATGAGATTATCATGGGCAGGGTGATGAAACTGCCTGCAGTGCCCCTAAATGCTCTTGCCAATATAACTGATGACCTGATTCTTGACTAGTGAGAGGGAATGGCTGATGTGGTGAATTCTGGCCCTGCCTGATCAGAAGCAGTTCCACGACCTAAGTCTCGGTGACTGGGTTCTGGTCAAGAAACACGTGAGGAAAAGAGATCTGGAGCCTTGTTCGTAGGGGCCACACCAAGTGATCTTGGTCACCATGACAGCAGTGAAGTGCACAGGTCTCCTCAGCTGGGTGCACTCATGTCCCCTTGATGATATAACAGCACCAGGTTACTTGCCGGTAATATTCATTACTCCGAGTCGTAGCCCTCCCCGACCCAGTCCTAACTACATGAGCATAGCTCCTCCCACCAGAAACTCCCAAGCCACTCAAAACCCATCCATTCCCTCCTGGCCACACCCACACTCCGAGGCATATAGCCATGTGACCCACCTGCCCACATCCTGTACCACCAAGCACAAGAAGCCGAACAGGGAGGGAGGGATGGGAACCTGGACTGGGATGGGGGGGAGGGCTACGACTCGGAGTAATGAATATTACCGGTAAGTAACCGGACATTACCTCCTCGTCAGCCCTCCCCGTCCCAGTCCTAACTACATGAGCAGATATCAAAGCAAGAATCGGCTTTACTCAGTAGCAAAAACAGACTTTATTAAAGCACAGCTAAAAGTCACACCACAGGAGCAGAATGCAACATAGCGTTCCCAAACCCAGCAGACTCAGTCCCACCCACCACCAAACGATAATGGGACATAAAAGTGTGAGGAGAACTCCAGGTAGCAGCCCTGCAGATCTCTGTCATGGAAGCCCCCTGAAAGCAGGCCCAGGAAGCAGCCAACCCCCTAGTCGACTGCCCCTGAACAGAGCCCAGCGCCAACACACCACAAGCCTCATATGCAGCACCCACAGCCCAGCGCAGCAAATGACTGAGAGGACGCGCTTGAAACTCACCTGCCAAAGTTTTCGTTTGGTCTGTGCTACCGCGAGGGCATCGTCCGTTCTTGGGTGCGAATTCCGCCAAAAAGGTCCAGAGTGTCAGCACTTTGTTGCGAGGAGTACGAGCGGTCAAAGGACTTCATTTCCCAGAATCCCTAGCCCCGGGCGCCTTGCAGCAGTGTCATCAGCCGGCGCCGGGGAGTGGATTTAAGCACCTCGCCAGCACCGCAGCGCAGGACGCGCGCGGGCGAAGCACGGGCAAAGGGCGGGCCCTCTGTAGCCCTCAGGAGCCGAAGGAGGCCGGGCCGGGCTCACCCCCTTGACTCTTCCATCTAGCTCGTTGGGACATACGATTACATGAGTTGGCATCTACTTTTGTACTTTTTCCCCCTTTGTTCGTATGTGATCGCATGCATGTCCTATAGCGAGTTGTAGTACTCAATTTTGGTTAGCGTAATTTAAAGACAAAACACAGCGGTATCATTCTACCCATGGCTGGAGCAACTAAAAAGGGGACCCTAGATAGCTATCTAATTAGGGCCAACCCAGGATTAGACAAGGACGTCGCCCTTGCTGAACTAAGGGCACAGCGTCGTAGCTCCATTGAGCGTATCAAAAAGTTACCATTTTGTGCGGCTACTTCGCATTTAGCCACTTCCCCATCTGAGAGTTGTCACTCTCGCAATGACCATTCAGTTAACTCTAGTTATGATGATTTCCTAATTCCATCTCAAAATCCAACTTTTATATCGGAATTAATTGATGACCAACCTACCACTGTTTCACCTCTGCTCCCCGAACCACTTCCCGAGCCAGTGCTCCCTATTGAGTCATCGCCCCATGCTGCTGGGATTCCACCTCTAAAGGATAACTCATCTGGCCAACCTAAATTGCCAGATCCTCTACCTAGTAAAAGGAGAAAAAGAGGCAGCGTACTGTTAAGGAGCAAGAAAAAAATAAACCACTACACTGACTCGGTTTCAACTGCTAAGGGCCGTGCAACCTGTTCTGATAAAACATCTTTCCCAGTTACTTCCGTTCCTTGCTTTGCAAATGACACATCTATTGCGGAGGTACTGGGCAATGCAGAACAGCTACTTAGATCACTTATTCTACCTATTGTAGAGAGGTTAAAAGCAATAGATAATAAAAGACTGGATAATATTGAACTAACAATAGGAAATAACAGGGAATTAACTAAGGATTTTGCAAAACCAGTGTTGGCGTCCCCTTCTACTATAGCACCTGCTGCTCCACTTCCCACTGTATAATCTTTTAAACCTATCCCTCAAAACCAGACAGGTGTTAATAATTTAAATAATAAAAGCACAGGAAGAACTATTTCTCCTAAACCACAGCAATATTCTATTTTAAATAAAGTCAGAGAGTCTCTGAGGGAAGCTGACATAGTTCAAACAGGTCCAATACGTGATAAAATAGTTAGAATTCCCACCGAAAAGAAACGCAAGGGCCCGCAAATAGAATTGCCACCAGAAGCAGTCCCACTCGTAGTTGTCCTCGCGGGCGTCCCAATATTGAAGGAGGGGACATCTGAAGGCCATCTGCAGCTAAAAAACAAAGTCATACATTGGCTTAGCCAGAACCGCCCTCTCCCTATGTATATAAACGGTGAAATTTTACATGTACGGCGCCTTTCTTGGTTGGGAAACACTCCTAAGAACATAAATGGGGACATTGTAATAATCAACTTCAGAGATCCCAGAGCCGTCAGCCACATTCTCAACTGGTATACGAATAATGCGAGGTCTCATATCTCTACCTGGGAACTGACCTATTTTTACCCAAGACCTCAAGCAGTCTCTACTGTTAATCCAGGGGTTTAATTTTGCAATCAGTCCAACTTTGGTATTTCCCATGGCAATCGCTATGAGGCCCTAGCAAGTCTTGAAGATGTGGACTGACATAATTATTCCCAGGGTCCAAAAACAGTCAATCTAGAGCCAGGTTCTGATTTGCCTCTCCCTCCCAACTAGTTAAGTAATTTACCATCAGATGCAAGGGCTGGTATCTGTACTAATCCTCTTATCTCCCGTGATCGCCCGCCATTAATTAATCTTTCGGACGATACCTGGGGTAATCCCGGGAAGATACTTTCGTGGAATATTGCAGGGTTACTTTCTAAACTGGTATCCGAGGACTGGCTCTGCTTTATCAATGACTTTGATCTATGTATATTTCAGGAGACCTGGCTATGTGAACCATGTTTTGACCAGGGATACCTGAATTGCTCTGTCCCTGCTCTGAAAGGCCAAAAGGGGAGACCTATGGGTGGACTAACTATCTGGGTACGACAGAGCTTAAAATTAGTCGTCAAAGTCATTTACACCAGCCATAGAGATATCCAAATAATCAGAGTGAACATAGACAAATTGGGTACGCTTGACATCTACAATGTTTATGTTAGGAGTAGCAGGGGTGGGAGATCCGAGGTCTTAGCGGCCTTGGTCTGTCTCCTTGACATTCACTCTTTAAACAATAATATAGTCATTGCGGGTGATTTAAATAGAACATTTGAACCCCTAGTCATTGAAGATGACTTCCTTGGTGACGCAGAAGACCGGCAATGGGGAGTCCCTAAGTTGGAACTCAAATCGGTTGTGCGCTGGACCGATGATGTGATCAGCTTGAACGCCCTTTGTTATGAAAAGGGCCTAAGATCTCTAAATGGGAGGACTCGAAGTGACATAAAGGGGACTAGTACTTTTGACAATGGGCGACATAAAAGTCGAATTGACTACATTATATGTAGCCTTAGACTGTGGCGGTGGATCTGCGACATGGAGGTTGTTTGGAGGAGTGAGAGTGACCACAACCCCTTGTGTACAGTTCATAAATGGTGGTCCTCTCCCAACTTGTCTATAGGCCCTACTGAGCTAACCCCTCCTTTGATTGTTCCTACTAACGACATGCGCAGATTAAGGTGGGCAAATGTAGCGACCAACCAATTGGCCATTGCTAACATTTGCGACGAAGTTGACAAAGCAATATCAGCCATCGAGCACATAAATTCATCCAATTCTGGCCTGGGCGGAGTGGTTGACATCCACGATTCCCTTTTCTGTGCAATCAAAAACCACTTCCTCAAACCCGTGAAAAATAAAGGAATTAGAGCTCCAAAGCCCGCGAAGTGGTACAACGACCAATGCAGAAATGCACGATTAGCCTTGGGTACGGCTATAAAGGGAAAGCAATCTCTTGTTATTCGATCTGCTAGAAAGGAATACAAAGCAAGCATATCAAAGGCCAAGAAAGCCTGAGACGAGCATCATTGGTCTGAGCTAAAATTAGCCAGCGATAGGAAAGACTCCCGGCTATTCTGGAGCATTGTAAAGTGGGGTAGTTCGGGCTTTCCAGAGCCCCCAAACAACAATGTCCCGGAAGACGAATGGGTTAAATTTTTCAAAAATCAATACGGTGATTCTAATACATCTGTTACTGGGCCTGATATAAATTTAATTCAATTTAGTGATAATTACTTTAGTATTAAAGAAATTATGACGGCCCTTAGCTCAGTGTCTGGTGGACGTGCCCCAGGACTAGATGGTGTCCCAGCTGATGTATTCATTAATGACAAAGACCGCTGGTCCAAGTATATCCAACTTCTTATTAATGCTATTGCCCAGGGTGCAGTAGTTCCGCCATCTTAGCAGGGCGCAGTAATAATACCTGTGTTCAAGAAAGGCGATCGGTCGCAGCCGAGCAATTACAG
Organism: Triturus cristatus; assembly: GCF_964204655.1. Classification (NCBI taxonomy): domain Eukaryota; kingdom Metazoa; phylum Chordata; class Amphibia; order Caudata; family Salamandridae; genus Triturus; species Triturus cristatus. The sequence continues at coordinate 264,094,869 of NC_140593.1, forward strand.
ACCGATAAGCCTTATTGACACTCTACAAAAAGTTGTGGGGCGTGTGATCGTCAACAGGATCCTTGATTGGGCCGAGGAGACCAACGCCCTGTCACCCTTCCAGGCAGGATTCCGGCGATCCACTAGTACGGTGGACCAGGTTTTTCGTTTTACCTTGCTTCAGTGGCGGACCGTGGTGTTGGGCGAGGGCAGCTTGTATGCAGCTTTTGTTGATCTGCGGGCTGCATTCGACCTGGTTCCCCGGACCAAACTGTGGCAGGTTCTCAAGAACCAGGGTCTATCAGGAGAGTTATTATCAATGATAATGAGACTTCACGAAACCAACTTCGCCAAGATTCAGTGGGGGGGGGCAGGGCTCGGTGACCGCAGACTTCCCAGTTGAACGGGGTGTTCGACAGGGATGCTCAATGGCTCCCGTCCTTTTCACACTGTATATTAACGATGTAGTTGCCCGTATGCTTTCTGCAAAGGTGGATGCTCCATCTCTAGCCGGCATTAAAATGCCTATTTTAATGTTTGCAGATGACACGCTAATTTTATCTAAGACCCCTTGCGGTCTGCAGTGTGCTCTGACTATTTTTGATCATTTCTGTGAAGAGTATGGTTTAGAGGTTAATACGGCTAAAACTAAACTTATGACTTTTAACCCCCACCGTAGCTTCAAATCGAAAATCACCATGAATGGCCGTCCGTTAGAGGTAATGAAGACTTTTACTTACCTAGGACTACACATATCTAGTGACAATAGATGGCGTCAGCATATAGACATTGCTACACTTAGACATAGGCAATTGTCCGGTGCTATTAGTTCAGAGCATAGAAAATCTCTGACTAAACCAGTCAAACCTGCACTCCAGGTTTACGAAGCAAAGGCCCTAGGCTCTGCACTCTATGGGGCCGAGCTGTGGGGCTTCGAGAACGTGGCTGCACTCCAATACTCAGAAAACAGATTTTTCCGGGGAATAACTGGTGTCCCTAAAAGCACCCCGTTGTTGCCCCTTAAATATGATCTCGGTAGAAGAGCAGTCACAGATTTGGCCAGGCTCCGTCCGATCCTATATTGGCGGAGGCTATGGACGTCACCAGTGCTCTTCCATTATGCTGAGGGGTTTTTAGATATTATCAAAACAGATGTGTTCCATAAAATTGGGTGGCTTAAATCACTTAAGATAACTTTGACTGAGCTTGGTATGTGCTTGCTCTGGGAAGATCCTGTGGGAGCTACTTTCCCATCCAAAAGTACTTTGAAAGAAATATACTGGGAGATGGTAGCCTCTCGGCATTGGAGTAGTTCTAGTGTTGGGTCTATGGCTGGCGGATTCTTAGAAGCCAAACTGTATCCTTGCCTGGAACCCTACTGGGACATTATAACCAGACCTGGTGACAGGAAGCTCTTTTTTCAGCTAAGAGCAGGTGCACTTCCCCTCAGACATCTGGTATCCAAATGGGTAGGTGGATCCTGTGATAGCTGCCCTGTGTGTGGCATCACTAAAGAAACAATTGGCCATTTTCTATTTGTTTGTAAAGCCTATTTGGCCCCCAGACGCATTTGGCTATCCCCGATGTGCAAAAATCTGGGGACTACTAGTAGTATTGCTGCTCTGCATATTATATGCACTAGTTCTTTGATGTGGATTTCAATAGCTACTGCAAAATATCTTGGATGGGCGTGGTCGATTAGACAGAGACTGCTAGTCTCCTGACTATTCTCTGTTATGTTATTGTGCCTAAAACCTCAAACCTGTATTCTCTCATTCTAATCAAATATTTTTAAATAAGCTAATTTTAAACTTTTTTATCATTTTAACTCTTCAATTGATATAGTATGCCAGTTTTAAACGAGAGTCGCTAATCAACTCAGAAATCCTAAAAAGTATGCCTTGTATTTTGATATCACATAGTTGCTAATTTAATTCTATTTTAAACTTGTATGAATTTTATCTTCATTGTGTTATATGTATTCTGCTTTTATGATGAAATTTCGAATAAAGCATACTTTGACTGACTGAGAGTAGCCCCAGAAGGCTTCAGACCCTGACCAGCTGGCCCAAAGGTCACAAAAAGGGAATCCACCTTACGAAAAGGACTCGTGCGCAGCAAGTACACCTCCAGAGCCCGCCGAACGTCCAAACAGTGCAGCCGCACGTCAACTTCTGAAAGAGGATCCGGACAGAAGACAGGCAACACCAGATCCTCCGAGCAGTGAAACGAGGAAGGGACTTTTGGAACAAAGGAAGGAGCCCAACTCACCAATCCTCTGAGCCGAGGTAATAGCGACAAGGAAAAGCATCTTGATTGTCAAAAACCGCAATGATACCTCAAGCAGAGGTTCAAAGGGCGCCCCCTGCAAAGCCCTCAAAACCAGAGGCAGATCCCAACTAGGTGCAAAGGACTTAAAGACAGGCTTCTGGAGGAAACAACTCCGCAACAACCTGGACACCAGGGGAACCACCGGCTCACAGTCCGAACCCCGAAAGGCACGAACAGCCACCCACTGAGCCCGCAGCGAGGACACAGCCAGACCCAGGTCTAATCCATCCATCAGAAAATCCAAGACACGCACCGGATCCACCTCCAACACAGACCATCCCCGAGCCAAACACCAAGACTGAAATGACCCCCAATGCCTGGCATAGGACCGAAGAGTGGAAGGGCGCCTGGACCGTTGAATAAACTCAGCCACAGAAGGAGAACACCCCAAAGCCACCAGGTTCATTCTCTCAACAGCCAACCCCCCAGACGCAGGCAGACCAGACACTCCAGAGACAGAGGTGGAAACGACAGGGGACAAGGGACCACTGGCAATCTCCAACAAGGCCCCACCGACAACCTCAACAACAGAGGGAACCAAGGCCTCCTGGACCCCTCCGGAGCCACCAGGACCACCGAGGCCCGATCCAGCTTGATCTTCAGCAGGACCCGTGGAAGACGAGCAATCGGGGGAAAAGCATACAGCAAGCCCCCCTCCCACCGGAAGGACAGGGCATCCACCCTCCAAACCCCTTCCTAGTGAATCAGTGAGCCAAACCTCTCCCTCAAGGCATTCCCTGGAGCAGAATTCAACCTCCTCCAATTCGAGGACATGCCCGCCTTCGAAATCTCCACATAGTCACAACTTGGAGGAACCTGCAGAAGCGGAAGCCCCCTGTTGACCCCGGGATTTGTGGAAGGAAGGGCCATGTCCCCTACAATGAAAGGGCAGGGCCGCCATCTTAGATTGAAAAGCCTGCCCAAAAGCCCGCTTATAACCTGCAAACTTCCCCTTCTGAGAAGAGCGGACCAGAGCCAACAACTTCTTATCCTCAGCTGTCTTTTTAATCAGTGCTTCCAGGGATTCCCCAAACAGTTTAGCGCCTGTGAAGAGAAGTTTCATCACGGCAGCCTTCTGAGCAGCTTCCGCCTTACAAGACTTAAGCCACAACTGCCACCGAGCAGCCACGGCCCCAGTCGCCGCACTCAGGGAATCGAAGGACAAATCTATTTTTTTTTTTTTTAGCGTTACTCTTTGACATGGAATTACTGATAATTATGTGATTACTCTTCCTTGCATAATTAAGAGTAATTTGTGGGAACAAATCCTGACACGAGACCACATTTAGCGCGCACCGGCGTGCATTTGCTATTTGTAATCTGGTGCATATAGCGTTGTGTCTTCTAGCACAAAATACATCCTCGTGTCCATTTTGGTAAATGTTGGTAGTGAGTTGGGGGTAAATCCTACCCCAAGAGCGCATTTAGTGATCGCGAGCAGTCGCTCACACTCACTATTTGTATTTTGTAGCATTTATGTATTGTTATGCTATAAGAGGCAGTGGCGGCTCCTCCGCTAAGGCGGAGGAGCATTGCCTCACTGCCAGGAGCAGCAAAGAAAGGAAAGAATAAAATGATAATAACAGAATGTTATTATTTTATGTTTTCCTTCTGCTGCAGCAGTGCATGAGGGGGTGGGGCAGAGCTTCAGGGGAGGAGTGGTAGACACTCCTCTGCGCAACGACTGTTTGGGCGGCCTTCTTGGGCTGCCCAAAACAGTTATGCGCACTCCCCTGTTCCTCATACAGGCTGCATTACAGCCTGCAGACCCCTATCGGACACAATAGCTGATGGCAAACCATGTAACCTCACAATATGGGAGAGGAATACTTCTGCCATTATCCGGGCACTAGGTATCTTCAATACAGGGATGAAATGTGCTGTCTTAGTGAATGGATCAACCACCACGAGAACGGCAGTGTAGCCCTCCACGTCAGGAAGATCGGTGCAATTGCCACCTGGCTTAAAGACAACTGCCTCAAGCTCAACTCGGATAACAATGAAGTACTCATCATCTTAGGATCCACCCCTTCAGCTTGGGATGACTCCTGGTGACTCGCCACAGTGGGAACTTCCCCCCACCCCAATGGACCACGCATGGAACCTTGCCATCATACTGGAGTCCTCACTCACTACTGCCAAATGAAAGCTGTATCCTCATCATGCTTCCACACGCTCTGGATGCTTTGAAAGACATTCAGATGGATCCCCACCAAATCCAGAAAGTCAGTTACCCACGCTCTTATCAGCATCAGACTCTACTACGGCAGTGCACTCTATGACGGCGTCACCCAGAAACTCCTCAGGGAACTGCAGAACATTCAAAATGCTGCAGCCAGACTGGTCCTCAACATCCCCTGCCACAGACACATCAACAAAAAACCTTGAGAACTCCACTAGCTCCCAGGTAACAACATAATTATGTTCAAGCTCCTCACACATGCCTACAAAGCCCTCCATAACACAGCATCAGCATATCTGAACCACTGCCTCTCATTCCATGTACCCGCCAGACAACTCAACTCTGCCCCGGCCACCGTTCCATGGATCTACAAGACTAGAGCCGGTGGAAGATCCTTATCCCACCTCGCAACCAAAACCTGAACACCTTGCCTCTCCACCTTAGGCAATCTTCGTCGCTGACCCAATTCTGGAAGGACCTCAAGACCTCGCTCTTCGACTGAACCCCAGCACTCAGACGGATCAGAAGCCCCCCCCTCAGTGTCTTGAAACCCTAACGGGTGAGTAGCAGTACTTTATAAACACTTGATTGATTGATTGATTGGATTGATTGATTGATATTAGAGTACCAGCACAAGGTCTTACCCCTGGTCTTCTTTCCTTCATAAATCATCTATCACGGTCAATATTACAGACTCTGTACTGTGTAATGGAAGTCGGCTTGAGCAGGATGCATACATTCTATGCTATGAATGCCTACACAATTCGGAGGCAACATCAGCCTTTAGCAGTTTAACTGGGACAGGGAGCAGAGATATGGGCCTATAATTTTTAAAACCGTTGGATCTGCTCCCTGCTGTTTCAATGAAGGACTGACATCTGCATGCTTAAATATGCATTAAACCATTTCTTGTGTGAAGGTTAGATTAAAAAGGTTTACCAGGAGTAGATGTATTATGGCATAAAAATCTTTTAAAACAGCTGGAGGGCTTGGGTTGCTGGGGGATCTCGTTTTTTCTTTGGCAGATAAAATACCTAACCTGCCCGCACTGATTTCAGGGAAGTTTGATTTAGATCTTATTCCTTTCCCTGTTTTGCTCCTCTGATGTTGAAGGACACTTGGAAATACACCCCTTGATATTCTAAATTTTGTCAATAAAATAATTAAGTTTATCACAGAATGCTTGAATTCTTTGACCTTGACTATATTAGAAAATATAGGTTCCTCAAGTGTTTTTAAGGTTTCTCTCTGTTTATTAGGAGCTACCAAAATCCTATTGGTGTTGCACTTTGATTTACTCAAAGTATAGTGCTATTTCTTTGCGCAAAATGCACCCTCTAATCCATTTCGGATATGAGAGGGTATTTTTGCACTAAGAAATAGCATTAATTGCAGAATTATTCTTCCCGCGTAATTAAAGCGTAATCTCTCTGAATGTATAGGGAATTCCGCATGATTACTACGCTACACTGAATTACATAAATTATGCCCAACCCTAGCTGTTAGTTAACTGTAGTATCCATAGATAGCGCTAAAAATAATTTAATACCTGCATATAATCTTTATATGTCTTCATGAGTACTTCCTAGGAGACCATGTACTGCTCCTGTGCATGGCACAGGAAACCATGATTCTTATTGGGGCAAGCAAAAAGGCTCTATCGGCTTTGAATTTCTGCAATGTGAAGGCATGTTGTAAACACACATGGATCACTAAAGACGAGGGAGAGGATGTAGCCTTAGGGCTAGAGCAGTCGACCTCGAAGCGGGGAACCAGGTCCGAATCTCGGCTACCTGGCTCAACATCCTGTGATTCTGGGCAAATCACTTAATTTACCGGTGCCTAACAAAAACGAATGGATCCATATGTAGCGAAACTGGGGCTCATGATTCGCTCTGGTACCTGATAATCCTCGGGCGAGTTCGCGCTATATAAAATTCACAACAACAAAAAAAGAAGAGAAAGCCATTGCCCTGAAGTGCACTTTTTCGGCAGATGTGCACATGCTGGATGCCATCACTCACAGTGCAAGAAAGCCATTGTTGGATGCGTTCTCACCCACAGGTTGCATGCTTTGGTGGAGGAAAGCAAAACATGAATGACAGTTCAATTGACTAACGGATAAAAAGTGCTCACCTAAATTCTCTCTCTCTAAATATAGGTAGATTTGGATATATTTTTAATCCTACTCCTTTGTATTAAATAAGCTAAACTGACTCTAGGTTAGTCATAACAAATCAAGTTTTGCAATGAGCATGAAACATATGGAAATACAAGTTTGAAAAAGAAATGAAGGGAAATATGGCTCACTATATTCTAGACTTACATGGGCCACAGGTGCCTGTGATTAGTGACAGAGCACAGTCTGTGCAAGCGCTATGGCATTCTTGGCACTGCACTGCTGGTGTCATGCCGTTTATCTCTTGAAATGAGATTATTATTCCATATTGTGTATTCTAAGGGAATACTATTGTGGTTACATTACATTTTTATGCTCTTGCTTTAAAGAACGTATCTGAAACGCATGTGCCAAGACTGACCGCTTCAGGAGGAACATAATTACATGTGTCATTTCTCGCAGCAACCCCATGTGTTACAGATATTCTCTCTGCAAGGTGCCATGCATTATCAGGAGTTGTTTATGACAGATTTTGGCTCACATTATCCTTTGAATGCCTAATCCCAGTGTTTGGCAAGGGATAGCCCACATGCTGCGACCCTCAGCATCAATGTACTCATTGTTCAGCTCACTTCAGGTTCCCAAAGGCGCCAGATATCTGAGGACCAAGACAAAACAAGCATTTGCAATGCAATCGGTCTCGCCTTTGGGACTTTATGAGTGTTTAGCCATGCATTATATCATCGCACATTACTGCAATGCACTGTGTGGCAGTGATTATAACTGTGGCTGTAGATTAGGCAGAGAACGTGGTATGTGAGCTGTTAGGAGTGGTCTGAAGATTAATACATTAAATTATTGATAAACCTTAATTACATTTATAATAGGTGGAGCCTACAAAGAGGTTTGTGTACGTTTGTGTAAATTAACATGCATACCCTGCAGTGTTTGAGGTGCACAGAGAAAGAGAAAGGCAGACATTGTTAGAGCAGGGGGCGTTGTCTGGGGGACAGGTGTGTAATAGGAGAGGACGGGGTGAAAGACAGGAGGAAAAATACAAGCGAAAGAGAGTGGGTCAATTAAAGTGAGAGAAAAGACAGCATATGATTGGGAAGAAGTGATGGTTCTTATTGTAGTGAGGGCAGTGCCCACTGCGAGGTAAGGCAGTGATGCATGCAATGAAACCTACCTTGGCAGTACTGTAGGTTGCACTAATCGTATAAAACTTTCAAACTGTTAGTGGGAATTGAACTGATCTGTGTTGGGTAAATCCGGGTGTTGCTGATGACTAAGGCTTTGTTATGACTGTGAAGAAAATAAAACCTCTTGGTGTCAAATTTTGATTTTTTAAAACCACAGAATTTACGTTTGTGATGCTACAGGTCGGCCTAGATTTTCAAAAATGCACTATGTGGAGTCATACTCAGTGAATAAGTGATAATATGTGTTCTATTTATGGATGTGTGACTCAGGCTCGACCTAAAAAACACCAGGGTATGTGTTAATGAACACATCAGTTATTTTGACAGCTACAGCGTGGGGCCTTGATTTACTGCCACCTGTCATCCAGCCGCCAGTTAGAAAGGGATGCTGTAAGTGGAGAGGACCCCATTGAAATGCTGAAAACCCCACCTATGCCATTGCCAGCAGCTAGCCAAAACTCGACCAACTAAGAACATATTTCTAAAACTGCCTGGGGGGCAGACGGATGGCAAGAGGTAGCACTGGAGCCGGAGAGCACAGAGCCAGATGCCCCTTCCCGCTCTCCATGACTGGGGCAAAAAGAATGCATGCAAGGTGTAGGGATTTGCAGGGATTTCCTAAAGGTGATGAGAGTCCGCTCTCAATGCACCAGGCCCAAAGACACAAGGATAATTCCTTGGATAACCTTCCCTAGTGTTCACAAACACTTCCTACAAAAGGGGAGTCTCAGGGATTCCACACAATGATAATTCCTTGGATAACCTTCCCTAGTGTTCACAAACACTTCCTACAAAAGGGGAGTCTCAGGGATTCCACACAATGATAATTCCTTGGATAACCTTCCCTAGTGTTCACAAACACTTCCTACAAAAGGGGAGTCTCAGGGATTCCACACAATGATAATTCCTTGGATAACCTTCCCTAGTGTTCACAAACACTTCCTACAAAAGGGGAGTCTCAGGGATTCCACACAATGATAATTCCTTGGATAACCTTCCCTAGTGTTCACAAACACTTCCTACAAAAGGGGAGTCTCAGGGATTCCACACAATGATAATTCCTTGGATAACCTTCCCTAGTGTTCACAAACACTTCCTACAAAAGGGGAGTCTCAGGGATTCCACACAATGATAATTCCTTGGATAACCTTCCCTAGTGTTCACAAACACTTCCTACAAAAGGGGAGTCTCAGGGATTCCACCCAATGATAATTCCTTGGATAACCTTCCCTAGTGTTCACAAACACTTCCTACAAAAGGGGAGTCTCAGGGATTCCCTTGCTGATATTTTACAGTAGTGACAAGGCAATCCACTGGAAGGCATATTTGTCTAGGAGAGAGGTGCATGCTCACCCCTGAGACAGTAACTCTGGACCCCTGGACACTGGAGAGTTTCTGGAATTTCACTGTAATGCATACACAACAGTGCTGGAAGGAAGAAATTGAGTTTTCCACAGGAGGAATTTGAGGCAGCATAATGGATGGACCGTTCATTCTATGATGTCAATTGGAGCAGTATTGGTGAGAAAATATAACTGTTGGACACTTCTTGAATTTGAAGTTTGTGTTTTGTGTACGACTAAAAACTGATTAGGAGATGTTCATGCTTAGATTTTTGCTCGCGTTCGTGTGACCACCTAATCAATATTTACTATGGTGCATGATGGGTTTATTGTGGACAGCATGTTTGGCTTGCCATAAGGGCAAATACAAATCTGAGTTCAAGCCAAGGAGCTGCTCTTACGGGCAACAACACATGCGTGTTCCAAAACTTAAAAGGTCATTGTAAAAAATACCGAAAGTCATCACAAATAAGTCAAAACCTGACACCCAAGCCCAGTTTCAATATACTTATCTATATGAGCTTATTTTCTCATGTTCACCTATATGCACTAAAAATCGTATATGGATTCACGCATAAAGTCTCCCTCGGAAATCCACATTTTCTCCTCTTCATTCGTTAATTAAGGCTTCGGAGATATGGGCATATGTGTTCATGCGCAATGGCTATGTACTTCTCTCGTTTCGAAAGTAGAACATAATACTACCAATGACAATTATGAATTGGAAACTGCAGTGATCTCGAGTTCTCATTTGGTGAGACATCAATATAAAATGCAATAGCAAGACAGTAAATTCATGGCAACGAGCAGTCATCAATATGTGTAGTTTCAGAAGTGAAAGTCGTGCATTCTTAGAGCACTTCTGCTGTTCTTTCCGCGTGATCAGTGATGTCCGTAAGAGAGGACAGGGGCCATGAAGGAGCAGAAAGCAACAGGTTCACTCATTAAACAAGTGGGAGGCTGAAGTAAAAGCTGCGAGTAGCAGATTTAGTTGCAGATGGAATCGTTTGACCGTTCGACACGGCGTGGCCCACATGTTGGAGGAGTCCGAAGGGTTTGTGCTACGTTAACTTCAAAGAAGCTTCTGTCAAACAGCACTGAACCAGAGTTTTGTTCCTGTGATGGTTCACACAACCCACTGTCAAAAATAAACTATGAACAAAAGAAAAGCACGTCCGCCATTATCCCAGCTCAGGCGGCCGTGCTGCTTAATTAAGTGACGGGCTGCTTGTAAAAACAAGGCATGCGGTCTACATAGACATGTAGCACAGAGAGGCTCTCTTTATGATGGGCCAAGAATCCAGTTTGGTCTGAATCAGGATTAGAATGTATGCAAAAACAGTACACAGACATTAGGTATATATTTAGTCAAACTGAAATTGTGTGCGGGAAAATCACACCACTCGGAGTTTGATAGCTCGGAATGGGAGAAACATAATATTGCTATGTCACCCTCTCCCGACCCCCGTTTCCCCCTTTCGGACCACAGAATCTCCTGATAAGGTGACAGTACTTACCAGAAGAAAATGTAAACTCAACAGTATCGGTAATTGCATGGGCGGTATTACCCCATGATGAGGTTCAGAGCATCCATGTGGGATATAATCGCCTATCTGAGAATGGAGTCAAGAGAATTTTCGGAGGGTTGACTTGGACAGTCAGGGACTGACGGTCTGTTTCAGCAATACGAAAGAATTTGAAGCAAGGTGAATTAATAAAGCAGGAAGAAACTAGAGCAATGCACTTAGAATGGATCCTTAATCAAAACCCCAACCTTTACTCGAACTGCACCTGCTACACCATTGGCCAGGGGCGGCTCTAGGGTCATGGTGGCCCTGTGCAGGGAGCGTAGGTAGGGGGCCCCGGAAGAGGGGGTCCGGGCGGGGCGGAGCACAGGAAGGTGTTTTAATAAAACGTCCAGAAAAGGCGTTAGATGACCAGTACCTGCGGCTGCTCCTACCCTTCCGAATTCGTCTCAGAACGATAACATTTAGGAGGAGGAGGGCATTATGACACACAACGTGAGGGACTGGCACAGACAGCTGCAGGGCCATGACAGGGGGGCCCCGGACCCACAGCCCCCCCACAGAGAAAGAATCTGTGGCTCTTTGCCCGGAAACAGTAATATCGATACCATATCGAATATGGTGTCTTACGCATGGCCATGTCCGTTGCAGACACTGCATAGCCGCCTCGTGACACAAGCGTTTAACTTTTGCCAAAATTTGCCGCTGCGTTTTGCCAGCTTTCGCTGTTTCCACCAGGCACCACGTGGAGGTAGCAGCAATACCCAGCTTTTTTTTATTTGTTTGTTTTTTATGTTATGTTTTTTAACTTTTTCTTTTTCATTTCTGCATACTTAGTGAGTAGCAACATAGCGAGTCTGATTAAAACCATGGAAAACATCTTGCGTACTTCTTTATGAGAGGAAGTCAACTTTGCGAGCCTTCTGTGCTGCAAATTCCCTGATAAGCTGTCCGTAATCCAGAGATCTAGCAATGTCATGTTCAATTGATAACAGGGCCAAATGATTCAGTCTCTCTTTCGTTTCGAATAACCAGATTCGTGTACTCGAATTCTCTTCACTTTGCTTGCAATGCAGCGGGCGAGGCTAGCAGTGGGTAGGGAAAAAAAGAAGACAATCAGCAGTTGCGGCTGCTGAAAGATTTTGATGTGTCATTTTTATTTTCTTGCAAAAACAACAGTTGATGGACAGAATGCAGAACAATGTCATACATTCACCCCAGTACAGAGATCTGGGCCTAAATCCATCGTTTTTTTGCTCACCACACCACCGAAGTTCAGACATGGCCATATGCAAATCAGCCTTGACCCTGTGCCTCATGGGAACAGTCCAGCCCGAACTGCCAAGCCATGTCTTCCCTGGAGTACACAATGAAGGACCAGCATACCTTAATGAACGAGTGAATTTCCACCAACCTACCAGGAAAATATGTTCCAGAACCATCTCCCTAGCAGCCACCCAATGCAGCCGCCGATAAAACAGTGGAGGCCGCTACTTCTCCCACCTGGCAGTGAAGACCTGAAAACCCTCCCCCTGCACCTCAGAGCCTCACCATCGCTCCAGCAGTTCAGGAAGGACCACAAGACCTCGCTGTTCAACCAACAAGCAGCATGATCCAGCAGCATGAATCCCACACCGCCTCGAGACCCTTATGTGTGAAGCAGCTGAGCTTTACAAACCCTGACTGATTGATAGTAATTACCCTTCCCACTACATGTATGACACATTGTGAGGACTAGCCACATATGGAAGGTTTATTTGAAGAGTGTTATAAAACTATAGGGTAGATCATGTGACTTGGCATACAAGGTCTGTTTTCTCAGTCCACTGAGAACAGTAGAGCCTGGAAAATAGTTCTTGATCTATTTGGGAAGTGACCTTAGCAGGAAGAGAGTAAGCTACCTTGAAATCATGGCACACAGAGACCTGTCTCAGTACATCGCTAACTGATCCTGAAGACAGCCTACAGGTAACCAAAGACTCGTCCACTTTACCACATTGTCAAAAGACAAAATACAATATATTTCATTAAGATTTCTTGTATAGTGCCATATTCCAGCAACCAGTTCTGCTCGCTTTCAGAGCACCTATTAAACAAGGATTAATTACAGTGAGTCCTAAGGCTATGAAAAGGCACTAGAGGTTAACTGAAGCAAAATTAATGTGCAAGGAACATCCAGTCAGGAGACAACTTTAAAGCAGAAGTACGAACCACTAGCACAGCGTACCAACGACCCCATGGGCCGTGGCGTAAGCAAGAAAAATGGCCCCTTTGGCTGCTGCTCAGGAAGTAAAATATAGCAATTATCAGGGTTCAATGGGCCCCTGAGGGTTTTGGGTCTCGGTACCACTGTACTTGCTGAACCAATGGTAACTATGCCCCTAGTATGGACAGAGAAGGCTGCTTCACCAATTGCAAACTGAGGACTAGTTAAACTACTTTTCTCTGCTAGTCACATGACAAGCACTGGAATGTAATTAAAGAAATGATCAAGAAGCCAGTCTCCTACCAAGGTCTCTGCAAAAGGGCATTAGATTGAGTTAACATGGGTAGGCACTGCCATCCTATTCCAGGCGTCCATCCATAGGTGCTTGCATTTCATGTCTGCCTCAACACCATATAAACAGACATAACCAAATGCCAAGTACATTCGAACACTCGATGTTTTAAAAGATTTGTGCAGGCAGATCCACTCATTAGATCACAAGTATCAGCTTCATACTCTGTTTTCATGATTGTTGATAAGTAATTGTAATCATTTTAATGAATCCTTAACATTTCATCTAACACCTCGTACCCTGCTCTCCTCTTCCCCCCAATACGACCGTGCCTCCCAATTTACACCTCCAAAGGTCACCATGTCTCCCCTCAGCCACAAGTAAACACCGCCCCTGCACTCCTGACTCACTCTTCCCTCCACATACAGCGCCGATCTGTACCACTCCCTACTCCTGGCACACGGTGACCACCTCTCCGACCCACGCCCTCTCAGAGATGAATCGTGAGAGAGACGCTCTCTCTCATGATTCATCATGCCCTCCCTTCCCCTGACCCCCCAGAATACCTCCAGCTCGCCACCTCACACGGCGTATCCACCCAGACCCAAAGCACACACCATCTACAATAACATCCTCACCCAACCTTCCCCACGCCCCCGGCTCCTCACCCCCACGGGGTGGGATACATTCCTACGCCTGATCTGCCCTCCTCCCCAGGGCTCCCCACACCCTCGTCCAATGGCTCACCTTCCCTCGGGTTCACTCTGCAGTGGCACACGCTGACCTTCTCACTCCCCCCCCCCATGCCCTGACCCTCGGGCTGCTCACCTCGCAGCTGGCACCAAAGGTTGCACACTGGCATGCTATCCTCTGCAAGGCGGCCTTTCTTGCCCAGGGTCTCTAGGCATGCCGGTGCATGGCATCGGCCGGTCTGGGTGCTGCTCGCTGCACGCCGGGCACAGGTGCTGCCACCCCTCCTGCCGCCGGTGATCCATGGTGCTTCTGTAACCCCTTCGCTGCAGGACTCGCGGGCACTGCGCATGCGCGCGCATGCGAGCCTCCGGAGGTGCCAGATCTGGACTATTAAAACAAGCTCGATTCTCCTGGAAAAAAGTTCTAAACAAGAACAAGACCTACCAGAAGAGCCCAAAACAAGGCAGACCCCACACAAAGACGAGACTGGGTTAGAAATGAAAAGAGTATAAGAACAACCATTCAGCGTGCATCACTTTGGATTTAGCATGCCTCAGTCGTTCATGCCCCAAATCCCTGCCAGGGGCCGCCACGAATATGTATTGTATCCGATTCCTCGTGGCGACCCGTGGGGTTTGGCGGCCCTGTGCAGGTGCACAGCTTGCACATGCCTAAGGCCGCCCCTGCATTGGCCTCCATGCAGGGTTTGGAACTCTTCAGTTTCTAGTCAGCATGTCTGCCCGTCTGAAAATAATGAAACCAGAAGGCATTACGACCCGACACACTTTGTGCAAACTTCCGTTTGTTTGTTTTTTCTTTTGATAGAGGTAACAAACCGAGAACAATGCTAAGCTGCGCTGATGGTTTTCCTGGAAGAAGCGAGTCATGAAAGTCAGTCACCACCACCCCCGTCTTTCAGCTCACCGTGCTTGGGAATTTGCTGTTTCATCACTGACTGGAGGGGCGGTGACTAGGAAGTACACTTGTGTGTACCAAACATCACTTAGGAATGTGCAACTGCGCAAAAAACACTCGTGTGTGCGTCACGAGAGCTGAGCGGCCGGAGGTGGAACAAAACGGACCAGTTTCATGCTCAGTGAAAGTGGGCGTGGCTGCTGAATGGAAGCAAAGTACGTCGTCCTGCTTGAGTTAGAAGAAACTCAATGCACTAGATTACGTGCTTGCCTCCAAGTAAAAAGATATATATGTCGGCACAAGATGAAACGTTTGAAGTCTGTTAATATCACGTGCTTGCCTCAAAGTAAAACAAGCATTGGCATAGCCAATAGGTCTCGTCTTTGGGACCTTATAAGTGTTTAGCCATGCACCACTTGATGTTGTTGCACCAAGGATATTGTACTGGATAACTAAACACTTATAAGGTCCTAAAGGGGAGACCTATTGGCTATGCCAATGCTTGTTTTCTTTTT
The DNA here is from genome assembly GCF_964204655.1 of Triturus cristatus. Lineage (NCBI taxonomy): Eukaryota > Metazoa > Chordata > Amphibia > Caudata > Salamandridae > Triturus > Triturus cristatus. The sequence continues at coordinate 264,110,172 of NC_140593.1, forward strand.
AAAGGACAAGCAGTGCTATCAGGCTCCGGCTGCCACTTAGTCCATCCCACGTAGACGCTGCAGCCATCTTTGAGAGAGGTAGAGAGAGGTAGAGAGAGAGAGGTAGAGAGGTAGAGAGAGGTGCAGAGGTAGAGAGGTAGAGGTAGGGAGGTAGAGAGGTAGAGAGAGGTAGAGAGGAGTAGAGAGGTAGAGAGAGGTAGAGAGAGAGAGGTAGAGAGAGGAAGAGAGGTAGAGAGAGAGAGGTAGAGAGAGAGGTAGAGAGATAGAGAGAGAGAGGTAGTGAGAGAGGTAGAGAGAGGTGTAGAGAGGTAGGGAGAGGTAGATAGGTAGAGAGAGAGAGGTAGAGAAAGAGAGGTAGGTAGAGAGGTAGAGGTAGAGAGAGAGGTAGAGGTAGAGAGGTAGAGAGAGAGAGAGGTAGAGAGGTAGATGTAGAGAGATAGAGAGGTAGAGAGAGGTAGAGGTAGAGAGGTAGATGTAGAGAGAGAGGTAGAGAGAGGTAGAGAGGTAGAGAGAGGTAGAGAGAGAGAGGCAGAGAGAGAGAGAGGTAGAGAGAGAGAAGTAGAGAGGTAGAGAGGGGTAGAGAGGTAGAGAGAGGTAGAGAGGGAGAGAGAGAGAGAGGTAGAGAGGTAGAGAGGTAGAGAGAGGTAGAGAGGGGTAGAGAGGTAGAGGTAGGGAGAGAGAGGTAGAGAGAGAGGTGGAGAGGTAGAGAGTGGTAGAGAGAGAGAGGTAGAGAGGTGTAGAGGTAGAGAGGTAGAGAGAGGCAGAGAGGTAGAGGTAGAGAGGTAGAGAGAGAGAGGTAGAGAGAGAGGTGAGAGGTAGAGAGAGAGAGAGGTAGAGAGACGTAGAGAGAGGTAGTGAGGTATAGAGAGGTAGAGCGGTAGAGAGAGGTAGAGAGGTAGAGCAAGAGGTAGAGAGAGAGAGGTATAGAGAGAGGTAGAGAGAGGTAGAGAGGTAGAGCGATAGAGAGCGATAGAGAGGTAGAGAGAGGTAGAGAGGTAGAGAGAGAGGTAGAGAGGTAGAGAGAGGTAGAGAGGTAGAGAGGTAGAGAGAGAGAGGTAGAAAGAGAGGTAGAGAGAGAGGGGTAGAGAGAGAGGTAGAGAGGTAGAGAGAGGTAGACAGGTAGAGAGAGAGAAGTAGAGAGAGAGGTAGAGAGGTAGAGAGAGGTAGACAGGTAGAGAGAGGTAGAGAGGTAGAGGTAGAGAGAGAGGTAGAGTGGTAGAGGTAGAGAGGTAGAGGGAGAGGTAGAGAGGTAGAGCAGTTCATCAAAATGCTCAGGTGCCAGGATCAGTTTTTAGGCCATAAAGTTGTGGGTTCATGTTTAATACTTTATTGGGCGATTAGTTAAAACACATGCGATATACTCAGTAATGCAGGCAAGCTGTCCCTTTCTATTTAAACAAGGAGGCACTGCTCGCTCCTGCAGGCAAAATGACGTGGGATGCGAGGAATGCAGCTGAGGGGGGAGGGGTGAGGGGAGTGCAGCCGAGAGCACAGAAAGCGTTTCCCTTGCGGGAGCGAGCAGGGGCTCCATCTGCTTGCAAGTTAATTACAAACAGATGGTTTCAAAGCTCGCTCCCGCAAGGGAATCGCCAAACGTGCACGCGTTACCATTGAAAGCAATGCAAAGCGTGCACGTTTTTGGCCCAAAAAGTGAATCGGTTCCTAAAGGTCTCCTCCTACGCAGCGCATGTGCGCTGCGTAGACAAGATCTAAATAATTAGCCTGTCGGGAAACACACTTGGCACAAGATCAAAAGTTTAAAGTCTGTCAATATTACGCGCTTGCCACGACCTCCCAAAAAATTAAACGTGCGTGGAAAACACACGTCAGTGGCTGAAATATTTCAAGTCTGTTAATATGCCGCGCTTGCCTCCAAATAAAAATAAATGTATACCTGCCTTGGAGCACACTTGACAGGGAAACTTTTCAAGTGTGTCAATATTACCCGCTTGTCGGGAGCCGCTGCCGCCCAGTCTCTGTAATACAAAGCAGAGCACCACGTCCTCCCAACCCTGAGAGGCGGGAGCGAGCTAAAAGGGCCTCGCACGAAAGTGAAACAAGCAGCTCTCGTGTATAGATGCAATCTTTTCAGGGGCAGTAAAGGGCGCGCGTGACTGCTACAAGTACGTTACAACTAGCAAGCTGCGTGAGGACAATTGTCATAAAGGCAGTGCGTTTAAAAACAAGAAGTCATGGACTGCGGACGAGGGGGAGGGACAGGAAGAAAGTAGTTCTGTGCAGTAAAGGGGCCAGGAGCTGTGGAAGGACACAAATGACGACAAGGCCGTCAATGGGAAGGGACTAATAAGTCTAAAACCAATCGGAAGGCAGCATTTAACACACAAGCCAATGGGCGGAGAGTGGGCGGAGCTTCCACAAAGCTTCTAAGCTATAGTGTATACTGCATGTCTCAACGAGACAGCGCAAGCGCTGCCTAGGCGAGACCTTAAAATGATGACGTGTGTAAAGCAACACTATATACTGCACTGTGTAATCTGATGTTGAATGTATATTCTACGTATTGTTGTCACGTACATTTTCATATGTTTTATTTCAAACCAGGCAGGGCAGCTGTGCTTATGTTTTTGGGTGTGTTTTGTTCATAAACTGCTACCTTTCACGTTGTTGATAGTGCTTTATTTATCCTCCGAGATGCAGGAGTTTGGTATATAATGACAGGGCACCTTTTACAGTGTAACACTGATGTTGATGGCAGAGAAGGTCTCAGCTTATTTCCACCCCGGTCCGTGCAGCGCAAGGGCATCCAGGCGCTATCCAAGGAGAGGGTCTTGAGTTCCTCTAACCAGGACTGTGGATACGCGGCCTGAGGTGGAATGTTGGCCTCCCAATCCTGGGTGAACCTGACTAGCAGCCTAGGAATGAACCATAGGGTCTTGTCGGGTGCAACACAACACAGGGATGTGCCTTTTTGTAAAGACCCAAGAATTTGCTAATATCTTCTATGGCTGGAAATTCACATCTTTACAGAAATTGTGATAACTGTGTTTTACACTACCCCGACTTAACCGTAAGCTCGCCATAATAGAGTCAAGCCCGACTGGTCAGTAGGTGACAAGAGAGTCAACGATACCTGGGAGACGAACTTTCCAACTCAAACCCCAGTCCCCTTACCTTTGACAGTGCTTGGTTATCCTTTTGACATCATAGGACGGAAACACATTGACACAAAGGAGCATATATCGCCTTTCCTGTTAACATTAGCAACATGGATTTCCAGAACAGACTCCTGTGCACATTCAATAAAGTAACACGTCAATCGCTGACAAATTCTATTTTTAACAATTGAGAGCTTACAATTAAGCTGTCAGAAAGTGGAAAGGCAAGGGGGGCACACACCTGTCACTTTTAAATGAAGGCAATGACAACTATTTGACTCACAGTATAATGTGCTGAGAGACAGAAACATTATGCTGCGTGTATTGACAGTTTCCAAAGCTCATATCCTAAGTGCGCAAAACCGAGCGTGTGGAGTTTCCGAATTAAGGGACATTATACAGAAAATGCAAATGGCCCCGGGAAGAAACGAGTATAAAATGCACAGTTTTAGTACCAACATCTTCATGGTTCTAGCAACATATGTTTCTATCTTTGTTTATCGTTCATTAAACATTAGGCTGGATTTACTTTTAGGAAGCCTGAAATGCCGCTCAACTGTTTTCGATAAAATCAACTTCTGTGTGCATTGAGTTACTGCAAATAGCACACGGATAGATTTGACATCAGAACTACCCTGCAATAATGAATCAGTGCAAGAGGAAATAAGAATGTGTTAATGGAAGGAGCGGAAAGTGAAAGTGAAAGTGAAAAGGTGGAAGCTCAGGGCCAGAAGTCTGTCAGATGGGCATAGTAGGGAGACAAGTGTTGTTTTCACACTCGCGCCGGTGTTGTGCTGTCACAGGCCGTGTGCTATGCTGGTCAAATTAACTAGGGCTACGGTATGTGGTGGGAATGACACCTGAAACCTGGCTGAGTAGGACCCTGGTACTATAGCCTTGAAAGGAGATGACGAAACTCGGAATGTGATGTGCAGTGGACGTTACACCTGGCCCTTTTGGGTCTCATTCATGTTAGGATTTTTATGCTGAGGAGGCTAAGTGTTTTAGGGGAGCGGGCTTAAATCAGGCGTCTATCAATAGAGTGACCCTTAATACCTGGCACATTGTGCCTTTTGCTCTGCAGTGATTCATGGATCGTTCCTTAATCCTAAATGCATGCCTGTAGCTGCAGTGACTGTGAATTGAAAAGAGGGCAATCCCCTATTTGCATGGTGTTTGGCTCCCTGACAATGAAAGATTCCTAGGGATATTAGTTGAGGGGAGTGAGAGCCCCACTCAAATAATAAACACAAGCTTTGTTAGGGTGAACCACAAAAGTCATTAAATAAACCTGTACTTAACCCTCTGGTAGCTTTGCACAAAAACAGTCAGACTTAACTTTCGAGATAATTTGTACAGTATTTATGCAGTACTCGAACAGTAATAAAGTGAAACCACAACACTACAAAAATTCCAAACCAGTTTTGGAAAATAGAGTACATTTAAATTAACAAATTGACACCGTGAGAACCCCGTTCAGAGACCATGGGGCACGCAAGTGTTATTGGGCCCAACCGTGGTGGTTGAGACCTTTTACTCCTATAGTCCAGGGCCCTTCCCAACATGGGCCATGTACCCCTTCTGCACTTGTCTGTCAGAGGTAGCTGTGAACGAGCAATCTTGGGGGGTTGGGGGGTGCAGATAGAGATAAGTAAGCACAACTTATAACTAAAAGTGCACGCAGTACAAACATTAAATCAATGTCCAGTCCAATATTTACTTTCATAAGAAAAAAAAGGATTATATTTCTAACTCTAAACATTTACAAGAATAACAACATTCATGAGCATTAACACAATCTCCTTGAGGTTGAAGCTCTAGTAGTTGACATGCAAACCCACCCTCTTTCTTAGAACATGGTCTGGGCTATTCCTTATTCACTGTTGGCCGCAGCCAGGGAATGCTTAATAGCAGACAATTCTCAGGAGTTCCCATTTGACTTCTTTGTAATTAATCAAAAGCATCTATGGTGCCTCTGCACCATTAACAGTGAGTCACCCAGGACCCCACATGCCCAGCTCCAGTCTTAACCTCTCCAGAGGTATGGAAGTATTCAGTGGTGTAGTGAGTGCCCTCTCTGCAGGCACTCATGAGTCCTGATCCTGTTCAGAGAAGTAAGGCTACTCACGGTTCAAATAGCAGCATCCAGCAGAAACAGGCTCTCTCGTCAGAGCAGCACTATTGGTGCATTCCATCAGTCAGAGCTTTGCCAGCTCGACAATCATGAGGTAAGTCACTCTTCCCTTCAGGGAGTTGGGGGTCCAATGCTTTGGCTCCCAAATGGAGGATGCAGTGTCTCTGACGACATCCTTGCAGACCTCAGGAAGCTAATCAGGAGCAGTTCTCAGTGTGTGAGCTTGAGCTGCCATCCACAGCCACCATCTTTCTTTTTGTGCAATGACCAAAACTAATAGCTACAGTGGTACCTGCAGTTCCTCCTGGCAAATGAGGTTGCTGCACTAGCTGCCCTCACCATGGCGGCCCCTCCTGGCATACAGAGTCGCTAATTAAGGAGGACACAAGTTTTCAATGCTCTTGGCTTGATAGGTTGAACGGTTGCCCCCTCTGGTATACAAAATCACTGCAATGAGGTGGTGCAGTCCTGGTGCTTTTGCACGGTGCTCCTTAAACAGCTCAGATTCCGACAGCCCTTTAGTGGCATATGGGGTCTCTGGACCGTTCTTGCACATGGCCAACCCTATCAGCGCACAGCCATTCTCCTCACACCTTGATCAGGCAGTCCTCTCTATAGGGCTCCCACCGGAGCTTGCTCACTCCAGCTCTCTCCTCTTTCTCTGAGTGCGAACTGGCCTTGTCAAGCAGGCTCCAGGGCAGGTGGTCTTGGTTCTCTGGGTGATGTTCCTTCAGTCACCAGGGAGACTAGCAGGTCTTTGCCCCCCGGACCGGCTCACAGGGAGAAGTCTTGCAGAGCTTTACTTCTCTCACAGCCCGTCTGGCTGCTTGGAAGATGATAAAGTTTGAGGACTCAAGCTCCCCTTCTTATAGTGCATTTCCAGAAATAGTGATGTGTACATCAAAAGGTTAAATCCCGGGCTGCCAGCCCACCTCTGCATGATTCACTTATCAGCCCCATCTCCTTCCTGAGATGTGGCCAGGCTCCTTCCTTTTCATCTATCACTGAATCAAAGAGCAACTTTTTGAAGTGTAATAGGGCAGTCTCTTCTTCCTTTACTCCAGTATGTGTCCCACCCAGCTCACATTCCTCTCCTCATCATGTCTTCACCAGGCAGGCCTTGTCTTCCTAAAAAGGAACCCAGTGTTCTCCATGTAATGTACCATTGTAGGCACACTTGCAACGAGTGGACATCCACAGTACACTTACTCTCTAGTACTGTTACCTCCATGCATTGTGCCATTAAAAACACACATGTATTCAGCAGACACATTGAGGCTGCATGCACTGCTCAGTACTGTAGCTTTTCTGTATTGTACCAAGGTTGGCTATTTGCAAACACATGCACACTGCCAGCACACACACACTCACCATGTGCGTGTTGCACAATACTTCACCCTTAATGTATTGTACTTCACTTAACATAACGTGCATTTGTCAAGCACACATTCATCCAGAAGGGTATCTCAGAGCTGAATAACAGAACTCCACATCGACCTGATGCAGTCAATGGGTGAGTTAAGCCCATAGCAGTGGTACTTTAAAAAAGGTGAGTGAACTTGCAGGCCTCACTCCAGTGACACAGGGTAAAAAGGACCTGTTCACTACTAGTGATCACTGCACAGTATGCTGCCAGGGCTGCGCTTTTACTGCTTATCTCTTGGTGAAAGTGGTAGCCTTCCACCACTATCAGGGTAGTGCTTTGGGTCTGCGTCTTGATCCCACAAGACTGAAATCTGTGAGACAGGCCTATGTCATAGCACACACGCATGATCCTTTTTTAACCATGACAAAAATCTGCATTACGAATTCAGACTACAGTACAGTTGGGCCATCTCAACGGACACCAAAACAACAAAAATCAAATAAGTAGAACTATAGTTATGAATTTTTTAATTTTCTGGTGAAAATAGTCCCAAGGAGCACAACGTGACCCTCACGGTTCTCTAGTCACTCTGGTCAAGGTCAAAGTCAGAAGTTTAGGCCGACTGCTATGGAGCACAGGTGGCATTTAGGGACCAGGGTTGTCTCTGTGGAAAGTTTACCTTCTATTTAGTCCAATTCTAAACCCTCATACGGAGCTACGATTTGACGGGGGCAATGAGGTAGTCGCAGTTACAGCAAGAAGCAGGTTATTGAAGGGGCTCTGCATTAGTGGGAGGAGCAAGGAGGTTGCCACTGGACCTTCATGAAAGTGGGTGATAAAGGTGGTATGGTGGGAGCTGGGAGGATATCGCTCTCATTGTAAAGAGCAGGTCACCAATGGAGCTTTGCATTAGCGGGACACCTGGGCGGTTTTTAATGATGTGCTGAGCACAGAACTTCTGTATTTTCACTTGAAATGCAGTTTTGCTGTAAGAGTAGTACAATCTGACATCAATCAAGGGTCCAAGAGCTGTGAAGGCACCAGTGAGAAAGACATGCTTTTTAGCTTATCACTACCATTTTTTGAGTGATACTGATGGTTACTGACTCTGATTAGGCCCTGCACCCTGCTAACTAGGCCCAGGACCAGTGCTCTGTATGAAAGGTATATGGTAATTAGGTGTAACTGCAACTGGTATGGCAACCTACCTGTAAGGCCTTAGTATATGGTAGGGCCTGCAGGTTTAAAGCCCCAGTAGAATAAATGCGATTGCATGTGCACTGCTGTGTTGCCTGTTGCCATTTTAAAATCCAACCCTGCTTTAAAAGTTGCTTTTAAAATTAATTCGACTTTGGAATTAAAGGTACTTCCCAAGTCTTGAACTACCGTATTAGTCTTCGGCGGTCGCCAGTATGTAGTTATAGTTAGGACCTAATTTCCATAGGAAGAGCCTTTTTTGATTAGCCAATATCTTTGACGCCGTTTGATAAATCTTCATGAAATTTTCAAAACTAATGCTCCGGTCAGCTTTTGTCTTGAATGTTTCAGGGTGATTCGTCAAGCGGGAGTCAAGAAAAAAGAGGGGTCCCAAAATGCGTTTTCTCCATGTTAATATCCATAGGAAACTTTGGACAAAGCTACAGCCCAAACTGCTGAACTAAATGACACCAAATTTGGTAGGTTTTGGTTCAGAAAGCGACCTTTTTTTTTTAAAGGTGTAAATCCGTTCAGTAATTTTTGAGAAAATACATACATAAAGAAAATCGATATCTGGTGACCGCAGTGGATTTGCGAACCCTCCCGAGCATGAGCTTGATTCTGATTGGCTGCCAACACTTCAAACAAGAAAAGTGTTGATAGCCATCTTGTGACTCAGTAGAACCGAGTCACAAGAAAAAACAAAAAACAAGATGAGGGGGCAGGGTAGAAACACCCTGACCCTCTAGGCCTGCTCAGGGGGTCCCACAGGGACTCCCAGGACCCAAAAAGCATTTTTTACAAAATATTTGGCGGGATTTACGTAGTGTCCGTGAATCTAGCCGAGTTCTTTTTTCTTTAGTGTGGTCTCCCGTTTGTTTTATGCCTTTGGGTGGGCCAGGTCTGGGGGCAATCCATAATTGTGTAGCGGCCCGGACCGCCACCTCCCCGGGGATTTGCCAATAATGCGCAGGGGCAAGCATCCCCCCGCAGCCTCGGGGACGACACCTCCCCAGGGATTGAATTTTTTATGGGCGGGGACATTGCTGCCCCCCCAAACCTAGGGGACCGCCACCTTACCGGAGCTACTTGTAAAAGATAAGTGTGGGGGGCTCCAGCGCACCCCCACACTGCCCCAGTGACCACCACCTCCCCAGGGCACACTTCATTTAAGCACAGGGGTCTGTTGCAGACCCCTGGACCGAGGACCACCACCTCCCCTAGGCTTCAAATCAGTTGGGAGGGCAGCCACCCTCCAGGAGCCCTCCTTGGCCCTGGGGATGCCACCCTCACGGATGGCTCCAGCATTGTCCCGGGGTGCCCACCCCTGGGACATTGCTGTTTGCAATGGCAGGGTCAAAAATGGGCTCAGGAGGGGGGCCTCGCAGCCTTCTACTTTTAATGAAAGTATTATTAGTTATTTAAAAGGGTGGCCATGTCCCATGGGATGTCGTCCCCGGTGCCGAAATCGGCCTAGGCATCAGGGTCCAGCAGCCCCCTTCCCATTTTTTTCTTTTAAAAAAATTAAAAAATGTCTCAGGCCCTGAAGGATGGGGAAGCCGGCATCTCACCGGATGCCACACCCCCTCCCTGCCCCACTCTGCAAATGCACCTCCTGGTGTGTTCTGGGTTGGGGGATGAAGTCCCCCTGAATCCTAAGGGTCCTCGGGGGCCAGCTAGCCCACCAGGGACCTCCAGTAAGCCCTACACAGTGGGTTTGCTGAGAAGTGTCTGAGGCCATGCCCCTTTTTACATCACTCTCCAAACGTGCCTCTTGGCGCACTGCTGGTAGGACGATGAGGTCCTCTTGTGTCCTGATGGCCTCAGGACTAAAATGGATTTCATCCCCTGAGCAGCAGTGCGCCTGAGGTGCTTTTGCAGAGTGGTGCAAAAAGGAGGCGTGGCCTTGAACCAGTCTCAGCAATCCAGCAGTGTGGGGCTTACTAGAGATAACAGGAGGGCTAGTTGACCCCCAGGGACCCACAGGAGGCAAGGGGACTTCACCCCTCAACCAAGAGCGCACCAAGAGTCGCGTTTGCTAAGTGGTGGAAAAAGGGGTCATGGCCTGTGCCCACCTCTCAGCAATTCCACTATCTGGAGCTTACTGGAGGTATCAGGTAGGCTAGTTGGCCCCTAAGGACCCCCAGCAGTGAAGGGGACTTTAATCTCCATTCAAGTGCACGCCAGGAGGTGCCTTTGCAGAGTTGTGGGCAAAGGGGGCATGGCCTGTTATGAGAACTTAGCAATCCTGCTGTATGTGACCCCCAAAGATGTCCTTGGGGTCCAACTACCCCTCCTGTTAACTCCAGTAAGTCCCACACAGTGGGATTGCTAAGAGGTCTTTGGAGGCCACGCCACCTTTCTCCACCAATCTGCAAACGTGCTATCTGGCACACTACAAGTTGGGGTATTACTCCTGAGAGACTTTGGGGGCCAAGAAGCCCTCCTGGTACCTCCTGTACGTCCTACGCAGCAGAATTCCTGAGCGCTGGTCAGAGAACCATCCCCCTTTCTCCACCACTATCCACAAACAACTACTAGTTAAAGAAGCATTTGCAATGTATTAGGTTTTGCATTTGCGAGAGTTAGAGCTATTGGCGTTGTAAACGTAAAAGTTTTTTACAATTTTTTTTTGAGTGTATGTACGTTTTGTGTAGTAGAATTATGTGGTATGTTGTGCAGTGAAATTATGTGGATACAAAGTATGTGGTATTTAGTGTATAGGAATTATGTAGAGTAGGATTATGTATTAGGGAGAGTAATTATGTGGTATGGTAGTCTGTTTTGTAGAGTGGTAACCTCAGGTTTAGTCTTCCTCATTTCCATAGAAGCTAAACTATAAACTCAATGAGACAAAAAAAGAAGGAACCACTGAGGAGCACTTCTCGACCTAGTTAGAGTGCATCAACTTTCACACAATTATACATTTCCTGCATTTGCCACATAATCAGCATCTGCTGCAAAATCTGCAGATCTGAACAAAAAAAACCCTGTTTCATGTTCAAACGGCTCAAATATTACCAAACATGCAGCAACAAGTGTTAGAGCCTGGTGGAAGGCCCTTTGCAAACCTAGAATGGTCACCTGTTACTTATTGCTAAATGTGGGTGTTAAAGTCGTACTAATGGTGTGCAAACCACTCCTGCTTCTTTCTGAACCACTCTTGCCTCTTTCTGCACCTTTCTTTCTTTTTCTGCAACTTTCTTTCATTTTCTGCACTTCTCTTGCCTCTTTCTGCATATCTCTTCCACTTTCTGTACCTCTTTTGCCTCTTTCTGTACCCCTCTTGCCTCTTTCTACACCCTTCTTCCCTCTTTCTGCACCTCTCTGGCCTCTTTCTGAACCCCTGTTCCCTCTTTCTGCACCTCTCCTGCCTGTTTTTGCAACTCTTCTGTCTCTTTCTGGACCTCTTGCCTCTTTCTGCACCTGTGTTGCTTCTTTCTTCACTTCTCTTGTCTCTTTCTGCACCCCTCTTGCCTCTGTTCCTTCTTTCTGCACATCTTTTGTTTCTTTCTGTACCTATGTTCCCTCTTTCTGCACCTGTCTTGCCTGTTTCTGCAAATCTCTTGCCTCTTTCTCCACCTCCGTTCCTTCTTTCTGCACTTCTTTTGTTTCTTTCCACACCTCTCTTGCTTCTTTCTGCACCCCTTTTGCCTCTTTCTCCAACCCTCTTCCCCCTTTCTGTATCTCTGTTGCTTCTTTCTGCACTTCTCTTGCCTCTTTCTGCATCAATCTTGCCTCTTTCTGCACCTTTGTTGCTTCGTTCTGTACCTCGGTTGCTTCTTTCTGCACTTCTTGTGTTTTTTCTGCACCTCTCTTGCTTCTTTCTGCACCCCTCTTGCCTCTTTCTCCACCCCACTTCCCCCTTTTTGCATCTATGTTGCTTCTTTATGCACTTCTCTTGCTTCTTTCTGCACCCCTCTTGACTCTTTCCGTACCCCTCTTGCCTCTTTCTGGACCCCTCTTCCTTCTTTCTGGACTCCTCTTGCTTCTTTCTGAATCTCTGTTGCTTTTTCTGCACTTCTTTTATTTCTTTCTGCACCTCTCTTGCTTCTTTCTGCATCCCTCTTGCCTCTTTCTCCACCACTCTTCCCCCTTTTTATCTCTGTTGCTTCTTTCTGCACGTCTCTTGTCTCTTTCTGCACCTCTGTTGATTCTTTCTGAACTTCTCTTGCTTCTTCCTGCACCTCTCTTGCTTCATTCCGCACACCTCCTTCCTCTTTCAGCACTCCTCTTCCCTGTTTATGCAGACCTCTTGCCTTTTCTGCAACTCTCTTGCTTCTTTCTGCACCCCTCTTGCATCATTCTCCACCCCTCTTCCCCTTTCCGATTATTTAAATAAGATAGAGAGGGTATGGTACAAAAAGGGAGAGCACAATTATTGGCTTCACCCATTGGTACAGATGAGGTCATCTAAGCCATTGATAGTCTGGATGGCACCCGTTCCCCTGGCACAGACAGCCTTACAAGCATGTTCTATAAAACACAGTTGATCCCACATCTCCTGGAGGTCTATGCAGAGGCGTTAGATTCGGGCGAATCTCCCCCTACCATGCGAGAGACAATTGTAACACTACTTCTCAAACCGGGCAAGCCACCTCATTGGTGTGCCTCCTACAGGCCTCTTTCACTCTTAAATCAAGACTACAAAATATTGGTGAAGGTTCTTGCAACGTGTATATCACTCTTAATCTGCCAGATCATTTCTCCCATTCAAGTAGGTTTTGTGCCAAATTGTTCGACCTCGGTAAATATACGTACGCTATTCACTGTCATTAATCAAATAAACTCTGCTCTACCTGCTGCGGCAATACTGCTAGATGCTGAAAAAGTGTTCAACTCTTTGGAGTGGGACTTTCTTCAGGCAACACTCAGTAAACTGAGCTTCCCACAAAAATTCCACTCCTTAGTCCGCCTTATATACACTAACCCTGTAGCGCAGCTTAGAATAAATGGGGTGCTTTTGGATAAATTCTCACTATCACGTGGCACCAGGCAGCATTGCCCGCTCTCGCCTCTACTTTTTATTATATTGATGGCCACGCTAGTGCGACACCTCCAGGAACGGCACCTCCAGCGAGGAATTGGATTCTACCGGGGTCCTCTTCTGGCGTCCTTATATGCGGACGATATTCTCCTATTCATTCGAGAACCTGCCACAACTCTCTCTCTGATCATGCGGGAGGTGGTGCGATTTGGCACATTTTCTGGACTAGTTATCAATTGGACTAAATATGAAATATTCCCCCTAACAGACGCTTCCATTCCATGTACACTGGACTTCCCCTTGCACTGGTGAGATGACCTCCCCAGATATCTTGGTGTAATCCTGCACCACACATCCTCGGAAGTTATTCGTTTTAATTATGGTCCAGCCATAGACCGCCTTTCAGGACTGATAGATCGCTGGATAGCACTCCCATTGTCAGTGGCTGGGTGAATTATGATCATCAAGATGGTGGTTCTGCCCGTTTTTTTATATCTGTTTTTAACATTCCAATTCCACTTACGGTCACCTTCTTTAACACCCTTAGAGGCATGTTGACACGACTGGTCTGGGCGAGCACAGGTGAGTTGGCAGACATTTACCCAGCCCTTTGAGCGAGGAGGGTTTGGGGTACCTGACATTTATTTATATTACTTGGTGGCACAGACACACTACGCCTACTTTTGGTATCACCCCGATTGGCGATTACAATTCCTGAAGCCCGAATACACCCAGGCACAGGCCTTAACCCTTTCTACTATTCTCCCGCTTGGGCTTATGAGGACCACGGCTGAGATTTACACAATGCAAACCACAAGCTGGGCTTGGGGCCTTCTCCGTAAGTACCTAATGGCGGACCGCTTGTACTCCTCACATTTGCCAATTCTGGATAATCTGTGGCTGTCTCCTACCACTGAAGCTTTAACACAGCGTGTGCTCACTTGCTGTTGACTCCAAACCATAGGTGATATGTTCCGAGGCAGACAATTGCACTCAGTAACGGACCTGACAGAAGACCGTGACATATCCACATTAAACTGTTTTCATGTGCACAGAACATGAGTGTCAGTAGCTACTGCGCTGCATCCTCTGGCAGTGGAACTGCTGGTGTTCCTCCCGCTCACAACAATTATTACAACACCTGACAGTGCAAATCTAGTCTCCAGACTGTATCATATTGCACAGACACTCCAACCAATGGCTTGCGGAGGGGTACGAGCTGCCTGGTAGGAGGATCTGCCACACCCTTTGACAGACAAGATGTGGACCTACTGCTGTGAGCAGACTCGTTATGTATCCAATAATGATGAGAATAAAGCTTTGCATTCTTTATATATACATAGAGTCTAAGTTCCCCCCATTCTACTTGCAAAAATGGATTGCACTGAGCCAGACAATTGTCAGAGATGCTCGATGGCGCATGCTGATTTTATCCACTTGGTTTTGAATTGCCCCTCTGTCCTGGCCTTCTGGGAGGCGGTGTTTGGACATTTGGAACTATTGGTCGACACCAAACTTTTTCCCTCGCCATTGCTGGCATTACTATGGTGTGTTCTCCCTCTGAATCCTGGGGTTAGACTCTTTACTGCAATTGCGTTGCTGTTGGCCAGGAGGCAGGTTTCCCTACACTGGGGTGGAGTCGCGCCACCAATGGTGAAGTCCTGGTTGAGGGATTTGATGTATTGTGACAACACCAGTGACATCTATGCTTCTCTACTGCCTCTTACTTCTTGCCCCAAAAAATATCTGGCAGCCACTTTTTGCTGCTCCATCTGAGCTTACAGACTGAAGTCTCACCCATGGCAAAATAATTATTGTGTCAGCTAGCGGATGGTGCTGATTGTATTCATCAAGATGTTATTATTGTTTGTGCCTGTATAGTTGTTTTGTTGTTAATGTCTTATTAGCCACTGCCATTATATATGTCACTGTATGTCATCATCTTGTCAACCTGCTTTGCATTGTGTGACTCCTCTTGCTTCTTTCTGAATCTCTGTTGCTTTTTCTGCACTTCTTTTATTTCTTTCTGCACCTCTCTTGCTTCTTTCTGCATCCCTCTTGCCTCTTTCTCCACCACTCTTCCCCCTTTTATCTCTGTTGCTTCTTTCTGCACGTCTCTTGTCTCTTTCTGCACCTCTGTTGATTCTTTCTGAACTTCTCTTGCTTCTTCCTGCACCTCTCTTGCTTCATTCCGCACACCTCCTTCCTCTTTCAGCACTCCTCTTCCCTGTTTATGCAGACCTCTTGCCTTTTCTGCAACTCTCTTGCTTCTTTCTTCACCCCTCTTGCATCATTCTCCACCCCTCTTCCCCTTTCCGATTATTTAAATAAGATAGAGAGGGTATGGTACAAAAAGGGAGAGCACAATTATTGGCTTCACCCATTGGTACAGATGAGGTCATCTAAGCCATTGATAGTCTGGATGGCACCCGTGCCCCTGGCACAGACAGCCTTACAAGCATGTTCTATAAAACACAGTTGATCCCACATCTCCTGGAGGTCTATGCAGAGGCATTAGATTCGGGCGAATCTCCCCCTACCATGCGAGAGACAATTGTAACACTACTTCTCAAACCGGGCAAGCCACCTCATTGGTGTGCCTCCTACAGGCCTCTTTCACTCTTAAATCAAGACTACAAAATATTGGTGAAGGTTCTTGCAACGTGTATATCACTCTTAATCTGCCAGATCATTTCTCCCATTCAAGTAGGTTTTGTGCCAAATCGTTCGACCTCGGTAAATATACGTACGCTATTCACTGTCATTAATCAAATAAACTCTGCTCTACCTGCTGCGGCAATACTGCTAGATGCTGAAAAAGTGTTCAACTCTTTGGAGTGGGACTTTCTTCAGGCAACACTCAGTAAACTGAGCTTCCCACAAAAATTCCACTCCTTAGTCCGCCTTATATACACTAACCCTGTAGCGCAGCTTAGAATAAATGGGGTGCTTTTGGATAAATTCTCACTATCACGTGGCACCAGGCAGCATTGCCCGCTCTCGCCTCTACTTTTTATTATATTGATGGCCACGCTAGTGCAACACCTTCAGGAACGGCACCTCCAGCGAGGAATTGGATTCTACCGGGGTCCTCTTCTGGCGTCCTTATATGCGGACGATATTCTCCTATTCATTCGAGAACCTGCCACAACTCTCTCTCTGATCATGCGGGAGGTGGTGCGATTTGGCACATTTTCTGGACTAGTTATCAATTGGACTAAATATGAAATATTCCCCCTAACAGACGCTTCCATTCCATGTACACTGGACTTCCCCTTGCACTGGTGAGATGACCTCCCCAGATATCTTGGTGTAATCCTGCACCACACATCCTCGGAAGTTATTCGTTTTAATTATGGTCCAGCCATAGACCGCCTTTCAGGACTGATAGATCGCTGGATAGCACTCCCATTGTCAGTGGCTGGGTGAATTATGATCATCAAGATGGTGGTTCTGCCCGTTTTTTTATATCTGTTTTTAACATTCCAATTCCACTTACGGTCACCTTCTTTAACACCCTTAGAGGCATGTTGACAAGACTGGTCTGGGCGAGCACAGGTGAGTTGGCAGACATTTACCCAGCCCTTTGAGCGAGGAGGGTTTGGGGTACCTGACATTTATTTATATTACTTGGTGGCACAGACACACTACGCCTACTTTTGGTATCACCCCGATTGGCGATTACAATTCCTGAAGCCCGAATACACCCAGGCACAGGCCTTAACCCTTTCTACTATTCTCCCGCTTGGGCTTATGAGGACCACGGCTGAGATTTACACAATGCAAACCACAAGCTGGGCTTGGGGCCTTCTCCGTAAGTACCTAATGGCGGACCGCTTGTACTCCTCACATTTGCCAATTCTGGATAATCTGTGGCTGTCTCCTACCACTGAAGCTTTAACACAGCGTGTGCTCACTTGCTGTTGACTCCAAACCATAGGTGATATGTTCCGAGGCAGACAATTGCACTCAGTAACGGACCTGACAGAAGACCGTGACATATCCACATTAAACTGTTTTCATGTGCACAGAACATGAGTGTCAGTAGCTACTGCGCTGCATCCTCTGGCAGTGGAACTGCTGGTGTTCCTCCCGCTCACAACAATTATTACAACACCTGACAGTGCAAATCTAGTCTCCAGACTGTATCATATTGCACAGACACTCCAACCAATGGCTTGCGGAGGGGTACGAGCTGCCTGGTAGGAGGATCTGCCACACCCTTTGACAGACAAGATGTGGACCTACTGCTGTGAGCAGACTCGTTATGTATCCAATAATGATGAGAATAAAGCTTTGCATTCTTTATATATACATAGAGTCTAAGTTCCCCCCATTCTACTTGCAAAAATGGATTGCACTGAGCCAGACAATTGTCAGAGATGCTCGATGGCGCATGCTGATTTTATCCACTTGGTTTTGAATTGCCCCTCTGTCCTGGCCTTCTGGGAGGCGGTGTTTGGACATTTGGAACTATTGGTCGACACCAAACTTTTTCCCTCGCCATTGCTGGCATTACTATGGTGTGTTCTCCCTCTGAATCCTGGGGTTAGACTCTTTACTGCAATTGCGTTGCTGTTGGCCAGGAGGCAGGTTTCCCTACACTGGGGTGGAGTCGCGCCACCAATGGTGAAGTCCTGGTTGAGGGATTTGATGTATTGTGACAACACCAGTGACATCTATGCTTCTCTACTGCCTCTTACTTCTTGCCCCAAAAACTATCTGGCAGCCACTTTTTGCTGCTCCATCTGAGCTTACAGACTGAAGTCTCACCCATGGCAAAATAATTATTGTGTCAGCTAGCGGATGGTGCTGATTGTATTCATCAAGATGTTATTATTGTTTGTGCCTGTATAGTTGTTTTGTTGTTAATGTCTTATTAGCCACTGCCATTATATATGTCACTGTATGTCATCATCTTGTCAACCTGCTTTGCATTGTGTGACTCCTCTTGCTTCTTTCTGAATCTCTGTTGCTTTTTCTGCACTTCTTTTATTTCTTTCTGCACCTCTCTTGCTTCTTTCTGCATCCCTCTTGCCTCTTTCTCCACCACTCTTCCCCCTTTTATCTCTGTTGCTTCTTTCTGCACGTCTCTTGTCTCTTTCTGCACCTCTGTTGATTCTTTCTGAACTTCTCTTGCTTCTTCCTGCACCTCTCTTGCTTCATTCCGCACACCTCCTTCCTCTTTCAGCACTCCTCTTCCCTGTTTATGCAGACCTCTTGCCTTTTCTGCAACTCTCTTGCTTCTTTCTTCACCCCTCTTGCATCATTCTCCACCCCTCTTCCCCTTTCCGATTATTTAAATAAGATAGAGAGGGTATGGTACAAAAAGGGAGAGCACAATTATTGGCTTCACCCATTGGTACAGATGAGGTCATCTAAGCCATTGATAGTCTGGATGGCACCCGTGCCCCTGGCACAGACAGCCTTACAAGCATGTTCTATAAAACACAGTTGATCCCACATCTCCTGGAGGTCTATGCAGAGGCATTAGATTCGGGCGAATCTCCCCCTACCATGCGAGAGACAATTGTAACACTACTTCTCAAACCGGGCAAGCCACCTCATTGGTGTGCCTCCTACAGGCCTCTTTCACTCTTAAATCAAGACTACAAAATATTGGTGAAGGTTCTTGCAACGTGTATATCACTCTTAATCTGCCAGATCATTTCTCCCATTCAAGTAGGTTTTGTGCCAAATCGTTCGACCTCGGTAAATATACGTACGCTATTCACTGTCATTAATCAAATAAACTCTGCTCTACCTGCTGCGGCAATACTGCTAGATGCTGAAAAAGTGTTCAACTCTTTGGAGTGGGACTTTCTTCAGGCAACACTCAGTAAACTGAGCTTCCCACAAAAATTCCACTCCTTAGTCCGCCTTATATACACTAACCCTGTAGCGCAGCTTAGAATAAATGGGGTGCTTTTGGATAAATTCTCACTATCACGTGGCACCAGGCAGCATTGCCCGCTCTCGCCTCTACTTTTTATTATATTGATGGCCACGCTAGTGCAACACCTTCAGGAACGGCACCTCCAGCGAGGAATTGGATTCTACCGGGGTCCTCTTCTGGCGTCCTTATATGCGGACGATATTCTCCTATTCATTCGAGAACCTGCCACAACTCTCTCTCTGATCATGCGGGAGGTGGTGCGATTTGGCACATTTTCTGGACTAGTTATCAATTGGACTAAATATGAAATATTCCCCCTAACAGACGCTTCCATTCCATGTACACTGGACTTCCCCTTGCACTGGTGAGATGACCTCCCCAGATATCTTGGTGTAATCCTGCACCACACATCCTCGGAAGTTATTCGTTTTAATTATGGTCCAGCCATAGACCGCCTTTCAGGACTGATAGATCGCTGGATAGCACTCCCATTGTCAGTTGCTGGGTGAATTATGATCATCAAGATGGTGGTTCTGCCCGTTTTTTTATATCTGTTTTTAACATTCCAATTACACTTACGGTCACCTTCTTTAACACCCTTAGAGGCATGTTGACACGACTGGTCTGGGCGAGCACAGGTGAGTTGGCAGACATTTACCCAGCCCTTTGAGCGAGGAGGGTTTGGGGTACCTGACATTTATTTATATTACTTGGTGGCACAGACACACTACGCCTACTTTTGGTATCACCCCGATTGGCGATTACAATTCCTGAAGCCCGAATACACCCAGGCACAGGCCTTAACCCTTTCTACTATTCTCCCGCTTGGGCTTATGAGGACCACGGCTGAGATTTACACAATGCAAACCACAAGCTGGGCTTGGGGCCTTCTCCGTAAGTACCTAATGGCGGACCGCTTGTACTCCTCACATTTGCCAATTCTGGATAATCTGTGGCTGTCTCCTACCACTGAAGCTTTAACACAGCGTGTGCTCACTTGCTGTTGACTCCAAACCATAGGTGATATGTTCCGAGGCAGACAATTGCACTCAGTAACGGACCTGACAGAAGACCGTGACATATCCACATTAAACTGTTTTCATGTGCACAGAACATGAGTGTCAGTAGCTACTGCGCTGCATCCTCTGGCGGTGGAACTGCTGGTGTTCCTCCCGCTCACAACAATTATTACAACACCTGACAGTGCAAATCTAGTCTCCAGACTGTATCATATTGCACAGACACTCCAACCAATGGCTTGCGGAGGGGTACGAGCTGCCTGGTAGGAGGATCTGCCACACCCTTTGACAGACAAGATGTGGACCTACTGCTGTGAGCAGACTCGTTATGTATCCAATAATGATGAGAATAAAGCTTTGCATTCTTTATATATACATGGAGCGGGCAGGGCAGAAGAAACCTGCTGGCTCCCGCAGCAGCTCACATGAGTGCAGCAGGCACATGGAGATGACTAGGGATGCCCCCCAACAAAAACAGAGTGCAGGGTGCCCGGATGGGGCCGGGCACACTAAGAGAAAAATCTGTGTGGCATCAGGCAGTGTGGCAAAGAAACAAAAAAGAAAGCCAAGTCTGAGGTTCTTCATGGCTCAGAGGAAGAGCTGCAAATGTAATATATCTTCTTCCGGGTGAGCGCCCCGTAATGCCCTGCGTGGCTTATCTATTTTTTCACTGCTTTACTTTTGTGTTGGCCCCAGAATGGTGGGGTCACCACCAACTAACTTAAAAAGTACTTGGGGAGCTTCAAGCGTGGCACAATCTCGCCGGCAAAAATGATTTTAGCAGCCTTACCATAAGTTTTGTGTGACTGCAAAATGGTAAACAACCCTGGGTTTTTCCAGTAATCCAAGCATTCCCCAGGCTGGAACATGTGCTCTTCAGCTGGGAATTTCGTTCTCTCTAGGGGTAAAGTCTATTGTTGCAATTACTGTTGTCCAAAGGATGTTAACAATGTGTACATGCTCTGTGGCACCATCTAAGAGTGAAATCTGTGATTACAGTTGTGATCAAATGTGATGCCCTTAAGAGCTATGTTTAGAATTGTGTTTTCCATGTTTCACATTTATTGTGAATACACAAACCATTAAGACGTGCATATGTAGTTTTCTTGCAAATGCTTAATTGAAATAATGATGTTGACAGCCACTCCTGATCAAAGAATATATGCTTTATTGCCAATAGTAAGTGCAAACATTCATGGTTATATTTCTTATTGCATTTAAGTACAAGATAATGTTTCGACATGTGGGTTGTTGAACTGGACCCCAGGGTCAGAAGTGATTATTATTTAATGTCATCAAAGGTACTTCCATCAGTCTTATGTATATTTGTAAATTACTGCATAGAATTGAGTAATGTGTATGTAATAAATATCTTTTCCTTTTTCAAAAGTAAAAGCACAGACTGGACAATCACTGTTTGAGTGTTATTCTGGCCTACCAGCGAATGGTGATTACTAGTCCATACCACCTTCCTGGAGTACGCCTTGGTCTGCTCTGGTTTGCTACCCTGAGAGAGTCAAGCGCCACAAAAGGGTGTTTGGTACCAAGTGGAGGACAAATGTGGCCCCATAACTTGTACAGGCCACACAATATCTCATTTTATTACACCACCCATCAACTTTTTAAGGCCTTACTGTGACTGGTATGCCCAGGAGCGAGCCCTTTGCTTCATTGTGCCATAGTATTCAAGTTATACCACAAATAGGCCAAAACTGGTCTGTGGCTTATTGCGTTTTCCATAAGAAGGGGACCTGGCCTATGCATTCAGACTGGACTGTTTCTGTTGGATCAGGACCAAGACTGACTTGCATATAGAAAGGCATAGTTGGGAGAAAAAGCTGGACTGGAATCCAGCCCAGAGTAACGTTCAGTGTCTGAGATTAATGTAAGCATTCCACCAATAAAGTGTTTGTTTTCTTAAGTGCTGCGAATCTGCCCAGACGATTGCCGCATGCTCACTGTGCCATAGAAATCTGGATTTTCCTCTTTGATGATATCAAACCTGATCTGGTGCGTCTGGTGTTCCCTTCGGGATGGGGTCTGGGCTGGCATTTCAGGCTCCTTAGCTCCTTTTAGGTAACTGCTAAAAGTGTTTTGTATATTTCTTGATTATCTCAAGTTAGCACAGATGGACGAAAAACGATGAACTGGAATGTGGACCGAGTAACTACCAGTGGCTGAAATTAATTCAAGCATTCCAACTATCACCTTTTTAATTTGGCGAGATAGCGAAACACCTGATGATGAAGGCACAGACAGAGAAGCATGACCATGTATTAAATGGAACACACCTTCACCACCATACATGGCCGTGATATTACAGGTGGATTAATATCAGTAAGCTTTGTCTGAGCATTGCCTCAAGAAAGCAATTTATCGTACAGTTAATATGCAATCTCTTTTCTTGTTATTTTTCAATATTTAGCATTTGCACATTTCAACTTCATTGTGGAAAATATTATTATGCATTAACATTATGCCTCTTAATAAAACGATTTTAACCTCCATTATTATCACATAAATATTCGCTTCTAAATTATTATATTTCGAGAACTGCGAACAAAGCTAGCTAGCAATAATTACTTTTGCCCTTTGATGCACTGAAATTAATAATGTTTTTTATCTTTACATCAAGTTCTACCTCAATGTTCACCTTTTTTAATTAAGAAAACAATTCCAATGCTATTATTACTTTAAACTAGTTAGACGTAAATGAAAAACATTTTTCCTAGTCATTTGGAAGCACGGAAATAAGTCTTTTTTTTTCTTCATTTCATTTTGAGGCACTAAAATAAGTCATTTTGAGACGATTCCTCTTGTGGCCACTAATTTAAAGGGAACCACCTGAAGTTTCTTCAGAGTGGAAAATAAGGCGGGCTTTTGTGTCATGCTTTCAACTAGATTATATGGCACTGTGACTTGCAATACTCTTAGGGCCTCACTTATGGGATTTTGGTATAGGACAGCGCATCAAGGCACCTTGCTGCGCTGCACTATGCCAAAGGAAAAGGGCAGGAATGCGCTGTATTTATGCAATACAGTGCATTCAGGTCTTTTCTCTATGCGTTGGCGCCATTTGGACAGTCTATGTCGGCACCTTTGCCCCATGGTGCAACGGTGCCTCCTTTGCATGCAGGATTGTTTTGGTGCAGGAAGGAGCACTTTCCTGCACAAAAATAATTCTAAGAGGTGTTTTCCTCTTTCTATGTGTGCTGAATGCAGCACACATAGATAGAGGAAAAACGAGGAGAAATAAACATATTTCTCCTCATTACGGCTCACCTCAGGAGGTGAAAGCATCTGGCGTTTCCCCAGATTCACATGACTTTGTAAATCTGGGGCAGTGCCAAATTCCATGGATGTTAAATGAGAAAAACTCACTGCAACACCCATGGAATGCCTAAGGGGTGCAGAGTAAGCTGATGCAGCGATTTCTGCTGAATTGCTTACTCATGATTTATGAGGCCACTCAAAGCCACTCAAGACGGCTGTGTGTGGCTTCATAAATCTGATATAGAATTCTGGATCACGCATGTACCATTTTTATGTGGCGCAAATTGAACACAAGGCTCTCATAAATAAGCCTCTAATTAAATTTGGGAAGGACTAATGTGTCCCTTATATAAATCTATCATACATTACCATGTCAGCGCAAGTCAGAATACTTGAATTCTTATCTATTTTTTTGTGATGTCCTTCCCACATAACTAAAATTCCTTCCACTAGTTTTCAAATATTTTTAACAACCTGGATGTTTTGTCCTAATACACCACTGTGTCTCTGATCTTTTCATTTCCAAGCCTATTGTTGGTCTATCTTAAGATGGCATTTTCTTAGTTGCATATGAAAACAAGTACTGAAGTTAACCAATGCCAAACATATTTTTAAAATCTTGTGCACCAGGCACCAAAACCAGCAGTCAAGCAATTACCCTGAAAATGCTGGGTATGGAGTTAGTATAGTGGACTAACCCTGACTTGCAGTATTTAGCAGGTGAATTTGTCTATATTTAGGAATTCAAAACACAAATTCTCATACTCAGATCTTCATATATGGTATATATTTTAACAGAATGCTATTTCTAGATTGAATTTACATTCTGTTTTTTTCAATCTGCTTTCACATTAAAGTGTCTATCATGTACTTCTATGCTAAGCTGTGTGTTTTATCAGCTCTTCACCACTTGTTTCTGTTTAATCCTATCCACTCTTCAATATTTTCAATGTGTTTATTTAATGCATACCTTACATCGTCAAGGAAGAAGATTAACTTGGTCACATAACTCACATATCATTAAAATAGGAAAAGAAGGGCTCATCCTCCTCAGTCCATAGCATTCCCACATTAATTTCAATTTCCCACAGCACAGTTTAGTCCAATATACATGGAGAGAGAGAGATTAACGAAAGGGAGGTCAACTAGTAGTTGGTAGCGTCTTCATAAAGGTACTCAAAGTTCTAAACTCTCTACTATGTAGAAAACCAGTTAGAGCCTTACAACATGAGACAGCAGGCAACCTGAGGTAACCTTCATCCAGATATACAGAAAATTGGCCAAATTATTAAAACGTCAAGTGGCATCAAGCACTTCTTCCTGGATGAACATGTATGCCTTGTCTCTTTGAATGGTCATCTATTTGGAAAGATGCTATAGAAGCCCTTCAATAGTAGTTAATTGAAACCTTTTTTTTTCAGTCAGTATAAGATTTCACATTTGTTGGTTTTCATAGCAAATGCTAGTCTAGAATAATAATGTGCGCCTTGTTAAAAGAATATCTGATTTCGAGCTTCTCCCATCACGATGTTTCTTCTGGAGAGGGTCACTACAAATGTGTCCCTCTGCAATTCATGTCTACAGGTGCATTGCTAAGAATCTCAAATTTCCTACCTGCTTGTTTTGAAAATGAACTTACTTCATCTGCTAGCTCTGCTTGTGAAATCCAATACATTACACTTAGCAAGCCATTTTCACAATCACCGTAGGTGCCATAGGAACGCTGACAATGCATGTTTTGGTCTGTTATTGAGGTTTTACACCTTTAAGTTCAATTGGTGGAAAGCTGATACTGCAGATTGGCCGAATCCTGAAAAAACAGCATAAGACTAGCCTAGTCTCTGTTTCCACATTTCTGTCTTTCCGAACATGTCATATGAAGCACCAGACGCATCTCCATTGCGTCTAATTTTGTGGGAAGATATTCTACCTCTCGTTTACCTATCATCAGTGTAGTCATATGGATACACTACTCTCAATAGAGTGCACATTTTTCTTGTGAATCACAGTCCACTTCTAAATGCCCGTGGACTTTGAAATCGTTCTTCACCCCTCTCTTATCCTTCCCACAGAGGGTAACGACAGTTTAAAAAAACATAGGTGGATCGCTGTCACTTTTGTTCTGCTGTTGTGCTTTAGACATAAGACCTCAGCCTGCCTCATTGCTGTGAGTGCTACTTCATTTATCCAACTTTCTGCTGTCAGCGCTTTCATTCATGCATTATGTTGCTTATATTGATAGACAACAAGGTCTGCCAGTTCCGGTCACAGCTTCTGGTGCCCACCAGAGTTCGTCATTCGAAGTGAAAGCCCACTTTCGCCTTTCAGACTCTCTTCAGATCTCCTTTTCAGCTACAGCTCTGATGCAACCCTGTATTTCAAAGAGGGTCCTTACCCTGCATGTCACTGCTGCACAACAACAGGGATGTCACCCCTATATATGGAAACACGCTTCTGCATGCTTGAAGTCTGCCAGCTTCATCTTTAACAAGTCTTTCAGTGCAGAGATTCAGCTGGCCTCTTATATTCCACAACCAACAGTACTTTTCCAAGTCCAATGAAGCTGCTATTAGTTTTTCATTCAGTTGCCCCATCTCAGCTCTGTGGAACCAGGAGATCTTCTAGCTTCCTTCCACTCTCAGGACCACAACAGTGTTACTATGAGTAATGGAGCCCGAGCTGGATGGATTTGCTTGTGTGTGTAGCTACCTCAGCACAAACAATTTTATAGTACACAATTTAGCTCTAGTTTTTTAACATCCAGCAGTTCTATACGTATTGCTTAATAATAATCATATAATTAATTAATAATCACGTTTTGAGTTACTTTCACTTTTTACAGATATCTTCAATTACATTCTTTTGCACAATGATCTGTTCAATGTATGATGAAAAGATATGCAAGCCTTTACATCATGAGATTTCCTCTGATGTCCTTTCTACATCGTTACCAGTATTTGAATGTGTGGTGGAGTTTGTTGTCCTGTATATGTGTGTGTTTACCTTAATATCTCGGATTGTTATCCGGTAAGAACTACCCACACTGCATACACTTGTATGGATATGCTTTTGGCCTTTGTCCATACATGACAGCAATATCCTATTTATTTTCCTGTTTTTAAAATATCTGCATATGTCCTAGGTATTGTTAGGTGACAACACTGTAGGTCAACCTATTTAACTCCTTTGATTCATATAAAATGTGTTTTTTATTTAATCAAATACACTTATGAATAAATAAAATTGAATTGGAAGATGTGTAGGTTATAATTATTGCATCTGACTGCATGATTTGGAGAATTGTTTGGCAACATTTTAATTTGTATATTGTAAACTCAGTCTATAAAATATTATATATATTCCCTGACCTTTCTCAGGTCCACCTAACTTTCCTCAATATTGTCCTTATGATTTTGGGCCTTACAGAATATCTTGGTATGATTACCATCTTTTCATCAAGCTCTTCACACTAGATCAGCACTCATCCACAAAAATAGTCACTCTAAGCAGTTAGTCATTAATATTTGGTTCTATATTTCAAGGATTTTTTAATTATTTCATATAAATGGCAAAATGGGGATGGTGTAGTGGTCTTGGGGGGCAATCAGACGTGTCTTTCTGGAAGAGAAATTCCTTGGTTAATTGATTGAATAACAGTATAAAAATATTGTAGTGTCCTACCCCAGCCCCGGTATATGAAAATGATCATGCCACACACAGAGCTTGGTATTACAAATATTTATTCCTCAGCTTGTAACCGTGAACTGGAAATTTTAAATCATGGATTCTACAACTTGCGCAGTAATATCACAGTTCTACAGATCCCATCATCTGTAACTCACAAGACACTACATATCCCCCTTTGTATAATATAAAGTACCAATAATGCATATATGCATTGCAACGCTTCAATAAATAGTTTTGGTGCTCAAATCAATTGCCCAGATGTGGTCATGCGAGGCAGCCGAGATACCTGAGAAGTCTCCATGACTGGCATTGCTGACAACGACATCGGACCAGTCATTGGGCTCTTTGGATTCTCAGGTGGACGAGTCTCACTCCTGACATCTGTAGTTGGTAAAGGGCGATGCACGTGCTTGAAATGCAAAGAGTCTCGCGTAATGAACTTTCCAGGATGATGAGCATGTCAGCATGAGTCCTTTACTAGTCACAACCCTCAGTGGGTCAGCCTCAAAAGGAGCATCAGACTTGTGTTTTCGTTTCTGCTTGACAATAACTTGGTCTCCTCTGTTGAACACAGTGCTCTGAGCACAATGGCATCTGTCTGCACATTTCTTTATTTTGTGCTTGTGAGATTAATCAGTGGTTCAAAGTTTATCAATGTCAATAGATCTCTTAGTGGTTTATTGTGGCAACTTGGTTCCTAAGGCTCTCCCAAACAGTAAAGTGGCATGGCTCTCAAACGTGGTGGAATGGCGAGCTGACCTGTATGTATGAAGCGTAGACTGAAGAACTGATTTCCCTTTTAGCTTTTCCAGCGCAGCGCGTTGAACAGTCTTCTTATGGGTACTCATAAATCTCTCAACCCCACCATTCACCTATGGCCAGAGAGGTGTGCTTTTCAGATGCTTGTCATTTAGAGGAGTGAGGAAATCTTAAAATGTTCAACTGTTGAAAGGTGGGCCATTGTCAGACTTCAAAATCAAAGGAACACCCCATGTTGCAAAAATGTTTTCCACTCTCTCATGACTCTGTCATGAGTAGTTGGCGACAGATTTTCCACAAGGGGAAACTGGAATATTAATAAAAAATACAACTACATGATGTTCATTGTCAAGGGGCCCAAAGAAATCCTTTCCAATCCTCTCCCACCCATGCTTTGGGAGACTAGACATGTTTAACAGATGTGGGGGTGTCTTAGAAGACAAACTGTTGACAAATCAATTAATCAACTAACTTGTAAAGCATGACTACTCACCCGTAATCGTCTCAAGGCACTGTGGGGATTGGGGGGGGGGGGCTGCAGATCCATCGAAGGCAATGTGGTTCAGTTGTAGAGCCAGGTCTTGAGGTCTTTCCTGAATTGAGGCAGTGACGGTGATTGCCTCAGGTGGAAAGGCAGGGAGTTACAGGTCTTTGATGCGAGGTAGGAGAAAGATCTCCCCTTAGCCGTGGTATTGCGGATGTGTGGGAAGGTGGCCTGGGCCAGTTGGGTGGAGCGGAGGTCTCTGGTGGGTGCATTTAATGTGAGGTGGTGGTTAAAGTATACAGGTCCTGCGTCGTGTAGATCTTTGTAGGTGTGTATGAGGAGCTTTAAGGTGATTCTTTTGTTGACAGGGAGCCAGTGGAGGTCTCTTAGGTAGCTTATGTGGCAGGGGATATTGAGGCTGAGTCTGGCGGAGGAGTTCTGAATGTTCTGAAGTTTCTTGAGGAGTTTCTGGGTGATGCCGGTGCAGAGTTTGTTGCCGTAGTAAAGTCTGCTGCTGATGAGAGCATGGGTGACCGTCTGTGGGGATCCACTTGAAGATCTTTCGGAGCAGGCGTAGCTTGTGGAAGCAGGTTGATGAGTCAGCTGTCCTTCATCCAGGTAGCAACAGCCTTCATCCCATAGTGGAAGTTGTTCTTGGTGACTGTGGGTTAGTTGGTGAAGGAGAAGATCAGCCAGGTGTCGTCAGCATAGGACACAATATTGAGCCTATGGTTACTGATGATGGCTGCCAGCGGGGCCATGTAGATGTTGATGACATGCCTCTAACTCTTTTCCAACTTTTTCATCAAGATGAGGGAACCACCCTTACTACCAGAAAGCTTGTTTTTGTAGCAACAACTTCATGGTGTCCCTCATGGGCCGGTTCAATAACTTGTTGTCCCGGACTGTTTCTTCATATTACACCTGTGACTCGGAAGCGGATGTAACAAGACCATCAGTGCGGAGAGCGGAGCAGACAGAGGCAGCGGACCCGCCCGTGAGCAGATCCAGTTTCTGGTGCCCGGTACTCAACACTCAGTACTCAGTGCTGGGCATTAGGCACCTGAGACCCAGAGACCCGGTGGGGGTTGACAGCACCAGCGACACTGCTGGATGATAGCAGCGCAGCATCCAGTATCCAGCCCAGTATCCAATATTATGCCGTGAGTGTTAGATGGTCTGTACATCATTATTGCATACAGTGCATATTCTCTCCTCCCAGATGACATTCTGCCATGCATCCATCACAGTTTTTAATGGTAAACATTTCAGTCTACGTAGCATTATGTATCTTCACACTCTATGTTCCAAGTTCAATTTCAAATACACTTGAGGTATGGCTGGCTGACCGGATGTAATAATTGAACAGAACCAACGTTTTGCTCTACATATCTCTATATCATTTTCCATTGACCAATTTTTCATAGTATACCATAGATGATTAGTTTTAAGATGATCATAACAACGAAAGAGTGTGCTTTTTTAGAAAGTAGAGCACGTATGTAGAATCCAACTAGGTTCTCTAGAAAGCCCTCACTCACCTACCTAGTTGGTGACATGCTTCATCATCGGGCCCCACCAGGGGAGGCCGAATGCCACCCTGTTGTGCTTCAACGCCAGAATTACTGCGGAGCTGCTATTGTGTGATTTGTGTTAAGTGAAAGTGAGTTAAAAATTTCTAGATTGTGTCAAAAAATAAAATGTAATAATTAGCCAAGCAGACATGGATAAAAACGAGATGTGGGATATAAAAACTGAATAAATTGTTCAGCTATATCCGCTAGTGTGTGGTCAACATGTTTCTCCCTCTGTGTGATAATTAATCAGGCATTCGTCAGGACCAGAATAAGATGAACCTCGGCGGTGTGGGTGCTCTAAGCCCAACCCTAACCAGAGGTGGGTAACTGTGAAAAATTGTTAAAAACAATATTAGTCAGGTAGTCCTCCTGTTGAGAGGAATAGAGTTTACAATGGGGTGTTATCACTTATTACACCATGGGTCGCTGCTCACCAGTGGGGTCCGGCCATATGATGGACGACGCAGGTACTGAGCAGGTGCCTGGCAGCGAAGGTGGTGTGCCATTTTGCCACCACCCCCCTCCCGAGACCCATGGTGTAATAAGTGATTACACCCCATGGACCAAAAACGCAGATGCCCCTATCTATCAGAAAACGACCTGAGGTATCATTTGTATCGGGAGACCAAGAGGAATGCTGGGCGGTAGGACATTTTTGCCGCCGTGGTGATCCCAGACAGAAATGTAAGGAAAATTAGATTTTTTTTGTGAAATTTTAGGTTTGGAGGGGATTCTGGGTAGGAAAACATTGGGGGATCCATGCAAACCACACATTCCTGGACTCCCGGGGTGTCTAGTTTTCAGAAATGTCAGGGTTTGGTAGGTTTCCCTAGATGGCCGCCGAGCCCAAGATCAAAAACGCAGGTGACTCCCTCACAAAACAAGGTCTTTTTGTAATTGATAATTTTGAAGTCTCCACAGTACATTTTGGGCCCTTTCCTGTCACAGACACTAGGCCTACCCACACAAGTGCGGTACCATTTTTATTGAGAGGCTTGGGAGAATACTGAGTTGGTGGGAGTTTGTTGCTCCCCTTAGATTCCAGAACCTTCCTTCACAGAAATGTGAGGAAAATATGTTTTTCCCCAAAGTTAGAGGTTTGCAAGGGATTCTGGGTAACAGAACCTGGTGAGAGGCACACAAGTCACCCCATCCTGGATTCCCATTGGTGTCTGGTTTTCAAAAAATGTACAGGTTTTCTAGGTTTCTCGATGTGCCGGATGGTGCTAGGGCCCAAAATCCACAGCTAGGCACATTGTGAAAAAAAGATCAGTGCCTGTTGGGCTTTCTGCCACCCTGGGGGGGACCGATCGGGGGCTATTGCCCCGATATGCCCCCAAGCGGGGCAGAATGACTGCGGATGCTTTTGTTGGGGTGTGGGGGCATTGGTATGCCCACTCTTGGCAGCACCTACATATAAAAAGCCCTGGTGTCTAGTGGGCGCTCTGCCCCTCAATGGGGGGCATATTAGGGGCTATTGCCCCATCTGCTTGTTGGGGGGGCAGAAAGTCTGTGGCATTTTGTTTTGAGGGTGAGGCCATAGGCATTCCCTTCTAGGCAGGCCCCACCCCTGAACTTTGAAACAAATAATCCCTGGTGCCTAGTGGGCTTTCAACCCCCCTGCCTCCCAGAAGCAGATAAGTGGCTATTGCCCTCATCTGCCTCCCGGGGAAGGCAGAAAGGCTGTGGTAATTGTTTTTGGGGTGGGGGCATTAGCATGCCCATTCTGAGCAGCCCCCACCCCTAAGTATTTAAAAATAATAATCCCTGATGTGTAGTGGGATTTCTGGCCCACGGGGGGCATATCACCTGCCTCCTGGGGAGCGGTTACACTGTGGCATTTTTTTGGGGGGGTGTATTTGTTATGCCCTTTCTGGCCAGCCTCACCCCTGAACTTTGAAAAAAAAGAATCCTTGGTGCCTGGTGGGCTTTTAGCCCCAGATAAGGGGCTATTGCCCCATCTGCCTTACGGGGGACAGAAGACTGCAGCAATTATTTTTGGGGTGGAGACATTGGCATGCCCATTCTGGGCAGCCCCTACCCCTACATATAAGAAAAAATCCCTGGTGCCTAGTGGGCTTTCTGCCCCCTTTGGGGGCAGATCAGGGGCTATTGCCCCATCTGCCTCATGGGGGGTTATAAAGACGTTTGCATTTTGGGGGGTAAGGGTGGGGGCATTGGCATGCCCATATTAGACAGCCCCTACCCCTGGCCTATAAAAAAAATTATCCCTGATGTCTAGGGTGCTTTCTTCCCCCTGGGAACAGATTGTGGGATTCGGCCCCTATCTTCTTCCCAGGGAGGACAGAATGACTAATTATGCTAGAATTTAAAGGGGGGAGCAAAGGTCCTTGGCCAAGTGCCTCTCCTGGGGCAACCTCCAAGCTAGGATGCACTAGGGAGGGGTACTATTGGACAGGAGAGATTCTCCCCTTTCCAACAATACCTCTCCCATCTGTTTTATGATCGAGGGGTCTGAGATAACCACATGAGAACCAATACAGTAAAACTGAAACTAAGTTTCAGTTTCCTTTTCAATGTAAGGACATCAGCGAGCCATGCAAGTGATCGTCATTACATTGAGAAAACAAGCCTCGGGAGCTTCAGGAAGCTCTTGCCCACCTCCCGTGGCCCACAAAAAATAAAGGAAATCCCATTGCTGTTTGCAGCAGAGGGATTTAGTGCGCCTGTGCACATGACGGAATGGTTCTGCCATGAGCACAGGAGCACGGCCGCTCATGACAGGACCATTCCATCATGAGCACAGAAGGGGTTAAGGGGTATTAGTCCGGTTCACGGCCTGTTTTGACCTCATCCACCCATAATATTAAAATAAAAAATGGCAGGTATCCGGTGTGTCAGAAAGACAAAAACAAAAAAAAGATAGTGTCTAGTATGATATCTGCACCTCCTTGGAGCCAGATGGGTATAAACACTCTCAATTGCCCCCCTGGGGGAGCAGAAAGACTCATGGAACCATTAATGCTTAATAGCCTGGCCCTATGTTAGGTCAGCCCCCCACCAGCATTTTTAACAAAATAATTCCCTGTTTTCTAAGGGGCTTTTTGCCCCCCTGTTGGGGTAGAGACAACTGGAGGCAAGCCCTCCCAATCCGCTCCTGGGGAAAAAAATCTGTGGGGGCATTTCGGGTGTGGGGGCATTGGCCAACAATGACAGGCTTCCTACAGTAATTGTTTTTCACTTTTCAGTAGTAGTCTACGTTGTGCATATTTTTGAAGTGATAAGGAGGTACATTTCGATTAACAGCACACTTCAAACAGTTAAAATGTAACATATTTAAAACATGAAACTTTTCCTGTGTAACAGTAAACCTAACAATACCTTTAATTCAAAAAGTAGAATGTTGGTTGATGAAAATAAGTCATTGGAATCGTTAAAAGTTAACATTTTGAAAACTAGTTTAAATCAAATCAGAAAGGCAGTTTGGAGCATTTAAAATAGTACTCCTCTTGTTGAAGTTTTATATGCAAGCATATGCCTTTGAGTTGTGAATTGTCCACTAAGCATCTGAAATGGGGATATTCAGGGGTTATTCATAGACAAATAGGACTAACTAAATTGACTGTACGATCCTTGCTTGTTAAATCATATTGTGTTGGATGTTTCATAGCAATTATTAAAGTAATAAAAGAGCACATAAGAGTACTGCTTACTGCACCACTGTCTGGACCAACTGGGCTACCCCACTGGTACTCCCAAGCTGTCCGCGGCCAAGACCAGGCCCTAGGCCACCCAGGTGCCACTGGTCTTTGCCTAACCACAGAGTGGGGGGTAGTAACCCCTGGCACATAGCGGCCATTCTCCACTCTTCCTCTCTGAAAGACAGGACTAGACTGCCACTGGTTCTCCAGCCTAGGGTCTACACCCTCAGGCGGACCAGGAGTCTCAGGGAAGGCTCTCCTCCCCCTACCTCTTCTCCTAGGGTTCCTCCTCCTCTGGCGAGGGGTACACCTAGAACGCCATTCCAACCCAGGGTTTAACCCCTCAGGTTGTACCGGGGGCAGAGGTGGGCTCTCCCACCCTCTGCACCCCCTTCCAGAACCCTGCTCCCTACCAACTGGGGCGGTACCTCTGGAAGAAGAACTGGTCGGGACGCTGATTACAGACGTCCCACCCTTCAGGTCAGGCTGATCCCGAACCTGGCCTTCCAACCTCCGGCCTAGAACCTTTGGTGGAATAATTGCCTGGCACTCCAGGACTCCTGGGGATCTCCACTCCATCCCCATGAGGCTATCAAATGACACCTATGTCGAGCGACTGTCTGTCTGGCGCTGATCTCCCGTCCCCTGTCCACCTGACAGTGCGCGGAGATCCCCCAGAACAGAAGTGGTGTCACCCTGGTCACTACACGGGAACCTAGCCCAACTGGGAAGTCCCTGACCCACCGGCTCTTCCACTGGGGAACTCATCCCCCAATCACTCACGCTGGACTCCTGTACCCTCCCTACCGGAGCGGTACCGCCAGACTCCAGAACCACAGGAGCCCTGGTTACAGGTGCTCTAGGTCCTCCACTCACTAAGAGATCTTCCTCAAGTGGACTAACAGGACAGCCTAGGTCCCCAACTTGGTGTTCCCTCATGGAACCATCCAAGTCCTGAGGCAGGGTTTCGTACGTCCGGGTACCCTCGGTCACCCTCTCACTCCTGCTCCACTGAGCCAGGCAGTGAGCCCCTACACCCTCCTCGCTATCCTGGGACCTAGCTGGGCTACACTGAGCCTCCTCCACCACGCTGGGCTGGAGGATCTCTGACCCACTATTGTTGGAATCACTCACTAATGACACTAGAGAACCTCTGGCCCTTTCCCAGAGGTCTGCTTCCTCTGCAAGTTCAAATGGACAAAAAGAGTTATACCTCAACAGGTGTTGGCGCAACCCTGGAGAACAACTACTGAGCATCTGCTCCTTGATAATCATATTTAGTACTCCATCCAAATCCTGCTCCGGGTTAAACACCAACCAGTCCACCAGGGCATCATGACATTCCTCCACAGCCTCCTCCCAAGACTGGTGAGACAGCTTCTTACTGCCCCTGAACTTCAACCTACATTCCTCCTCTCGGGAACAAGGTACCACACTCGGGGAACTGGGACTGGGACTCTCTATACTGCACTTTATATCGCTGCCACCACTGGACTCCACCCTCACTGGGGAATCCAGAAAACTACCACTGTGCTCAGGGGACAGGGAAAGGGATGAGGCGCTATCTTCTACGCTGGACCCAGCAAGGGACTCCCTACCTATGGGGTCCTCACTCTCTACTGGCGTCCAGGTACTGTCATCTTCTTCTGAGTCTTCAGGGCTCCCCACAGACCCACCACCCTCCAGGTGTGAGGTCCGGGCCCTTTCTTCCTCACTGCGCTCACGTTTCCATTCATCTGCTTGCCATCCAATCATGTAGTTCCTCAATTCGTACACAGTGTCTGACTCTCTCACCCCTATGTTTCTTTCTCTACAGAACCTTTCCAACTCCTGCATACTGTAATAAACTAGATCACTGAGATCAAAAGCAGGCTCCATTCTGGCAGACGTTCTAGAGAAAAGATCACACAGGGAACCTAGGGGTCTGAGTTTAACAGGAGTACACAATTCACAAAAAGATTCAGCAAGCTCTCTAACCCAGAGAACTCACACTCACTTGCCTAGTGCCACTCACCACTCGTCCACACACAACCCTCCCCTCGGACTGGTAAGGCAGTTTCTACCACCCCTGATTCCTCAACCTGACCACCACGTGACACAGGTACCAACTCTGGGCGCAGGGCGGGGGACAAATGTACAGGACACTATTACGCTGCCACCACTGGATCCCACCCTCTGGTGAATCCAGAAACACAATGCACTAAGGGGGATGATCTACCCTCCCGAGCTAGGGACACCTAACTCACAGTGCACAAAAACACATTTCCAAAGAAATGACAATTAAAAACAAACTTAGAACAATAATCCCTATACCATGTGATTTATCTAAATGCAGAGTTTTGTAGTGCGGCCAGTTGCTGCTGCGGTACAGCGCAAACGCAAGTCCAAATCCCACCGCTGATCACCAACGTTAGAAATGGGATTTCTGGTTGGCTAAGGCTTGCGCCAAAGTCAGGCAGAAACCACCACTCTAGTCAGGGGAAGGAAGTTACACGCCAAAGATAACCCCTGCTCACCCCCTTGGTAGCTTGGCACGAGCAGACAGGCTTATCCCTGAGGTGATGTGTAAAGCGTTTGCGCGCGCACCCAGCAACAACACCCAAGGCCCACCACAAAGGAAACTCCACACAAGGTATTCTATAAAAATAGCCTTTATATTATACACAACACATTAGATAAAAACACACACTTTACACTGTGCCAACAGGCACGGGCAGAATTTACAAGGGATTATATATATAGGGGACAGGGCCACATGGACCACTGTCAGGAATTAGCACTTTGTAGAAATAGCACTTAGAACGTAGGAATAATATTTTAGAACATAGCACACAATAACATATATAACACACAATCAGTAACTACTGGTAACCAGAAAGTACCACCTACGCAACCCTAACCACCTTTAGGAATATATTGCGCAGGGAATCAGGACCTCACTAGCACCACCTGTACTAGGGAGAAAACAGCCACCTAAGTATCACAATACCTGTAGGGGTCTAAGCACATAAACACATGATGCATAACATTCAGAGGTGTAAAGCACAGCACATGACGCATAAACACATTCAGAGGTGCAGAAAAGGTACAATGGCGCCAAAACTCACATTAGCCACTACTGTGGCAGTCCCTGGGCCAACTGGCCTAGTAGGGGCAAGGACGCCCTGCGTCCAGAAAAGTCAGGGCGCGCCGGCGCAGGCTGCGCAAGCCAGAACACCGAGGCCACAACCTAAACGTTGCAGTTGCCCACTAAGTGCTGGGCAACTGGAGAGATGCTGTGGCACCACTGTGCCTTGTTAAACAAATATGGCGGGGGGGTTGGAGCCTCTCCTGGGCTCTAATATGTAACACGTGTGGCCCCCTGAGCCCCTCTGGGCTCTACAGTACGAAATGCCCCCTGAGCCTCGCAGGCTCTAAACAATAATGTACCCCGTCGTTGGAGCCTTCTAGGCTCTGAAAACACTGCCCCCGTGGTCGGGGCGCCTAGTGCTCGAAACAACAATGCCCCCAATGTCGTTGGGCCGCCCACTGCCTTCCGGGGCCGCCCGGCACTTGTAGTGCCTCGGTGCGAGCAGGCACACAGAGATGCCGTCTACCGGCGGAGACCCTCACACCGGCGCGGAGTCCCCCATCCCTTGGTACTTACCGGGCGCTCTCCGGGGACTCCCGCGTCGTCTCCGGTCTCGGTGCTTCTCCCAGGGCGCAGGGTAGGCTCCTGCTCGCTCCGGGACTTCTTATTTTCGGCAGGCTCTCCTTCGCCGACGGAGACGGGGTAGGCTCCCGCCCTCCGTCCGGACTCCTGCTTCTCTTCCGGGTCGCCGTCGCAGGAGCGTGGGGTGGGCTCCCGTCGCTTCCTGATTCAAGGGCACGCCCACGTCGTCCCCACGGCTGCCTGACTTCCTGGTCGCCGGGTCGCGGCAGTGATTTTGCAAATGAGAGGGGTAGGCTCCCTCGAAATACGTAATATGCGGCGGGGTGGACACCCGCCAACGAACGCCAATGTCCCTGGCAGGGTGGGCACCTGCCAGGGGACGTGAATGTCAGCGAACACGGGGCCAACGCCGGGTGGGCACCGGCTTGTTGAAATAAAGCGCTCCTTGCGCTAGAGGCCAACCCGAGATCTCCTAGCGCTGCAGGGCAGGGAGAAGCGCTTCCAGGCACTTAGAGGAAAATAGAGCGCTCCCAGCGCTTTAAGGCACACAACAGCAAAAGTCCAGGCAAGTTCTCCCCTGCATGCAGCAGGGCAGGGGTGGGGGGCAAGGATGGACCCAGAGCCAGCTCACTGGGCCTCCAGGCAGGGAGGTAGTCCAAGTGGCGGTCCTCTGGTCCAGCAGCAGCAGCAGCCCCCCTCAGGCAGGATCCTGGCAAAGAACAGTTTCTGTGGGGACACAGCCCCATTTTTATACAGGCAAACCCTTTGTTCTGGGTTCAGGGTGAGGGGGAAAACCAGTCGCAGCTGGTTGGGGAGCACCCTTGATGTGCTCAGCCCCTCACTCTATTCACTGGCAGGGCTAGGGTCGTCAGTCGCACCACAGGGGGCGGGGCCAGCATTGTGTGTGGAAAATCCTGTCCTATTCAGGACCCAGGTGTACTCCTCCCACCCATCTAGCTGCTGATCTCCCCATTCACCACTGGGTGACTCATCCTGACTCTGGGGAATCCCTAGCCCGTCACATGACACGACCAGCCAATCACGCGACAGACACACTGCACACAGAAGTGCCCACTTCTAGAAGTGGCACTTCCACACTAGGTACATGCACGCCGCACACATCATCGCGCAGCATTCACTCCCACGAGTCCGCACATACCAAACTCGGGCCTGCACACCCCACGCATCAGGAACTACTAGGGACACATACATTCCCCATGCATTCCTATGGGAGGGCAGGCCTATCTCACCACATGCACTCAGAGCACGCACGCACTTTACCCTGGGACACAGGGAAAGTGCGCAGAGACCAAACAATTACCACACCAAGTCATCAGTAAAAAGAAAAAAAGTTCAGGGGTGAACCTGCCAGAAGGGCCAAGTCCAACAGAGGGGCTTTGAAATACAACCAAGCCCCTACAAAAGAGTAAGAACATTGCTGTTCATAAACTGCACTTCTAAAGTTACTGAGGATCAAGAGGTGAAAAAACAGGCATAAATATAATCCAGCCCAGCTTTGAAATAAATCCAGCATCAGATTTGACCAACCACTGGTATTACAAGACACTCCCATAAAAAATAATAGCAGCATGGAATTAAAATAAGAACTGATGCTAAATAAATCAAACGTTTAAGTGTAGGTAATTTTTTGAATTATTGGTTATGAATTGCAATATTTAAATTGGGGTATTATTTACCACACAATTTAATTTGATGTTTTGACATGTAATACTATTTTATTTTATTAGTTCCATGTTAATGACATATATAATTATAGATGAGTAACTGTGATTTATGGGGATATTTTTCGAGAAGGATTTCTCAGTGACATCAAAAAGACCGCAAGAGCGAAGTTCGTGTTGTCAATGATGTTACTCTGAACCCTAAGGTGAAAAACAACCCTGTAATCCAGTATTTATTCAAACATAAATTTATGTTATGTATGCCCCCCAAAATTCTCTTCTCCTGCTTTTAACTGTTGTGCGGTATCAGAGGATTAAGAGGGGAGCCATGCATAAAATGGTCTCTCCTCTCTGACCCACATGTGAAAAATAGGTACTTTACCTGTCATCCTTAATGAGCCTCCTCACCAATTTCCTGCTATCCTTACCCCTCCTGCAGCCATGCTTTCTGCTTTTAGTAAAAACACACAAGCCGCGCTGCTTCGATAGGCTCTCAGGGAGCCCTGGTGAGATAGCAATAATGGCTAATGAGTTTTGCTATCAAATTTTGCTGTCATAGCACTGAGCTATCAGATTTTGAATCTGATGTAAACTATAGAGGCTCTCTATGAATGCCATACA
The DNA here is from genome assembly GCF_964204655.1 of Triturus cristatus. Lineage (NCBI taxonomy): Eukaryota > Metazoa > Chordata > Amphibia > Caudata > Salamandridae > Triturus > Triturus cristatus. The sequence goes on from NC_140593.1 coordinate 264,149,284, forward strand.
TACCAGATATAATTATAGATGGGTAGCAGTGATTTACTGGGATGTTATTTACTAGGAACTTCTAGGTCACCTGAAATAGACAACTAGAGTGAAGCTTGAGTTGTCCATGACCATGAAACATCCCTGTAATTCCCTGTTTACGTTAATTTTATGTTATATATACCCCCCTCCAAATCATCTGCCCCTGCTTGCAACTGCTACGTAGGGGCAGCGGAGCCATGGGGAAGCCATACATAACATGGCCTCTAATTCTTATTCCAAGTTTTAAAAAAAACATCTGTACTCCTGTCACCCACCTCTAACACTTTCTATGCCACCCATTACTCTCAAAGAGCCAAGCCTGAGCAGCCTGGGACTCCTTTATGAATTAGCAACAGTGAGTTACGAGATCTGTAACCCACCCTTTCTACATCACTGCGGGGAATTATCAGACTTAAAATCTGACATTCACACTAATGACTCAGTGAGAGACATACACAACAACAAAAAATTAGTTAGGCTACACATATATTATATTGACAGATGTATGTTATTATTTTAAAGAACAGTAAACTTCAATATTTTTCACCATTCTTTCCTACAGGGAGATCTCCAGCAATACGGGAAAAGTTACTAGTAGTAACTTTACACTTGTAGACTTTGTTATCTGACCGTCCACTCTCCATTAGGAGGGGATCTAGACATGCAAGTCTACACCTTGATGTAAATATTCACATGAAAATAGTGTAAATCTCCATTTGCAAAGGGAGAATAGCTAAAAAGTGGAGCATTACACCTAAGTGTAGTAGTATATGTACATGTGAAAAATATACATGCATATATTTACTAGGGGTGGGCGGAATTTGCGAAATCCACTTTCGCAAATTATCGCGAAAATGTTAAAAATTATCGCAAACTCGCGGAAATATCGCGAAGATGCGGAAGTTTTTTTCCCGCATGTTCACGAGATTTTCTGCATGGTTGCGGCTCGCCAACTTACCCATGTGGTTGCTCGCGGGCGCGGCCATCTTGTTTTCAGTTGTCTCGCGGTGCATGATCGCGAGAAGAAAGACGTGATCACGCGACGCATGACGTCACTGCGGGCGCGAACTGTCGCGAGACAGCGCAAATGGCTAAAAACAATACAACATCTCATGGAGAACGCGACCGGATCAAAAAAACTTGTCGGCGAACGCAGGGAATTCAGGTAAGGTGATCGCGCGCGCGCGAGAATGTATTATTTTACAGCGCGAGCAAGAAACAAATTATCGCCAAGCTGCGGAATGCGGAAATTTTGACATTTTCGCGCTCTCCGCGGAACGCAAAAATGTCAAATTATCGCAATTTCCGCGAACTGAACGAAATTTTCGCCCAGGCCTAATATTTACCTTTGTGAATCAGGACTAAAATACTGAATGGTTTCAGTGTTTGGGGTCAGGCTTGGCTCAATAATACCTCACATGGGTAACAGATTATCCTAGATGATATTCTTTAGAGAAACTAAATGACGCAAACACAATTTGGGTGAAGAACCGCATGATTTCAAGATACTTGGTGAACTGTTATGTCTTAATTAGCTCTGCAAATGTTCATGATGAAATAATAGTAGTAATTATAGCAATAATAGTAATATTATGCCTCAGATTGCTAATACTGTTAGTATGGGTGGTATTTGTAGAAGTTGTTGTTGCAGTAATATCACTACTATATTATACTAGTACTAGTAATAGCAGTCATAGTCGTAGAATTAGTGAGAACACCTGCACTATTGCTAGAGATAACTATCATAGAATGGCTCACTCTTTATAACAATTTTCGATAAAATGATGGTATAATAGAATATTAAAAACAATAATATATTATTATTGTGAACATCATTATAATGAGTGTTAATATTGTTATTGTTATTATTATTGCTATGTACCACTCCAAGATGGATAACCCTCATATTGGGACTATACATTAAAAAACACATTACGGCCGTAGAAGCATCATGATGTATACATGAACATTAATGATGATGCATTCATGTGGGTATGTCATCATGTGGTGGTGTCCCTCTAAGCATTTTTGGGTTATGCTGTTAAACCAGTAGCGGTCCGTGGAGGGAGTTCGGTAGGGCAGAGAGGCGGGGCGGGGGAGGGGCAGGGTGGGGAAATGTAAACACCGGAATATGGATGAATGGAGGTAAGTACACATTTAACTAAATAAAACGAATTCCTTTGCGCGCGCTGCATCGCAGAATGCAATGCCGCGCGCGCAACGAAATTTGTTTTATTTATTTAAATGTGTACTTGCCTCCGTTCATCCATATTCCGGTGTTTACATTTCCCCACCCTGCCCCTCCCCCGCCCCGCCTCTCTGCCCCGCCTCACTGCCCCACCAAACTCCCTCCACGGACCGCTACTGTGTTAAACATGGACAAGAAGCTTGCTTTTTTCTTTTTGCTGATGATTTTCAGCTTCGGCATCAAGCATTGCCAAAGAAGCACAGTCCAGCAATGCATTTCAAAAGCGAGGCCATTTGTATTTGTCAATGCTCGCTTTTTTAAATGCAAGCTTTCTAAAGACATCTTTTAACTGGTTTGGGAAAGGGGAAAGCATTTGCACAGCTGGAATCGCTCAAGCAGGAGGCATTATTTTAGAACAGCAAAGACTGTCGAACAATGATGAAAACCTGCAAACTACTAATCCTAACACCGACACACTCTCTGAATCGATACCCAACTCCCGCTCTATTCTCAGCACTGTGTCTGGCTGATTAATTTCTTTTATTAGTCTCCTTACATGGAAGACAGTCCCTGCACGAATTTTTTCTGATCCACTTCTGCCTACAAGGAGCTCAAATAAATTGCCAGTGGCGTGAACGAGATGAGCGGCCCAGACAATATTCGTGCAGACGAAGGGGCTATTTTGTTTGATTACCAACAGCCAATCATTCTTCTGATTGGTTACGGAGTGGCCAATCAGACAGCTGAAAGAACAGAATTCGGATTGCTGTCTTTTCTACCAATGAGAAAAGGTCCTTGTGTTACGACGATTGTGATTGAAACAATCAGTTTGGATGTGGGTGCCCGGACCTCCATGAACCAGATTGTGAGGTCCATGGAAGTTTGTCCAACTTGTACACAACAGTTTTCTTTTTCAGGCATAAAATTCATCAATATCTCTAATTTGGGTGTGAGGCATATTTTCAGTTGATTTTGTAAGCCCAATTTCCCTCTGCAGGTGGACTAAGTTGGACTAAGAGAGGGATGAGCCTGAATATTTCATTTTTTTGCTATATATTTTTACCTGCCATTACTCAGCACAGCACATTCACATGTACTAAGGATTCCCAGGAGCCTTTCTTCTGGTCTGGTTAATCCTCAGTTTTGTTGTGATCTGTAGAGACAGTGCAGCACAGCCACCTGGCCCTGTTTCATCGGTGCTCCCAGCCCCTTTATCCAAGGCAACTTCAGGTTTCATTCAAGACAGAGCAAGGTACTATTTTGTCATGTCCAATAGAAGGCAACAAACAGCTGATGAAGTCAGAGTTATACTCAAGTTCAAGTGAGAGAGGAGGTCATGCAGATTCAGGCAATCAGAGGAGGTGAGACCCAAAGGACCTAACCTTCACATACAAACCTTGCATCAGAGAGCACTGTGGTTCTGAATTATTAGACATCCTACAACAAGCTACATAAAATGCAAGGCCCACACTAAACCCAACCTATATACTGGGAATGGCTGCTGGCTGTGACCATTCCACTACTACATTGTTAGCAAGTTAGTACATATTCCTATTCAGGAAAGATGGGTCTTAATTTAGGGAGAGAGGCGGGCACATCAAACTCCAAGGTTGTGCTGTGCGGCCATAGCCCCCACGAACTACTGATTATAGGCCTAACTGTAGTTCACAGACATTCCTCATAGTCCTACACTTCCTCTCCCAAGAATGTTATATGCAGATGCACTCCTTGCTTAGCTATTTCCTGACAGTACTATGTTACCCACAGGTAACATGCAAGCATTTTGTTTGACAAGTGAACACCTTTCCGAGTTTCCTCTTACGCCGAACACATTTTCTGCCCTATAAAATGACTAACATTGAGTTGGCTAAGGGTAATCTCTTTCATGGCAGTGCTCGACTACTTATTTTTAATCTTTATCCCCCTGGTCTGGTATATCATTCAAGTGCTCCCTGGAACATTGGTTGAGCCCACCGCGACTTATAGGGGTCGCGGTGTCCCGATGATGAAGCATGACACCACTAGGGTGTGTGAGGGAAAATAAATAAAAACAAGGATTTTTTTCCTACAAGACCCCGTCAGGGACTGCTTCACGTAGGGACATCCCAGTGCCTTTCTTTCTTTTCTCTAGTCTCGCAGTTGTTGATCCCTAACAACAATCTTATGAGAACAACAGTGGAGTACTTTTTTGTGACAAAAGTGCTCGACTACTCCCAGGTTTCAACCATTTACGTAAACAAGAACATTTTATAATGTAAGAAAACCATTAATTCACCCTATAGAGATCATGGCAGATGTGCCTTTTTAACAAGGCACTAACAGCAAGTCACAAAGATAACAGACATCGCGAAAGACCCACACTGTAGGATAATTAAGAGACCGTCTAACAGACGCAATCGGTCCACCAATTGAGCATTTCTGGGAATGCAATGAAGCGAGTTCAATTCACAACGAGTGCTCTCAAGGTAATTCATTCAAGGACAACTGAATGGAAAATGTATACATTGAAATGAGCTTCTGTTTACACTCATTGCAATATGTGACCATTCAGATTTACACTGATTACATTTTTGCACTGAAATATTGCAAAAGTTAGCACACATAATACAGAGAAAATACATGGTTCATTATCCATAACATGTCCCATTAACATCGAGTTACGCATTCCATTAGGAACACAATAAAACAGAGAAGTGATTTCTACATATCGTTATCAGTTTTCTTTGGCCAAATGAAAGATGATATCACTACTGTTTACTCGGTGATGCGAGACTAGCAACAAAACGCGCGGGATAATCACCAGGCAACGACACTTCTACCGCGTTGTGAGAACTGTCTCCTATTGCAATCTGCAGGGAAGAGATTTTACATGGTGATGGGTTTCTGCTTATAAATATCTGGAATTAAATTCACCGACTCCAATTCGTGTGCGCAAGTTTGATCCAGTCTAATGCAAGTAGATGTCCACGAAATTAGCATTGGCCGTTTTATTCGTGTTTTTGTGTGTCCCATTGGAAGGGACGGCATCGTGTGTGTGTGGATTCTTCAATGACCCTTCCAAGCCTCGCAGGCATGGAATTCATTTTCTCGGTAAGAAGTCTTGTGTCGTAGTATGGTCGCCTTATGGCTGATTTTAGGTCTTATGTCCAACGTTAAATATTGACAGTTTTCTGTTGCATATGTACATCAGCCATGGTCAGCACACATACTCTGCCAAACAACTGTAGCGTTATTTGTTTGATTGTATGTTACTCAAAGTGAGAATTCTACATGCCAGGAAAAACAACCATTTTTTAATTTGTGAAGCAAACAGCCGACACACAGCATCATTAAAGCAAAGTGGATTCACACAGTGTGCACTTCAGACTAAAGAGCTGACCAATAGATATTTGTATGGATGAGTAATTTATTTTATTTCAAATTATAATTTCGCAGTCAAGCACTCTGTATGTAAACAGTTGAACGAACAACATCGAAAGCCTCCTCTGGGTCCTAGCAAAGTTTTATTTTCTCTCTATAGATTCACCAAGTTCCTTAGGCCGCGTTACAGGTTGGAGTACTCTCCTGAGCAAATAGCAGACACACACTGGCCACGATGTCATCCTATTGAACACCCTAATAGTGACTGGAAACTGTTATAAATTACTTGTTGCTATTCTTTCCCTAGCTGTGTCTTCCCTGCTGCTCAGCCAGGATGAGTGCTGGAATGTGTGATGATGTCTCAGAATGCTTGGTTGCCTGGTTATGTGTGGAGTGTCAGCTGGTGGATGCCGGCTGAGCAGCAGAGAGGCTGCTGCTGGTGGGGCCATGCTTCCATCTACCTAACTTCTACTAAACTGACCCTGGAACTAAGCCTGAATAAACCTATCCTGTTTTATGCACCTGGCTAATGGACTTTCCATTTCCAACAGAAACCTTATTAGGACCAAGTCGACTCGAGTAATAACAGGACAAATTGGCACATTTATCAATAATTCAACAATTTAGAGTTATGCCCTGAAGAAGTGAATGACATGCAACCCCAGTCATGAAGCGCGTTTTGGTTAGAAGACCTATTGAGAAAAGACAAAACTTTGCAAGGACCCATAAGAGACTGTCACTTGCTGGCAGAGTGCTCAAAGTCGAAATTATAATTTGGACCTTTTCGCAGAGTGCTCGAAGGCGAAATTATAATTTTGACTTGTGTTTTTAAGCGCTGTTGTGGCGGCCCTTCCTCTGTTATAGAGCACAAAAAAACACTTTATTACCAAGCTTATGTACTTAGATTTGGTGTTTAAAAACATGTAAGTGTGTTCGAAGTTTTACCCAGCCACCTCTAATTGTTTGCTCCTATTTTATTTCAAAATAGCCTAATTACATTTGAGAAAGCTATTGAAGTTTCCACTGAACAATCAACTGGATTTGATCATTATTGAATTTAGAGATATGTATTACTTAAATATTCTAGGCTACAATTTTACCTAGACCTTCCGACGATAGCAGGTTACACTGTGATGAACTATTTCTAACAAGTGACGTAAACTGCGCTTTGTGTAATCGCCTCTTTCTGTCTGCACAGGTGTGTATTGTAACCGCACGTGGGATGGCTGGTTGTGCTGGGACGACACACCCGCAGGAACATACTCGACCCAGAACTGCCCAGATTATTTTGAAGATTTTGATACAACCGGTAGAGTATCCTGTTTTTTCATCTTGTTTTCGCCGCTGCTAGTTGACGAAAAACAGAGCATGCAAACAAATACCCATAGCAAATAAACCATATTGCACCATAGGCGGTGGAGGTAGGGGTGATGCAGCACCCCCAGAATAAGCATGCTGGAGTTCAGAAGGTGATTGAACACTAAAGATGCCTTTACATGTTTATCCTGTCACATTTGCTGTGCATTCAAAGACAAAGGTCGAAGGTCAGGTTATACCTTCTGTCAAATTGCTGCTTTTTCAGAAAATGAAGCCTACTTTTATTTCTCTGACTACAAAGTGAGAGGATTTTTGTAAGAGTGACCTGGGTGACAATCCTGATGGGGTACAGGACACCAATGGAAAGGCTGTAGCATATCAGTTTTTTTTTAATTCACTACAATTAAATATTGATGAATGAACTATCCACATATCTCAAATTATATTAACAATTTGGAAAGCGCAAAGTAAACACTTTTATGTAATTCTGAAGTGCGACTGAAACAAGGATTGTAAGAGGCTCGACAAGGGCGTAGCTTTGTTAGTGAGATTTGGGGTAGGGGTGTGAATCTCAATTTGACCAACTATAAAATAGATGGGCCAAAGGGCGGAGGGGGAAGATGACCAAGGCTCGGGATGGTCTTTTCAAGTGAGGAACAGGATCAGTACTGACCTGTATTAGGTAGACCTCTGTCTAAAGTGGCATAATGGGGGAAAAGCATTGGGGGGAATTAGGAGTGTGTGAAATTTACTTTGGGGCATATGTATCAAATACCGTTATTGCGATTCTCAAATAGTGATTTTTAGAGAATCGCTATTTGAGAATCGCAAAACAGGATGTAATAAAAAATTCGCAAATATTTTGCGATTCCTTGGCATTCCTTAATTGCGATTAGCAAATTGCGAATCGCAATTAAGGAATACCTTCCCATTCATTCCTATGGGCTAGGAGGCCCATAGGAATGAATGGTAAGACATTCTCAATTTGCGATTCGCAATTACAGAATCGCAAAATGAGAATGGAATTTCAAGGGTGTCAGAGTGTCAAAAGGACACCCTGTTGCACCCCTGAAATATGTATGTGTGCACATGAGGCACTTTGAAAAATGAAAAAAAGTGAATTTTTCAAAGAAATCGCAAATTACCACCAACATGAAGTTGGTGGTAATTTCTTATTCCTTTAGGCCAAATCGCACTTTTTCTGTGCTTCATACATTGCGTTTAAGGAATCGCAATTTGCTATTCCTTAAATGCAATCGCAAAATAGAGAATCGCAAATTTTGTGATTCTCTAATTTGCGATGCCTTTTTGGGATGATACATCTCAAAAGGCCTTTTCCCGTTCGCAAACGGGCCAATTCTGAGAATCGGCCCGTTTGCGAATGGGAAAAGAGCTTGATGCATATGCCCCTTAATTTGCTTTCATGCAGTTATGTGAAATTACAGCAAAATCATGTGAAATGCAGATCTGTCATTTTGCTCTATATTTTAGCATGAACTGCATCCTCAAGTAAATTTTTGGCATGAGGATGTATTTAAACACGAGCACAGTGAACAACTGCAGCTAGTGTGTTTTTATTCCTGTGCGTTCACAATAATGTTTTTCTGGAATTGCACCTTTTGCTGTAAATCTTTACTGCAAATTTCACCATTCGCTGAAAAGCTTTACCACAAATGCCCCATAACTTTGGAAAGTGACATAAAAATTGAATTGTGTAAATTTTGCTTAACATGACTAACACGAAATTCTAAAAATGTCACAGGTGTAATTTAAATTCCACCCAGGCCCAGATGGAATACTACCCCGAGTGAATATGCAATTTCCAAGCATTCGACCCATCACCTTTTGAGTATCTGATTGCCTGTAGGATGTCTAGAAACCTGAGAATGGCACAGCTTTCCAAGCCTACTACTGCAAAGGTTTTTGAATTCCAAACAGAAGTACATTTGCACTCATTGAATGAATAGCTCTATTTGGGTGCAGATTTACCCATTGTTTTGGTAAACCAGTCATTATATATTTAAGCAGGGCCGGACTGGGAACCACAACCGGCCCTGGCAAAGTACTCGGCCCCAAAGCCGAGTACTTTGCCAGGGCCGGTTTTCGGCCGATTTTGTTACAGGGCCGATTTTGCAGCTATGCTGCAAAAATGGCCCTGTAACAAAAACGGCCCCCGGGGGCCCAAAACCGGCCCCCACCGTGCGGCACGCCGGGGGATTGCCCTGTGCCCGCTACGGCCAGTCCGGCCCTGTATTTAAGTTCTCAATCTAAAAAATGAAGAAGTTAAAACCTCTCAGTAAAATGAGAACAACCAGAAACACCTGCACAGATATATGAAAGCCGAGTTATGGCCCCCAGATCCAACTACCAAGCAAGAATGCATTCATTTGGGGGGGTATCACATGCAAAACACCCCTGTGAAGCTACGTTCCTGAGGATCAAAAGAAATCAAGAAACTTTACTTAGTGATGCGTAAATTACAAATATTCGCTGAACCCGATTTCCACACATTATTCTCCCTGGGGTATATATATTTTTACCAGTAAAACTGAATGACAATGCAAAAGTAACGCCCATTTAAACAGAAAATGTGGCATCTGTAAATGACAGTGTGCTACATCATTAGCGCTCCAAAATGCACCGCTAGCGACATACCCCACCCATATCACTCTCTTGCTGGGTGGGCATGGCACATTTTCCATACTTGTTTTTTCTGTGCCTCTTGGATTTTTCACAGTCCCTATGAGTGAAGTGATATGACACTAATGGCAGCACCCCCACTCTGAAAGTTGTTATAGCACCACTGTATTGCTCTTTAGTATCACTGACACAAACAAACCTTTTAGGGAATACATCATCTCAGAACACAACAGAATTTACAGATTTGCAATCTGTTACAATTTGCATCATTCATATTTCCAGTTTTCCAGTTAAATACACCTTACATTTGTGAGTTTTTTTTTGTTCTTTTTTTAAAAAATATCTGCAACAATACAACAAAAAATTCGTCCACTTAAAAGACAATGTGGTGGGTTCATAAATAACCCCTCTAAATTGGGGCAATCATATATGTTTTCTTGATGAAGTGCTGCAAGTGCTCATGAAATGCCGGAATTATTAACAAGATGGCTTCCTGGGCCTGGACCTCTGCATCCCTAATTAGGGCGACCCAGGAGCCTATCTTTGTGAATGAAAAGAACCCAGGAATACTACAGTACAAGCAAACCGAAGCCTCTTTTTGTTACATATGAGCATTAAATATATGTGTTGTAAGCCAAGGGCACTGCACTGGAATAAATGTAGACGTGTGATATGGAAAAATGCAGGTAACCAGCTCTTGAGAGAAGGAGAGAGGAAGGACTAGGATGCGATCAATGCAAAGAAAGATAATGTAGCCTGTGGCTGTGTAAGATCTCCAGAGGCTTTGAAAACGATTCTATCAGATTTCAAGGCTGCCTGGCATTTGATGGGAGAGGATAATGAGCAGGAAGTGAGCAGGGACCTGCAGAGGTGCGAGACAGCTGTGGAGTCTGAAGGTGGGCAGCGCGCTCAGCTGTTAGACAGTGTACATGGGCTGCACCTCCCGCAGTGCAGGCAAGGACATCTGCCTAGCTGCGAGCCTGATGCCTAAGGAACCCACGTTTGTTGTTGGGTGATAATAGGAGGGGCCTGGTGGGCAATATCAAGTATTAAAATGTCACAGTGTTAAGACAAAATCCAGAGATGGATGTTCTAGTGTGAATTCGGCTGCAAAGAGAGGAAAGACTCTAATGAAGGGACGAGGCGCTTATCAGACGACACCACTCAGTGGCAATCTCCATAGCAAGGGGGTGTGAACTGATAGAAGATAGTTTTACTAGTCACAGAAATGATATGTTTGTGAACTTGTGATATCCTACAAAAAGTTCATATTATGTCTCACTATTGTGTATTTTAGTAATAATAAAGAAGAGGCAGGTGGTGTGCTTGGCAGAGGGCCCACCTGACATTTTGCACTGAAACAAATTCCAATTTGCTCACTGTTTAATCGTCTAATTAAACTCAGTCTGTCTGTTTTTGATAACCACGGATAAAGCCATACTATTGTTTTTGTTAAAGTTGCCTGAAGACATGTCTTCCAAACTAAAACACACAATAGGTGGTAGGACCAGAATAACAAGGTGAGATGAAAGGCATGTGTGATAATATATTCATGTGGGAAGGGTAGACAATGCCCCGTATAAAAGCCTGACCAATTCTGTGAGGCATGAAATGATTAAAAATACAGTAAAAGTTAAATTGATGAAACCACCTCCTGGTATGCAAGCATATGTGCCAGCTAATAGCATTCAGAATCATTGTTGATGTTGTTTGAGTGGGAAATTAAGGGCGAGCACCCATGTCTCATTCATGTCTGAGGTTACAAATCTATTGAAGTATTCATATGTTGAGTGATGGAGGCTGGAATTGCAGGCAAGGACAGAATGGAAGACAATGCATTTTCTTCAAATGTCCTGAGTGTGCTGTCCTGACACTTGATATCCTTTGCATGGTGTCTGCTAATTTGTCTACCTGCTCTGGTGTGGAATGTGATGGTGAGTGTGCAGTACTTCATAACGACTAGCAATATCCACTCTAGACTGGGCTAGATGATGTTGGAAAAAAGTGTCCATCAATAATAACAAAGGACTGCAACTCAATCCACACAAGCAGCATTAACTTGATCTAGTTTGACAGCATGTGCATCCGCTCTGTCTGTGCATGATGTTAACCAGCCGCAGTTCCTGCAGGTAAGCGCGGTGGGGCGGTGGTGTGTTGCTGGGGGGAGTCGACAGACTACGGGACAGAATTTATTTATTTATTCTATTTTCCCTATTTCATCATCTTTTCACTTCCCCCTGTGTCCTGCCCCCATCCCACCCCACCTTGCTTACCTGTAGTAGCTGCGGCTCCTGTTAACAAAGGTAAAAATAGACTTTCCCTAACATTTATCATGAATACCTTAATAAATCACTTGTGAAAATAAATGCTCAAAATGATTTAGCATTTCTTAAGGGACCAAATCTCACTTTCGGTCCGTTAAGAAATGCTAAATTACCTTTCCATATGTTCAAAGGCAGATAGGTAATCATAAAAATGTGATTTCTACCCAGTAGAAAGCGCATTCTGCAATTCCGTAAATAGGAATTTGCAAATTGGGATTACCTATTTGCGATTCCTTAAGTGAATGTACAAAGCATTTCCTAAATTCAAAATGGGAATTTAGGAAATGCTATTACCATTGAATCCAAGTTGTTGGCAATCAAGTGCAATTTTAAAAAATTGACCCAAAATGCATTTTTTAAAGTGCCATGTATTCTGCACATGCCCCTAGGGCATTTGCACTTTACATGTGCACCACTTTATAGGGGTGCATCGGGTGCCTATAGGCACCCTTGGTTTTGCATTTCCTCATTTGTGATTTCCTATTAGGAAATGGCAAATTTGGAAATGAAAATCTATTCATCCCTACGAATGGTTTAACATTTGCTAAATAGCGATTTCCTAACAGCAGTTCTTAATATGTATGGATTGCTATTAGGAAATCGCTATTTTAGTACATTCCATTTTACATTTCCTAAATAGGATTTCTTAGGATTCACTATTTAGGAAATGCAAAAACAGATTTTCGTACATATGGCCCTTGGCATCTATATCCTAACCACTTTAATTCACCTCAGTCATGTCACAATCATGCACGCAGGCTACATTTTCAGTCTGATTCTGCATCAAAGGATTGGACGTTTTGTGTACTAGTTCTGTGTCCTATTCTGTAGGTGGGCATGTGCACTTGTACAGCGATGGAAATACAGATGTAAAAAGCTGCACAATGTTCTAGTTGTGTTTTTACATCCTGATTGGATGGGCAATTCCATTGTTCAGTATTATGCCACATTCTGGGCAGATGAACATTTTCAGTGGTCATTGCTGTCCTGAATCCATAGTGCCTGGATAGTTACAATGCTGCAGTTCCATGCTGGGTAACACCTTAGTATTTTTGTACAATTTTGTTTTATAAAAAGAGTATTATCTTAAACATTGTTCAATCAATCAATCAATCATAGGTTTGTTAAAGCGCGACTACTCACCCGTAAGGGTCTCAAGGGGTTGGTGGTGGTGGGGGGGAGGTGCAGTGTCCTGTCCATTAAGGTGGAGGTCTATCGAAGAGCCATGTTTTGAGGTCCCTTGTGAAGTTGGAGAGTGATGTCGTCTGTCTGAGGTGGAGCGGGAGGCCTCCCGATCTGGACTTACTGGTGCGAGGGACCACGGCGTGGGAAAGCAGGGCTGATCGTAAGGTCCTTTGTGGTGCGTGGAATGTGAGTCAGCTGTTCAGGTATGCTGGTCTGGTGTTGTGGAGGGCTTTGTTGCGTGGGTGAGGATCTCAATATAATAATAATCAATCACTTTGCACAAAATATACCACTGTAAAAAATCAATATCCAGTTTATTCAGGTGCCAACATTTCGATATCTGACAATATTTCTTTACTGTACCAGTTCTAAGAGCAGAGTTCATTCATTTGTTTATTTTTTAGTAGTCATCATTCGTAAGTGGGTGGTTAAGGTGACTTCCAAATAGTGATGAGAAAAGATTCTGTGATTAGGGTTGCTACACATATTTGTATGTCTTCAGACTCTGTGGTTCCTGATAGACATCCAAAAAGGGCATACATTGAATCAGCTTCCACTTGTCAGTTAAGTAATCGAGAAAAATATGTAAAGTTGTTCCACGAAAATCTGTAAGTTGTGGACAAGACTAAAACATGTGTGTACAGTTTCCTAGAGGGGGGGGGGACACATATCAGGCAGTTCGGCATTTTGCTTGAATACATTTTGTAAAGAAAGTACAATATCAAAAACATTTATTACAAACTAAAATATGCAAAAATAGTGCACTTCAAATATGAAAAATCATATAATTGCATTTATCCCACTAATTTCCTGTTTGAATGATACCCGTCTCTGTTTGCCATCTGGCAGAGACTTTTACAAAACTGTTTTCCATGTGACAAAAATTTGTATCATGTGCCAACTTTTGGATCACCAGCCTAAGGCCAAGCTCAAAAGTGATTTTCCTTTACTCCTGAAGCATGAAAGAGATAGCCAAGAGATGGTAAAAAAAAGGGTCGTTGAGCATTCACTACTAATTAGCTCCCCACGAATTGAATCCTATCTCTCATTCTATTTTAATCAAGCAAAGATGTTTTATTTGATTAGGTTCAGAATGGGTATTGCTCATTTACTGGTATCGTACCCACGTGATGCATATTGTGATGCCAAATTAGAACTGTGTCCATGTAATTCAATTTCTGCACAAAGCACCTTGCACTTTATGTTTTTTTGTAAATTGTATCTTAACCCTAGACGCACTTTTTTAAAACCATTATTAAGATGTTTAAATATTAGAAAGTGTCAACCTGCACTATGTCATCTACTTCTTCTAAATAATGAATTCACCTGGTCTATAAGTATATCTCCGCTGCAGTTCGACTTCGTAATGTTGTCGGAAAATGAACTCTTGGGTATCATTCACATTGGTTAAAATCTTAATATGCATATTATTGTTAAAATAATGTTTTATTTGTTCTTTTATGGCTGTCATTAAGCCGAATAAAGATTTTTGACTGACTGACTGACTGATCACCAGCCTCAAGTAACTTTCCCAATATTTAATGGTGTATATGCTGTCCGGTACAGATGACTTGTAAAACAACGTCTTCAGCTGGTTAAATGCAAACCATAACCATCTCTTGGAGCAAAGAGTAAACCCCTTTTCAGGTCTCGCCTAGCGGTGCAGCACATGCGCTGCTCGTTTTGCTAGGCATGCAGTATACACTATAGCGGGGGGAGCTCCGCCCACTTCCCATCCATGTTTTTTATTGGCTTAAATCAGAAATGCTGCATTCTGATTTGTTTTCGGCTTGGTTTTCCCTCCCCCTGACGGCCATGTTGTCATTTTTCTCCTTCCATGGCTATCGGCCCCTTTACTTTAAAAACTATTTGTTCTCCTGCCCCCCCGTTCCCTCTTGCAGTCCGTAACTTCTCTGCCCACCACCACCCCCCACTCCCGATCATGCCTTCTTGGATGCCCGCACTTTTGTTTATAATGCAATAGGCCTCGCGTAATACGAGTCCTATAGCATTTTTAAAGGCTTGTTTTCTCCTGGGATTGGCTGGCTGAATTCGCACTTTATTTTGCCTGACCTGTCCAGCAGCCGGCATGGAGACGCTCCTGCGCACGACGAGGAAGGTGTTTGCCAGGACCCAGACAGCCACCGAGCAGAGAAGGAAGAGAAGCGCACTGCGCCTGAACACCCACATACAATGTTAATGTTGTATACTTGTAAAGCGCACAGCTGCCCCAGCAACGGGGCGTCCCGGCGCTGTATACCGCTGGGGAACCCATCCTGGCTTTCCCTGTGAGATGGTCCCTACTGGGCATCTCCAAGGTGAAGACAAGCATCCCCGGCGCTGATGGGGCCGTAAGTGGAGATTAAGCAAGCTATTGCCCAGAGTTGCTGAGTGGGATCCATGGTTAGAGTAGGCACCGAGGCGAGAATTATCGAGTCCGCTGACCTTGGCCCAAGACCCTGCCATGTTGGGAATCGAACCCTGGTCTCGGACCGACCTCTGCTTCCGGGTCTGCCACCTCTAACCAGTGAGCCACACCACATGTGAGCGCTGCTTGTCACCCGACAGAGTGGAGAATTTGTCCGGGCGTGGCAGGTGATGAAGATGGGCTCAGCTCTCTGGACCCGCCCCTCTGTTCTTAGTAAACATCTCTAGTATGGCCCTAGGAGGCCAGTTAGTAAGGTACCCTCCCTAAACCCCCCCCCAGCGTCAGTTATTTGTTCCCGTACGTAGGTGTTGCAGCAAGTATAAGAGACGTCAGCTTCTGTGCGCTTCCAGCAACCCTAGATTATGCCTGAGGTAAGGAGGGCGGAGGGTGCGGGATTGTTTCTGGCTCACCCTCGCGCCTTCCTTCCATTCTATGCCCCAGACAGACTGCACACCATTTTCTTGCAGGTTTATATAGTGCAAACTAAAACCCGAAGGTATCGGAGTGCTTTACACGACCACCCGTTACATTACACAAGGACAAATTAATTTTCGGTAGGCACCGGGAGATTACATGCCATGCCCAGATGTGGAGCAGAAGCAGAGATTCGGGGAGCTCTGGCCATTACGCCACATCCTCTCCCATCCACCCATTCATATTCTATCTGAGCCTATCTTATACATGGCAACATTTAGGAAAAGGAAAGTGGCATATTAAAAAAAACATAATCGGGAGAACGTATTTCCCCCATTGACTGTTCATAAAAGTGGCAATTACAGACAAGAGGCAGCCAAAAAATCGGGAGGCGCCCGCTCTATCGGGCCTTTTGGCCTACATGCTATCTCTCAACTTGTTTGACAGTGTTTTGTGTTTTTGTTATTGCTGCACTTGATGACTTCAACACCTTTTCTATGGTACATATATAAATAAATGGAATCTAAACTACCAGGTTCAGAAAACCTGGGGTAGCAGGTCAGGGTTAGAGATTTGGTGCCTGCGGGGCGACCTGGTGCTGACTTTCATGGGGCCTCCAGTGCTAAAGCCAGCCCTGGGTGTCACACTGCTGCTGAAGAGAGACAATGGTGTTTGAGAAACAAGGAAGAGACTGTCACCTAGAAACCAACCTGGGGAACCAGTTTCGACTCTCGGCGTTGGCTCAACGCCCCCTAAAATATGAATGTGACCTTGTATAATATAACTGGTGCATATGTAAAGTGCTACAATAACCCTGTGCAAAAAATCATAGAAGGAGGAAAGGGGTTCTAGCGCCATTACACTGGTAGCGCCTACTTGTGAAGAAGAAAAAAAAGCATTTGCAATGCAATAGGTCTCGCAGTTACGAGACTTTAAGCCATTGGCATTGTAAATCAACATGCCTTTTATTTATGTTTCAAGAAACAAAACACAAATAAAAGGCAATGTCATTTAGAGTGCCAATAGCTCAAACTTGCGTAAATGCGAGACCTATTTGCATTGCAAATGCTTGTTCCACTTGTTGTGATTTCCACTTTTTGACTATGGTAAATCCTGTAATTAACAAAAGGCACTCCTTTTCCATAACTAGTACTAAATACTGACGAAATTACTCTACAGTCATCCAGTCTGGTAGGAGAGCTAATGTATTGGATTTCGAAGACGTTAAAATTGCCCTTTGTATTTAGAAATTTGAAAATTCATCTTATATCCGACTTTCTGCGACCTTAGGATATCTACTAGGGCATGGCATGTTTGGAATAGTGTTGTTGAACATTATATCAATGATGGAATTATCATAACTGTGCTGCATATATAGTTATCTATTTTAATAGGTTGCAAAGGCAGAGTTAGAGTAATAGATTGTTTATATTTCCAGGCAGATGTGCAATGCTGGTATTGTTGGATCTATCTGCAGCGTTTGACACGGTCTCCCACGAGATCCTCCTATACAGATTACTCCGGATAGGAGTGACGGGGACCGTGTTGAATTGGTTTCAGTCTTTCTTGGAAGGGAGGTCACAACAGGTTACTCTACACCCCCATGTTTCTAGTTCTAGATCTTTGGCGCAGGGGGTGCCACAGGGCTCGGCATTGAGTCCGACGCTCTTTAATGTCTATCTCGCACCCCTCGCTGCCATCATTGAGAAATGGGGTGTGCGAGTTGTCTCGTATGCAGACGACACGCAGCTGATTTTCTCTTTTAAGGAAAATAGTGACACAGCTTTCACCAACTTTAAGCAATGCCTATTAAATATCTCCTCCTGGATGACTGAAAATTGTCTTAAGTTAAATGCTGATAAGACGGAGGTCCTATTTTTTAATCAACCTTCTCCTCCCCGGACGGAGCTGTGGTGGCCAGCAGAACTGAACCCGCCCCGACACCGGTAACGGCGGCAAGGAACTTAGGGGTCAGGTTTGACTCGCAACTGTCTGGCAAGGCTCAAGTCCTGCATATCTCCTCCCAATGCTTTTGGAGATTGAAGACACTTAGAAGATTCTTACGCTTCCTTCCTATGAACTGTAGGAAGGCAGTGGTGCATGCCCTTATCACCTCCCAACTCGACTACTCCAACAGTTTGTACATTGGCCTTCCGGATTATTTGATGGGTAGACTGCAGCGTATTCAAAACGCTGCAGCAAGGCTTTTGAGGAATGTGCCTTTACGGTATCACATCTCGCCTCATCTGCAAAGCTTGCACTGGTTACCGGTAAGGAAAAGAGTGAAGTTTAAGGCCCTTGTCTTGGCTCATAAAGCAACGAGAGGGGTTGGCCCCCGCTATCTGAAACAGAGACTCCAGAAATATTTCCCCCCTAGAACTCTTAGATCCTGCAATCAAAATCTTTTAATCATTCCGCGGTTTAGAACGGCTAGGACAGGTGATCGTGCGTTCTCAGTGAAAACGGCAATGTTATGGAATACCCTACCCAATGATCTTAGACAGCTGGATAGGGAACTTCCGTTCAGAAAGGCCCTCAAGACTTGGTTATTCAGAATGCCTTAGAGACTGCTGCTTTCCTCTCCTCACTTTATCCCCTGTGCCTGTAGGACGCTAGCGCCGGGACTCTTCCGTTGGAAGTAGCTGTCGCGCTCTATAAATATATAAATATATAATATATGGAATTATCATAACTGTGCTGCATATATAGTTATCTATTTTAATAGGTTGCAAAGGCAGAGTTAGAGTAATAGATTGTTTATATTTCCCAAACCACCTATTTCTATGTTTGACGCAAGCAGTTAAACTCACGGCTGATATAACTGCACTTTGTTCTATCTTGTATTGAGTTCAGCCCCAAGAGGAAACACATCCAAGCTGTAACTTCACCAAATAGCTACAAGGCTTGAAAGCACACTTAAGCCAGTTAAGTGGACGGAAAGTTACATGTATAATAATACAAGGGACAACACCTAACAAGGTCTGCAGGGAGATAACCCAAAGATACCCTAACAAACAAGCCCATCGTAATGTATTATTCAGTAGATTGTCAGCATAATCCCACAATATATGGGCATCAGCAGCAAAACAAGAAGAGCACAAACCGTCTGATACTGAACACTCCATATTCTCTTTTACATTATATTACTTGTTATTTTTATAGTGCGCGTCTATCCCTGGAGTGACTTTGCAGCTCTTGCTTTTTATCCGGTTGATTCCAAGACAGAGCACTGATGCTTTGTCAGACTGCCTGCAGGCCAGAGCCAGCATGTCTTGTCAGTTGCAAGCCCTAGCCTTCATGAGTGGTTGGAGGGTACTCTCTACATAGGAGCATGATATTGTGAGTGAGGCTGAGAAGGGTGTGGTTCAACCCTGTGCACAGGCATTGAGAGGAGAGTAAGGACTCTTATATGTGATGCTATCACTCAAATTGTTCACAAAATTCTCTTTGAATAGTTAGACTTAAATAGAACATGATGACCAGGATAGCTACAATACTATCTTAAAAAATAATACTAGCTTAATTTTAACAGGCTAATCACTGCGTATATCTAAAGCAGCAACATGCTTTGCATCTCCGTTGATTACAAAGCTAACAGAATCCTACACATTTTTAGTCACAAGATGGAGATCTTAAATGATGATGTAGGCTTTGTTATTCATCCTTCATACAGATTGAAGTGCCGTACTAAGCAACACCACTGTTACTCCATTACTTAAAAATATTCAAGGGTCCTTCTGACCTAGGCAATTATTGGGCATTTTCGAATCTCTTCCAGCCATACTAATATGGTGTGAGATAGTTACCCAGCTGCAGAATTTCATTGATGCCAATGAGGATCAGACACCTAATACATCGCTATTAGAAATGGGGGTCTCTAGTTGGTGATGGTTTGCACCTTTGTCCAAGTGGGGACCCTTGCTTCTAGTTAGGGTAAGGGAGTTACACCCTTAGACAACCCCAATACAACCCCTTGATTGCTTGGCATGAGCAGTCAGGCTTATCTCTGAGGCAGTGTGTAAACATTTGTGCACACACACAGTAACACACTGAAAACACTACAAATGAACACTGTGACTACTCAGAAAAAGTGTAGGGCAGCTCTACTCAATACAAGATCGCTTCAGAAACAAAAAACCTAATATTTGATCTGCTTAGGAATGAGGATCCAGATGTACTCTTTCTTACAGAGACATGGCTGTCGGTTACTGCCAATCCCATACTAGCAGTAGCCACCCCTACCAACTATAGAATCCTTAGGAAGGACCGCAACTCGGTTGAGGCGGAGGGATAGCAATCATATTAAAACAAGATCATGAATGCGCCTGTTTTGAGCTAGGAGGCCTCCACGAGATCGAAGCTTTAGGTTTCTGCCTCACCCTCTTGCTGAATCCGTCATTAGCAGGGGTCCTTGTATACAGACCCCCTGGCTCTGCCAGCAAGTGCCTCCGCTCACTGGAAAACGCACTGACACCTTGGGCAATGAGGTATACAAATTTCATTGCTTTACAGGAGATTATGAGTCCGCTGAGACTGAAACAACAGCCAAATGGGTGGGTTTTTGGTCCCACCCATTTGGCTGTACATACTCTTGATCAGGTTTTTTGCCAATTTGAACTCAGTAACTACTCTGTCTAATCTTCTCCCTTGGACATACCACTATCTTATCTCTATCACTTGGTCTCAGATGTGCAGTAAGTCGCCCATAAGAAGTAGTGGTCCCTCCACGTATCAGGCCTATCACAGACTACAATCGGCGGCCATTAATCAGGCCCTGTCTTCTTCCCCCCTGGTCATGACAGGGAATGTAGAGTGCAACACCGTCCTTCTAAATAACTGGATCTGTGAGATGGTGAACGCACAAGCACCTATTAAAAAGTCCTCTCAAACAAGATCTTGCCCAATGGCCCCTTGCTATAGTACTGAGCTTAGCCTCTGTAAAGGCCATTGCAAGCAGCTGGAGAGAATATGGAGACAAGAGTACTCCACTAATGATTAAATTGCTTACAAAGCTGCACTAAAGCAAGTGAAACTGCGCCTTGCTCCCAAAAATGTTTTTGATACTAGGGTTATGGAAGCGGACAACAAAGCAAAGGCTATTTTTAAAATCGTTGATTCCTTTCTGCGTCCTGTGGTCTCCTCGAGAGCCTGCACCCCATCTATGGATTGCTGCAAAGAGCTTGATCCATTTTTTCATGAAATAATTATGTCACTTCAAAAAGGTTTTGGGATCCCAGCACCCTCTTTCCAGAACCAGAGGCTGAGATTAGCTCCCCCTCCCCTTACGTATGCCACCATAGACGCCTTCACCCCTATCCCCCTTGCTCAGTCCTTAGCAGCACTAAACAACCTTAAATCCGGCTCCCCCTTTATCCTTGCCCTATCACGTTTCTAAATAGGGTGGCACCAGTGATTAGTCCCTCTATAAACCATATTTTCAACTCTTCATTGGCAATAGGGGTAGTTCCCTCTATGTGGAAAAAGGCGAAGGTCCTGCTACTGCTAAAAAAACCTAAGGCAGACCCTAAGCAAGCAATAAACTATAGGCCTATTTCCCTTCTTCCTGCCTTCTCCAAAATTCTGGAGAATTAAGTTAATCATCAACTGTCCATATATCTGGAAGCGAACGGTATTCTTCACTCTATGCAATCTGGCTTCCGTCCTCAATGTAGCACTGAGACGGCACTCATGGAAGTGACGGAGCACATCCGAAACATCCTTGACAGAGGAGGCAAAGCAATACTGATATTGCTTGACCTCACAGCAGCATTTGACACGGTACCACATCTCAAGCTGCTGGAACGATTACATGAAATAGGAATCAGACATCAGGCTCATTGCTGGCTGGAATCTTTCCTGAACGGACAGTCGCTGAAAGTCTGTCTGCCACCTTTTACAGCTCATGCCAGGCCCCTGCTCGTGGGAGTGCCACAGGGGTCGGCTCAAAGCCCTACGCTGTTTAACATTTTCTTGACACCCCTTGTAACATTGGCAGAGTCTCTGGGCGCTACGAGCATCTCGTATGCAGATGACACACAGCTGTTGTTTTCATGTGATAAATTCTCAGACTTAGATGAGAAGAAGATTTCCGATTGTCTTACCAATGTCTTTCAGTGGCTGGAGTTGCATCACTTAAGATGCAACACGGATAAAACCGAGATTGTGACCTTTGGAGCTGTCTCTCACAACTTTGTGGCAGACTGTTGGCCAGGCATTTGGCACCATCCGGGACCCCTGAAAAGCTGTGTCAAGAACCTACAAATTAAAATTGACAGCTTACTCTCTATTCTCCCGCAGATCCAAGCCTTGACAGGGTCGTGCTTCAGCATGCTCTGCATGCTGAAAAATGTTTTACTGCTCCTCACTGAGGCTGCGGGTAGAAAGGTGGTACAGGTTCTAATCACATCTAGACTAGACTACGAGAATGCTCTGTGCCGGGGTCTCCCCGACTATCTTTTTAACAGACTTCAAGTGTTACAGAATGCTGCAGCAAGACTTCTGCTTGCTCTCCCTCCTAGATCCCACCTGACCCCCCACTTAAAGGCCCTCCATTGACTCCCGATGAAACAAAGGGTGACGTTTAAAGCCATGGTCCTTATGCACAAGTCCTTGAACAGGGCAGGGCCATCATATCTCAAAGAGAGAATTAGTTCTTATATCCCGCCCGTACTCTTTGCTCTTCTTTGGCTCACATGGCAAGGGTCCCTCGAATTCACCATCTCCGTATGGGTGGGAGATCCTTTGCATATCTTGGTCCTCTTGCCTGGAACAGTGTCCGTCCCTACTTGAGACTGATAGACAGTCTAGAATTGTTCAAGAAGAAACTCAAAACTCGCCGCTTTAAAAATTAGTAACCCACCTGCTTCTTTCCCCCCTCTGCCAGTGCCGGGACACTCCTTTGAGTAGCCGCGCGCTTTATAAATGGAACAATAGCAAATCTTTATCTAAACACAAGACCAAAACGACAAAAATCCATCATACATATATCGAAATATCATCAAAAATAGGTTAGTCCGTAAAATAAGGCTCGTAGCAACAAATTGCTTCACCTGGGGCTGTTAGGATGTCGTGAAAGGTGTAAATCATAAAGTACGGCACCGACCGCGAGGTGCACAGCATCTGGCCCGGAATCACACGGACCTCAAAGAACAGTACATTGGCAAACCATGAAAACAAAGACGGTGCACGGTGTTGGGGAGGTGATGCTTTGTTGGCGCTAGGTGGCGTCGGTTCCTTATGACCACAGGGTAGGTGAGTTCCTTACTGTGATATCGCTGTGGCTTCGACGGATTTGGGAGGTTACATCAGGTATCGACTCACTAGGATGAGCCATAGGCATCATTGAGGTCGGGTCTGCAGTGCGAGTCGGGGCAGTGCGTCGTGAACGTCAGAAGTGGTGTCATCAGCTCTAGTGCAGGCAGCGACCTCGGTGATGGTTTCAGAGTCAGTACGGCGTGGCATCGACAGGTGTCGGGGCTGCGGTGCAAGTCAGGAAGGTGCATTGTGTACAAAGGATGGCTTAGCAAGAAAATGCCAACTTTCTGAAAGTGTTCAAAGCATTGCAACTGCAGATTTAATAATCTGTTGTGGGAGTTTTCCAAAAGGCCTAAATTTAGGCTCCAAATTCTCCATTCGTCCAGTGCTTAGTTTGTAAAAGAATGAGCGACATTGCCCAAAGCTCTGCTTAGAAGGCCACGGTCGGAGCTAGTGAATGTCAGTGCACCGAATGTGGTTGCTGCCTCTTTATACACTACCAGGCACTGCGTGTCCCTTTATTTCTCTCTTTCAGGTGCCTTTTTTTCTCACTTTATGATGCTGTTCCATCATTCTGTTCCTCCTTCTTTCTCTTTTGTTTGTTGTCCCTCTCTTGCTCTCTGGTATTGTCTGTTGAGATATAATAAGTGCCGGTCCTCAAAAATGAGTGCTGTTGGGCCCCATCTGCAATTACTGTCTCAAATTAAGCACACTATGCCTTCGCAAATTGCAACAGTTGTCAATGTTATGTACTACCAACAGATTAAAACCATAATGGCCTGTCCTCTCAAAGACCAGGTTGATTTTATTTTTAATCACAACTTAATTGCACGATTAACCTCTGAGTGTAGCAACTTTCCTACCTTTCATGACATAGGAGCTCCAAAGTGTTGAATCTAGAGTAGTAACTAGGACCAGCAGACACAATCCCATTTACATTCTAGCAATGATTTAATTAGATTCATTTCCAGAAACATTATATATTAAATATTTGTGTATGGGCCACAGGGCTATCAATGCAATTGAGACACAGTATTTCATTCAGAATGCCAGGTTTGATAGATATAGAATTGTCAATTGCAGATTCTGTCTTAATGCTGGTTCCTTAGTAGAACTGATTAAACTTTGAGCTTTGGGTCATTTTGAATCATTAACACTTCAGTAAATGCCTAAGGCTTGGCTGAACATCTTGCAAATATATGTTGCAACTTTATTTTAGAAATTGATAAGCAACAATGTTTAAACTGCAAAACATGAAATAATATGTTGCAATTTAACAAATTGTATGATAAAAGATTTGGAAGACATGCTAAATATGCTAGGATCAGTATTGAAGTGCATCCTCATGTTACTGCTAATGCTCACAGACTGACAGGCAGTACCTTGACTAGATACAACATTTGAGGGTAGTTTTCTTCCCACACTCATGTCATAGCAGAAGAAGCAAGTATGCAAGTGCTGACGATGACAAAGTGAACTTCTAGAAAGACAGAACATACCCTAAAGGTGGTATTAGAAGGAGTAAATGGAAGGATCAGAAAAGCTAAACTATGCTGATAAGTCACAAAAGTGTGCGAAACGTTGGATGATGAGTGCTCAAGGATGTTGAATCTATGTAGAAGTAACTTTGGGCCAAATGTATCAATATTAGGAATAGAGATTACCTAATTGCGATTTTCTGCTAATTGCAATTAGGAAATCACTATTCCTATTGTATGACACTCTTAGATTTTCAGTTAGTGATTCCTAGTGGACCGCAAATAGACCTACCTCAGGAATATTAATGAGGTACGTCACAATTTGAGAGCCATTTGGAATCAACACCATCACAGGGATTGCGGCCTGCTGAGGTCAACAGACCACCATGTCTGTGATTGCTTTTACATAAAACAGTCTTTCTTTTTTTTAAAATGCAACCAATTTTCCTTAAAGGAAAATGGGATACCTTTAAAAAGAAAGTTTCATTTGTAAAATGTTTGTTTGTTTAAGAAGACACAATGGTCCCAATAACCACTGCCTTCTCTTAAACTATTTTATTTCAAATTCACAGATGGAAATGAGTCCCAAGGGTACCCCTTCCCATTGCCAAATCATTACCACTACACTTTGGTAATCAGTAAATTATTAATGTTTTGCGACTGGAATTTGGTTACAAAACATTAATACATACCATTTCGATTCAGTATTTGGAAGGGAATCCATTCCAAATACTGAACCAGTATTTGGTCGCAAACCAAAATTGTGATTCAGTAACATACTACTGAATCGCATTTTGGGTTTGATACATACCAAAATGCGTTTTTGCTGTTGCAAACAGCCCAGTTCTGTGAATCAACTTGTTTGTGACTGGAAAAAATCTTGTAACATGAGGCCCTTTGCTACTACAGAAAAAAACTCACACATCAACTGTATGTACGAAGCAAAGCATCATTCCTCCATTGATATATTGATGAGACAAAAGAGTTAAATAGTATTGGACTATTGATCTACTTGGGTTTTTTAACTCCATTGACATGATTGATTCTTCACAGACAGTGGTCTATAGAGAAGAAACATTTGAAAATATTTTAGGCAGCTGTCTCCAAGGAAACCTCTGATATAAGTTCAGCCCATGGCTGTTACAGATATGTGACAACTGCCAGACCTCCAACCTGCCAACCATTAGTACATTTAAACTCTGAAGACACTGATTATGATTACGACTGTAATATTATTGATAGTGGCAGAGGTCCAGCTTTCCTGACAATCAATGTTCTGAAGACTACCTGAGTTTGTTAGACCATGGCACTGGTTCATGTTTTCAATACTATATTGAGCATAGGACTGTGATACATCACTACCAGAGCTGGTCCTCAAAACAGTATTCTCCTGACTCCCACAGACTACCCACCAGCGGCTATGCACTATCCCCTGGCAAAAATGGTTTGCAACAATATATTTTGATGAATTTAACTATTGTATTAAGGGCAAAGTAGCCTTTCCTCTGATGCAGATTTGGTTTGGTATAGAGATGTCAAGGATTCTCTATGCACTGGTACTGGTGCTATTGGCTTGCAAAAGAATGAGTGTGGTGTGGTGTCACTGCACAGTGTATATAACTGAACTTCTGGCTTCTCCAAAGCTTTCAATATGGTTGATTAAGCAATGTTATGGAGCAAACTTTCTAAACTGGGGTTCCTTTACCACTGATTAACAAGCTGGGTATATTGAAAAAGTAATAGATGGTCTGTGATAATGTCAAATGAAGTATGGAGATCTCAATCACTCACACTTTAAGGGTACAGGAAGAGTGCGTTATTGCACCCCAGTTGACCATATCTTAATTTACAATTATGCCCCAGCCAGACATCAGTGATGTATGTATTAACAATTCCTTGGTGTATGCTTAAATTATTCAAAGAAGAGTGAACTGCATCAGTTTCAATTCCAGAGTCTCACGGTTGTTATTCTGAAAACCCTAAACCCTTAAATGGCACCAGAAGTGTATATCCTCCCCATCCCTTTTAAGTTAGTATCAAAACTACAAACTTGTGTCATAAAGGTTTTCCATGGCAGGTGGAAAACTGCCCTAACAAAAGATATGAGTGTGTTCCCAGGTCAATAAACCAAAATATATTCACTTATATGTAAAGGAAGTTTTGAAGAATTAATCACAAAGAAATGTACTAACCTTTAGGGACAAATGTCTTTTATAGAAAACTGCAAAACACAACATAAACCAGTATATCAAAATGACTCGAAGTAGCAGTGGTAGGTTTTATGTCAGAAAATTGACAAATGTCCTATATTTATGATTAGGAATTTTGAATTCTGAAAAATAACTAAAAAGGGTACATCTTTGGCACGAGGAGTTTCCTCATCTAGACTTACTCTATTGTATAGCACACACGGATATACCAAAATTCTTCAATTTTAAAGAGTTATTTGGAAAGCAGTCATGTAAACATTGCACGTTCCAGTTACCTCTTAGTACCACAGTGATCAGTTTATATTGTTTTTAGAAGGTTGTTGAAAAATTAAACTTATTTCTGAGCATTTCACATATGTTTTCTCTCAAATATGGAATAGCATGTGAGACATGGCATAGAGATTCATCAAGTTGTTTGTTCCAAAATGATATGTTTTTGCCTATAGGACTGCATACATATCATATTTACATTTGCTGTTTAGTAGATATCTTGGTAGTTACTGCATAGCTATTTGAAATGTAATGTGATTATTTATTTAGTACACACCCAGCCATAGAAGACAGTGGGTCACTATACAAAGCCGGAACATGGATTTACCAGGAGAAGGGAAAAAGATAATGATGTAGAGAACTCAGCAAATCTTGGCAATTTCAGTTGAGCACTGATAGCAAATGGCATGTGTGTTCAAACCACCAGTGGGAAGTTTATCACTTATCTAGGTGTTTCTATGAAGAAGTAAACTCAGTGGATGTTTGTGGGAATGTGGATTATTAGTTGAAGTGGTTGGTAGTCCTCTTCAAGTAATAATGACACTATTCCTTACCAGGTCCATATAGGTCCCAATAATTTAGATCTGAGCTTAACCCTTGGTGGCTGTAACACAGAACAGCCAGGTTTTACTTTGGAGAAATATGTAAATCATTTAGTACGAAAACAGTTACAAAGTAGGAAACATACCACAATAAATCCCCACTGCAATATATAAAAATAGAGAAAGTGTTAATGAGCAAATAGACAACAAAATAACAAAAACTAGATATCAGGAACTGGAGATATGATTTTTCAAAGTTTTCGTTGTTTCTAGCATAAAAAAGTGAAAAGTGCCAACCATGGTTAGCAGATCATGTAGGCCGGGTCAAATTCAAAAGTTAAGGCAAACTAAGGTGGAGTCTGAGTCAGATAGAGGGATCAGATTCAGTCTGGTGGAAAGTTTGCCTTCTGATTGTCATTTTCTTTGAGACAATGCATGTCTAAGAGGCCATCAGCTAGTCCAGGTGCCAGCTGGATCTGAAGAGAAACTCATTGACGTCGGCTGGCTGAACTGCAGGACCTAGATGGAAGCCTTGGCATTGGCAGGAAGTTGGAGTCTCACAATATTACAAGTGAGAAAACTCTGAGCAGGCAAAGTCCGAACATTAGGCCCATGAAAGTTTTGGAGGCGGCAGGGAGCTGCTTGGCATCGGTCCCAGTGAAGTCCTCTACATTTTGACTTAAAAATGTTTTTGGAAGTCAGGATCCTTTCAGTAGGGCAAACCAGCAAATAGAGTCAGACTAGCAGTTCACCATTGGCTGCTGCAGTCCTGTGATAGCCTCTGTTTTTTTGCTAAAAATCCTTGAAAAGGTTTCTACATTAAAGGTCAAGGCTTGATAAGATGAGTACACACTGACACTTATCCAAGGGCTCCAGGACCTTAGGTACACCACCTTGGGGTCAGGACTCACTCCATTGAAGCCACCAGCAGGTCCAGGGCAATTCCAGTTTAAACTGGTTAGCTGGGCTCTATAGGAAGGTAAGCTTCTTGTCACTTGTGTCCTTGTAGACTAACAGGAGGTCAGCCAATTGACTCCTGAAGTCCACTTCTCAGTCCTGGGTACAAGTGGGAGTGGCTAAAGCTTTTGTGGTCTCTCTCCACAGGTTCAGCAGCAGGTGCAGTTCTTCTTCTTTCTTCCACAGGTCCAGCAGTGTTCTGAAGGAGGTACAGGGGTGCCACCTTTATGTCTGGCATTAGCTTGTGAACGTTGGAAAATGTTCACTGGGGCAACCCTACAGACTTTGACATTGCTTCCCGAGGGTTTTGCCCTAACCAGTCCCACAGTGTCATGCTCTCCCAAAATCCAAGAAGGCAGAATCTTTCTTCCCCTGCTCAGAGCTCTGGGTACACCCCTGATGAGTAGGAAATGAGGAACTATCCCTGCAAACCAGTCCGGAACCAGGTTTTTTCCCCACTGGGATTGGTGCCACTCTGGCTACCCAAACAATGCCATGGGCAGTCCTAAGCATGAGTTACACCTGCTTATGTCAGGGGATACCCCTCGGAAGCTTGTGCACTTATTGGTGACATTCCACGGGGCATCCTGTCAAGAGGAGTTCATGCCTTCTCCCAGCCAAGACCCTTGTGTTGCCTTTGCTGGGAGCCATTCACAAGTCTCATTGGGCTGCTTGGTGATAGTTAGGGATTAACTCTGAAGAGGCTACTTGAGATTTTAAACAGGAAAATGCCAACTTTCTAAAAGGGGCATTTTAACAATAGTAATATCAAATTTGACTTGGCCATCAGATTGAATTTTAAATTAATGTTAATGTAATTCCTTCAGCCATAGTTCTAGTTATTTCTAAACTGAAGTTCTGCATTATAAGGTGTTATAATGTAACCCAGCACTTATCTATGGGGTAGCCAGTCTTGCTGCAGTGAAACACAACTTTGGAGACTTTTTACTGTTGGGACATGTATAACTAAAGATCATTGGAATATTAATTTTAAATCTGCCATGCTAGGCTGCTATGGCAGGCCTAGAGTCATATTTGCCATTGTCTCTATAGTGGTAGAACAATATGTGCTTCAGTCCACTAGTGCCACTTAATTTACATACCCTGGCAAACATGGTACCATACACCAGGGACCTACAAATAAGTTAAATATGCCAATCATGCATTCGCCAGTTATATACATGTTTTAGGGACCAGAACACATTCACTGGGGCATGGTTAGCAGGACTGCACTCTGAACAGAGTCGAGAAAACAGCAGCATCATTCCAAAAAGTGGGATGTGATCATTCCAGTTGAGGCCTTTCCTTACAATGCTAATTCACCAAAAAGGCAAGAGTCCTGGAAGAGACAAACCCTTCTTCTACCAATTCCAGACTTGCTTTCACCACCTCTCCCACTTCTTGTGCCATAACAATAACATATTTGCTTCTGTATCTAGAAGTGGGGTGCAGAATGGAAACTATAAAAAGTAAAGATGGCTTTTTAAGCATGTTTCCTTTCTGCTCCTGGGCCCGGCTGCATGACCCATAATATCAGATATAGAAAGGGCACTAAGAGGGGTGTAAGTGCACGTCACAGATCAGGGTTGCTACCCTTTGTTACCCTTAGTTTACGATAATGTTAAACGATATTGGATGTTTTCTGAGAGAGAGAGAGAGACAGAAAAAAGATTGACCACATTTTTGTACAAATAGGTTTACTTGTGATAGAAGCATGGGTCATATTCTCATTAATTGAACAGGACTAAGCAGCCAGTACCTTTGCCTCGATGTCATTCAGCTATTTGAGGCCTGATTATGAATGCCCCAAAAGGTTAAGTGCAATCTAACTCTCCGTTGTTCTGAATCTATTAGGTATTATACTGCTAATTAGTGCCAACAAAGGCTGATGTCGTCTTTAATATGAAGCGAAGAATGACAGTTACTTAAAAATAAGTGTCAGGATTTCATGATAGACTGCCTCACTGGGACAGGAAAAGTGAACTTAAAATTGCCCTATTTTTCTGTGTTAGCAATCTAACCTTGATGCAGTGTCTAACAGAGCAGGCTCCAGTGCAGTAGCTCATTGTGTAGAAAAAGCTCATGACCATCTTGAGGTCTGCTTTCATAGCCACTAACCACTTAATACCAAATTGCTGCAGGTGCATCCGCACAACATTCACTCAGCAAAGCTCTGTTCAATTATCTCGATTTTACAAGAAATGAGCCCCAAAGGACAGACAGAACTTCAAGGCCAGTTCGTGTTTTCAAATCGCATAGGCGTATGGCAGGCCGCAAGGCACCCTGAAGTCAGCAAACGTATATGTCCTTTACAAACAAAATCTGTTAATTAATTCATGCTCCTAATGCAGACATGTATAAGTGAGTGAAGACTGCATTTCGTCGACTTCACTCACCATAGATATAATGATGGTATGCCACTAGAAGCACATATATTTTTAGGAAGGCAGGTGGCCGCAAATGGAGCTGGCAGTCATGTTACACAGAATTCCAGATTATACATGATTACATTATATATATATATGTATATATATATATATATATATATATATATATATATATATATATATATATATATATATGTGTGTGTGCATATATATGTGTGTGTGTGTGTATATATATTATATTCACTTAAAAAACCATAGGTTTCACACATGTTATAGTTAGCTGGACATTTCACTCGTAAAAAACCATTGAAATTCCCCCGTTATAGTTAGTGCAGGCAACTATAACTCACGCGACCGCAATCCTCTGCTGATGACGTCAGATATTACATCACTGATGACATATGTGTCTTTCTGAAAAAAAAATATTTGTAATATATGTATAGCTAAAAATTAATGGAAGAAGACATGGGTAAATAAGTGTCTAAATACAGTGATGTAATATCTGACGTCATCAGCAGAGGATTGCGGTTGCGTGAGTTATAGTTGCCTGCACTAACTATAACGGGGGAATTTCAATGGTTTTTCACGAGTGAAATGTCCAGCTAACTATAACATGTGTGAAACCTATGGTTTTTTAAGTGAATATATATAAATAAATATATATATATATATTTATATATGTGTTTGTGCATATGTGTATATATGTTTGTATGTATGTATGTATGTATATATATATATATTCACTTAAAAAACCATAGGTTTCACACATGTTATAGTTAGCTGTACATTTCACTCGTAAAAAACCAATGAAATTCCACGTTATAGTTAGATCAGGTAACTATAACTTGCGCGCCCACAATAAACTGCTGATGATGTCACATAGTGACATCACTCATGACATCAATGATGACATCTGAAATTACACATTGTGGATTGCGGTCGCGCAAGTTATAGTTACCTGATCTAACTATAACGTGGAATTTCATTGGTTTTTTACGAGTGAAATGTACAGCTAACTATAACATGTGTGAAACCTATGGTTTTTTAAGTGAATTTGCAAGGTTTTGTAAATGATAAGTTATGTATTTATTTTTTATTTTTTTTTCTGGTTTTTCACTATGCGCACACCCTGCGCGCACGGTGCGCTTCGCGCACCGTGCGCGCGCTGTGGGCACTAGGTGCGCTTTGCGCACCGAGCGCCCGCGTTACGCAGTCCATGCCGTGCGCGCCTCGCCTTTTTTTACGCAGTAACATTTGTTTTTTTCTCTCTTGTGGGTCCTTTAATTTATTTAATAAATGTGATTGTTACTTCTTTATTTTTTATTTTTCTTTTTTTTTGCCGTGCGCGTACGGTAAGCTTACCGTACGCGTACCCCGCAATTTTTTTTTAAAATTATTAAATTTATTTTTCGTACTTTTGGGTCCTTCTTGGACCCCCTGACAAACACTAGGGGGTCTGCAACTCTCTTCGTTGCCCCCGTTTCACGTTCCCCACCTTTGTTTCTCAGTGCGAGAGACAGAAAATGGCGGCCGACACTTCCTGATTTCGACCGATTCGAATGTTTACAGTCATGTAACCACCAATCAGAATTGAGCTCGCGCACGGCACCGTACGCGTACGGTAAGCTTACGGTAAGCGCACGGAGCGCGCTTACAGATATATATATTGATTTAAATGCTATTTTCTCAGGACCTACTGAACAGATTTACACCAGACCTACAAAAGGCACATCCTTGACCTGAGGACTACCTCTCTGCCAAATTTCAAGTAATTCTGTTCAGCCGTTCGGGCTGTAGCTGTGTCTAAAGGTCCTATGGAAAAATGCATGGGGAAAACGCGTTTTTGGACCCCCCTTTTTTCTCAGCCCCCGTTTGACGAATCCCCCCGAGACTTTCAGGGTAGGAGCGGAGCGTAGCGCCCCATTAGTTTTGAAAATTTCGCGAGGATTCGTCGACCGGCGCCAAAGTTATTCCAAATAGAATGTTGCGGATTTCCTATGGAAACACGGTCCTAACTATAACTATCTACTGGCGACCGCCAGTAGATAATTTTATATATATATATATATATATATATATATATATATATATATATATATATATATATTATATTTATTTATTATAATTATCTTTATTATATTATGATTATATTGATTTATTATTTTTCCCAGATTATTCATGGAAGGGACAATTTATATTACTTGTACATGCTGTAATTGATACATTACCGACCTGGAAACCTGACTTTAGGGCATTTTACAAGGGTTAATTTTTTAACAGTGCATATCTTTGGGTACCAGCTAACCACAGGTGCTGGAAGTATGAGTGCAAGGGGTGCTGCAGCATTTCCCACTCCCAAACAACCATTCTGGACATCAGAGGTTGAACAAGCAATAAAGATGCCTTTACATTTTTTCTTTATCTTGTCTCATTTGCTGTGACTTCAAAGACAGGTCAAAAGTCAGGCTATGTCTTTTGGCAAATTAATTTGGAGATTGGCATTTACTTTTCTTTCTCTGCAAACTTCAAAGTTTCAAAGTTGGAGGAGTTTGTAAAGCGAACTATCTAACAATCTTACTGGGTTACAGGGAGTGTAAAAGGAAAGGCTGTAGTAGGTATTTTTTTCTACTACACAAATCCTTTTCAATCCATCATTATTTGGCTATAAAATAGCCATAAAAGCACATGATTAAATACAATAAATATACATAAAAGAAACATCATATTCCATAAGTCATTAAGGGCCATATGTAGATAATTTTTATTCACCGATTCATAAATACCGAATTTTACCGATTCGGTATTTATGAATCGGTAAATAGAATGTAGGTAAACATTCGGTAATTATTACCGAATCGGTAATATTCGGTATTTATGAATCGGTAATTACCGATTCGGTAATAATGCATCCCTTCCCATTCATTCCATGGGCCTGGAGGCCCATAGGAATGAATGGGAAGCCATTCACTATTACCGATTCGGTAAATACCGAATCGTTAATAGGGGGAGCATATTCATGGGTGGCATGGTGTCACATTGACACCCTGTTGCACCCCTGAATCGTGCATGTGTGCACATGTGGCGCACATACATGCCCTAAGGGCATGTACGTCTGCCACATGGCACTTTCCAAAAAGCACAAAATTGCTTTTTCAAAGGTATTCGTCATTTACCATCAACTTGTAGTTGGTGGTAAATAACGAATCCAGAAACCAAAAATGCACTCACTTGAGTGCCCCCTACATAGGATTTCAGGGTTCGGTAATTTACCGAATCGGTATTTTACCGATTTCTTAAAATTCCGATTCGGTAAATTACCGAATCCTGAAATCCTGCCACCTACCTCTCAATTGCCTAAATACCGGTCGGTAACGGGATATTTACCGATATTCGGCCGTTACCGACCGGTATTTAGGTACCTACATATGGCCCTAAATGTTTAAAAGATTGTTATGATAAAAAGAAAGGTCAATAATGTAACATTGTTTTCCTAGAGGATACAGCAGCTTGAAGGATCGTTGTTATGCAGCAACATGTTTCATCATTGGACAGAGTACGTAAGAAGCAATATGGCTGCATACATGATCGTATCTTTCTGACTTGTATAAGAAATTTACTAGTATATAACATAAAAAACACAGAAAAATGCAGCATATTTTGCTTTGAATTGTTGTTGCATAGGCATGTCCTCTGTTCAAGCCCCTGCTGATACCCACTTGAGAAGCATAGCAGATATTTTCTCATTCCAGGCCTAAAGCTGAACACTTGGACTGTGTACAGCTGTTTTCGTGTTCCATAAGTAATCTTGGCTAAGCTCCCTTAAAATGCAGGTAATCTGAAACACAGCTTTTCTTGCTCTCGGGCTGTAATCTGTCTGTTTCAGGTTTCTCCACTAATAAGTGCTTTACTTGCTTCCTACAAGCGGCAGTCTGTGGTTCTCTTATTAAAAATGTATCTATTTGGCCCACACTTTCCAAGGATTTTTTGACAGAGGCCAACCAGCGGATAGAAAGGCCCTTATCACAGGTCAGACAATAATTGACCATGCTCTTTGTTAATGTGGCACCTTCTGCACTTCAAATGGATAGCCTCAGATAGCCTATGCTCAGCTCCCTGTGGCAAATGAAATGGGAGGAAGATGCTGGGGATGCTACTAACCTACTCAGGAAGTGATTCTCCTCCCTCTGGAGATTTGTAGGAGTACCCAGTCCCCATACACCTGCACCATAGATTGCAATAGGAATGCACGATGATAGATATATTTGCAGTAAGGGTTTCATGGGCCTTCCACCCTTTGATGATGGCAAACCAAGCAATAAAGCAAACACAAGGAGATAATGGACAGAACACTGAAACTTTTCAGACACTCAGCCCCAGTCACAGATCTGGTTTGAAGGCATCATTGTCCTTTAGCTCACTTCGCCACCCCAGTTCAGACACAGCTATATGCAAATCAATCTTGACCCTGTGCCTCATGGCAACAGTCCAGCCCGAACTGCCAAGCCATGTCCTCCCTGGACCGGAAACGAGCATCCTGGGACCGGTTTTGGGCTAACAGCCCTCATCAGCCAGGCTAGCTTGAATCCAGTGGCAAAGTGAGAAAGGGACCCACGTCTGGGCATACCCGGTCATTTCAGGGCGAACAAAGCAAACACAAGGAGATGATGGATAGAGCGCTGAAACTAAGCAATGACCCAATTGATCTTGAGCATTTTACTCAGTACTGTGCTGTGTGCTGAGACCATGAGCCTGAGGTACTGAAATTAATTCCTTGAAAATATTTCTAATGCTAGATACAGTGTTTGTGCCTAAAGTAATAGAGAGTAGTTTTGTATGGTTTGGGCCACATGACATTAAAAATTATTTGGTAAAATTTGGCGACAGGTTAACATTAGCCATAAAATTCACAGAAGAGTGAGTTAAATCCATTTAAATGCCTGTAAGTGAACTGTACAGCTATTTAAAAACATATCAACTGTTAGAAAAGTACAAAGGAAGCATTTCCTTGTAATTCTGAAGGGTGATGGAAACAACGTTTTTAATGGATCAAAACAAATTACGACAATTTCCTCGGTGATGTGCAAATGATAAATATTTGCTGAAATCCAATGTCTACACATTATTTGTACTCTGGATTACATTGCATTTATGTGCTAAATCTCTGTCTATTTATATAAAAAGTGAGTGGTCAACAAATCAAAGTGAGTTTCCACTCCATTCATTAGTAATATATTTGCAACAGTGTGTTTCAAAATACACCACTGGCTACATACCACAATGTAACACTCTCCTACTGAATGTTCATGACTCATTCGCTTTACTTGTTTTTTGTGTGGCACTTGGATTTTTCACAATTCATATGACTTCAGTGATTTAAAATTGATGGTAGTACCTCCACTATGAAAATTATTCAGGCACCCATACAGCTTAGCCTGGCAAGTCATCACCATATTAAAGTAGTTGCACTGACAGAAAGATGGAGTACTGATTTACTAAACGTTTGCGTCTCCCTTGCATCTGGAATGGTGACACAGGGCAACACAAAGGATTTTTTTACATTTGCTTAGCCAGACAATGCCTCAATTGCAGGGCCTTTCATTGCTTTGCAAAGAAATGTAATGCAATGCAGCTGAGTTACGTTACAATTCAACTTGGGAGGCATTCCATGAGGGAAGTATGGGCATTCCCATGTATCTAACCATGCATTTTGGTGTACTCTGAGCTTTCCTTAAGCTACTAAACCTGGGACCTTGTCAAATGGTTGTGCCTTCCACAGTGAGGTGTACAAGAGGTGCTGGGTACTGCTTTTGGTCATTTCGACCTACACTTGTATCCCCGTTCAATTCAAAACGCCTTTGAAAATTAAAAAGTTGATCAACATGGCTGTTTGTAGTGATTTGAATTGCTTAGTTATCCTTTACATCACTTGACCTCCCACACTAAAACGTCATCAATCTGAGCCCTTACGTTAACTGGTAAGTGGATCAGTTAGGTGTGCTTGGCATGTTTTTACTATACAGACAAGACTTCTTGTTTTATAATCATGGTCTACTCAGGAATCATTCTCACAAACGAAATAGCCTGTGGAAAATAAATTAATGGAAATAGTAAATATTTTTTTTGCATTTCCAAAAAAAAGCACACGTAGCAATTCTGTAGAAAAAAACATGCTGTTGAATAGATGAAGAGCACAACATTGAAGTAGATATCTTTGCAACCTTTAAATTGGATCATTATTCTCTATGCTTGAAATGAGAACATGTGCTATGAGAAGAAGAATCCTATTGAAGAGCTGCTCTCTTCAAATTCAAGTTTGTTTGTCCTAGTATCACCCTCACATTCAATACGCATGTGTCCCCCTGCTTTCTTTAAGCATCACCAAATTCATCACCCACTTGCCATTGAATCTGAAACACTATGTCTTTCTGGGAGACTTCAACTTCCACCTGGATGACTACTACTAAATGCCACCAAATGGGCACAACAAGAATCCAAGCAAAGTCCCATCATATAAAGCCATTTAAAGTAATGTACTGGCTTTGCTTAGAGTACTAGCATTAAAATGAAAATTGTTGCAAAGGAAAGGCTTAAAGGAAATAGTGTGATTTACAATTCAGTGATTGTCTGCACATAGAGATTTGTACTGAATGAGGTGCCTTCCATACAAATCTCACACAAGGCACTAGGCAGCAGGCCTTTTCTATCTATACCCCCATGATCTTGAACAACATCCTCGTATCCATCTGGACCACCCCAAAACTGCTCGAAGTTAGGAAAGAATAGAACATGCACCTCTTTAAAGAACATTACATCACTATGCACTAACATTTCACAAGCCTTCTACTTCTTTTACTTGTTGACTCTGCTTTTTCTTGACCAGTATGTTGTTTCACTGCCTTTGAGCTAGGTTTGCACTATAGACATACAACTTACATGCATGCACTGCTTATTCAATGTAGCACCGTAGTGCGATGCAAAGAAGCCCCTGTGCAGTGTATAGCTGGCCTGTGAAATCTTTTTCACACTTCTTGAAAATATGCTGCACAAATTGATTCTGTTGTAACAATATTACAGATTTCTAAACAAGGATATGTTACATGAATATTGGCAAATCTTGTTGCTGTGCTTTTACCATAAACCTCCTGGAATAATTCCGTTATGTGCTTTCTGACTTTTCTTTGCCTTTCTGATAAAAGGAAAAATCCTTATTCCCCTCCACACTCGCCTCACTGTGCAAACTGTCCCAGTAGTTTTCCATGTTTGTTACTGGGGTATAAGGTAATTTTCAATGTATTTTTTATTGAAGACGGAACTTCACTAAGGGCCACATGTATCAAAGTTCCAATTTGCATTCCCTAAATTGTGAATTTTAGTTAATCACTATTTATGGAATTCAAAATGGTATGTAAGAAAATAGCGTTTCCCAAATAGCGGCAATTGCAATTAGGAAGTTGCTATTAGGAAATGTTACTCCATTCATTCCTATATGCCTCAAGGCCCATAGCTGTGAATAAGTTTGTATTACCTAATTCGCAATTACCTAATTGGTAATCGCAATTTAGGAAATGAAAACCAATGGTGCCCGGGGGCCTAAGGCCCACCTGAACTACCACCAAAAAGAAGGTACACATTTTAGGCACACACATGTCCTAGTAGCATGTGTGCACTGCATGGCACTTTGAAAAATGCATTTTTTTGTGTATTTTCCTAAATTGCACATGGTTACCATCGACTTGGAGTCGATGGTAATAGCATTTCCTAAATGCCCAGTTTGCATTTAGGAAATGCTTGGTACATGGGATAAGGGAATCACAAATTACGATTCCGTATTTGGAGTTGCAATTTTAGGTAATCACAAAAAAATGTGATTACCAAAATGCACTGCTAAAGCATTTCATACATCTTGAAAGGCTATTTTGCATTCGCAAACGGTTAAATGTAGCTATTTGCACCGTTTGTGAATACAAAATAGGCTGATACATGTTGCCCTAAATCATTTCAAGGATTTGTAAAATGTTCTTTCCACATTTCCCTCGCACTTTAACTGTGAGGGTTTTGGAAATAACCAGCTGCCACTAGTCTGGCAGAATCGCAAAATCTATGATTGAGCATTCCTAAGGTCCAGCTTCACTAATGCACAATTGTCCAAGTAGTTTATTCAAGATCATTTGAAATCCCTTAATGCAGTTGGAAATGTAAAATAAGAAATTCTATGACCAGATGATATGCATTTGTATTCAAATTCTATCAATGTGGTAATCTTGTGAGACATGATATTGAGATCAATTCTGTCAGTCAATAATTATAATACATTCAGTGCATCTCAAGCACTCTAAAGTCATGGTAGGGATAGTATTACTTTTCACTGTATACTGGCGATGCAGCGGTTAGTCTACAGTAGTGGATACAATATAATTGTCTAATGATTTAATACATGTGATATAATGTTGGTATATCTGATTAATTTATTAAAGAAATATGTATTATCAAATTCCAGATTTCAAGTACAGTAATCTTTTTGGATTATTTGTCCCAATTTAAGAGACTACTAAAAACGTGTTATTTTAATGGTTGGATGCTTTACGCGAAGAGGCCAATCACAGAGATACACTGCTGGGTGTGATTTGTTGTGCTTCACAAATAGATATAACATATAACATAACATATAACATGACATTGATGTTGTGTGCTCTGGCTTTAAATTTGGCCTCATGCCACATTTGCAGAAGAAATATTAATATTAGCACCTTTTGATGCCGCTGCACAGTGCAATTAATCCCAATCACATTGTAGAGTTGGAACGGTGGTTAGGATGCTTTCTACATAATCAAGCTAGACTTCCATGGTATAAATGACAGAATGGTAGGCAAAATCACACGGATGCCCATACACATGTAATCTTGTGCTCTCCTTTTTTAGACTGGGGTAAGATAGAAACAAGCTGAGGTGCTGTGGAGGCAAGGACTTACACAGTTGAAAAAATAAAAAATATGAGATAAAACTAATGCATAAGAAGGATGAATATTATCCACTAAAGTTGTGACTCCTTATCATCAAATGCACCATTTTCCAGCATAAAGCTTTCCTTCGATAAATTATTATTTACATATGCTTTGGCCCAATTGGTGCAGTCCAGGTAACCGAACCTGCAATTACCAGAATGCGTCAGGTTGTTTCCAGAAAGCCCAAGACTGGGAAGTGCTTTTCCTGATGACATGGAGTCAACTGTTAAACTTATCAAAGTAAAAATTGTAGAAAACTTTAAATGAGAAAATGGCTTTAACTGTTTGAAAACTTTGAAAGCCGTGTGTAACACAGAAGTGCCCTACTACAAAGGTTACAGCAGGAACACAGGTTTAGGACAGCTGAAGGGAACATTCAAGGAGAATCACACCAGGATCAGCAGCGGCAGCCCCATGTCCTGCTGCTGACTGCGGATCTTGATCCTCCGTCCCCGCACCCCCCTCCCCAGGCAGACGCTGAGTCTCTGCTTCATACACGGAGCTCCAGTGGCATTCAAGGTGCACCGAAATGAGGCATTGAAAAGCAAGGAAAGGCCAAGCTGGTGTCGCGGTTAAGGGATTTTGGAAACGGACGCTTTGAACCATCAAAGTTTGAAAGTGCTGGGTAAGCGGCCTGAAGGAGTTTCTGGATGAGGCATGATGAGGCTTGGAGAGTTGTTGCTGCAGTTTTCCTCAAAGGGTTTTTCTTCTCTCCACTCCCAACCTTTGTCCAGTGGGCTGACCAACTTTGTGGAGGCAGTGGAGCCCGGCAGAAGTGTGGTATTTTATGAGGCAAAGAAACTTGGCTGCTGTTAAGCTTTCAGAGATTTACCAAGGTCTCCTCTGTTTAGAGGGCTGATTGCTCCTATTCAGCTGGTGGAGCCTGGAAGAGGGACTGGTATGATCTACTGCCACTAACCAGTGGAAGTAAAGGAGTGGTTAAGATGATGTTTAAGGTAGGTGCTATGCATGATTTTGTGCCTTACGTAGGGCAGTGCTAGTTTGCTAGCACCTGTGCTTGACTCACCATAGCTGACGGCAATACTTCGATATTTTATGCACCAGTAGCACATGCGCCCTACTGTCATGCGACAACTCCGCACAAAAATTGCTTCAGCAATTCCTCCTGTCCCCACTAAACAATGCAAAAAGGCCTTCCAGTGTAGGCTGGCTGGCTGGTGAGACAAGAAGATAGAGACTTCGGCAGGTGCTCCTGCCTTTTCTTTCAATCCTGCCCAGCCACTCGATTAAAAGGGAAGAGGGACAGCGGAAGGTGTATTTTTGCACAAGCCTGGTCCAGCAGCATTAGAAAAAGCTTGTACCTGCTTTTCAACTTCTAATAGCTCAGAGAATTTAACTCCATCTCCAGCCGTCATTTCACATTTCACGGATGATGAACGTGGGGTTGGATAAAAATCTTGAGACCCGGCCTTTTCAAAAACCTAAAACCTTCCCTTTGTTAAAAAATGTCGGGTCTAAGCTTTCTAGCGAGGAGATCAGAGTGGGAGTATCGCCATCGATTACAACAATATCAGGGTCCACAAATCCAACATCCGAGGGGGGCACTGCTCGAAACGTGCAAGGGAAACCAGATTATACCTCTCCAATTGTTTTGGGAGGTTCAGGAGCTTAAGATGAAGATTCTTTTGGCCCCTCCCTAGATCAAAGCACCAGCCTCAGCTACAAGTGATAGCTGCTCCTGAACTCACAAGTATCGCTGATTAAAAATCATTGTGTGACTAAGGAGCTTCTGCCAGAAGCTTTGAAAATGCTTGATACAATTCTGGTGGAGATCTGGGGGCTAAAAATCCAGCAAGCTTTGGATAGGGAGCTAATAAAGCAAAGGCTTACTAAACTGGAGGAGACCTTATTGGCATTGCGAAACCAGACACAGGCAGCAGAGCAAAGAATTTCAGACATTGAAGACAAATTGGCACTCTTGCAATCCTACACAACACCTGAATCTGCAAAAATCACAGAACTGGAGCTAAAATTCGAATCAATGGAGAATCATGCAAGACGTTTCAATTTTCGATTTATGGGAATTCTAGAAGGGAGTGAATCCCAGGGTCAAATACAATCAGTTCCTCAGCTTATCAATATGCTGATTAAAGATTATGTTTTACCATCTGTTCCTGAGAATTTGACAATCATGTGGGCTCATCGAGTTCCTTTCCATTAGAAACCTAGGGCCAAATATCCTCAAACTATTCTGGTCAACTTTTCAGATTTCTGGATTAAGGAACAGGTCCTCACTAGAGCGATCTAGCAGAAAATGTTCACTGACTTGCAAAATGCCTCTTTGAAGATTTTCTCCGATCTTTCTGTGACTTCAGCTAGGCGGAGAAAGGCGTTTCAATGGCTTGCCTTCGAATTTAGATCAATCGGAGCACAAGCCTCCTTGGTTCAGTCTTCAAAATTGAAGGTGTTTTGGAAAGGACAAATTAAGATCTTTAATGTTCTTTCAGAAGCACAGGACTTCTTAAAAACAATTTAAAATTAGAGATATATATAGTGTGGCATTAATTCCTGTTTTCTCTTTTTTCTCTGTTTTTTTAGTGTTTTTTTTCCAAGTAGGGTTGGGGTGGCGGTGGTGGTGGAGACCCGATTCTGACAGGAGAGGACGGAATTCCATGGCATCCATCAGCTAGGGTTTTCGCGTGGCATGCTGCTGGGGGGACTCCCACCACGTGGGGTTTTGGGGTGGAGGTGGGGTTTGGGTTGGGGTAGCAGAGAACAAGTGAGTGGATTGCATACATAAGTGTGTTTTTTCTTATTTCTCTCAATATTTAATTGTTTCTGTTGTTGGTGCGATGAAAGCTGTCATTTCTATTATGAATGGATAGCATCAAAATCATTTTGTGCAATGTGAACAGCTGGTTGAATTCAAGAAAAGCAAGTGCAATATTAACTTTGTTGCTTTCTTTCTTCCCACAAGTGCTGTTTCTCCAGGAGACTCATTTTAAGTCTGATACACCTAAATTGATCCTTCCAAATGGGTATAATCAAACCTATTTTGCTTCTGCTAACTCGTCAGTTCATGGGGTGGCTATTATATGTTCTAATAACTGCAATTGCCAGGTATTAAAAGTTAGTTGTGATGTTCAAGGCAGCTGGATTTAATGGTCAAATTAACCGTAGTGGAGTAGTATTTGATCTCTTGAACTAATATGGTCCTATATTTGAATACATTTCTGCTTTACTTCAAATATATGATCTATTGGCTGTCTCTGAGGGCTCTATAATTGGGGGGGTGGAGATTTTAACTTTATTCAGGATTTTCGTCTTCTAGATACTTCTAATCCAGCTAAGAAACAACTAAAACCCAAATCAAATAAGTTGATTGATATGATGAAAAAGGATTTTGTTTTGCTGGATCCGTGGCGTCTAAGTCATCCAGGGCAGTCAGATTTTACATGTTATTCTTCTTGATATAGGACCGTCTCTCTAATAGATTTTCTTTTGATTGGTAATCTGTTATCCAGAAGCGAGATGGAGATAATTTCCAATGCCTTTTCTGACCATTCTCCTAGTTCTATTAAAATCCACATGAAGGGAACACATCCTCGAAATATTAGGCACTGTTGCTTTGATAAATCTCTTCTTGAAGATGTGGAGTGGATTGCTGCAATGATATCTTTTATTAAGCATTTTTTTTAAATCAATGAGAACTCCGCTCCTATCTTCGCTGAGTGGGGAGCTTATAAAGCAGCCTTTAGAGGACAGGTAATAGCATAAACATCAGCAATGCGTAAACG
Source organism: Triturus cristatus (assembly GCF_964204655.1). Taxonomy (NCBI): domain Eukaryota; kingdom Metazoa; phylum Chordata; class Amphibia; order Caudata; family Salamandridae; genus Triturus; species Triturus cristatus. The sequence continues at coordinate 264,193,019 of NC_140593.1, forward strand.
ACTCTCTCCGGAGATGTTTTCCCTATAGGATGAGGTTGATAAAGTTAATATAAAGACAGCTAAGTATGAATCTCAAAAGACGAGTCTCCTTCAAGACTTAGCAGAAGCTGAAGATAAACCCGGGGAATTTTTCTATCTTCAGGTAATCAAAGGGAGTAAGGCCTATAAAGAAAAACTTTACGAAGAAAGTCAACATATAGAACACTATTTGGCCTGGTTAACAAAAACTCAGAATAGTCAAAACACAGTCACTCAGATTAGAGATCCGGTCATCGATACAATTGTAGATTCCAAAGAGGAAATTGCAGGGTTTTTTATGGCATTTTAAAATGATTTATGAGGAGACACATGAATTTACCAAATCATCACTTATAAACTATGTTGTATCTTTAGAAATGCCCTCTATTTCTAAGACTTTACAGGATTCTCTTGATAAACCTATTTCACAAGATGAAGTCAGCAATGTATTGAAATCCATAGCTAACGCAAAATCCCCAGGTAACAATGGTATCCCTGTTGAAGTTTTGAAGATTTTTGAACCCTTGCTTTTACCTTTTCTTACTAAATTGTCCAATTTAATAAAAAATTGTGAACCAATATCTACAAATTGTAAGGAAGCGTTTGTGGTCTGTTTTCTTAAGAAAGACCAGGATCCTACCATCACTGGTTCATATTGACCCATAAGTCTTTTGAATATAGATGATAAAATCTTTATGAAAATCTGAGCAGTAAGGTTGACTCCGGTTGCACAACAGGTGGTCCATATAGTCGAGACAGGTTTTATTCGTAATAGTTCCATGGCCTCTAATACATATTTTTTGACACAAGCAATTGACTACCTGTCAGTCAACAAGGTTAAGTCAGCAATTTTAATACTTGATGCAGAAAAAGCATTTGACCTTGTTGACTGACAGGCATTGTTTTTTACATTATCTAAGATCGGCTTGCCTGAATGCTGGGTCAAAATGATAAAGGATTTATATTCAGGCTCAGAGGCGAGAATTTTGATTAACAGAGAATTGGCGGGTACTATTAAGATCCAACGAGGGATTAGGCAGGGATGCCCGCTGCCCCCCCTTTTATTCTCACTTTTTATAGAGCCCTTGGTAAATACAATCTGCAACAATCTCCAGTTAATGCCCCCAATAGCGGCAATGCCAAAAATGAAATTATTTGCAGTTGATATTACTTTATATTTATCAGCAGAACCATCTAATATCTTAAATGCATTTGAGGAAGTAGAAGAGTTTACAAGAAAAAGTGGGTATGGGCTAAATGAAGGAAAGACGGACATGCTCTGGTTCAATGCCCCATTGGTGTCGCTGCCTTTTCTTCCTCTGGAATCCACTCACAAGACAATAGGTGTAACAAGATGTATGGTCTTAGAGGTGATATGTTTCCTACAGTGGTGGGAAGCACATTGTGTTCTTAAAATACCCCCACACACCAAAAGGGCCCTTGGTGTCACGCTTCATCATAGGGGTCTTCGCACCCCTCTACGGAGTGTGGCGTGCTGCTAACCAACAGATACGTGGGAGCACTTAATGTAACCACTATGTGTAGTGTGTGAAGGTGTGAGTGGTAGGGTCAGCGGTGATTAGTGAGTGAATGGTAAAAAATACCTGGCAAGTGAGGACTAGAAAGATTTTTAATAAACCCCCTTGCTGGTATTGTTAAAAACAGTGAGATGGAGGTTTAATGTATTAATGTACAATTCCTCCTGTGTGTCTGTGTCAACATGTTTCGAAGCCAGATGCTTCTTCTTCAGGACGGGTACACAGATCCCTACCCTACTCGCAAAAGACAGAGAAATACCATCTGGAATATAGGGAATACTATGAGTAAATTATATGAATTGTATACCTATTACGCTCAATTGTAGTGGCGACAAAGTAAATATCTTTATCTCCTCTTGCTATCTAGAAGTCCAAGGCCTCATGAGCCTTCTGGGAACAAACGCAGGGGACCCTGTGCTATTGAGCACTATGTGGGAGGATACTACCTGACCCGACCGTCCCCTCTGTGGCTCCTGTGAGCATTTGTTCCCAGAAGTCAACATATAGAACACTATTTGGCCTGGTTAACAAAAACTCAGAATAGTCAAAACACAGTCACTCAGATTAGAGATCAATTGTAGATTCCAAAGAGGAAATGCAGGGTTTTTTATGGCATTTTAAAATGATTTATGAGGAGACACATGAATTTACCAAATCTTCACTTATAAACTATGTTGTATCTTTAGAAATGCCCTCTATTTCTAAGACTTTACAGGATTCTCTCGATAAACCTATTTCACAAGATGAAGTCAGCAATGTATTGAAATCCATAGCTAACGCAAAATCCCCAGGTAACAATGGTATCCCTGTTGAAGTTTTGAAGATTTTTGAACCCTTGCTTTTACCTTTTCTTACTAAATTGTCCAATTTAATAAAAAATTGTGAACCAATATCTACAAATTGTAAGGAAGCGTTTGTGGTCTGTTTTCTTAAGAAAGACCAGGATCCTACCATCACTGGTTCATATCGACCCATAAGTCTTTTGAATATAGATGATAAAATCTTTATGAGAATCTGAGCAGTAAGGTTGACTCCGGTTGCACAACAGGTGGTCCATATAGTCGAGACAGGTTTTATTCGTAATAGTTCCATGGCCTCCAATACATATTTTTTGACACAAGCAATTGACTACCTGTCAGTCAACAAGGTTAAGGCAGCAATTTTAATACTTGATGCAGAAAAAGCATTTGACCTTGTTGACTGACAGGCATTGTTTTTTACATTATCTAAGTTCGGCTTGCCTGAACGCTGGGTCAAAATGATAAAGGATTTATATTCAGGCTCAGAGGCGAGAATTTTGATTAACAGAGAATTGGCGGGTACTATTAAGATCCAACGAGGGATTAGACAGGGATGCCCGCTGCCCCCCCTTTTATTCTCACTTTTTATGGAGCCCTTGGTAAATACAATCTGCAACAATCTCCAGTTAATGCCCCCAATAGCGGCAATGCCAAAAATGAAATTATTTGCAGTTGATATTACTTTTTATTTATCAGCAGAACCATCTAATATCTTAAATGCATTTGAGGAAGTAGAAGAGTTTACAAGAAAAAGTGGGTATGGGCTAAATGAAGCAAAGACGGACATGCTCTGGTTCAATGCCCCATTGGTGTCGCTGCCTTTTCTTCCTCTGGAATCCACTCACAAGACAATAGGTGTAACAAGATGTATGGTCTTAGAGGTGAAGTGTTTCCTACAGTGGTGGGAAGCACATTGTGTTCTTAAAATACCCCCACACACCAAAAGGGCCCTTGGTGTCACGCTTCATCATAGGGGTCTTCGCACCCCTCTACGGAGTGTGGCATGCTGCTAACCAACAGATACAGGGGAGCACTTAATGTAACCACTATGTGTAGTGTGTGAAGGTGTGAGTGGTAGGGTCAGCGGTGATTAGTGAGTGAATGTTAAAAAATACCTGGCAAGTGAGGACTAGAAAGATTTTTAATAAACCCCCTTGCTGGTATTGTTAAAAACAGTGAGATGGAGGTTTAATGTATTAATGTACAATTCCTCCTGTGTGTCTGTGTCAACATGTTTCGAAGCCAGATGCTTCTTCTTCAGGACGGGTACACAGATCCCTACCCTACTCACAAAAGACAGTGAAATACCATCTGGAATATAGGAAATACTATGTGTAAATTATATGAATTGTATACCTATTACGCTCAATTGTAGTGGTGACAAAGTAAATATCTTTATCTCCTCTTGCTATCTAGAAGTCCAAGGCCTAATGAGCCTTCTGGGAACAAACGCCGGGGACCCTGTGCTATTGAGCACTATGTGGGAGGATACTACCTGACCCGACCGTCCCCTCTGTGGCTCCTGGGAGCATTTGTTCCCAGAAGGCTCATGAGGCCTTGGACTTCTAGATAGCAAGAGGAGATAAAGATATTTACTTTGTCGCCACTACAATTGAGCGTAATAGGCATACGATACATATAATTTACACATAGTATTCCCTATTTTACAGACGGTATTTCACTGTCTTTTGTGAGTAGGGTAGGGATCTGTGTACCCTTCCTGAAGAAGAAGCATCTGGCTTCGAAACATGTTGACACAGACACACATGAGGGATTGTACATTAATATATTAAACCTCCATCTCACTGTTTTTAACAATACCAGCAAGGGGGTTTATAAAAAATCTTTCTAGTCCTCACTTGCTAGGTATTTTTTAACATTCACTCACTATTCACCGCTGACCCTACCACTCACACCCTCACACACTACACATAGTGGTTACATCAAGTGCTCCCACGCATCCGTTGCTTAGCAGCACGCCGCACTCCGTAGAGGGGTGGGAAGACCCCTATGATGAAGCATGACACCAAGGGCCCTTTTGGTGTTTGAGGGGTATTTTAAGAACACAATGTGCTTCCCACCACTGTAGGAAACACATCACCTCTAAGACCATACATCTCGTTACACCTATTGTCTTGTGGGTGGATTACATTTGTTTATAAATGATAGTCAGGGGAGATTGAATCCACTCCCTGTGTTCCTCCGGACACCTCTTCTCTCCACTCCCTCCTTTGATATTTACGCCTTTTCTTCCTCAGCAGAATACATCTAATCCTATTAGATATTTAGGTTTATATGTAAATTGTCATTATGATCATCTTTTTAGGCTAAATTATGGAAACAATCTTAAAAAGTTGAGAGGCTTTTAGATAGATGGTCTCTTCTTCCTGTAACTTAAATAGGCCATGTTATCATTGGTTAAAAGGTCCATTTTGCCATTATTTGTTTTTTTATTTACGCATCTTCAGATTAAAATTCCTAAATCATATTGTACCAAAGTACATGCGTTAATCCGGAATTCTACATGGGCACAGAAACAGTCTAAAAATTCTTTAGCAATTTTACAACTAGATACATCCCTGGGGGGGGGGGCTCACCCTCCCCAATTTCGAGCTCTATTACCAGGCTGCATTATTGAATTTACTGGTTCAGCTACCATCAGCAGCATCAAAATTTGAGATTTTTTTTACTAAACATTATGGTGCAGGAGAGTTCAATCTAATTGCCTGTTTTTCTACATTTGCCAAAACTCCCCAAAAAGTCGAGATATAAGCCATTAGCTGATCTAGCCTTTCGCATACAAGTATTTTTTAATCTACATAAAATCCTAGATACCATCTATCTTAAAAAATGTGTTAAATATTAGCCCTTTGGCTTGCAGCTTTCTCGTGGGTCTTTGCAATTATGGAAGGAGGCGGGTTTTGAATACTTGGGTGATTTTTCTAGTATATCTAATTGCATTACCAGCGAGATGTTGTCCCAGCAGTTGGGCCATAGAATTCCAGTTTTGGCATTTAGTTTTAATCAAATATCGAGTTTAAAAAAAACAAATGATGGTGTAACTAATAATGCAGCTTTAAATATATTACACCAACTATACAGTCAGGGTCTAAGTGGATTAGGCAATTGGTATTCTTGCATAATACAGCAAGTGCTTGATAACTTTTTTCCTAAACTATTAAAAGATACTGGTTGTAGTGTTAGCAAGAAGTAATGGCAGTCTCTATGTGAAGTAGGCCATAAAGCATTTAGAGCTGGCAATCATAAAATAATGTCCTATTTGTCAAGATGGCTAGCCTATTATACAGCTAAAAGACTGAATAAATTATTTCTGGCCTCCTCTGAGTTTTGTTTCAGATGTGGGGACCCAGAAATAGGATCTTGGAGCCACATTTTCTTTTACTGCCACGGCCTATATCAATTCTGGTCTGATGTTTTTTCAAGGATTAATCAATCTCTAGCTCTATCAGTCCATATTATTCCTACTATTAAATTAGCTCTTTTCGGGTGTTCAATAGAGGTCCAACATTTGTCTAAATATCAACAATACTTTTGTTCAATAGCTAATTCTACAAAATTGGAAGTCTGATAAGTCACTGTTGATTCAGCAATGGCAAGAAAAGATGGTTAAGACATATATTTGGGAGGAAGCATATGCCAAGCAGATAGGGTCTCTTCGTAGATTTGTAGCGACTTGGTCAGGGATTTTCAATAATGCATTTTAAAATGTTTATCCTCACCCACACCCTCAATGGGTTATGAAATTAGCTTATTATTTAAGCAGTATTTGACTATTTGCACTTCATCTCAGGGTATAAACAAATTACTGCTATTGATATATTGGATATATTAGATAATGATTATTGTTTTTTTGTATATTTTGTACCTGATTTTGTATTGTTTGCACTTTATTTCTATTGCATTAGCACATTATTGATGTATCTATGAACCAATGGTTTCATTGGTTATATGCTGCTGTGCTTCTTATGTCATTGATATTCCTGTTTTTTAATTTTAGCACTTTATTGATATCGTATCAGCACTTTATTGATGCATTCTATTCTTGATCCGGTAAGGTTATTACCTTGACCGATTGCACTAGCACTTTATCAATGTAATTATGAATTGATTGTCAGTTTGGACACAAGCTGCCTAGTCTTTCTTGATATTTTTTGATGCACTTCTAGCACTTTATCGCCATTGCACTATTGCTTTACTTATGTATGCAGGAATTGGTTGTTTCATTGTTGTGAGCTGTATTATGCAATTGTGCTGTTTTTCTTTTTTGTTGCAATCCACTCAATAATAAAAAATTAAAAAACAATTTAAAGTGTAACTACTCATGTCAAAGTGCCAAAAAGGAGAATCACACCAGGGCCTCATTTAAATGCATGTGTTTCACCTCATGCACTTGTTTTACGATTAAACCTCCATTGAGGAGTGCCTTTTGTGCCTTCAATAGGAACAATAGAAACCTGACATGTGAATGCAATCATTTACTTAAGTAGGGCCTGGAAGCACATGAATGCTGCGATGACTATATGTGCACTATCCAACAGTGATTAAAAAATAAGGCCCTAGAGATATAACAAGACAGTCTTGACTCTATTGATGATGGTTAATGTGTCACCTAGACCAGCATAGTCCTGTAAATGTACTTATATGTTTGGCGACTTTTCTCTTACATTCATGAGTCTAAACATACAACTGGTGCAAAATAGGACATATCAAATAAATGCCACTTAAAGATATTATTTTAGTTTGTTTTCTTTTCCTTTCTTCCATTTCGATTGTTTCCTGCCCCCCCCCCCACCACCCCCTTCCTGGTACTCCCGAAGAGTGTTCGTTCAGAGAAGCCATCACATTACATGGTCTGCGATAGAGACAGTTTAGAGTTCACTGCAGCAGAAGTGGCTTTATGTCAGCTTAAATCTAAATCAGAGCTCACAACAGCTGTTCTAGGATGGCACGTGGAGCCATTAGCAGGAGCGATGGGCAGGGAATAAAAAATACATTTAGGGGCAGCAGGGGCTGGCAGTGTGCTGCCTCAGGGGTCACAAACAAGCTAACATGACGTAGCCAGATCGATCTGAATTCCCTTCGGGTCCGTCATGAAAATGTTAGTGAATCAATGTATAATTTACAAGTGGGATGCAGGAAGTGCGGAGGAGGGCGGCCCTGACTGGCTGGACCTCTGGGTTAAATCACACAAGTACAGGATGAATAGTTTTGACTGACGTGACCCTCCCGTTCAGAACGGAAATGACGGGGGTCTCGTGCTCTCTCTTGCCCTTAACGATGCTTTGGCGAACTTAGAAAAAGAGTTGAAACACGGCAGGCACAAGAAGATCTTTAATCAGACAGTTTAAAATGAAAAGATAGTGCACAGCTTGCATATCCGTTTAGTATTTTGGCATCCGATGAGTAAATAGACTGTGTTTGAGCATTTCCTTACCAGGATGCTTTCTACTTTTCTCCCATAGTGTTTCTCTTGGCATTTGGGAACTGTTACTAATAATAACACGCGAACGCGCAAACAACATATAATGCAGGAAAAAACATAACCTTTGGGAACAAGTAAAGAGCAACTGTCCATTATCATCATCATCAAATTTGTATTTGGTTGACAAAAACAACCATAAAATAATGCGGTACACATAAATATAAAACCATCTGAGGAAGCATAAAACAGCAAACATGACAAATTCATTGGGGAGCCACTGTCAGAAAACCAAGGTAGGCCATACTTAAGGAACATTCAGGGACTTCAGCGGGGGACTACAAATTGCTTACTGGGCCTACTTAAATACCAGCAAAACATAACGAAGGGTAAGAAGTCCTGCAGAGACCTATTGTCGCAGCCACAGGGCAGCCTACAATCGGGCAAAGCCCAACCACTTGGGGAGGCGAGGACTTGGTGAAGCAAATTGTGTCTGAACCTGGCTAAAAGAAACCTATCTTGCTGGTGACTAAATTGGGCAAGATAAGGCATCATGCTCTGAACAGTTTTCAGTAGCATGTGTCCCTGCATGAAGGGTTAAAAACAGAGCAGCAGAACTTTTGAAAAAGATGGAGAGTCAATAGACCTCAGTCCAGTGACACAGGGTAAAAAAGATCTTTCTCTACTACTTATCAGTACACGGTATGTTGCCACCACCACACTTGTGCTGTTTAACGTCTGGTAAAGGCAGTAGCCTTCCACCACTATGAGGGTAGAGCTTTGGGCAATCCTCCTGGTCTACCAACACTACAATCTGTGAGACAGGCCTATGTCAAGGTGCACATGCATAATCCCTTTTCGTCTATGACAAGAAATCAGTATTAGGGATCCAGACCACAATACAGTTGGGCATTCCGGGGAGGGCTACACATCTCTCACCATGCAGAGGACTTTTCTATCCCAACAGATGCCCCTCCCAGATCAGAACACCCCAAACCAACTCCTGATCTGGAGAGGTTGGGTCATCAGATCGGTAAAACCTGTGGGAAAGTCAACTGGCATTCCCATGACTCGAACAGGGTCTCTGCCTCACAAAGAAATAGACCATCTCATCAACTTGGTATTCCCTCCATTTATAGCCATCAACCGTTTCAGTGGCTTATGATTTGTCTGCACCACAAACTCGGTACCAAACAAATAAGAGCGGACTTTATGCAAGGTGCACACTATGGCAAAGCATTTCTTCTCAATAGCCACCAGGTTCTGCTCCTTGAGTAGTAATTTACCAGACACTCTTTACTCCTGTTGAGCCAATGCTACTCCAGCTCCTTTGTCGGAGGCATCTGTCAGTACAATGCAAGGCTGACTGTAGTCAGGTACCTTCAGTACTGGTGCAGTTCACAGTGCTTTTTTCAGTTCCTCAAATGCCTTTTTGACAATCTATCCTATTACTTTCCTGGGTGTCAAAGCAGTCAATGGGCCAACTATACTTCCATAGTTTGCCACAAAGTTCCTGTAATACCTTGTCATGTAGTTCCTAATAATACATAGGATCTGCGTGTTTAGACAACATAAACTAAGGGACTGGGACAACCCCAAAGGATATGTTAGCCTGTAGACCAGCTAACTCACAGTGCCACCATAAGACCCCTAATCTTATGGTGATATTAGGTTATATAGTTTCTGACAATAGTGTCTAGCGACTATCAAACATTGCAACCCTCGATCCTTCAGGGATCGTGGAAACAGTGCACTACTTTTCGCTCAGTCGCTTATGCTCACATGGTCTCAGAGAGATATACAGAATATACAGAATAAACGATGGGGTCGTTTTTAATAAGCATTTATTGAACCAGCCTCATTCTAGTATAAAACATGTTTGCTGCGACAATCATTAGACAGAAGCAGATCTATAAGCACAAACAGAGTAAATAAAAGGTAGAATTCTACCATGGTGCTAAAACAGTAAATATATGCAGGTATATCTATACATGACAGTAATCAAGCAAACCCAACCTAAGTGTATCTAGCATGTATATGGGTACAAAGATAAGAATCCCTTAGGAAACAGCAAACCCCATTACCTGATGGGAGTGAATGAAGGACCCCCCTCTTGTTCTGGAGTTGGACACTCCGTAAGGGATGTCAGACCACTGTGTGCAGGAATCTCAGCGTCTTATATGAGCGTGGAAGCTTCTCTTCTGGTTGCCCAGTGAAGATGTGGTTCTTTTATAACCAAAAGGTACCCTCAGGGGTTCTATCTAGATGTGTACTGATACCGTGGGCCTGTTGTCCAAGGATGACGATAGCTGTGAGTTTTGTACAGAGTCATTTTACAGAAGATGGTAATCCTACTGTGTATGTCCTAGGCAGGGGATTACGATATGATTCTAAGAATCCTCATGCATAATAAATGAAGCTAGTTTTCAAAGAAAACCACACAATTTTATTCGGCACATAACTAGGTAGAAGGTCAGCGTGAGAGCCGTTATGTAGAGCAAGGCAGGACAAATGTAGGTAAAAGGTTGTGCAACTACCTGGGCCTATATTGGGGTACATTGGGGTTCACAACAACCTGTTGAGTCCCAAAAAGGTCCTCCAGTCTGGGCAATGGGTACCCCCCACTCCATCACAGATTGAATTTTGGCATCCAACTGGCAAATCTTCCCATTCCCCACCTCATGTCCAAGGTAGAGTATAGAGGACAGCCCCACCTGACAGTTCTCTCAATGGTCAGTTCCACTTCCTGTATGCTAGCCAACACCTATTCCAAGTGCCTCGGGTGAATGTTGAACACTGCAATGTCATCTAAATAGGCCATACAGAATTTTTCCAACCCTGCGAGAATATGGTTCACCAGGCACTGAAAATTGGCAGGAGCATTTTTCAACCCTAAAGACATCACTTTGAAATGATACAACCCATCTGGCATACAGAATGCAGTCTTCTCCTTTGCTCTTGGTGCTAACGTGATCAGCCAATAACCAAAGGACCTCAAGTATTTAGCAACATCTAACCGATTCACAAGGTCATCCACTCTGGGGATTGGATGGGCATCGGTTTTGGTTACCTCATTGAAGGCTCAGTAGTCCATACCGACTGCAGGTCAGTGGACCCTTGCTTTTGGTACTATAACCACAGGGCTATACCAAGGACTACAAAAACTCTTTTTTTTTCAAAATGTATTCAGTTTTGCAGCGGTACAACATAGTCCGAAGTCTGACACATCATTGAGGAACATTACTGTTTGTCGTAGTGTACCAGAGTGATTATACAAGAAAATATAGAGAGAACATATAATAACCATGGCTAACCTAGGCACCGGGACCCCCCCCCCCCCCCCCCCCCCCACAGCATGCTTCTTGATCCTTGATACCAGATGTCTGCTGGATAACTGTATCCAACGTCTGAGGGCAGCACCATTACATAGCTACTCTTGGTGTAGGAAAGTGTCCAGGGATTCCACCTCAAGGTCCAACATTTTGGCAACTTCCATCTCAATGCATCTCTGAACCTGATCAGACATCCTATACATCCTGCCCTTAACTGGTAGACTGTCAGCCGTGTCAATGTCAAGCACACAGACAGGTGGCGACCCTGGAGTCGGCGTGAAGAGGTTTGGCAATTCTTCCCAACATCTCTCTAGAGTCTTTCTGTTGCACTGGCATTAACTCAGGGGCTAACTGCACCCCTTCCACAATACCATTCTTCATGTCACAATGCAGCAAGTTAGGGAGAGGCAAACTGTTTCCCTACACTTCCTCAGTCATGGCCATGACTGTCACTGTGTAGTCTCTGCAGAAGTAAGGCTTCAGCCTGTTCACATAGAAATCCCTCTTGGGTTCCCTTGTGGCACGTGCGTCCACCAAAATGTTTCCCTCAGACACGTTTTGCGTTACCTTGTATGGCTGACACCATTTGTCTTCCAAAGCCCTGGGACAAATAGGCTTTATCGCCAACATCGCCTGACCTTCTTGATACCCAGTCAACGTAGCTTTCATGTCATACCATTCCTTCATCAGTGCTTAGCTAGCCTGAAGGTTTTCCTTTGCCTGACTCATGTATTGGTTCATCCACTTCCTGAGGCCAATTACATAGTCTATCATATCCTTCTGTGGGGTTTCAGAGGTTCCTTCCCATCCTTCTCTAACTAAGGCATCTCACCTGGTTGTCCACACAGAAGTTCAAAGGGACTGAACCCTATTCCTTTCTGCAGAATCATTTGGTAGGCAAATAAGAGGCATGGTAGGAGAAGATCCTACCTCCTCCTGATGTTCTCTGGTAGAGCTCCCATCATGCTCTTCAGTCTTCTGTTAAACTGTTCCAACAAAGCATTGGTTTGAAGGTGGTATGCCATTGAGAAGTGGTATGCCACACCAGCTTGGTCCCAGATCTCTGTCATGTAAGGAAAGATGAAGTTGGTTCCGAAGTCTGAAAGAACTCTCTTTGGAAATCAGGCCCTAGACAAAATCCCTAGGAAAGCTTTCGCTACCACTTTTGCGGTCATTCTCCTCAGAGGTACAGCTTTATGATACCTGGTGGCATCATCCTCCACAACCAAAATATGCTTGTTCCCTGACGGAAAGGGGGAGGGGGTGGGGCACATGGACTGACTATGTCTCTTGCCAAACTTTCAAATGTAACGCCTGCAACGGGTAAGCACTAAAGGTGCATTTGTCCTCCCTCGTGTCTTTCCACTCAGCTGGACAGGCTCTATAGAACTAGTCTGTGTCTCGGTGCAACCCTGGCCAGGAGAACATAGGACCTAACCTAGCCTGGCTTTTTCTAATCCCTAAGTATCTTGCTAAGTGCACTTCATGGGCTAGTGACAAAGGGAAGTTCCTGTGCACTAATGGGACCACTAGCCTCTTGCTAGTACCTGGTTCAGGATTTACTGGTTTATTATACAGTAGGCATTTCTCCCAGCCAACATAGTGTTTCCCCATCACCCCTTTGCTAACCTGTTCCTGGGTTTACTTCAGAAGTTCCCTCAAGCATAGGGAACTCGTCTTGTGCCTTGCAGAATTCTTCACGAGTAGGACCTCCAGCAGCTAACAACCCTTGCAACTCTGGAAGCAACCCAAACTCCAGCATATGGTCTGTTTCGGGAGTCTCATCCTCTTCTCCTTTTGGAGTAGAAGCAATGGTTTCCATGGCCACTGCCTTCCCAGAGTTTGCCCTTACCTGCAAACTACCTTGTCCTGGTCCCTGCAAATTAGAGATGACACCAGCCTCACCATGAGACTGTGATGGAGCCTGTGCTCTGGTCAACACAGCTAATGTTGTCCAAGCAATAAAGGCTTCTGGTCCTGGCACCAAGTCAGAGGAAATCAAAGCATTGCCCAAGAGGCATCCAGCTCCTTACTTTTCACTTACCCCAACACTAATCATGACCACCTTGCTATTGAGCTCAATCACAACCCTGGAAAGTTAGTACTCCATGGCCTCTCCACTGGCTACCGATCCTGTATCTTTGGATCCAGAGAGTATCTCCTCAGGCTTAAGATGCTTCCTCTCAACCATAGTGTGGGAGGCTCCAGTATCCCTCAGGGTAGGTACTTTCCTGCCATTGATGCAAACCTCATGCACAGATCCCAGTGTGTTAAGATGAATGTGGTTAAGAGCATCTGGGTGTCAGGGAGTTCCTGGATGTGAACCAGAGCAACAGAACTTCCACGGGAGCGAAGACCTGATCCCCAAACCTTCAAAAAACAACTCCTGGAGAAGGACAGAAAAACCTCCTCCCAAGATGTTGTTCGCCAAAAGTGAGGGGAATAACCAATGAGTGACCACCACTCTTCCCCTGAGGTTGTATCAGGTAGCGTTGGTTGTGGATCAGTAGATTGCTAGAACAAAAAGTACAGACTGAATTTACAACTTGTTCAATGGGTTTGCACACAGGGCCTATAACATTAATGCATGTCCACATATCACATGTAGTTCACTTACCGATAGAGTGTCTCGATGTGGTTCAAAATGAGTCTCATCCAGAGAAGGTAGTACAGGCCATAAACACTGCTCTTGAGGTTTTGTACGCAGGAGTTGAAGTGCTCCTACTGAGAGGCCTACTAGGAGAGGGGCGAGGAAGGACTCACACAATCGCATTCATACAAGGTCACCAAAATTAATTCAAAGGGGAATACTAGTGAGCATGATAAGTTATAGCTTCTGGGACAAAGGAATATAGAAAATGTGTTGTGTTGGTCGGCTTTTGTGTGTTAATAAAGTGAGCGGAGCAACCACGAACGCTTTTTATTTACAATGAGGCCAATGCGATATGCCATGCTGGCCGGCTCTTAAGGAAGTGTGAGGAGCGGAGCAGCCACGGACATACTCTGGACTGTAGCAGTGAAGATACGCCGTGCTGACCGGCTCTTAGGGAATGTAGGGGAGCGGAGCAGCCACGGACATACTTCGGAAAGATTAGGAACGGTGTTCAGTGCTGGCCGGCTCCAGAACAGAGAAGAGAGCGGAGCAGCAACGACGCTCACTTTGAAAGATGACGCTGTGCGCTGGCCGGCTCCGGGTCGGTGAAGGGGAGCAGAGCAGGCACTAACGCTCACCTTAAAAGGAGGATGCGCCGCGCTGGTTGGCTCTGAGGTTAGGGGAGCGGAGCAGCCACGAACGCTCACCTTAAAAGGATAATGCGCCGTGCTGACCGGCTCCGGGGAAGGGAAGGAGCGGAGCAGCGCTAGACACGTAACCAGGGTGCCAAAGGTAAACGATACCGCAGTGAAGGAGGTTCAAGGTGGGAGAAATTTGTGGTTCTTGAATTCAAAGCTTGTCTCTAGGAATGCGGGCGTGGTCACCAGTCGAAAAGCAGGATCAGTAAGCCAAGCGCTGATTCGTGAATGAGACGACCTTTTATGGAAGGCAGGGGTCGTCTCTAAAGTGCATCGTTATATTGCTACTTAGGGGTCATCTCAAAAGTGTGAACTTCATGAACGAGCATGGAGGTGGATCATGCATTAAGGTTTTCGACTCTCTTACTCGTTATGCTTTGCTAAAAGGGGAATCCTGCCCTCACACACTTTGCAGTGTCATGCTTCATCATAGGGCCGCATCAGACGTCCAGGTGCAGACCAACACACTGGATGGAGCGCGATTTCTTTTATATATGAAGAAGAGTGGTGAGGGGAGAATATCCCACCTCTTAGGTTTTAATACTATCAAGGGGACACATGAATAAAGGCATAATGTGGTTTTCCCCTTAGGTAGTTTTAACTTTATGTATCTGCACTTTTTGGTCCTTTCTTGAGGGAATACTCTTTCCTCTGTTTTTGTGTTTTCCTTTTTTTTCTTCCTTCTTACGTTTACTTCCCTCACCAGTCTTCTTTATATATAAAAAAATCACGCTCAGTCCAGTGTGTTGGTCTGCACCTGGACGTCTGATGCGGCCCTATGATGAAGCATGACACTGCAAAGTGTGTGAGGGCAGCATTAAGAAAAGCAATGTCTTTTCCTTCCCCCTTTGCCTCTTATGTTTTACTTTATAGTCTTCCCATTGGAGGGTTCAACGAAGGATAAATGTCCTCTTCCTTCCACGGGGGACACTAGTGTGTTAGTTTTAGCACTTCTCTCTTGAGTGAGTTAGTAACCTTGTTAGCTAACCTCTTATCAGCTAACACTGCAAGTTTTGTTGGACCCATCTCTTTCAAATTAGACAGGTATTGCCTAAGTGGGTAGAGCGCTCCTCTTTGAGTTGCTCTGTTCCATCAACTGAAAGTCCTTGGCCTCCATCCCTCTTACCCACTTATTCCATTCATGCAATACACCATTGTTAGAAATGGGATTTCTGGTTGGCTAAGGCTTGCGCCAAAGCCAGGCAGAAATCCCATTTCTAACATTGGTTGTCAGCGGTGAGGATAGGACTTGCGTTTGCGCAATACCACAGTGACAACTGGTTGCACTACAAACTCTGCATTTAGAGAATCACATGTTTGGGGATTATTTCTACTGATTATTTTTTCTCCTCAAGAGTGTCATTTTTAAATGGTGTTTTCTGCTTTTACTTTGGTGGCAGAAGAGAGAAAATGACAGTGCGGGGACGCCAGTAGGTGGTGAGGATCCCATAGATAGGGAGTCCCTTGCTGGGTCCAGTGCCGGGGGCAGTGCCCCATCCCCTTCTCCGTCCCCAGAGGAGTGGGTGGAGAGGAGGGAAGAGAGGGAGCATCAGCTGGCATTGGAAAGGCTCAAAGTGGAGCTAGCGCAGCTGAGGGTGGAGGAGAAAAAGCTGGCTCTGGAGAGTAGGTTATCCCCTGAGTGTAGTTTGAGTTGTCTGGATTCACCAGTAAGGATGGGATCCAGTGGTGGAGGCAATATGGAGTCCAGTGCAGGAAGTCCCATTCCAAGTTCCCAGAGTAGGGTACCTGGTTAC
Organism: Triturus cristatus; assembly: GCF_964204655.1. Classification (NCBI taxonomy): domain Eukaryota; kingdom Metazoa; phylum Chordata; class Amphibia; order Caudata; family Salamandridae; genus Triturus; species Triturus cristatus. The sequence goes on from NC_140593.1 coordinate 264,209,192, forward strand.
CAGTTAGAGGGATACAGGTTGAGATTCAGGGACAGTAAGGAACTGTCTCACCAGTTTTTGGGGGAGTTTGTGGATGAATGTTGTGATGCACTCGACGATTGGGTGATGGTTAGCTCGGCAAAATATTTTGAAGGGCTGTTCAATCTGGTTGTCAGAGAGCACGTGTTCAGTAATTGTTTTCTGGGGTTGCGCCAACACCTGTTGGGGTGTAAGTTCTCTGATCCTAGGGAGCTTGCACAGAAGGCAGACCTCTGGCTGTGTGCTAGAGGGTCTGAAGAGGCATTGCGGAGTGATTCCAAACATAGTGGCTTGGGCATCTTCTGGTCCAGTGACATCTGGGTGGCCTAGGGCCTGGTCCTGGTCCTGGCTGTGGACAGCTAGGGAGTACCAGTGGGATAGCCTAGTTGTTCCTGAGAGCTTTGACTGAGGGAACCACGTGGGTTCAGAGTGGCGCAGAACTGGAGGGTATCCCTGCAGTTGCAGGCCCGCGTCCTTGTTCTATTGCTCAAGGCAGGGAAGCCCATCAAGGTGGTGATTGGTCTACCCTGCGTTTTGGCTGGAAGGAGGTTGGGTTGGACTTGGCCCTTTTTGCAGGGTTATCCCTAAACTTTTTGCCTTTCTCCTAGCCTTTTTCTGACATGGTGTTGGTAGTTTTAGGACTCTGGGCACTTCAGCACTGGTGTCCAGTGTAAAGTGCGTGTGCTCTCTGTGTTAAACATGGTAAGATTGGTCTACACCTATTTGGCCTATTTAATTTACCTGTCAGTCCCTTGTAAAATGGTATCTCATTTACACAGGGCTGGTAAATTAAATGCCACTGGTGGGCTTGCAGGGCTGATTGTGCCACCCACCAAAGTAGCCTTTCAAATCTATCTCAGGCCTCTGCCATTGCAGGACCTGTGCACGCAGTGTTACTGCCGCTGTGATGTGTCACCTAAAGTGTGTGCCATGTCCGTGACCCCCCTTTTACTACATGTCACCCCTAAGTTAGGCCCTAGCTAGCCCTATGGGCAGGGTGCATTGTAGGCAAAATATAGGACATGTACCTTAAGTGTGTGACATGTCCTGGTAGTTACAAACAGCCATTTTGTTTTCTCACTACTATGGGGCTGCCCTCCCATAGGAATGCTTTGGAGATTCACTGATAAGTGTTTCAGGGGTAATTCCTGATATGAAAGGTGCAGCGTGGTCAAGTTTGGTATATTTGGAATAGTGATAATAAATCCTATGCAATGGTGTGCACAGATTTATTATAACTATTTTAGAACTCCCACTTTTAGAAGTTGGCATTTGTGAAAGGTATGTGTCTGCCTGCCTGATGTGAATTGCATGTCTGGCTTTTGAGTGACAGGGGCTGGTGATGTGTGTGTGGCTCCAGGAGGGGCAAGGTGAGTCAGCGCTAGGCTGAATGGAACATATGCATTTGGAGTGGTGGGAGGAGAAGTCCCTTGACCCTGAATAGGATTGTGCCTGCCCTAGTGAATGCTGGCTCCGCCCTCCTGTGGTGTGTCTGATGACGAGCCCCCACCTAACAATGGAGAAGAGGAACCCTGTCAACAGAGTGCTCCAAATCCCCCGTGAACCAGTTGCATCTGGTTCCCCCAAAGCCCTGTCCTGCAGAGAAAGGGAAAGGTGATATAAATGTAGGAGCTGTGACCCCATGTGTAGAGCGGTTCCTGGACATTTGGGGGCTTGCTGCTGCTGGGGCCCAGGAGGAACTGCCATGGAGGCTTGCCTCCCTGCTGGAGGGCCCTGTGTGCTGGCCTCCCTGGGCCCTCCTATGCCCCTTGGACTTTAAAGGACTCATAGCGCCTCATGAGCGCTATATTTTTACTGCAGGCGAAGAAAGAGCGTGTGTACTCTGCAGCACTGGGCTGCCAGAGCATCTGGAGGGAATCCCAGCACAGGGATTCCCCTGAACAGCTTGGGGAGCAGGTACCCACCCTGCATTTGGAGGAATTTCGAGTGGGTGGCCACCCCGCAATTACCTTTGTTCTATGCGGGAGCCTACCCCGCATTGCCGCTTTGTGTTGAGTATAGCGGGTGCCCACCCCACATTCCTCTTTGCCTTCATGGGTGCCCACCACGCCTTGAGAATTTATTTTGTGAAGCGGGTGCCCACCCTGCGTGTGAGGATCGAAGCGGGTGCCCACCCCACGTGTGAGGATCGTTGCAGGTGCCCACCCCGCTTTGCGGACGAAAAGGAGAAGCCGCTGAAAAGAATCGCTGGGACGCTGCTCAACATGACTTGGACAGTGGGCGGGATCTCGCGCCCTCTGGTGGTGGAAGCTGCGGTCGGTGAAGCAGCGGGGCTTTCATGCGTGAGGGAGAGGCCCGAGTGCAGCAGCAGTGTGAAGATTGCGGTGGAGGGGGCCCAAGGCACATTGTCGGTGCCTTCCCCCATCGGATGGAAGGAGAACTGCCCAGGAGAAGACCGGAGGAGGCAGAGAGCCTTGGAGGAGAGCCCCGGTGAGTGGGTCTCCGAGTGGGCTGGGTCTGTGTCTATCTCCTGCAACGTTGGGGCAGTGGGGCTCAAGACGAACAGTGGGTGCTGATTTTGGACGAAACTAGCTGCCCTGCTAGTGCGTGGGCAGCTACAGCAAAGGAGACATTTCTTTGGGGCACCAGGAAGGAGCCCGGTGATCAGGGCTCCCCAGACAGTGTCGGTGCCAGTGCCCTTTGTGCTCCTGGGGCGCTGCAGTGCCCAGGGTGATGCTTCAGCTGCCCTGCTTGACAGAGGGCAGCTGCAACGTTGGGGGCAATCTTGGCTCCACCGAGGCATATTGTTGGCGCCTGGAGCCGCGTTGGTGCTCACTGGGGCCCCGTAGTGCCAGTGCTTGTTTTGTTTCCTCAGCTGCGCAGCCGTAGCGGGCAGCTGCAACGCTGGGGGCATTTTGTTTGGCATAAAGAGAAAGGAATGAGATGCACTCCTTGGCCCCAGCGCTTAGAGCACTTTGGGTTTTGCAGCTGAGGCAGCCAGGGGGCCCTTTGCAAGGTCCCTCTTAGAGCCCTGACATTTCTGGACAGAGGACATTTAAGCCCAGAGGAAGGCCAGTTGGCCTGGGGGTCATTGCGGATACCTGTTTGTTGGTAGGGCACAAGGCCCTAAGGTAATACCCGCAGAGGTAAATCCTTCATCTGATCTATGGACATGGTTTTGAGGTCAATTCCCAAACCTGAGTTCTCCATTGCTTAAGTGTGTCTACTTTGTGCGTAGAAGAGAAAAAAACTGTACTTATTGCACACTGCTGAAATTTGGAAGTAGCCAATGCCACCTCTGTATCTTTTGGCTCCTACATGTTTGGTAACCCACCACTTGAAAGCAATTGTCAGAATTCCATTCTAGGAGCCATGGAGCAATCAGGAGTTACTGGGCCCATCCAAGGTGGTTGAGGCCTTTTACCCATGATGTTCAGCTGCCCACTCTACTATGGATCCTGCTCATCTGATTCTAACACCCCCTTCTTCACCTGACTTTCATCAAGGCAGCATAGCTCGAGCAGTCAAGGCTCCCTCTGGGGCATCTCAGATACATATCAGTGAACATGACTCATAACTCAACATGCAGGCAGTGCAGCAATAAATCAATGTTCAGTCAAATACTTGTTTTGTATAAAAGAGTGGGTTCCTCTCACCGCAGATCTCTTATTCAGTTGACAGCAGCCCTTCCTGGCAAATGGGGTCACCCAAAAAGTCCAGCTCATGGGCTACAACCTGAGTGGTGTAGGGCTGTTTTCCTCTCACTTTGCACAGACAGCCCTCATGCCAGGGCTCTCTTCTGAGCTTTAATCCCTCCAACGTTCTCCTCTTCCTCACAGGCACACTGGTCTTAGGGAGCAGGCAGGCGCTGGTGCTCCAGGTTCCAGGGCAGGTGATCTTGGCTTCGCTGGGTGTCCCCTCCCATAGCAGGGAGACTAGCAAGTGGGGCCCCTAGTCCAGGTCACAGGCAGAAGTCTTGCAGAGCTTCCCCCGCTTGCACAGCCCAGCTGGCTGCTCAGCAGATGACAAAGTTTGGAGTTTCAGACACCTTTACTTATAGTTCTTTACCAGACCCAAAAATTTGATTTACGGTCTGGACCTTTGAAGTTTTATGTTGGGGTTCTGCTTCTTTGAAATAGACATCTTTTCCCTTTCTTCTTCTTCCTGAAGGACGTCTGTTGCAGCAGGCAGGACTCTAAAGCTATTTAACGCACAACACGGTTCATGGGAGTGACCAGAGTTCATACCCGAGTGTCAGCCAGTGCATTAAGGGTTGATCCTGAGCCCTCAGCCCTACTCTTTATGATTCTCTTATCAGTCCCATATCCCTCTTCCTGAAATGTGTCCAGGCCCTTTCCTTGAGATCTGTCACTGAATCAAAGAGCCCTTTGAGATGCACAGAGGGAGCCTGGCTCTCCCCTCATTCAGTGCATATCCCACCCAGCTTGCAGGAATGGAGCAAAACACAACTCTGCCTGGGGGGATTTCTCTACTCCTCATTTTTTCACCAGACAGGCCTGGGCTTCCAAAAACAGAACTTACTAGTGAATCAAATGTGCCAATTATGGATAAACCAATCACCAATACAATTTACACTGGGAGCACTTGCACTTTAGCAGTGGTAAAGTGCCCAGAGTCCTAAAACCAGCAAAAACAAAGTCAGAAAAATACAGGAGGATGGCAAAATGTCTGGGGATAACCCCTGCAAAAAGGGCCAGGTCCGATACCAGGGCTACCTACCTCTCAGGTAAAGTGTCCTTATGAAACAATGTGGTTTCTTTATAATCGGATGCAGGTTCCTATTATTTTCTTTCATTGCTATAATAATATATTATCTTTCATTATTGACAAAATAAAACCAATTCTTTGACATGTGGAAGATATCATAATCTTAACAGTTTACAAAGCCATATTAACTGTTAGTCTGGATTGGTTGACTGAATATGTTTTATTCCACAGCACTGGAAGTTCTATTTTACTCTGTCCTCTTCAATGTTGCACTTACGTATGCTAACTTTTTAATGAATAACTGTGAGAAGAAAAATGTGTTTAATGACATACATTTCAAAACAGGTGGATGAAGTACATAGATTATGCATTCTTAGTACTACTACAAACTCAAGAGGAACTACTATTAACACTAAAGCATCTGTGCATTTCAATTTTCTGAGGAAAGGGGGTTCAAAATATAAAAAGTTGATAGCCTCTGCCAGGAATTTGACCGAAGTTCTCACGTTCACGTTCTAAAACTCTGTAAATTGGAAACCTCGCTATGAGGAAACTCCACCAAGCACTGACAGAAGGTGCCTAGAACAGCATTATCATAGGTCCCTGGCACTATCCTGTGAAAAACCAAAGCACTCTACCAATATGTAAGATGAGTAAGCTTGTAATCAATGTTGAAAAATATGAAGATAACGGTGTGTGGATTGATGGGACTGAAGGCATTATTGTGGCTTTGAGGGTGGTTGATAATGATGCATATCTTGGCATGATGTTTACAAGAGCTCAATCCTTTTAGAGCATAGGGAGTGAACTAAAATGAAACTGACCAAAGTCCAGTCAAAACTGGTTATATGTAATCAGCTATTTGGTGGCTTCTCTTCAGGGAAGATCATGCCAATTTCCCTTTTATAGAAATAAAATTGAGACAATAAAGGGCTCAATGTGCCAGCCCGTAACGTTAGGCTTTAAAAAAATCTTTGGTTTGCACGTGTTCATCTATGCTACATGTATTAAGAGTGGAATTGTGTTTTTGTTTGTGGGATCACCTGGCTCAGAGGTAGTCCAATTGTTTGTGGTTTACCCATTAACAATAGGGGCAGAACTATACTGTAAATGTTTAAAGAATTTTGGTGGCTATAAGAACACACTTTCAAAAGCACTAGTTAGTATCATCGACATTGTCCTGGTCCTCACTTTACCTGCCCCAGGATTGCTCTTGAGTGAGAAAAAGATTGCTCTAAGTAAGCATGTTTCAAGTTTATTAGAGGATAGAAATGATATCCAGGGGAAATCTTCTATTCAGTTGACACTAGATTATTAGGGCTCTCCAGTGTGTGTTGAATTTCTGCGTTTGTTATCCTCCCTTAAACTGCAACGCTCTACTAAAGTGAAATATTGAGATTAGTCCTACAAAGTGAATAAAATGGGTTTTAGTGACCCTAAAGAAAAATAGTGTGCATGGCAATCGCTCTTAGTCTTGCAAATTCTCTTTGAAGCCTGTTTTGACTGGTCTTCCTTTTTAAAAGCTTTGTGGTGGCCTTTGTTAGTAAAATATGTTCGAATAATTCAAATTCGAACACAGGCTGCTATATTGCTACATCAAACTGAAAAACTTGAAATTGATTTTTTAATTTGAATGAAACTCAAATGTTATGCATTATATATTGAAACATGAATTTATGTTTAAGGAAGTATTTAATTGTTTAAGTGTTTTGGGCCTGATGGTTAAAAAAACAACAAATAGCATCAACAACAATTATGTTTTCCACCACACTTTTCACCATTTGCAGTGTCAACTTGGCATTATAAAACAGACATGTTGTATGCACCACTGACAAAAAATACCAACATGTTGGCACAAAGATTTTATGTATATGGGATTTCTATAGTGCAAACCTAGCCAAAAGGCAGCAGAGTGCTGTAAATGGTCCAGGGCAAACTTTAAGTCAAAGAGTAATAGAAGAGGAAGCCGGGTCATACATCCCTAATGGATTATGATGTAGAGAGGTGAGTCACCAACTCTTTCCTAAATTCGAGCTACTTTGGGGCAGTCCTGATGGATACAGAGATGTTGTTTTAGATCCTTGGTGCATAGATGGAAAAGGCTTGTTGTCTTGTACTTTTTTACATGTTTTTATCCATTTTTTTATATTTCGTAGTCTGCAGTCAGATAGTGTCCTGGCTGCAGATGTGCTGAGCCCCACCAGAGATGATGAGTTTGTCTATAAGATAAGTGGGGTTACTGGTCGTGATGGCATTCGAAATGATGCAGCTGTTTCTGGAAGGAAGTAAGGGCAAACATGAGGAGACAATGGAATTCCATCAGGATGGGGTGATGTGACCATCTTTCTTTAGGCCCTGTATGAAAAATGCTGTGATGTGTAGAATGACCCTAAGGGGTGCCAGTGTGGAGCCTGGGAGGCTATGGAGTAGGGCATCACCACTACCCAGATGCAAGAGTACAAGCACTTGACCAGCAGACGGCCCTCTATTTTTACCTGTATATTTACAAGTAGTGTTTATTTTATTTCCGGGCTCTATTGTGCTTCTCCAGTTGTGATACTACAAGCAGAATGCTGGAGAAGAAGCTGAATGAGTTTGATGTTTGTTCCTTAAATAAAGTGTTGATGGGCAGGCAGATGATGGATACAAAGCCCACTCAGCCTTTTGTGATCACGAAGGTTGGAAATTGAGCACTGTAAATTGGTAATAGTAAAGTTTTTTTTACAATGAGTGAAACTCTGTGCAAGAGACATGTTATTTTAGTAATTTGCACCAAATAGCAGGGTGGGTGAAGAAGGGGAGGCTGGTGGGTTTGACAGTTCTTTATCTGTAAATCAAAGAGTGCTGGTGTCCAAAGGTCCACTCTGAAACAAGGGACCGGTGCAATTAATGTGCGCACACGCAACATCGAGGCCGCACATTCCTGAATCCACCTCATGCCTCATTAATCAACTAACAGACACTCCCTGTCCCTTCAGATCACTCTAGCAGGTTCCTGCTTTCTCTCCCTTTGTGATGGTTTGTCCGTCTTGCTCTTCCTCCATGTTTCCTGTTTGTGTGTTTTTCCCTATATTGCTCTCGCTAAATGCCTGAAGCAAAAAAATAAACATCCATCCCCGAAAATAATTGTTGATACCCCCACTGGCAGCCACCAGCTCAAATAAGCACTGGGCGTGCACATGAAGACCCCCAGGGTAAGGTAATGTAATGTAATGTGTATTGGATACATTTTTTTTTATTATTCACAATGTCCAAAAAATTAACTAATGCTAAAACATAAATATGCTAGTTATTTCTAAATACATAAATAGACAATATTAAAAATCATTCAAAAGAGTCAGAAGATTAATAACATAATACCCTATCCCTGTTCAGTGCATTAAATGCAGTCCTTTTGCTTAGCATGCCCATTGGTTACATTGTCATTTAATTTGAGTCTTTTAAGCGTTATATCCAGTTATCTTATTAATCTCTTGATAAAGGCGTTTGTTTGTAGCTGTAAGCAAGCTGTGGTGGCCTCCTTTAAAGAGCGCAGTGATTGCTCCCTGAAGCAGGGCATTCATGTTTTTTATTCGAATGTCCCAAAGCCCTGGGCAGATGCAAATAATATGTTCTAATGTTTCATTCCAATAGTTTTCAGTTAGGGGATCTAGATATGGACTTCCAGTAGCCTTCAAATTCTTTCAACTGAATATACAACAGAGGGAATCTCAGACTTTTTTGTTTTATTAATGCCTCTAAATTAGAATCAGTGTATTTCTGGCTGGACTGTTGTGTCCAAAATAATTATTCCAAGGGCCACACTTACCATTGGCCCGCAATGTTAGGTAAGAAGGAGCAGTTGGCAACGTGGAAGGTTCAAACGTTTATTAGCCATCACAGAACTCTATATAGAGGAGCCTCGTCGATCCTCACCCATCAGGTGCGCCGAGGAAGACTGCTGGCTCCTTGACAGTAACACACTTTTATACATTATCAGTACAGCATACAAAACCATATATGTGGAAAAGTACCAGTTAGTCCTGGCGCCCCTAATGAGCTCATGCCCATTTCTAGTTTCGGTTGCACATACAGAGGGTTACTATCTTTACAGAGAAGGTCGAAAGGGTAACTCCCTTTTCGTCCCAGGCCTAGAGGAATTTGCCTGATACTCCCTTTTAGCAGATGTGACCTTGCTTCTCAGCAACTCAGCCTGTCTCCTAATTAAATGCAAGGAAAGGGGAAAGCAGAGGGTGTGCGGAAAAGACCACGTGACTCCCAAGTGAGAGAGAGAGCCGTAATCCAAGATGGAGGCGGTTCGGTTTCTCGGCCCTTTTTGTCGTACTAAACATAATCGGGGATCTCGAGCCGTTTAACTCACCATAACGAGGTAAACTATCATTAGATATACTGCGCTAATCATATCGTAATATCTTGAATACCTCAGGACTGAAAGTATGATTCCACAAGTTGCTCTGAATGTTTATAACATGATACTCTACATAGATCTCTTGAATGAAAGGACTCTGGAAGATCTTCCCTGATGACTTTTTACGGGTTATTTGTTGCATCTTCAAGAGACCCTTGAGTGAGGTTAAATTATGTTCTTTGATAACGAAATTGATTTGATTAAGAGAAAAAGCCAAGCTGGTCATATTGTTTGTGTCAGTTCTTGATCAATCAAGCATCTCAAGGAGGTGGGTTTTGCAGAGGAACAGTCACAAATATATTTTTTCCATTATCAGATGCAGCAGGTTAGCATCTGTGCCAATGTCTCAAATCCTGGATCAAATATGATAGCAGTATACCCTGTCGAAGACATATGAATAATCCACAAAGCATATGTATAGGGGTCTTCTAAAGTATACTGCCTTCTCTATATGGAGTGTCTGCAATCAGTGGCGGCTCTTCCGAGCAGTAAAAAAAGGAAAACTAAATGTAACGTTATTATCATTTTCTTTTTCCCACTGCAGTGGCTCCCTTGTTTCCTGGGGGTGGGGCTGGGCCCTGTTATGCCAGAGCACTGCAGGAGGAGAATTCTTGCTTATTGTTGTTAGTAAAGATATTAGATCTACTGATGCCGTCATGCCTCTATTGACCTACTGGTGTGCTCGAAAGGTTGTGGTGTCTAGTGGGATTTGAAGTGCACTTCCCGTTTGTCAGTATGTATGTGATAGTCGGTTGCCGGCCTCAGGGTAGTGTTATTCTAACAAGTTAGAACATTCAACTATTGTAAAGTAAAATACAAAATAAGCAACTTATCATCAGAACCACTTTTCTGAAAAGACACATCTTCTAAAGATATGTCAAGCACTCTTTTATTTGTGAAAGGAATTTTCCAGACAGCACATTATTATGAACTAATAAACCTTTAAAGGACGGGAGCAACTACAACAGAGTAGGCCGCGTGCAATTATGATTTCTCAATTGCTTCCACCATGACACTTTCATTTGTATCTCAGTAGTAAGTGATTTGGAACAATTTGCATACATTAAAAGGGTTGACGCGGAGACACAGGTTGGATAAGGAGGAATATTAACCTGTTTTTGAAACACGTTCACATATGATAAACTTGTTTATAGGAAAAGCATACTAATAAAATAAACATCACAAGCATTCGCCTATGGCTCAGATCTCGAGGGAGAAATGCTCCTGATTTTCGTGAGTACTATTCATTTATCAGGGATGTAATGCAGCTTTCTATAACATATACACGTGGTGTTGAGAAATGCGGACCCTTGGTATGACCCAAAATTACTGGGCTCCCTGCTGAATATGGTGAAAGACCTCTGAGAAATGTCAGATCTTTTCGTAGGCTTTAAGCTGAATGTAGGGTGGGGGGGCTGCTTCACAGGGGCCAGCATTATGTCCCTGATACCAGGGCTTAATTTGTGCCAGCGCTTGCCGGTGCTTAGCACCGGCAGTTTCTGATCAGGGCCGGGTCTACATTCTAGACACCCATTTGCCGCATGTGGTGGTCACACTCCATTTCTCCCGAGTGAGTGTCTGTGTCCCGGACTAGTAATGGTCTTGCGGCCGCGCCTTGCGGCTGTGAGGCCTGACCTAAATCACACTGAAATGTTCATTGATGGCGCCGCGGCCCGAGCCTTTAGTTCGGTGTTGCAGGTGGTGGGCGGGCCGGCACCATGGGACACACTAATTCATCATTGGGCGCTGGAATCTGGATTTTGGTTGTTGGGCAGATTTTTTTCTTATTGCCACGCCCCAGCATACCCGCATGCGCGCACCCCGTTCCACGGCGAGTCAGTCATCCGTTCAACAGACAGTTACTAGCAGGCAGCAGCACCTCCAGGGGCCCGCCTAACGGAACCACGAACCAGTCAGTGCAGTTTCAGTTTGTGTCCGGTGGCCAAGCGACCAAGTATGGGTAAAATAATTAAGCATGGACAGTATAACTTTAAGTAGTAGCCAGTCATCATGTTCGACGATGCCAATAAATGAATTATGAAATGAAATCACTGGATTAAGTGTATTGATGGCGGCTGCGGCCCTTAGTTATGTGTTGTAGGTGAGGGCTGGATTCTGAATCAGGATTTTGGTTCTGCAGGGGGAGGCCACAGGGGCAGCAGGCAGCGTGCGCAGATTTTTTTCAAATTGTAAGGACCCAGCATACCCGCATGCATGCACCCCACTCCACCGTGAGTCATCCGTTAGTTACTAACAGGCAGCAGCACCTCCAGGGGCCCGCCTAACTGAACCAATCAGTGGCAGTCCAGTTCAAGAGTACAGGAAAAATAAATTAATTAAGTATGGACACTTACAGTATAACTAAGTAGTAGTTATGATCGACAATGCCAATAATATGCCAGGACATCATCACCATGCTAAACCATACATGCCAACATTTCAGAAGCGCAAAGTGGGAGATTGTATTTTAAAAAATGGGAGAATGGGGCCTTGAATCGGGTTACTGTCATGTATGGGCTTTGGAAGTGTGGTGCTGCAGGATCGGACATTTGAAATGCAAATGCACGTTCGTTTTTTCTTACCTTTCAGAAGCATGGACCACAATGGCAGGCAGAGAGAGGGTGATGCAAGTGTTGTACACTGGCCTGGCAGGTTGCTGGCAGTGCATACACCCCCCCATCCCCCGTGTGTGGCAGCCCTGGCTGAAATAGCTTCCCGGGCACACACACAGCCGCACCCCAGTACTTCGCAGGTCTTTAAAAGACCATTCGCTTGTTAATGAGGCTTTGTTGGTTTTTCACCCCTTGTAGAGCCCCTGCATCGCCACTCTGACTATTGCTGGAAGAATTAGCACGTTACACAATACCAAGCCCTGTCTGCTGAAACCTCGAGGAATCGGGTTATTGCTTGAAGGAATCGGGAGGTGGGAGCCTTGAAATCGGTAGTCTCCCGCCTGAATCGGGAGGGTTGGCATGTCTGACTAAACCAACGCTTTTTTTTGGAAGTGGCTTGGTGGCGCGGCCGACAGTCTGGGTGGTCTGGTCATCGGAAGTCATGGATGCATTAATGTTAAAGGTGTGGCAGCCGCGGCCCTTCGGTGTTGTTGCCGGCCGGGCTGGATTTGGTTCTATGAATCTGTGGGGGGATGGGGCTGTGCGCAACAACGTGGGCATATTTTTTGAGATTGCATGCGCATTTGCTGCATGATGATTGCCACGCCCTAGCATACACCCGCACCCCACCACCGAGTCATCGTGCTTCAGCGGCCGTGATTAAATTAAACAGGGCTGGAGTGGCGTGGTTTCTAAAGAAATGGCAACAAGAAACCAGAGCTTTTTGATTTTATTGCACATTTCTGAAAACTAGACACATTCAGTGCACAGAGGCTTGTAGAGGAGTCTGTCTCGATATAGATCCCTAACTTGGGACAAATATTTCGAAAGGGACCCCTGCTCAGAGGCAGCACGCCGAACTAGGAGGACGATATATTTATATATATATATATATATATATTATGTAATTCTCTCTTCTTTTGTCACAATCATTTCTTTCTCCGCTGCCAACTCTCTTGCTCCTCCCCATCTTCTCATCCCCTCTCTCTCTCTCCTGTTTCATACACCCTCTTTCTGCAACGTTTCAGGACTTTTGTTTGCTTTCTGCCTGACCTAGAATGCTTTCCAACCCCTGCTCCCAGGTGGTTGTAGTAGCAGGCACAGCCGCTGGCGATGCTAAAGTTCCCCTCGGACCCTAGTGTCCTCTGCACACATCAATTTTTATGGACATACCCACATTTTGGATGGAAAAATTAGGCGCTCTTCGCAGTGAATACTGAATTTCATCCCCATGCCTAAGCAGGCTGGTTGTAATTGTGTGAATGAGTGTTGGGGGAACGGGGCAAGCTGTCGAACCTCCCAGCACACTCACTAGTATTCAATCAAACCTGCACTCTCACAGCCAGCATGCTCTTGCAGTGGTGGTGAAGACAATCTGGGTGGTAGAGCAGTACATGTTGTTTCGTTCCCACACCCAATACTCTCTCACCAGCAGAGCTTTTACAGCAAAAGCATTTTTGGGCATCCAATATTATCACAACTTTGGAGTGCACTTCACCCAGCACACCACTGCCCTACAACTTTCTCACACTCAACAAGCTCACAACTGCAGGCCCGGGACACACACTGACTGCTGCAGTGCACTGCACTGCCTTAGGCTGCTGCGCAGCTTTATTAACTGATTAGGCCTGCCAGGCCCTATCTCACCTGGTGTTGTCAGCTGTTGCATGCCAGTACTCAGACTTTCCCTGAGAACCAACTGTTCTAATCTTGAACCATTGAACGGCACGGCCGCTGAAGCACGACGAAACAAGTCACAAGAAGTAACTTCAAACTCGTAACTAAAGAGAGAACATTGTGTGTTGTTTACCTTTTGCGAAGGCATAATGTGCAGTGTGGTGGTGCAGTGACGGTCGCAGCCGGTCACGTCACCGTGTGGTAGTAGTAGCATGAATGATGAGATGCACTGAGCGGCGGCCACCGCTGCCGGCCACACACAGGCACATTGTACACAGGGTTGTTTTTTTTTTACTGAAAACGTGCTGGAACCCCAGCTTGCAATTTGCAGAGACTGCTGATGCTACTGATGCTAGCTCGGGGTCTATATAGCCTGCAAAGTGCGAAGATTGGTACAAGAGATGAGGGTCATAGGTGGTTCAGGTCCATCCTGAAAGGACTTCAAGACTCCCATCCCATGTTATCTAGAGCACTACGGCAGTAGCATACGCTATACACAGCGCATGGCACCCATGATTCTACGTAAGGGCAGGATGATATTACTGTATATACATTGGGCATGGCATCGTCATTCACAACGCACTGCCATTGATGGAGCGGCAAGAGATTCTCCACTCTGTGCTGTGCACTATGTTACAGTATGCCATGGTAGTGCTAAAGAGAGCATGTCTGTGTCACTAAGATGTCTCAGGTTTGGGACTTATTAGGTGCCCAGCTGAATTGTGGGTGCAGCTCCCTCCACAATATTAACGAGCTCCGCTAAGGAGGCACATGATCTTTCTCCATAATATTGAGATGCCCTGCTAAACTAGGCCCATATCTCCGTTCACATTATTACAATGCACTGTTTATCTGTGTGTATATTTTTCAATACTGTGTAGAACTGTAGATATATAGGTAGGTAGGTCAGAATTTCCATAGGAAGAGCATTGTTGTTTCTTTAGTAATTCTGGTGGTGCTCAATGAAAATGCATGATGTTAATACACTTAGGACTACGTTGTTTCTGACTTTTAGCAGTGCCAGTTGAAGATGTGGGTGGAGCTAATATAGTAAGTGGGTGGAGCCAGCAGAGGAAGTGGGTGGAGCTGGCGAAAAGTAGGTGTGGCCTCCAACAAACATTTCAGCACCTGCACTTCATATTTTACAAATTAAGCACTGCCTGATAACGACAAGTAAGTAGGCCAAATACATTCACGACCATTGTAAGCTGAACGTGGTTTTGTATTCGGCATTGCATTGTGATTTACTGGCATGGTGAGCAATGTACCAAACAAATGCATTATTCATTGGTAAAGCCTTGGGTTTTACAATTATAAAATAGCTTTGAACAGTTCATGCTGTGCTTCCTGTTGGAAATCAATTTCTTGCTTCAAACAACACAATTCCTTAGACGGTCAGCTTTAAGTAAATCAGTGTATTAAGGTTTTCTATTGTAGTCAGGCCCCACTACACAAGTGCGGCCCGGCACGTAATGATAATATTAATCGAGTTAGTGCCTTATAGGATATGTGTGGAGAAACACTCAGGGCTTAATCGATTAAACAGTGAGGTTTACAGAAAGCAAGTGCGTGGGTGGACAGGATTGTCATGGGAACAGTATGCCTGCATCGTGAATAATTTAGAGATACCTTACACAATAATGTTTATGATTGTGCGATGCCACTACTGGCTTGGGCATGACAAAAACCTCCATATAGCGATTGAATGGAAAGGTTTTGCTAACTTAGTAGTGACTAAACTAGCTAGTTGACCATATCCTTCTCTTAGTGATCTGTTAAATCGCTCTCCCTGTGCAAATATCTGCTTGTGCACCAATCACATAAAGTTACGCGCTGTTTATTGCACCTGGTTATTACCAGGTGTTGATAACATATGCACCCTCCATTAAATGTAAGTCAAACATGTCGGAATTCACCATGGGAAAAAAGGCCTAGTGATTACATGTATATAATGATTTTGTTGACGGAAGCACCAAAAACATAAAAGCCAATAATTCTCATACCAGTATTACATGATTATTCCCACATCTGCACATAAGTGAGGAACTGTATCCTGAAACTTAGGGGCAGATCTACAAGAAACTAACGCAGCGTGGTGCCGCAAGTCATTTTTGCTGCACCGCGCTGCGTTGGTTTCGAATCACAGGGATGCAACATATTTACAACAATATGTTGCATCTCTGTACTTCCCCCTGCACTGGCGCACAAACTGCTGCCGTGCACCATGGTGCAAGAATGCCTGCGTCGTGGGGAGATTGTTTTTGTGCAGGAAGGGGCACCTTCTTACACAAAAACAATACATTGAGGGGATTTCCTCTTCCAATGTGTGCTGTAGAATACAGCACGCATTGAAAGAGGAAAAAAACAAGGAGAAATGAAAACATTTCCCTCTTTGCCCCTCGCTACATCACCCCTAAGGTGGCGAAGCGTTCTGATGCATTTCCAGATTTACGATTTCTCTTACATCTGGAAATACATCAGTGGACATGGGTGCTGCCTGAGAACACCCACAGCAACACCCATGTCATGCCCCTAACACGCAAAGTGATGCACATGATGCACGGGCAGCGCAAGGGGCTTGTAAATCTGCCCCCAAGTTACTCCAAAGGTTACTAACATCGACAGTGGTATACTATTAAAACTGACTGGGGATTGACCTCTACCGGAGATCATTTTGTCAGTAAATTGACATCTACAGTGGACTAAGAATATCGAACACAAAGGCCCCACATGAGGAGTTATTATTTGAGATCCTGCATTTAATGTACAAATACATGAGCAAACTTTCAGTCAGAGAAAAATATTAATAAATAAGTCCTAAGGAAGGTGGTTGTACTTTTATATCTCACCGAAACGTGTCTCCAAAGTTACTTAAGATAACATGACATAATCCATTAGCATTGATCAACTCCACATGAAAAATCAATTCATATTTGCGCAGTGCCATGTAATAATGGATACGTTCTTTTGAAAGTTACATTTTATGGCTTGATTTTCATAACTTCCCCTCTTAGTGTATGATGAATATTTTTATGGAATTTTATGTAGCCCCATGGTTTCAATATCTTGCCCCCTTGGCCTTGGTCATTGGCCAGTCTATTGCCTGTTTGTCCATCTTATTCTATTGACTTCTTTTGTCCCTACTGCTATGTTCCACGATGCCGCAGCCTGTTTGTTTTGGTGTGATTTATTTGGCGATAATGACTGGGGTCCCTCCTACCTTACCACCCTGGGCTCCGTCTAACTAGCAGCCTCTCAGAGTTGCATTCCACCACTGCAGAGTAGTTTCTGGTGTCCTAAGGGGGGCTTCTCAGGTTCTCCTCTCCTCCAGAGTTGGCCACCCACTGTGACTGGCTCGTCTTTGTGCTTTTTCGCTGCTTGCCTTTCGGATTCCCAGGTCAGGGGATGGGGAAAGCCTATGCATGGCCCAAGCATGGATTTCATTCTGGGGCCCACTAGCACCTCTGTTTCGGTGTTGGCTGCTGTTATTCTTAATCTAACAGGCTCCCCCGTTCGCATCCACTGCCCAGGGGGTGCTCCCTGTAGCTGCTCAGTTGCCCCACTTTATTTCTCTTCCCTTCTCAGGTGGACGATGATTCCCATTTATATGCTCCCTTTCTCACCTTCATCCCCCAGGAGGCACTGCTGTTTAGTGCGGGATCGCTTTGAGGCCCTGTGCCCTTGTGGTGTCCCAGTTTGGTGTAGTGGCTGCAGATGGACCATTCGTCCCCATTTAACTGTATCCTGGTGTAGGAAAGTGCCTCTGTTGATAGGGTTAGCCCCCACTTTTTGCTTGTGTCTGGTGTAATTTCGAACTATAAGTGTACTGGGTCCCTGCTAACCAGGTCCCCAGTGCCAGATCTCTTTCCCCACAGCTGTACCACAATTGGCACAACTTCAGTTGCCCCTGAAAATCCCTAATAAATGGTACCGCTGGTACCTAGGGCATGGGTACTCTGGGGCTGCAGCACTGGTTGTCTCATCCCACGGACCCCTCACCAAGGCTATGCACTCTGCCATTGCAGTCTGTGTGTCTTGGTACAGAGAAATCGGAAGAGTCAATATGACACAAAGGTGTGCCATGCCTTCCATATACTGCATGGGATATAGGTAAGTCACCCCTACTGCAGGCCTTTAGACCTAAGTTAGGGTGCACTATAGCCTATGTGTGGGCATATTAGCATGATCAGATATGCCCCTACAATGTCTAGTCTATACTGTGATGTAAGAGAACAGGGAAACCATAAGAAGTACATGGGCTGGATACTTGTCAACACAAGTTTCCTAGCTCCGTGATGGCTTCAATGATTTCCAAGGTGTTTAGTACCAAGCATCTTGTCTTAATAATAATACTTAATAATACTTATTAATACTTCACACAGGAGACCCTTTTCGAGGGTCCCCTGAAATCCTACCAAGCACTTGTTTGGTTCCTGACCTGTCTTTGCCAGCCTGCCACTACCAGCCATGGTTCTGATCTCATGGGGTGAGGACAGAGACAAAGCCTGCTCTGGACAGAGGCGCTTCACACCTCCTCCAGGACTGGATGGCCTTTCTGGGTGGGAATCTTCAAAGAGAGTGCAGCCTTTAAAATCCAATCCAGGAACCTCCAGATAGTGGGGGAGGGCAAGCCCCCTTTCCTGCTCCTGGGAAGGAAAATTAGTTAAATTGGGAGGAGGGTCCCCACTTAGCCCGCACCACCTTTTGGGCGAGGCAGGTGATGTGAACCCCTCTCCTGAAATTCCACCACATTGAGATTGTGAGAAAAACACCTATCAGGACCAAAATGGTGCCTCCTCCCCCAGTAAGTGGTCACTAGAGGGTGTAGTCACCCTAAAGGTAAGTAGCCCATTGGCTACTACCTATCTCCCCTTGTAACACCTCTAAATTCAGTATTTAGGTGGCACCCGAGACCTGAACATCAGATTCGATGGACAAGAGAAGAGCAGGACAAAGAAGACCCAATGCACAAGAACTGAAGCTCTGCTGTTGAAGAAAATGTCGTAAATCCCTGCCAGCTGCTCCCAGAACTCAGAAAAGCGCTGCTTCTGTGTCATTCTGAAACCTGAAAGGACTCCAAGAACTCTAGAGCACCTCCAGCCTTCCAGAAATTGCTGTGAGCCTCCCTTGAAGTGAATGTATCACTCCCATGCACACCGTTGGCAGCAATCCTGTGAAATCTTGTTTGTCGACTTGCTACTCCCTGACAACCTTGACGCGCACCAAAGCAAGAAAAGGTACAACAGCTCCGGAGGGTCTGATCTGTCTCTCCATTAAGTTTGGAGGCACTAGTACCTACAGGAGCCGTGGCATACCAATACGAGGGGGACCAGATCCCCAACGTCAAACACCGAGAAAAAGAGTCCACTCCAGATCCCTGAAGTACCAGAAGCAAGCACCCATAAAACGATATCGAAACACCCGAGACCCATATTCTGAGTGGATCAGCTGTCTCGAGATCGCCTCTTCAAGTTGCCTGCTCTGATTGGGAGGACTTCAAGACGCACTACGCTCGGCTGACCTGTTTGCTCTGCACCCGGCCCCACACGCCCAAGCACTGACCAACCAGCTCTGCTCCTGTGGTCCCCAAGCCCTTGCAACCTCCTCCCTCTAAGTAGACCCACCGGACTTACCTGCAAGTCCCTCTGGGCAGTGCTTTTAAGTGGTCCCCTTCCTCTTTGTACACCAGCTTCCAAGAAAACAACATTTTGCTCCCAGCCGATCTGGGACTCTTCCGAACTTCACCTACTGGAACTTTAGACCTGTACTCGACATCGACTTAAAACGAGAAGGTGAACTTCATGAAAGCGTTGACTGAATTTTTAAGATTATCTCTGGTTTTTCCCCATTGTTGCTCATGGTGCATAATTGTGAATAGTAGTGATATATTAATCAAACTTTGAAAATTCATTACTTCGAAAGTATTTATTCCAGAACTGTGTTTATGTTCTTAAAAATTTGTATATAAATCAATTTTATTTTTACAAATTGGTCTCGGATTTATTCTTGTGTGTGTGCCTCATTTTGTGCCTCTGTGAGTACAACACATGCTTAACGCTACCCTCTGATAAGTCTAACTGCTCTCCCACATTACCACAAAAAAAGAGAGTTAGTACTATCTTCTTTAACCTGTGCCTGTCCTTTGGGGATTTCTTGCACTTTCTACATAGTGTGCTTCATTTCAGTACACTGTACAGAGAGACGGTTTCCTGCACCCGGGGTTTACAAGGCTGCCACAGGTCTGCTCCTCCAAGATGCTGCATCTGAGTGTTTTTTGCCAAACTTCTTTTAGCCGAGCTGGGGGTCCTGTCATTACGCGCCTCTGCTGTTATGGATTGAGCGCAGCAAGATGGATAGCGTTCGGATTTTCAGGGGATTAATGTCCTGGTGGGCAGGAGCCTTTCCATTCGGTGGCCATCTTCGCCAGCGCCAAGCCTCACCTGTTTTTATCAGATCTTTTCCAAGGAGCTATTCGACGGTTCACCTTATTTCCTCTCTCTGTGAATACCTGCCTAATGAATCTTGTGTGTGCCTCTGTATGAACATTTTCTGAATGAACTCAAGCAAGAAGGGTTACACAAAATGACCTTACCATAGCACTCCTTCCTCGAGGAGGCACCATAATCATATTAGGCCATATTCAATTTGAGAACAAAGCAGAACAACTCGGTGTAAATTCATATAACAACTTTTGTTTAGTTTGGTTTTATGCTGTCGATCGCTCCAACAATACTTAAGGTTAATATTTGCTATTTCGTGAAAAGAACCAAGGGCCATATGTACAATCACATTTTCCCATAGACACAGAATGGGTAAAACCCTTTGATACATCTGGCCCTTAGTCCTGCACGAATTCCAGTATCTCTTCCAAACTGCACAATTGATCCAGTGTTGTGTACAGATTTGTGCGGGAAGTCTTCCATGTTAGGGCACGAGGGAGCTATGCATTTCTGTCCCCTCACCAAGGTGAAATGCAATTTCTTCTGTTGGAAAAATAATGAATTGCAAAAACCTAATTTTGATACAATTCGCGTTCTAAACTGCCCTATTGTGCTGACTTTAATTGCCGCTTTGTTCGCCCATGGATTGAAATAGAATTCCATCAATGGTAATTGTATCAGATTCGGAAATCCAAGCCTTTAGTTTCAAAGAAGTAATAAAGCTGACCTTCTATGTAGCACTCACAGAAAAGTCCTCATTGCATACAATTGAGATAATATTAAAAGATAACTTCATTGCACAAATAAAATGCAATATTGAGCAATCGATGAATGCCGTAAAGCGTTTGTCAAGCCTCTGCTAATGGTTCCCTTTCAGGACGTTTTTCAGTGATTCCCAGCTCCTTGCGGGCAACACATTTATTTAGCATTAAACTCTGTCATCCAATTACAATGAACAGAATAAGGGCCTCATTGTGTATTCCCCAAGGATCCACTGGCGGATTTACCATCCCCATGGGGAACTGCAAGGTTGAAAGAAACAACCCGGCCCTGAAGGCATTTTCGATAGAAAACAAATAAATTCATTTCTAACTATTATATCACTTCGAAAATAATGTTCGCTCCATGTTGGTGTCATTGACAAATGAAAAGCCAGTTACATGGAGCTGACCAGAAATTGCTACAAGTGCTGTGCTGCTCTCTGGTCCAACCCTTATTGTCCACATTCAAAGGGCTTATTGTCCTTGTACTGTTACAGTCACCAACCAAGAAACAGCAGAAAAGCGACAAGAACTGCAAAGTCGATAGGGTGTATTTAATGTACTAGAGAAGGGAAACAGTATTATTTCATCCTTGTTCCGTCTTGCATTGGCACATTAAACGTAGACCTATATATTAGCTGTGACACGCACCTTCATGCACACCCATGAGCCAAATAGATTGAGACATCTATAGAGATGGACGTGGAGGCACACAGGCCACCACATAGAAAACACATGGACAGGAACCATGAAAACAATTTTCACACAGAGGCACAGATACATGAGCACGCAACATATATAGAGCATGCACACTAAGATTACAGTCCTTAAAGTCAAAGGCATGGGGTCTTAAATTATTGTCCTAATATTACATTATGAAGAATGAAGGTTTCACCTTTGTAAGATTAAAGGTAGTCCCTCATTCTGTTCAATGCTAGCACACAAAAGGAGAAGAAAAGGTACAACCAAACGACTCAGCGAAGACATCAATTACACAAAGTCTAAAGCCATTGGCTGAAAAAGGCAGGTTGAAAAAGTCAGTGAATGAATGCGATGGATGTAAACGTCTCTGGAACCAAACTTTCAACACTAGGTCTATTTGACAAGTGCACTGTCAAAACCTCAGGGTAAATGTGTTGTGACTTGCTTTTAAGAAACAGGGAAAGGATCTGAAATTGGGTTGCCTATGCCAGTACTGTCCCAATCCCTTGCTCTGAGGCATCTGTCTGGATAATAAACTCCTTATTGTAGTCAGGGGCCAGTAGGCCTGGTGCTGAACACATAGCATTCTTCAGAGTGTCAAAGGCCTACTAACACTCTTAGGTCCAAACAACCATTTTGGCAATCTCTTTGAGGTACGTTTGGTCAGGGGAGCCACAATGGTCCCATAGTTCCTCACAAACCTCCTGTATTACCCAGTCAGGCCAAGAAAGGCCCTGACCTGTGTCTGGGTCTTAGGAGTTTCCCAATCCATGATGGTCTGGATCTTGAGCTGGAGAGGTTGATCATGGGCTCCACCTGCAAGGTGACACAGGTACACCACTTAACTGTGCCCTATCAGGCATTTTCTTGCCCTGATAGATAGGCTCACCTGCTGCAGGGCCTGAAGCACTTCCCCCAGGTGCTCCTCCCAGGTGGAATTGAAAACAAATATTTCATCCAGATAAGCTGCACTAAAAGTTTCCAACCCAGACAGAACTCTGTTCACAAATCTTTGGAAGGTTGGAGGGTCCTCTGGGGTGGAAAATACTGACCTCTCCTTTGATCCTGGTCTCAGGGCAATCTGACAGTAACCTAAATTCAAATTAGAAGTTGATAGAGTTTCCTGAATAATCCTCTGTGTTCAAAAAATTATTTTCCAAAAAGTCACTGCAAGGTTACTTTTTCTTCTTTTCTTTGTATTCCTACGTCTCCACATGTGTTCAAATAGCTTCAGCAAAAAACTTGTAGCCAACACATGTTCATTAACCTTCGACTTCATCAGGGCTACAGAGGTAAATTAGAGACTTTTAACTCATCAATCAATCAATCACAACATTTATATAGTGCACTACTCACCCGTGAGGGTCTCAAGGCGCTGAAAAAGGGGGGGGGGGTGGTGCTACTGCTCGAAGAGCTAGGTCTTGAGGTGTTTCCTGAAGGTGAGATGGTCTTGGGTCATACGTAGGTGTGCGGGGAGGGAGTTCCATGTTTTGGCTGCCAGGTAGGAGAACGATCTTCCTCCGGCAGTGGTTCTTCGAATCCGTGGGACGGTGGCGAGGGCGAGGCTGGCTGAGCGGAGCTGGTGGGTGGGAGTGTAGAACGAGAGGTGGTTGTTGAGGTATTCGGGGCCGATGTCGTGGAGCGCTTTGTGTGCGTGGGTGAGGAGCCTGAACGTGATCCTCTTGTTGATGTGGAGCCAGTGCAGGTTTTTAAGGTGGGCGGATATGTGGCTGTGGCGAGGGATGTCGAGCATGAGTCGTGCGGAGGCGTTCTTTATGCGTTGTAGTCGTTTCTGAAGTTTGGCGGTGGTTCCTGCGTATAGGGCGTTTCCGTAGTCCAGATGGCTGGTGACGAAGGCCTGGGTGACCGTCTTTCTGGTTTCGGTGGGGATCCACCGGAAGATCTTTCAGAGCATGTGCAGGGTGTTGAAACATGATGACGAGACGGCGTTGACTTGCTTGGTCATTGTGAGGGAGGAGTCCAGGATGAATCCTAGGTTCCGTGCGTGGGCCGAGGGTGTCGGCGCAGAGCCCAGAGCTGAGGGCCACCAGGAGTCGTCCCAGGCGATGGGGATTGTCCGAGGATGGGGACCTCTGTTTTGTCTGAGTTCCACTTCAGGCGGCTGAGCTTCATCCATTCTGCGACGTCTTTCATTCCTTCCTGTAGGTTGGTTTTGGCGGTGGTTGGGTCTTTGGTGAGGGAGAGTATCAGCTGTGTGTCGTCGGCGTAGGAGATGATGTTGATGTTGTGTTGGCGTGCGATGGCGGCGAGGGGGCTCATGTAGATATTGAAGAGGGTTGGGCTGAGCGAGGAGCCTTGGGGTATTCCGCAGATGATCTCGGTGGCCTCCGAGCGGAAGGGAGGGAGGCGGCCTCTCTGGGTTCTGTTGGAGAGGAAAGAGGTGATCCAGTCCAGGGCCTTTCCTTGGATCCCAGTGTTGAAGAGGCGGGTTATTAGGGTGCGATGGCATACGGTATCGAAGGCTGCCGAGAGGTCCAGGAGGATGAGGGAGGTTATTTCACCGTTGTCCATCAGGGTCCTGATGTCGTCGGTGGCTGCGATGAGGGCAGTCTCGGTGCTGTGGTTGGCTCGGAATCCGGACTGGGATGGGTCGAGCGAGTTGTTTGCCTCGAGGAAAGCAGTCCGCTGTTAATTGACGGTCTTCTCGATGACTTTGGCCGGGAAGGGAAGAAGAGAGATGGGGCTAAAGTTCTTGAGGTCTTATGGGTCCGCTGTGGGTTTCTTCAGAAGGGCGTTGATTTCTGCGTGCTTCCAGCTTTCGGGGAAGGTTGCTGACGCGAATGAGATGTTTATGACATTCCGGAGATGGGGTGCGATGATGGTGTCGGCTTTGTTGAAGATATGATGGGGGCAAGGGTCCGAGGGGGAGCCGGAGTGGATGGAGTTCATGACGTTGGTGGTGTCTTCAGTGCTGGTGGGGGTCCAGGCGTTGAGGGTGGTGGTGGGGGTCGCTGGTTTGGTGACTGGAGGCGGAGTCTGGGGTCCGAAGCTGTCGTGTATATCTGCAATCTTTCGGTGGAAGAACGTGACAAGGGAGTTGCAGAGTTCTTGTGACGGTGTGATGTCCTTGTTGCTGGCGCTGGGGTTGGAGAGCTCTTTGACAATGTTGAAGAGTTCTTTGCTGTTGTGGGTGTTGTTGTCTAGTCGCTCTTTGAATGATGTTCTTTTGGTGGTGCGGATCAGCTGGTGGTGTTCGTGGGTGGCGGTCTTGAGGGCTGTCCTGTTTTCTGTGGTTCGTTCGTGGCGCCAGGTTTTTTCGAGGGTTCGGCAGGTTTTCTTTGATTCTTTGAGGGCGTCTGTGAACCATGAAGTTTTCCTGTTGCCGGCCGTGCCTGGGGGGTTCTTCAGTGGTGCGAGGTCGTCGGCACAGTTGGTGATCCACTGTGCAAGGTTGTGGGCTGCGTCGTTGGTGTCGGCGGTGTCGGCTGGCGGGTTCTGGTTCAGCGATGAGTGGAGCTGGTCTCATAATACAATTACAATGTTACTACATATTCTGGTGTTGTTAACTCCATCCACATGTGTCTAGATTACAAAAGAGCTCCTATTACACTTCTCAGGTGCTACCCAAACCCTAGCTGAATTAGTCAATACAGCGATATATAAACCCAATTAAGTGCATCAAACTTCCACTGGTATTGCTCAAGAATGGTCTACTTCAATCAAATGAGTTATTAACATGCTTATAATTAATGAAACACCATCGTGCAACCATGAGCCCATTGTGTCACTTTCTACACCATGTAATCTCAATTAAGCTTACCTCCTCATATGTAACATTGTACTAGGCCCTACAATCCTGAACCAGTACAGATCATGAGATATCATCAGTAAGCCTATATAAGTCGGACCGATCTTGCACGGGGAATCCACCATCTGGTACAAGATCCTACTGTCAGGATTGGATTCCTCTTGGACCTTTTGAGCTACTTCAGCTGGATCACCAGACCCTTTTGTCTTTCTCTTGTTCTTGGAGACTTGGCCCATTTTTCTAGTGTTTAAGTGTTCATTACTCCCCTGATGTGCAGCCTGTGCCCTTTCGCATCACAAACCACTCAGGGAGGTCCAGTATCTAAGCATGAAATTGGCTTTCCAACACAGTCACTTCAAGATCATTTCCCAGTATATACTGTACTGGGAAGGCAGAAGACACAACTAACTTCTGAGGGCAAGTCACACCTCCACATTCCAAGCTCACCATTGCCCTAGAATGGAGGTTGGCTCTGTTGTCTGCATAGGTGATCTGGTGAAATACAACAGGTAGGATCTGCTCTTGGGAAACCAGTTTGTCCAACACCATGGTCACAGTGGCTCCTGTATTCCTCAGAGCCTCAACCTCAGTCCAGTTGATCTTAGGCCTTTGCCTGTACTTTTCCATGCTGGGAGGTAAGGCTGCCAGGGTTGCAACATCCACCACACCCACGAAAACTAAGGTCACTTCTGCATACCCTTTCCCCATCTCTGGGCAACCTTCCAGCCCCACACCTACACTAGCAATCCCCTTGGACTGCCAACCAGTGGGGGGATTCTTTGTGCAGATTGCAGCTCTTCTTTTTTTTGCTGACTGCAAGCAATCAAAACTCAGCCCTCCCTTTATAGTGTCAAATTGTCTTCCCTGGTACCCCTTCCCCTTGTAAGTGGATTGGTTCTGGGAACTCCCTCCTTCTGCTGGTGTTTGCCGATCTTTTGAGGACTCTTTCTGTTTTTTATCTTGGTTACCCAGGGCTTACACCTGGGAGGTCCTCCTTTCTTCTGACCGCCTCCTTGGTTCCTATTGGTCACCCTGGTGTGAACCCACTCATCCGCTGTTACATCCAGTTCCCTTGGACTTGACAGCTTAGAATCAACTTGATACTGGTATAACTTCTCTGAGGGGCAGTTGGCCAATATGTGCTCCTTATTGAACGAATTGTACAGCCCCTCATATGTACTTAGCTTGTTACCCTATATCCAGTCCTCTAGTGCCTAGACAGGTAGGTCTTAAGAATCAACCCAGGATTGAGTACTGACTTCTGGGTATCTTTAAACTTCATTCTGTACTTCTTAGAGTGAGGTCAATCCTTCTGATTAAGCTCTGCTTCATGTGAGGATATGATTCAGCCTAATCTCCCTCTAAGGTCAAGCACCTATTTCTTCCGGATGCTGGAATCAGTTCCCACATGAGTAAACCCCAGTACTGAGAGCTTACCCTCCTCCTCTTAAGGGTCCTCTCAAAAACTGTCAGCCATTTGTCTATGCCATCACCCTTCTAGTACTTAGGGGTAGTCCATTTGGGTAGTCTTGGGTCAAACCCACCACCCCTGGACACTTCTGTCTCCTCTTCGCTGACACCATCTTACTTTCTACCAACCCTTGTGGTCCTCCGTATGTGCCTACTTCTTTTTGGCCAGGGTCAACGTGTTTGCATCTAGGGATGTATAATCCAGCTGTCCCGCATGCTCTTATTCCCTAAGGGACAGATCTGGCTCACCTCTTATGGATCCTCCTTCCCATTAGCTCTAGACAAGGCTCTGTTTATAGTGTGTGGATAGTTTCCACTTCCTCACTCATCACTGAGGTCTGGAAAGTCTTCTTCCGCCTGTCTAACTGTGGAGCCTCATATGCAGTAGAGTGTTGATCCTGTAGCTGGGCTTCTGGCCTAGCTGTAAGATCCGTTATCAGCACTGGAATTGGAGAGTGCTGGTAATCACTAGCATTACAAAGGTCCTGGAGTTCTGCTAATTGGAAAGTGGTTAGACTAGCTAGATCAATCTCTTTGGTATCCCTTGGATTTTAAAATGAAAAACACTGCAAAAACTTAGGTCAGAGTAATTTACAACAAAAAAAATGAATAAATTAATATTAGCTCAAAAGAAAAATCAAAACAATGTTTGCACTACGTCAATTTAGAAGATTTTTAATTTTCCAGCTTAAATATTAAAGGGTGTTACTAAACACAAATGCTGTATCCCACCGCTGTGCAACAAATGTAGGAAAGGGGATTATTAGTAGGTGGGATTATTCACCTTCAGCTAGTAATAATACAGCATTCACTAAAGGCTCAAGCCACAAAAAATTAATCCTTGCTCAACCTTTGGTAGCTTAACAAGCGAATAGTCAGGCTTAGCTTAGGAGACAGGTAGGTGTAAAGCATTTAATATCACCAAAGCAGCAAATACGTAAAAGACAAAAGACAATACAAGTCCAACACCAATTTATAAAAATAGAGAATATTTTCTCTTTCAAGCATCACCACAATGACAAAACTCCAATTTAGGGAACTGGAGCTATATATTTTTAAAGATCAAATGAAACATTTTTCATTCTACAGCCAAAAAGCTTAAAGCGCCACTCCGTGCTATCTTCTCATGGCAGACCGGGACAAATTCAAAGTTTGCTGCAATCAGGCGTGGGTCGGACAGGATGAGGGCTAAGTCCCGTTCGAAAATGTACCTTTGGACTTGGGGCCTGATTATCAGTTTGGTTGTGTGAGAGCACACCACCACCCCACTCCCACACCACCAAACCTCACCACCGGCCACCTGACAGATTCTGAGTTATCATCTGGTCTGGCGGGCAGTCCATGGGTGTTCGCACGGTGGAGCCTATTAAAATGGCACCACAATGGTACGGCAAAGCCTGTTCCTGCACGGCATGGACTATCAAGTCTATTGCGTGAAGGTAAGGGGGTGCGTGCAGAGAGGGGGGAGCACCATGTGCTCCTCTGCATGCATCCCAGGGCCCTGAGGGAACAGGGGACCCTGTAGGGCCTACTATGTTTCCTCACCACCACCCTTTTCATGGCAGGCTCACTGCCATGAAAAGGGTGGATGTAAGAAACTAGTAATATGCTTGGTGGTGCTGCAGCAGCACTGCCAGCATATTGCGACCCTCAGACTGCCACAACACCATCACTGATCCCTAATGGTTGCGGTGGTCCTATGGCGGTCCTACCGCCGTACTGGTAATTCGGACCACTAGTGCAGCAGTCCATGAATGCCACCGCACCTCCACCACGAGTTTGGTGATCCTATGGATCCCCAAACCTGTAATCAGGCCCATAGTATTTTTCCGGGAGCTTTTCTCATGTCAACAGGCTCGGTGGGTCCTCAGGCTTCTCGTATCTGATGTTCGATCCGATGACGCCAGCCTGCTGCAGCATGATGCCACGTGAGCGTATTGAAGTCTTTGTCCTTGATGGCGAGGAGCTCTGGAGCTTTCAACTGGGCAAACCAGCACATTCAGGCGGATTCACAAGTCAAGAATGGGCTAGCTCCGGAAACTTTGCAGAACATTTCCAAACTTTCAAATCTTGAAGTTTATGGGTTCCATTGGGGGGAATAATAGCTCAAGGATTCAGAGACTCATAATTGCCTCTTGGAATCTAGGACTCAATTTCCCACAGTGCTCTTTCACAGTCTAGGAGAAGTCCAGTTGCCACTGGTCAGCTGGGATGATCCTCTCTTTGGCCGGGTAGGTGACTTCTTTGCTGGTCAGGGAGTTCGCTCTTTTTCCTCTGATTCAGGCCCATTCCTTTCTTTGTGGAGCCATGTGAGTGTAGAAGGTGCAGTCTTTTTGAGTGCAAGCCTTCAGTGGTGCATTTCAGAGGTCCAGCAGGGCAGTACTTCTTCTCTTCTGTTGTTCCAGACAGTGTTCTGGGGAGCTGCCGCAACCTTCTCATATTTATCCTCCATTCAGGGTTGGCAAGAGGGGGTAAACCACAACCGAGAGGGCTAAAGTTACCTCCCTCCGCAATAACCTTTTCCTGCAAAGTATGGCATTATTTTGACCCAGGATGCACTGTTCTCACAAAAATCAAACTGGAGAAAATCTCTACTCGGTGTGCCTGTCTATGTAACCCAACCCAAAGGTGTGGCTAACAACTCACTACACTCCCCTTCCAGCCTATTTCCTAATCAAATTAGGGAGGGCTCCCATCTGGCTGCAGATCATGGATGTGGGGGCCGGCCAGGGTCCTTTCACATCTGCTTGCCTGCCTTTGAAGTCAAGCTTATCCCCTTAGCCCCCTTCCTCTCCTTGGCTTCTCCAGGAAGAAAATCTCCCCCCACCAAATTGCTGTATTGTTTCAGCCCCAGGCCTATTTATACCTACTCAGGCTTAGGCTGTTAAAGGCTGACCAATCAGAAGTGACTGCTTTAGGGTTGTTTAAGGTACCTTCAGGATAGTAAGTTCAAAAACAGCTTTCCTGTAATAGTTATAATAAATCCAACCATGGCAGGATGTTGGATTTATTGCAATCATTATGTTGATGCTTTAAATTTTATGTTTACCTTGCTTCAATCAAATGTTAAACTTTATTAAGTTCAATAAAGTCTTCCCATGTTAGCCTATGGGGCTAGCAACACTACAATAGGGAAACATGACTTTGGCTGTTTTTACATACCAGGGCATATAAAACATCTTTTATATTGTCTCTGCTTTTTATAACAATGCACCCTGCCCTTGAGGCACCTAGGGCAGACCTTAAAGGTGACCTATAAGTTATAAAAAGGTTGTCTGTTTTGCTTTGAAAGTACTTTTAATTCCAAAGTCGAATTTTGACATTTTTATTTTAAAGCCAGCCTTCAAAGCAGGCCTGGCTTTAAAATTACACTTGACAACACAACAGTGAACACTTAAGTGCATTAAGTCCACTGGGGCCTTTAAACCTACACATCCTACCTTGTACTAGGGGCCTACAGGTAGGTTGTCTTTGCCAATTGAAATTATACCAAGTACCATATACCATTAGAGCACAAACCACGACCGTGGTTCTGGTTAACAGAGCCCAGGACACTTTCATAGTCAGTAATCACCAACAGGAGTCAAAAAATGGGGGTGATCAGGGCACACAGTTTACCTTTCCTACAATTAGTGAATAAGCCTTGATTTTTGATTGAAGCATGCTTATACCCTCCTCCAGGCACCGAAACACCATTACGAGAGCAAGGAAGCGTTCAGCAAGGAAGCAAGGACTAGAGCCACAACAAAAGGCATCACCTTCAAAACATACACGTCACATAAACAAGCCCCCTGGAAGGTACAGCATATTTAGATTGGGCTCATATGCTGTCATGCTGAGGCGGGTTTTAACCTGTCACAAAGTCGTTTTGCTTGTGAAGGTGGAATGGCACAAACAATGCTTCTTAGACTGAGGAGATCAATCAGATCCTTTAAAAGACCCTAGCTGAAAAAAAGGTGTGAAAGTTTGTGTTACTAAAAAATCGGCATTGGCTTAAGTGAGGCAAACTTAATAGGTGCAACAACAACAGTTGATGGACAGAATACAGAACAATGTCATACATTCACCCCAGTACAGATATCTGGGCCTAAATCCATCGTTTTTTTGCTCACCATGCCATTCCAGTTTGAACCCAGCCATATGCAAATCAGTTTTGACCCTGTGCCTCATGGGAACAGTCCAGCCCGAACTGCCAAGCCAGGTCCTCCCTAGACTGGAAACAAGCATCCTAGGACCGGTTTCGAGGTTTCACACCTCTTCAGCCAGGATAGCTTATATCCTGTGGCATGCCTTCTGACTAGTTAATTTCCTGCCTGCTCTGGTGCCAAATGAGCCCCAGAGTAGGAGGTGGCATTCCTCAGGTCTGGGGAAGCCTGGGTCGCATATCAAAGGTGCCAAAGGCTTCAAATCTTCTGCCACCTTTGTAATGCTAAATTACTAGTGTAGAAAGCTGGTTCTTTTTGGTAGGGCCAATGTAAGGGCGCACCATGCAAAAAGTACAGATGACCCTTGGTTTACAGGGCTGAAATTAATAATCCCAAGTGCTCTATTTGTGGTAGTGTGGTCGAGTATTTTAGGATTATCAGATGATAGTGTTAAGCATTTGTTTTACATACAGAGTGAATAAATGAGACACACTCAAAAAGAAATTCGAAACCAATTTAGAAAAATAACACAGACTTTTATATAGTTTCAGACACCAAGATCATCTGAATCAAGTAAAACTACTTTTGTGGTTATGGAATTTTGTAGAAATAGAACATACGATTGAATAATGGTTTTGAGGTTTGAGCCTTGAAGGCGGTAATGTTATCCTATGAGAGAAACATACACTGCATAGATATACCTGCAAAGATTTTTGGAATGTGCCTTCCAGAACTTAAGGTGCTTTAACTGCCCTGGGGTGTTTGGGTGCAGAGATGCTGGTCGCATTGGTAGCCTTGAGCGCTACACCTTAAAGTCAATTGAAGAAGTACCTGCAAAAGAAAGGCTGCAAGTGGGGGCTTGGGAACAAATCAGGCAGAACCCAAAGGGGGGCTTGGCCCTTGAGGGTCTCTGGAGCACAAGGACACAGACGGTTTGCGTGAACCCGGGCTAAGGGTCTCATTGCATTCATTGGAGATTCTTACATTTTGGAATTCTTGCACTTTGGATTTGAGTGTTAGTTGAGGTGTTGAGTATTAAACTTTTCTTATTGTTTCTCTCTAGGTTAACTTTCCGTTTGAATAGGGTATATTTTTAAGGGTATCTCTGTGGATTGTGAATTCATTTTTTCATGGAGCATTTCTATCTTTTTTTTTTATGGCTTCAAACATGCATTATAAGTTTTCAAATTTAGATTATCATGGTGTGGTAGAGAAAAGTTGTTAAAATACCACTGTTACTTGAAGACAGAAAAAGTTGGAACAATGCAATTGTTTTAAAGTTTCCAATCAAATTTTAACGTAAAAAAAAAGAAAAGTGGTTATTTCCGTTGTGTTTTCTTGCTTTCAGTACCATCTTTTATGTAGTACATAGACTATAATTTCCAAGTAGTCTGTCCCACCAACACATGCCAAATTATTGAATCTTTGAAAGGAGTTGTTAGTTAAATTCCCTTAGTTTTTTGTGTGACTCAAGCCTCAAGACTGCATCTAAAGGATTGGCCTTGTCTCATTTCGAAGGAGCCTTGCCTTTGTCAAAATTTAAATGAAATAGTAGAAAGGTGGATGTGCTTTTCCCATAGAGCTGGAGAATGAATTATGCCAATCTAAACTTCTACAGCATTATTAGTTTTTGTTCCTCCCGCTAAACAATTCAGATAGCAGTTCCATCACTCAATTTGAAATATTAGAACACATTTGCGATGTGACCGATTTAGATGTCTAATCCGTATTTCCTCCAAATAATTGAGTAAAGGTGCCATTTTTTTCTATTTTGTGAAAAAATAATAATTGTGTAACTGCTGTGTAGAAATCTTCTGTACATTGAGTAGGCACCAATGCTAATGAAGCTTTTTTGTGTGTTTCAAACTGTAGCTTATTATTAGTCATCTAGTAGCCTGCTAAGGGTATTTTTTAATTATTCGCCAAATAACATGAGAAAAGTGAAAAAGCATCCTCTGATTCGCGTGTCATGATACATGTTTCTTATAAACAAAATCAGTGCTATTTTAAAGTCAGTCACTATTGTCTCAGGTCTTTTTTTATTGCTTTTTTTGTTAATAATTGTTAAAAAGTCTGTGTGAGTAGATGACTGCTTATTTGGCAGCAAGGAAGATAGTAGTGGCATAGAAGTATTGTAGAGTGAATAGTGTACATTTGGGCAAATGGATATGGTGTTGTTTTTAATGTCCCATCCTTCACCCAGCTGTTACTATTTTCTAAGGCTACAATATTACAGAAAGTTACAAAAATGTATATTGTTTTCAGAGTGATGTGGGTATTGTTAAAAAGAAATGTGTCATGAATATTGGTTTATGTTAGCTGTTCAGGTATGTTACTCTCACTAAAGTTTTTTAGGTTGTGAGGATAACTTTTCTTCTCTGTCTATTTCTACTTATAATTCTTTTCAAGTTAGGAATGAATGGCATATCTCCGTCAATGTACATATGGGTTGTTTTTGGACACCTCCCTAACTACTGCACCAGAGGGCTCACTGGAGGTGGTAGCTACGGTTTATTTGTAAATGCTTTCTGACTTCACTTTCAGTTCATGCTCTGATGTTTATCTAGACTAACCATTCTTCCCCTAAAATTGATTGGTAAATAGTTGACACACCAATGGGGACTGGGCTCAGTATGTCTAACATTACAATAAAGGTACCCTTCATGTTTAAGTAATTTTTTTCCTCTTTTCCATAGTTTCAAAGTGCACAATTTGCCTCCGTATTTTCTCAATTTTTAACCATGTATAAGAAAATATAGAAATGCATACATAGAACATATAGAAAGAAATTCAAGCACAGTTGTTAACAGAGTGTTGTGTTTCTATTGTTTAGTTTTGTTGCTTACCTTCTGTTGGAATTTAGGTGTGCACTATTTAATTTTCCTCAGTGGTGGTTTTTCCTTTCTTCTGATTGATTTAATCTGTCAAAAGAAAAATACATTTGTAGAGCTCCATCTTTAAAAAAAATTACTTTTCTTCTTTGCTTTTCATTTTTTCATTTTTTCATTGTACCTGTAAATTACAATTCTTTTAAGGAATTTGTGAGGTAGATTAAAGGAGTTATTTATGTAGTGGGAAAGTTGCTATGTTGTGACTTATTTTTGTTAAATCAATTTGAATTTTTTAAGTTGTGCTTACCTTTTTATTATTTTTAATTTTATGTTCTCTTGTAGTGTTTGTTTTTCTTCAAAGGATATGACATTTTCATAATTTCTGTTACTAAGAATGTGTTTTAATTAATTGTAACATACTTATCTAATAACCTTTGTTTTGTGAATGTTTTGTGCATTATTTAGGAATTAATATAACAATTTCTCTTTCAGTCTAAATTCAACAGAAGAAAAAAATCTGATGTGTATTGACTTTAATACAGCTCTAAATTTATGTAGGGCCTTATTACAAGATTGGCTATCGATGAACCGCTGTACCTGTGTCCTGAGCGCAGAAAGCTTGGCAGTCTGCCTGTCGTATTACGAGATGGTCGGTTTGCATTTCCAAAGACTGCTGCCGGTCCAATTATGAGTTGCTTTACAGCAGGGGAGATCAGGGTAGTCCAACCACCACTTCTGAGACGGTAGAAAGAGAGGTATATAAGACCATAACTCCCCTCAACACACCTCTACATGGCTTCTGGCACCATGGAGACCATCAGACATGTCCTTCTGCTGCTGTACCTGCCCGACCACATTCAAAACCCATTCCACTGCAGATGAAATTGGCAGTAAGACATACAACTATCAGTTTCCGTAGACTCCTCAGCAAAATGATACCCCACCATGGACCAGGCAAGGGAGTTGGGATCCCTAAGTAATTTAGCTGTTTACAGGGATCCTGTCTAGGATTGTTTCATAAGAATAATCAAAAATACATCCGTAGGATGCGCTCCTACGCCAAAACACTGGTACTGCAGAGGCACACTGTTCACAAATGAACGTGAGTTTGCAAATTATATACAGTGATAGTGATGTGTGCATTATTTTGCGTTCCACAACCGCACCTACTCTTCAATATCACTCCTAATTAGCTCTGTCACACATATATTTTGCCCTTTATCACTTGTCTTCTATGGTACTACTAATGGTCACTGCTCATGCAGCTTACCATCTCTCAGGTGTTGGTAAAGTGAGATGGATGTGACTACAACTACCATGCAGCCCTCTCACTCCATCTCTAAGCATTATGCTAGGCTCCTTTTGGCCCTTCTCACTTGTCTGCCATGTCACTACTGATCTTCACTGGTCATGCAGGTTACCATTTCTCAAATGTGGGTGAAGTGCAATTGGAGTGACTACAACTACTATGAGGCCCTCTCACTCCAACTCTAACCAAGATGCGGATCCTCTTTTGACTTCAAAGAAACATCTGTATGGATTTGTCATTAAAGTGAAACACACCTTCTCTGCTACAACTCTGTATTGGACTCTCACCCATCACCCACATGAAAAGGCAATGCCAGTTGATACTAACCACAACAACTGGATCAGCAATCAGGCATGAAACAAACACAATTGTAGTCAGATGACACTAACTATACAACAACATCAAATAGTTTGAAAAGAAATGACGGGACCAATGTCTTTAAAATGATGAAAAGATTTTAATGACAGTATGTCACAACAGGATTATAAACAAAGGTCAATGGCCAGTCCATTCAGTGTCCATGTGCCACAGCACAATGCTATGCCAGCAAACCTTCCCTTACTGACACTGCCAGGGAACTTCCTCACAAAGAGCCATCCAGTGGACGTATCAGGCACCTCGATGATGGTACTTGGTCTTCTCAGGTTTTGGGGATTTTGGTCTGGGTTTAGGGGGATGGGAATGCTGTTTCTCTGGGTGGAGTGGGAAGTGGAATGGATGGGTTTGGGTGCGAGAGAGGTTTTTGGGACTTTGGGTGGTGGTCTGGATTCACAGGGAAAAGGGCAAGGGCAAACATGACATCCTCAGGATGGAGTTTGGGTAGGGAGGAAGAGGGAGTAAAAGTGTGAGCTGAGTCTGCTGTCTGCACTGCGTATTGTCTTGTTGTCTGTTGTGGGGGTGACTGGGAGCATTTGCATTTTTTTGGGTGTGTGTGATGTGGATGTGTTGGTTGTTGTGGAGGGATAGGTGACTGTTGGTGTGGTATCTGTCGGAATGCTGGGTGTTGTGGAGGGGTCTGTGGCTATTGGTACAGGTAACTCTTTCTCAGAACATCCAGGTATCAGCAGGTCTACAGGGAAATTACACTGTGCATCAGCTCTCCTGCTACAGTAATTTTGCCCCGGTCTGGGCCATGGCCCAGACTGCCCACATATCATTGTTAGATCTTGCTCTCTGCAGGCTAAGGCTACGTATCCCACATGGTACACTTGGCTAGCATCATCCTCAAATGCTTATAACAGTATACACACATGGCTCATGGTGTGAAACCTATACATAACAATGCCCATATACCATGATATGATTTGAGGACTAATTCTAGCTACTATGAACTTGAGCCCGCATAGAAAAATGCATGTAACACAAATTTTACTTTCTACTATATTTGCGCTTACCTGCAAAAAAGTGTGGCAGATGGCACTGCTTGCTTGGAAGCTTGCAGTCTTCAGTAACACATCTTCTTATCT
Source organism: Triturus cristatus (assembly GCF_964204655.1). Lineage (NCBI taxonomy): Eukaryota > Metazoa > Chordata > Amphibia > Caudata > Salamandridae > Triturus > Triturus cristatus. The sequence goes on from NC_140593.1 coordinate 264,245,489, forward strand.
CAATAGCCGCCTGATAAGTGGTCACTGTTTGTTATAAAATATGATTTTGTCTCTTGTAACTGTTACTATTTTAAACATATGATTTGGAATGTACATTTTGTAGCCTTTTAATACATGACTAAAACATAGCAACTTTGTTGGGACCTATTTTTGCATTGATCATATATAATTGTTATGGACTCTTTGTGAAAATTACAGGCCAGTAAATGCTTGGAATGAGTGACATCGTGTTTCAAACTCCAATCTGGTTTATTTTAGAATAACTACCTACTGCAAATCAAGCTAAGTAGCGCTTGCTCTCAATCATTTGAAACTTATTTGTATCTGACTTCGTCAAGTCTTTATCATTTGTGGAATTACTTATATGCCCATAAACTCTGATTCTTTAGTTTCTTGTTGGGGTATATTCTGAAATCAGAATGAAGATAGTAAATGTGTTTGGGGTCTATTCTTTGGGCCCTGGCAGTGTTGCTGTGGCAGGAGGCCACTGGGGTGAAACAAATATCTGCTTTGTGAATGTCATTCCAGTTCTCATTTTAATGGTTATAAAATCAGAGATTTTGAACAAAGAGACTCAACTGAAGCAAGTATTCAGTATTGTTTCTTGCCAATATTATACAGTAGAAGCCAAGACCAAGAACTCAAAATGGTTATAATGCACAGGGTATGTTAACTGCTAAATATCGCATTATGAGTTGCCCTTAGTGGTAATCCCTGTGGGTATGTTACTCCAGGCAAGTAGGTGTTTCCCAGAGTGCCTAGACATTTTGGGTCTGAAAAGTTCATACCTGATAATTCCACACCAAGTGTCAATGGAACTGTGGGGGTGCAGGCAGCTGGTGTACCTAGCCCCTTCTTGCCCACCTACCTCCACTATGGGGAAAACAAAGAAATTTGCACCCCAGCTGAAGTGAAATCTCAGTACCTTCCCTCTATGACTGAAAGAGCAGACCCCCACAAATATACCACCTTTTCTTAGATTGTGATAAATATTGCAGATTTGCGCCTGTTTCTCTCTCAGGAAGGAGGAAAAAGATTCAGAACTGTTCTCGGTATTCCTTGGTCCACATGTTATTCCCCGTGTTTGGAGAAATACCTGGTCATCCCTCTTATCTTACTGGAAGATGTTAGCTAGAATCCTACAACAGGGATCTTGCAATTGGGCCATAAGAAGCAAAAATAAAATGATGTCTAAAGTATATGATTATTCCCTTTTCATACTATTGAAGGGTAAAGTAAACATTTAAGTAATCAAATGAGACAAGTCACCTTGTTCGTTCAGTTATTTTACAAAATATTGGTACAGACTTAAGCTTTTTCTCATGAGGACTGCTGTCAGTACAAGATTGCCTAGTTCACCCACTTCACTTCGTATTCATTTCTGCACATTGTTAGTTCCAGACAATGGATTTATTTTGTATTTAATTTTTATCAACTTTTTTCAGAATTGTATACAGTCTTATGACCCCTTCAGAGCACCATGCATACCATTTTTTAAACTGGTATACAATACATGCGAGGTTTAATTTATACAGTGATTGGCAATAGTCATCTGATTTTAGATTCAGCAGTTTTAGGAGTGTGTTGGGGTATTTTCGGATCCTAGCTGGATCTTACCCTCTAAGAATCCAGCCTACGACGATGGAGGTATTAGGATCTCACCACAACCATATCCTTTTGCTGTTGATCCAAAACTCTTTTATCTAAAGCAGAACCAGCCCTCAGATGCTACCCATTGCTGAATCTTGGACCTCTGTTCACAGCCAGATCAACATATTTGTCATCAGTTTCATGAAAATATTACAAATATTTCTTACCATTCTCTAATGGCCTTCCATAAGATGTATTTGTATTCCTATTATTATTATCATCCCATTCAATGATTTTTTTCTAGCTGTTATTCTTTGAAAATTGACTTTTGTGGCGTTTTTATTATTTAATTATGTTTATCTAAAACTGTTTCATTTACCTAAGTAAAGTCCCAGATAGATTGTATGCTCCACTGTCATTCTATTCACCTTGTACTAAAAATATAATTTTAATTTCTGTATTTATACCGTTTTTCAACACTCAAGTACACTTCTGTAGATAAAGCACTTTAATGTGGAACTTCCTTAACTATGAAAAAAAAAGTCTTCTGCAAAAATGTAGTTAGTTAAAAAACAATTTTTCATCTTACTCTTTACTCAATGTTTAATGTTCAAAATATGCTGAGGCACAAGGTTTTTACTAGGAGCCTGCCTTTGGGACTTCCGACGGCTGGGGTTGCCAAATGCCAAGGCTGCCTACTTTTAACTCAACATCATGCATATTTTTCCTGACTATAAATAAAAAAAGAGTCCTCTCAAGAATGCAATGTGAGGATGCAACTCATCCAATCAGAAAACTGTGAGACTGGTAAGGTAAATTCTATATTGATTGATTAATAGAAATCAATGCAATTTAAACACTAATATCATGTGTTAAAAAACAGTCCCTCAGTCATTTTAAAAATGTGATATGTTGATTAACTAGGAACATTAAAAGGGCTAATACAAGAATAGGGAGGAAAGCCATCAAATCAACTCTTAGCAAACTCAATTAGAGAAAATGTTTAACTTTGGTGAGGAATGATAGAAGGTGCGAGTGATACAGGAGGAGATTTGAATGAAGAAGTATAGATCCCTATTAGACGAAAGAAGAGCAACTGTTCTTGAGTTGAAGAGTCACCCTATTGCTAAAGGATCAAGAGGAAATGTGCACTGATTTGGACAATTAATAAATCAAGATTGATGATTCAGTTCAAAGATACTTTATTCGGTTGTCGAAAACCATCAAAGCAATACAAAAAAAAGTACATGTATCACATCATGAAGCAATTATATAAAACATCGTACGAAAAATGATATATTAAAATCATATTATTAATGCCAACAGTTAAAAGGATTTGAGTACATATCTCTTTTTAACAGTACAGTTAGAAAAAGAAAACAAATTCCAGACCATAAGGTGTAATATAGTTAAACACAAGTAAAGTCAGTATTGCCAAATAAAAATGACTAGAATATACAAGGTTGCAAAAGAAAAAAAAAGACTTCAAGCTTATTATCTTGGCATTAGCATCATGAGGCTTCATCTATCAAACCATGACAATGCAAAGATATAATATAATCCAGTCAGTACCACTATTCATGGGCATCCAAGGACAAAATCTTTTGGTGCTTAAACCAAACATTTGTTAGAAATCGACTGATAGCAAACACAAATAAGGGTGAGGTATCACTTTTCATAATCTTAAAAGCCGGAGAGAAATTTGTCGCCCCCAGAATTAGGAAAAACGGGTGCATTCATTTCCTGCAGTGCCCTATGTATTCAGAGTATATGAACAAAATATGTTTGATCGTCTCAGGAGCAGAACCGCAAGCAGGACACAGATTAGTAGACACGTCTTTGTAAGGGATCACAAGGGCTGACTACCCAGCAAAAAGCAAACATAACAACATCTTTGATAAGGGGGGAGCTATAGTGTCCCAAAAGGACTCGAAGATGTGACTTGTCTTAAATACAAGGAACAGGTTAGTTAAGGCCCCATTAGAACCACTTTCAAAATACTGCTCAGATAAATATGCCCAATATATTGATTTTAAACTACCAATTTCAATTTTGGAAGGCAATGCTCAATTGTCCCATAATCTTAGGAGCTCCAGTCTCCTGAACCATTCAAAAACACATTTTAACCAAGGGACTGATTTAACATTGTTCATTCTCATTCTGTCTTCAAGCGAATCTCGTAGTCTTTTAGCTCTGGTGTAGACCTGAGATGGACCCAATAAACAAGAGGCTTCAATGAGGTTAAGTGTGTGAGATCCTGTGCATGCCTAAATAAAAAAAGTGGGGGATTAGGGGAGTACTAACAGGGACTGAGACCAAGGCTCAGGCAAAATTATTCTCAGCAGTGACCAGCCGATGGGTGTCAGCACAGCCCCACACCTCTGCGACATAAAGGGCATCACTCCGCACTTTCATACTGTAGACTTCTATGGCAGGAGATACTGAGCAGGATTGTGTTCCCCTGTGCAGCCGCAAGATAGCTCCTAATCCATGATGAACTAACAACAAGCTTTTAGTGAGTTGGGGCTCCCATTTGAATTTGTCTGAAATGTTAAACCCCAGGTAGTTAAAGCTATTGACTCTTTCCAGCTGTTCATTTTCAGCGTTAATTGTACAGTTCTTTGTAGCACCAGTTCCAAACACCATATATTTAGTTTTGTTGGTAATTAGTTCAAGCCTTCTGGTACTACAGAACCCCACAAATCTGTTGATCAAAGTCTGAAGCATATGAGAGTCTTGGAAATGAGGCAAGTCACCTGCAAAGAGTAAAATGGAGATCTTGTTGCCATTTAATGCTGGTGAATCTTTCCTACAGTCCAAGAGTTCATTCACCACATCATTCATGTATAGGGTAAATAAAGTCAGGGCAAGGATACACCGCTGAGACACTCCTCTCAGTATTGGAATTCACTCTGTAAGCTCCCTCTTTCTATTCCAACAAACTTGAGCGTAGTTGTTTTCATGCAGCCTTTCAAAAAGTTTTTTTCATGCAGCCTTTCGAAAAGTGGAATCTAGTTCAGGACCCTCCATATTTTCCCTCGGAGAACAAAGCTGAATGCGACTCGGAGATCAACAAAGGCCACAAATAGTCTCTGTTTCAGCAATAATATATGCTTCCAGTGTAAGGTGGCAAATCTAAAAACCTGGTCGGAGGTACTAATCCTGGATGGAAAAATTACTTGGAGGGGGTTTAGGATATGCCTTTCCTATACTCATTGTAAGAGTTTATCTAAGACTTGTTTTGCAAAAATGTCCTGCAACTTGTCTGTTTAGCTTACTGGCCTGTAGTTGGATGGAATACAGGCATCACCCATTTTATAAATGGGGATTATTTCCACACCTCATCATGAGTCAGGAATTTCCCCCTGGCTGAAATCGCATTCGTTGATATAACTGGCCCAGACTTGGAGTTAAGATTTATACAGATCACCAGGTACTTTGTCAGGGCCAGGTGATTTAGCTGTTTTTAAAGGGCCAGTGGTGCTAATGCTCTCCTCTAGAGTGAACAGTACAGTACAGTAGAGAGTTCTGTGCTCTGTAGAGAGCACAGAAGAGGGCCAACAGGTCTCTCTGGCATACTTAGAAGAGATATGTGTAACCCAACTATCGGACTGTATATGATAGTTAAAAGATCTTGCAGTGTTGCTATTACTATCTGATTCTATACGCCAAAAGGACCTGTTGTCATTGGTCTTAATTGCATTTTGCATATCCTGCCATAATTTATCTTCCCAGGTTCCTTTTTCTTTTCTTAAGAACACATTGTAATTCTTTCTGGCCTGTAATATATGTGCCTGCTTACAGCTCTTAATGGCTGTTCTTAAAACCAGTTTGGTTTGCTTGCATTCAAGGTTTTACCATTTGACCTCCTTCCCACACTTTGATTGCTTATGGACGACTTCCCTAGTCTTGTAGTCTGCAAAAAACTGTTTATGCATGTTTAATATAGGAATCTTAGACCTGGGGAGATTTTTGTACTCTGATCTGAAACCCACAAACAGACAATACATTTCTGCATGTAGTTTCTGATTTGCCATGACATAAGGCCAGGAAACTCATCTGCGGTTGTTGGCAATTTGTGGTCCAGGTGCTATAGTCAGACAGCCTGTTGAAACTCTACTAAAGGGTTCACCTGACAAAGTTGCTATCGGTGAACTATGGTCACTACGTGTTTGAAGGTCGAATCTCATATCCACTAGTAGTGGCCAGAATCTTATGTTTGCAAGGATATATTCTATGGTACTTGAATAAGGACCTTTTTGAAAGTGGGTGCCATGTCAATGTCCAAGACAGTGCATCCATTACAAGCGCTCAGCCTGTGACTGATGCAAACAGATGTTAAGTTGAGAGCAGAAGACAAGAAATTTTACTGGCATTTCCCAGTTAAAGGAGGGATGTTCCATTGCTTGTCTTTAGCTTAAGTCAACTCATTGATGTAGGATGATGGCTCAAAAGAAGTGTTAAAGTCTCCTGCGACTATTATCCTTAGTGTTAGAAATGAGGGTCTCTAGTTTTCAGAGGTAGGTACCTTTGTCCAAATAGGGACCCTTGCTTCTAGTCAGGGTAAGGGGGATACACACTTTAGGTAACCCATGCTCACCCCACCCCCTGGGTAGCTTGGCACGAGCAGACAGACGTATCCCAAAGGCAATATGTAAAGTATTTCCTCTCAAAACACACAGTATTACAGTGATAACACCACAAATCAACACCACACAAGTTAAGGACAACTAAAGTATCTTAATCTAAACTCAACAAGACCAAAACGACAAAAATCCAACATACATTGAATAAGAATATGACTTTTTAAAGGTTGCAAACAAGTGGGTCCATAGGAAACTATGGATGCGTGATTTCTCACTACCTGTAGATGCGTCAAAATTCACAAGGCTTAAAAGCCGCAGAGTTGAGAAGTGTTGAAAAACAAAGAGATGCGTCAGTTCCTGAGGCCATGGGGAGAAGTGATGCGTCGAATCCGGTCTGTAGGGGGAAGTGATGCGTCAATTCCGTCGATTCCGAGATGGTTGTGGTCCGCAGGTGATGCGTTGGGAAAACTTGCCACATAGATATGATGTGTGAAAATCCGGGATGCGTTGGCAATCGATGCGACATCATCGAGCAGCACTGCATCAGTTTCTTCAGCCGCGATCCCTCAATGCATCGGTTCTTGCAGCGGCGACAGGCGGCAGGCGCTGCGTCGATTTCATCAGCGGCGCAGCAATGCGTGGAGATTCTTCTTGAATAACTGTGCTGCATCAGAAAAGCAGCTGCAAGAAAAGCAATGCATCAGAACTTTGGGTTTCTTCCAGCTCCCAGCAGCAGGCACAACCCCCAGAGGCCCAGAACTGGAACAAGCACCTCCTGGCAGGTCAGAACTCTCAGCAGCAGAGTTCAGTGGAGCTGGGGGTGAAGTCTTTGTATCCCTGAGACTCCAGAACAGGAGGCCAGCACACACAGGCCCTTAGAGATCTTCTTCAAGCAGGTTCAAAGCAAAGTTCCAGCCTTTGTCCTTTCCTTGGCACAAACAGCAACTGCAGGCCAACCCCACACAGCACACAGCAAAGGGGCGGTACTCCTCCTCACAGCTCTTCAGCTCTTCTCCCTGGCAAAGGTTCTTCTTGAGTCCAGAAGTAATCTAACTCTCTGGGGTTTTAGATTTATTACTTATTCCGCAAATTGTCATGGTTCTCTTTGTACAAGAGTTTCTGAGCTCAGTCCAAACCAGTTCTGTCCTCACTGGTGCAGTATGACCACAGGGGGTGGGGACAACATTGTCCAAGGGAGATAGGCCCTATTTGGGTGCACAGCAATCTCCTCCCACTATTGCAAATGGAGCCCTTGCACTTTGACACTGATCAGCAGTGGCAAAGTGCCCAAAGCAACTAAGCCAGCAAAAACGACATCCAGCACAGCATCAAAAATACAGGAGGTAGAGGCAAAAAGTCAGGGGAAACCATTCCAAAGATACCACGTCTAACACTTAAAATATGACTGGCATGATTCAAATAAATTATCAAGGAGGGCAAGAACAGGCTGTTCATCACCAATGAGGGTTGATCTTGCATAAACATTAATTAATTCCAAATTTAATCCAAGGGAGAATTTGAGTGTAACCCATTTAATGACAGGTGAACCAACCATCAGAGCATTGTGAACGCATGAGAGGTCATTTTTTTACTAGAATTAAAAGCCCACCACTAGCCCTTCCAAATGTTCTTGGTTGTCTAGCTTCTACGCTGTATGACATAAAACCATTTACACACACTTTTGGTGGTTGCCCAGATATTCTGGAATATGCAAACATTCTAGTCACTAATATAAGATACCCAATCAAGGTCGACCAGTTTGGACATAATACGTTCAAGGTTCCAGGAGATAACAGTAATATTAGTATGAGAGGCACAGCCAATGCTGGTGCACTGAACATTAGGCAAGTGTGGGTTTTTAACCAAAACCTCATCACATGGACTATTGTTACTCCTCCCCTTCCGTGGCCCAGAAATCGCAAACTTAAAATTAGCATCCATGTTAACATTACTACAATGATCAAGAGTAGCATCAAATAAAGAAGTTCTTAGCACAGGACAATCTCCACACAAGGCAGCTTCACCATGGTGTAAAAGTCAATCATTAGCATTCTTCTGTCAAAGCAAAGTAGAATGGATTCACTTAGGGTGAGTTGCAAGGATTGTTAGAGAGATCCAGTAGAAGCTTGTCAGCTGGAGGGCATATCTTCAACTTGATGTCAGTCTTAGGCATATCATCTAAGTGGCTAGTACGTAATTCAAACTTTGGCCGTTTTTCGACCAGCCAGCCGTTACTCAAGGTTTGAAGGATATAATCATAAGTGGCAGAGTCAGTTGTATAATGCCTATCAAAGACAATGTCTGACCTGATTATAGAAAGACAACTGCGCTTGAACCTCAACAAATAAATGGCTTTATTATATAGTAAATCAATGTCCTCGAATGATCCAGGGGGCAGTTTGGGTACCTGGGTCATGTCTATTGTACTTCCACGATTGTCCACTTGATCAATCTGGGGTGAAAACTCCCTGGGATGCGGATACTGTTGCTGGGAGTACCTTCTGAGGGCCACGTGCCTCATCCCCATTGTGAAAATAAATGAGGATCGATCATTCAGTAAGGAGGGAGGAGGTGGATGATCATAAGTCGGCTGAGGGCAATTTCACGGACAGGAGGGGGACATTGGCTGAGACCAATGGCTTTGGGTGTGACGATCCCAGTTGATAGTCGGAGCTTCTGCTCTAATAGTTCACCAAGGCTGCTGGTTACGAACATTTAGACCAGGGCCCTGGGACTCGACCTTAAATGTCATTGTTAGAAGCTCCGGTCTGGTGAAGTTTACTCTGGCAGGTGCAAGTTTCCATTTGGTGTTCATATCATAGATACAGTAGCAGTTACATTTTTGCAGGTCTTGATGGGACCAGAGGTACCTGTCGCATCATCAGAAGATCTGCATAGGCCCCTGGTAGTGATGGCAGCATCTTTTATTAGAGTCTTGAATTTTTTTTAAGATATCAGGGGACTTGGGAGACTTATCAATGCTTGCTGGTGTATTTGTGTTCAATTGAGATTCTACTTCTCCAATAAAATGTCATTGAGTGTACAGTCCCTGTTAGGAATGGAAGACACACTAGTTTCTTTCCCCTGGGGCTTTCTTGATTTATTAGTGCAAGCTGAGGATTTAAATACCTCCGTTGCTTTGCGCTTCTCCATAGTTAGTGATAGCCGTTTGGTTATCGATAAGATAGGTAGATGTAAATTCAATGAAATACAAAGTCGCTCAGGAGGGTCCCAGTGACGAAACTTGAAATAAAACAAGGGGTTTAGCAATGAACAACAGTACCTTAGACTGTGGAGGTTGTCAAAAGGGGAACTCAGCCCTGCCTCCTTTGGGCTCAGTCGGGAGTGGACGGGCCTGCACTTGGCCCGGGTTTCTCCCTGGCACGTTCCGCGTGGGTCCTGCGCAGCGGGACTGAAATCCACCAGAAATGGTGCTGATGAACTGAGCCACAGGTGATCCTTTCAGAGGGAATTATGGGACTTTCAGTCCCCAGTGGTCACGGGTACTCCCACAGCGGCTATCCCCAGATATTGTTGGTATCCTTATGCACTGCAGGGCTGTGCAGGCCTCCTTTCCACATCAGCAAGGCAGCCGGAAGAGTCTCATCCCCGGTAGGGGTGTCAGGTCAGCAAGCACAGCCCCTGAAGTGCGGGACTGCAACACGTCAGAAATAGCATCAATGAAATGAGCCACAGGTGACTCTGTCAGAGGGAATTATGGGACTTGCAGTCCCCAGTGGTCAAGGGTACTCACACAGCGGCTATCCCCAGATAGTGTTGGTATACTTATGCACTGCAGGGCAGTGCTGGTCTCCTTTCCACATCAGCAAGGCAGCAGGAAGTGTCTCACCCCCAGGAACGGGTGTCAGGTCAGCAAACACAGCTCCGTCAACACATTGATGATTCATAATAATACAAGATACCATTAGGCACACACATAACCTTGACTCAGATGGAAGCAAATAAATGAGGGACAAAATTATAAAGATTAAGTGAGAGCCCTGAGAGAAATCAAGGTAGAAAGATACATCTGCACAAAATGGTGCAAACCCTTTATTTCAACCTAAATTATTAGAATTAATGTTAACTAACAGTTTTATATTATTCCAAAATTTAGACATTTTTATTTTATTTACAGAAAGAAATTCTCATCCTTATACCCGAATAAACAAAACAACCAATTTAACTTTATTTATTTTAAATGATTAAATGTATTAATTAATTATTCTAAGTGAAGCTTTTTATAGTACTTAATACAAATTAATAACATATATTTTTATATAATTTATAATTTCAAACACTTCCCAACCTATTCCTTTACAAAACAAGGTACTCCTTAAAACGCATCATGAATTGACACAAAATAATGAGTTGCCTGTATTACTTAATACACTAATTAATTCATTGATACATAATTATTATACATTAATTTATTATATTTCCTACCCTATTTCCCTACAAATCCAGCAACCAAATATAATTGTTATTAAATTAATAAAGTATTTATCATCAAATACAATAGTACAAACGTATAATATATATTCATCAATAAATGGTTTTAACAAAATATGATAGGATATAATCAAATACTCCAATAAATTAGTGCATTAAAAAATACTAACACATAATCACTTAAAACATAAAAGATATTCATATAAAACTCTAAAAATAATAAACTTTACATATATAATTAATACTGAAAAATACAACAAAAGCATGACACTGTCATACATCGATATTAGATTAAAAAACCATATTACTAACATCAGTCATTTTCGAAATTATGAGTCGATATTAACATAGAGCATAGGTATTTGCAAAGCTGCTCATGGGCAATATGGGGGAAACCATAACTTTGGATCAAAACACGTACATATTTGAACAGATATGTGCGGCCCATACGCATACATACAAATGCAGTGCACCTATTAATATGTCCCAGCTCCCAGTGACAGCCTAGTGGGCTGCCAGAATGTCAGTCCATTTTCAATACTAGTAGTTCTGAAAAAGGAGTTAATACCATTTTAAAACCGCCTGTAGGAGTCCGAGGTGCACATCTGAGTCAGCTGGGACCTTTACATTTTTACAGACACAAGTGTCTCTAACCCTTTAACTCGGCTGTCCGTAAAGCCTCTGTGCATATTAAATATATTGTTCTACTATGCTACAATTAATTTCAGACATCCAATTTCGAGATGTACACCCCTTCTTGTATTAATTACCCAGCAGGCTCTTTGCATACACGAATTAAGTTCATTGTTTCATTTTCATGCATGGCGTGCCATCAAATTTATTTTTACTGGCATCATCTGCACATTGGTCAAACCTCTATTCACAACATGGTTTTAGAGTCTGCTTTCCTCCTGTGGCGTATTTAGTCTCCGTCATGCTTTATTGCTTTAGCATAGACCATTGCTTTTTCTTAATGACCCTGCCAGTCACGCTAGAATCAATCTACCTGTGCACACGAATTTCTCGTCTTCTCACTTAATCAGCAGCGTGCACTGACACGGCTCCAAGAGAAACGACACATTTTTAAAAGAGCTTCCTGTTCACCGGACAATTAATTAGTTGTCGATTTTGCTGTCTTCTTTTCTGTAACATTTCATTGCTAGTTTAATGCCCGTGTAAGAAATCGAATTTTCCCTCCAGGTTAAGTATTTTCAGTGTAGCATTTGGCATTACCGTGCATATAAAAAATTCAGCTCGGCATTAAATATGAAACATTTCACCAGCTGCCCATACCACAGTATTTGACATAAAATATGAATTAATGAAGTTAATCATGGAATATGCTTGAATTTATCTTAATTCCCAATAGTAGAGCGATTTAGTCAAGTAGCTTTCAAAGTAATTTTATTTAATGCCTAAAAAAGAATTTCATAGCGTGTATATCAAGTTTAATTGTAAATGAATCTACCCACTACCTGAAAGAAAAGGTTGAGGTAAAATTCAGTCGAGTAAATCCGTAGTGAAAAGAATGCACCGGAGCCCTGGAACCCTGCTAAGATCTCAAGCATATCTATATACCATATACTAATGTCCATAGAATCTAAATACAAAGTATTTAGGTAGTTGCTGGTTAGGCTGCGAATCTGATGGGTTTTCGGCCCTTCCAGGGCCTACTTTGAATTCTCCTAGCAATCCGACTATCACAGTGAAGCAGATGTACTTTGCTAACTGTTGGGTAACCCTCAGTACTCATTTTAATATTAAAGCCTCTTTTCATGATGTGGGTTATGTAAAATAAGTGGAAAGAGGTATATTATCAGAATTTCTTGCACTGGCTTCTGCCTCCATTGAATAGGATTTCTCTTCAAGCCCTCGTTCAGTGAATGCAAGCTTGAAACATTCTAATATGTGTCAGAAACCATTGCATGAATTAAAACATGATGGTTGGGTACATTTTCGATTTTTGAGTGAATTTCTTCTACAAAAGAATATTGAATAAATATAATTTGATTTCTAATAGCCCTTGAACTATTCAACGCGGACAACTCAACTACGCCCACAAGTGAATTGCCTATGGTGAAATCGCACCTAATATGTTATTTTTTTACAAATCTTTGGGACTTTCAACATGCTCCATCCCATTGCTATTTTTTTGTTTTTCAAAACAAAATTTATTGTCAACAGTCAAAAGATGCCTGTTAAGGCCAAGTACCAGAACAGGAACACATACATAATCCTGATGATGTAGATGTTTTGTAGCCAAATATGTAGAGAAGGATCTTATGCATATCAACCAATTATATTAACAACCAACTGACGTGTGATATATCCATTATGTGATACAACGCATGTCAAGTCTGCCCCAGAGTGAATAGTTAAGTCGCTGATCCCGTGTTCGCCCCGCCTTGTGGTAGTCATGGCTGATGTCAATCTATTGTGCGAACTGGGATGGGTTCTAACTAAATCCCTTGGAAGTCTGCCCATTTCTTCCAGATCTTAGGATGTTTCTGGGAACAACCCTGTGCAGCAAATATAGGTATCTCCAACCCCATACAGAAATCAAGACCCTTCTTCCAAGCCCCAAGAGAGGGCGGGGAGGCGTTTTTCCAGGCCCTCGCTATATCCCGCTTTGCGAGTGTAAGACCCAGTAACAGCAGGTGGCGTTTATATATGTAACCCCCCATGTCATCAGTTCTGTGTAGAAGCGTCAATCTGGGGAATAAGGGATGTCCCACCCCAAAACCTGTGACATACATGCAAGAACCCCGTGCCAGGACCTGGAGAGTGACGTGCATAGCCATACTGTATGGATAAGGGTTCCCTCGGCCGCCTGGCATCGCAAGCAGAGTGGAGAGGCAAAATGTCCTGCCTGCCAGAACCGATACCTGGTGTAATATACCCTATGGAGGTACTTGAATTGTATGTATCGTAGTCGAGTCGCTATGGCGGCAACTCGTGGGGATGCCAACACCTCGGTTCCGTCCTCATCATCCAAGGGGTCCAAGTCTGACTGCCAGGCCTCCCGTGTTTTAGATAGTGTAGTGTGGCTGTTCATGACAAGTGTACGGTAGATTAGGGTGATCTTGTGTTCCCCCAGGTCTCCCATGAATACTTTTGCCTCAAGAGGGCTAAAATCAGGTATGGTCTCCAAGCGTGTGAGGTATGGAGAGAAGGCATAGCGGGATTGAAGATATTTGTTAAATTTCGATCATGGCATTGCATATTCTTGCTGTAATTCGTGAAAGGGCTTCAAGGTCTGACCATAGAGAACATGCCCCATGGTGGAGAGTCCTATAGCCTCCCATCCTGAGAGGCCAGGTAGCCCAGCGAGTTGCAGCAAGAGGCCATTGTGCCAGAGGGGAGCCTCCTTTGTTATTCTTCCCCACCTTTCCAGCTGACGTTTCCATAATTGAAAGACTGTGGCGGTTGCATCCCTTTGCTATTTTTAACTTGTCCAGGTATGCTGCACTTTTCTAGACTTTACAGTTCCATCGGAGAAGTCAGCAGAATAGGCAAACACCATGCAAGCAATGCAGCGCAGCATTGTGCTGTGACCTTGAAATGAAGCTGTTTTGGACTTCTGCAGCCCTACTCCATTGCAACCAATTTTCAGACTTGTGAGTTACCTTTCTAAGGGTGCATCACTATGCCTCTAACTCACACATTTCATGTTGACGGCCGACATTAATTTCCAGTGATGACTAGCTCTTATCTCTAGAGCAGCGATCGTCCATGACTCCAAACGTGCTCCTTGCACTGACAAGCTCCTCCTCACAGCCTCCGCCTTTGTGAATGACACCCTTCATGCAGGACTTGAGATGGTAACTCTTCAGCGGGACTAACCAGGTTCCTGTAACCAACCTGCACTCCATTGCGGTCAGCCTCAACTTGTGACTTTCCCCCAGTCCAGTGTGACAAGATAACTATAAGTGGTGCTTTGCACTTGTTGGTGATATTTTAACCTAAAACTTTAAAATCTACTGATTCAACTGATTGGATTTTTGTTGTTTTGATGTCATTATTTCTGTTAAAATTGACTCTTTCTCTAAATTGATATTTTATTGCCTTTTGTTTTTTAACTTCCTTCAGAGGGAACAAGTCACAAGTAATATCTGAATCAGGGTTCATTATCTTGAATCCGTTTGAAGAAAGTGAGAAAAAGCTTCAGGAGAAATAAGGTGGTGTAGCAGGGCCGGAGCAGGATTCTCAATTCTCAATTCCACATGATGAGTTCTACCAGTCAGTTCTCTCAATGGTGGATTTCTGAAGCAAACATCTTGCAAATAATTAAGAGGAAGAAGCAGACAGCATATGAAGATTGTTCCACAATATCAGACGAACTTACTGATTAACCACACTAAAGAATTTTGGTTATGAACAAAATGCTCCAAGCATTTGCGGTTCTTGCAAGTAGGCAAAACACAATGTGATGTCATCAAATTGATACAGCAGGGTTTGCTAAGCTATTCTTTTGTGAGTACAAAATGTGTTTTCTTTGGAACGGCTTAATGATGGGCTACACATATGTTGAAATCATTATCTGCAAATGTTTTCAAATTAGAATTTTATTTGACAATGAAGATCACAATTAAGATCTGCACTTGGCTTTACCTTGTGCTTATATATTTGGTGGTAACTTTATGCCCTACCTTGTTTCCAACACAATGTGCTGAGGACATTAGTCTGTGAGTCTTGAACCTATTATATTGCTCTCCCTCTGAGAACTTTATTAGTGAGTTTGTGAACATCCATTTTTATAAAGGGTTGGGGCACCAAAGTTTCCAGACACTGCTTATCAGTGCATTTGGCACAAAATGTACATCAGCATTAGGTACTTGCTTGTCCGTGTAATCTGTCAGGGATCAGCCTCTCCCAGAGACTTCTCTTTAACCTTTAGGGCAAAGAATCTTGTCAAAGCACAATGCTTTTCAAATGGCAAGGTGGATTGAATACACTAGACCTTGGTGTGAAGTGTCCACATCTAGCCAATACACAGTCTGCCCCGTTTCCTTCCAAACAGGGTCTGACAACCGTCATATCATGACACAGGGAGGTCATTTTATGACATGATCCCAAATGTGGTCTGAGAAGGTGAGGAAATTTCTTTATATAATTTTGAGTCACACTTACCCTTCTAATTCCATTTAACATTTACCTTAAAATTGGTGGTGTTTAAAATGTTTACTTTACACAGTTGGCCAGCGGGTTGGTTGTTGAACCCACCTGGCTTGAGGCAGGCAGTTGCAGCCTTGATCTAGCTAAATCTGGAATCATGGCAGATGCAGCCCCACCTGAGAAAATAAGGTTTCTACCAGATCGGTCGGATTCAGTAACTATGGCAGGTACAACCAGGCCAAGAGTCAGTTGCAGCCTCAGAAGGGTTTATGCAGTCACCATAATAGATGCGGCCCAGACTGGGCAATTAGGAAGTTGTAGCAAGTTTGGGCCAATGCAACAACGATAGCAGATACAGCCCTGATTGGGCCGATAGGCAGATACTTGAAGCAGATTCCACCAGGAGCCATTTTTTGGGTCACACTTAGCTCGCTCTCAGGTTGTCAGTTCTCTCCGGATGTCCCTCAGTCTCTTAAACACTGAGTCTTTTTCCGTCTCAACACACTCTTCACCTGTAGGTCCAGGCAAACTCTTAACCTTTCTCAGCAGGCATACAGGCAGATCCCCGGCTCCTAAAGCAGAAAGTGCTGACATCAAGTGATTTCCCATAATCTCTGGGAGAGTGGGTGTCACACAGACACCAGCCCAGGTCACATGGCAGTCATTTGAGTACTCTGTCAAGCTTGCCCTTCTCTGGTCATGAAGGACTTAGAACTGGAACAGAGTGGGATGGTGTGGATCACACTTTTATATGTAACGTATAGACTGGGGACATGAATCCACTGTCTTAAACCTCAGAAGTGATTTACACTGGCTTTGTTTCCAAGTGTCCTTCTGAGGCTGCTCACCAGGCATAACATATGTGTAGAGTGATGGTTATTTTCAAAACTAATGAATATTGTAAATGCAATGCTCAATTTATGAGTAACTCCTCCCCCCCAACTGGATTTGGAGCAAGGCTGGCTAGAAAGACAAAAGGAAAGCAGGCCTTTGTGTGACCTTAATCTGACAGTAACAGGTTAGGCAGAACACCAAGACAACAGAAAACCACACCACCTACAAGGACACCATGACGGGCTACCATAACCAGATCAGAGCCACGAAGAGGAACTTCATCCACAACAAAATCCTGGCCAACTCCACCAACTCCAAGGAATGTTTCAGTGACATTGAAGAATTCACCAACCCACGCAGCGAAGCCACAGACATCACCCCATCCCAAGACCTCTGTGACAAGTTTGGAACCTATTTCCACCTCAAGATCAAAAACCTCTACGACAACTTAATCGACCATCCACCAGGTGCCACAGACGGCCGCCCGCCCCCAGAAACACGGGTCAGCCCACCATCTCCAAATGGACACCAATCACGGCAAAAGACACCGCCTCGACCATGAAATGCATCCACTCGGAGGCCGCCACCGACCTCTGCCCCCTCATATCAACCACACAGCTGTGGCTGCCATCGCACTCGAACTACAACGCACCATCAACACCACCTTCAAAACAGGCACCTTCCCAGACGACTGGAAGCGCGCAGAAGTCAGACCTCTACTCAAGAAGCCCACAGCTAACCCCACCAACCTCAAGAACTATCGGCCCATCTCGCTCCTCCCCTTCGCAGCCAAAGTTGCAGAGAAGACAGTCAACAGGAAACTGACACGATTCATTGAAGAAAACACCGTCCTCGACCCGTCCCAATCCGGATTCCGAAGCAACCAGAGCACAGAGACTGCCCTACTCACCACCACAGATGACATCCGCACCCTCCTGGACCAAGGCCAGTCTGCAGCCCTCATCCTACTCGACCTATCAGCGGCCTTCGAGACCGTCTCCCACCGCACACTAGTCGCCAGACTACACGACGCAGGCATACAAAGAAAAGCCTGGACTGGATCCGATCATTCCTCACAGGAAGAAGCCAAAGGATCAGACTCCCACTCCTCCTCTCCGACCCCACAAAAATCACCTGTGGAGTCCCACCGGGCTCATTCCTGAGCCCCACCCTCTTCAACATCTATATGGCCCCCCTCGCAGCCATCGTCCGACAACACGGCCTCAACATTATATCCTACGCTGACGACACCCAGCTCATCCTCTCCCTCACCAAAGACCCCACCACTGCCAAACTCAACTTCCCGAAAGGAATGCAAGACATCGCAATCTGGATGACCAACAGCTACCTGAAGCTCAATGCTGAGAAGACAGAAGTCCTTATCCTCGGTACCACCCCTTCTGCATGGGATAGCACCTGGTGGCTGACTGCCCTCGGAAGCCCACCTACCGCCTCAGACCAAGCCAAGAACCTCGGCACCGTACTCGACTCATCACTCACCATGAACCGACAGGTTGACGCCGTCACCTCCAGCTGCTTCAACACCCTCTGCATCCTCCGCAAGACCTTCAAGTGGATCCCTCCTGAGTCAAGGAAGACAGTCAGTCACCCACGCACTCCTCACCAGCAGACTGGACTATGGAAACGCACTCTACACCGGCATCACCAAGTCCCTACTCAGCAAACTCCAGACAATACAGAACACCACCTCCAGACTCGTCCTCGGCATCCCCCAACACAAACACATCAGTCAACACCTACGAAGTCTCCACTGGCACCCCATGGAGAAAAGAGTCACTTTCAAAATCCTCACTCACACCTATAAATGCCTAGACAACAACGGACCCAAATACCTCAACGACAGAATCAACTTCCACGTACCCAAAAGAAACCTCCGATCTTCCAACCTCGCACTGGCCAAAACCCTGCACATCCACAGAGCCAGAGCAGGCGGAAGATCCTTCTTTCACATTGCAGCCAAGACCTGGAACGAACCACAGCCAGACATCAGACACGCCCCCTCCCTGAACACCTTCACGAAGACCCTCGAGACCTGTCTCTTCGGCTAAACAGATCTGCGGACCTCCCCCCTCAGCGCCTTGAGACTCTCACGGGTGAGTAGCGCGCTTACAATTCCCTGATTGATTGATTGATTGATTGATTGATTGATTGTTTGAACCCTCCAGGGTATCCTGTGGAGGAGGGAAACTCCCTCCACACCCTCGGGGCCCTTTGTCCAGTCCACTGTGTGGGAGCAGTACACATCTCCCCACTGGAATGGAGAGCAATCAGTAGTCAGGTGACAGTTGGACACTTCCAGAAAGGCTGTTTAGTTTTAGGCAGGAACAAGACATCTTTCTAAACATGTCTTTTCCAAACCTTTTATGAAAAACCTGACCTTACAATTGAATTGGATTTTAAATACTGTAACAATAAATGCATTCTTGGATTATTTTTCTAGTTGTTCTCAAACTGAATTGAGCACATATTCAGTGCAATACTGTAAACCAGTGTTGGCCAATGGGAGAGCCAGCCTTGCTACATTTAAAAATGTCTACAACATTAAATATACATGTCCTACTTGTAAATACTGTGCTGCTCGCCCCATGGGCATTTATGGTCCACCTTATGGATGATTTATGGGTATTAAAAATGAAGATTATGGCTGGCAAAAGAGTTACTTTGCAAGGTCAAAATAACAGTTTAAGACTGTACCCTCAGTCACCAGTGGCAGACCAGAACACAGGTGTTTACAATGCTACTTTAGTGGATGGCACAGTAAGTGCTGCAGCCCACTGGTTTTTTTCAATTTACAGGCCCTGGGTACATGTAGTATCATATACCCTGGACTTACAAGTAAATAAAAATGAGCCAATCAGGTGTAGAACAATTTGACCATGTTTGATGGGAGGGCGCATGCACATAAGTAATTGCGAGCAGGGGTAACATGTGCAACGTCCTATGGCCAACAAATATGGGTCCTTCAAAAGAAGGCAAAAATCTGGGGAATACCTCACCAATGATGGTCATTTCCAATAATGATCATCTGAAAGATTTACTAAAAAGCTTGAAAAATTAATTTGGAGGCCTTGTTCATTATCCTGAACATCACAAACATCAATATCTTCATCTCCTTAATGATACTAGCCAGCAAGAAGACACTGAAGTGCTTCCTCAAACTAAATTCCACCCAGACTGAATTCGCTAATCATTGCAAGCAGCAATATTTACAATAATGACAACTGAAGAAAAATCTATATGATTTCTCTCCATTCCAATCAAGTATGCAAAGTTTGCTTCAAGATGAACATCACAAAAAAAACCTAAGATCACCTGGAACCAGCTGAACGTGATTGCAAAGTGAAGCCTTTATTTCCTGAAACCACCTTTAGTTTAGCAGAATAGGTATTGGTCTTGGACAAAAACAATTTAAGCAACACCTTGCTTTCAGGAATCCTAGAGACCCACCTGAAACAACTGAAGGATATCGTTCAATCTGAAGACCTGTCTCAGCAAAGGTCTTCAGGATTTTATTATGGAATTACTGAATCATTCTACGCCATCTCATTATAAATCTGACAGGTTAGATCTATTACCCAATCTTTGATAAATGTGGAAACTTATCTATTCAAGCAAAACAGAATTGTTCGATCATCCCCACCACCCCCTGTCAATTGTACCCCATGGCACTTTTTATTTAATATATTTTGATGCTTTTGATTTCCCAGTATTTGGATGATAAATCCAGTCTTTTCTTACTACATGTCTACAGTTTATATGATTGAGGTGGCCTACAAAGCAGCCATCTTCCAGTTAGTGAAGTGAAAATCACAAAACATACCTTGGATATTACTACTAACAGGCAAAATGAAAAATATCAACAACACTATCATATACCATTTCAGTATAGAATATTTAAGAAATGCGAACCATAAAGGAGGCATATGGAAAGGAGTTGCAATAAAACAGGAGCTACATTTAAGGGTGAAGTCACAATATATCCAAATCAATCCATTTTATGATTCCATGTTGCAAATGAAACATCCCTCTTGAATGTATGGCAAAAACAGTTGACCCCAGGACTAAGTCTAAAACCACATACAGCATTCATAAGACCCCCTGTCCCAATGACAGACAGACACAAAGACCTCTAAATATCCTGATGAGATTTACTAATGAAATCTATCAATGGACTGTCATCCTTGATCAATTATTATAATAATCCACCACATCCAAATAGGATGTGTATGTCACAGTGCTCCTGGACCTTTCACAATATATGATTAGTTCTTAAAATGATGCCACTCAGATCATTTACATATATTTAAATTGATGACTGATGACAACGCCAACCATAGTTCCTAAAAATTGATGAGCCACTCCAATCTTGAAAAGGTTAATTTCTTGCATCTCATCTTTTAATAGACCATTCAAAATAATCCTTGTACAATGCCTGCAGAGTATCAAGTCCAACTCATCAATGGCTCACAAAGTCCCCTAACAGAAACTGAGCAGGGGTTGTATGATGTTACAACGCATGCCATTACCCTGCATGCATTTGTAATGCAAATCTTTACCCTGACTTGCTGTTGTGGTGCTCTGGAAGTTGGAATAGTTCAATTTACTATTCCAACTCCAGTGTGTGCAACACTAGGGAAGGTGTTGGAGTTAACTTCAACACCTTCTACCCCCTGCTACACACCTTTCGCATTGCAACAGCATGCAGGGTAATGGCATGCATTGCAATGCTTGCGGTGAAATGGCTGTTTCCCCTGAGCAGGTAATGGTACTTTGGCTGCCACATTCATTATATTGAAATACTTTCAAAGGAGAATATTCTTCATTGCAGGACTCATAGTTATGCTCAATTCACCCATCCATTACCCAGTTCCACTAACTTTGTAAATTATACAGTCACATGTTTTATCGTCCTGAGCAGTCAACTAAGCATGAATACTCAGTTTAGACCATAACAAAATTTTTGTTATGCCAGACCATACAGACCATTACAAAAGATTTACTATGCCATGCAGAGCCACCTTGCGTGGCTCTGTGTGGCATAGTAAATCTGAAGTAATAGAAGGCAGTGGAAGGTGCTGCCATTTGTTAGTCTGCACTGGGAAGGTGTTTATGGGTAGAGTGTGGGTATTCCCATGCATCTACCCATGTTTTTCTGAAATATTCCCAGATTTTCTAACACTAGTGCACCTGGGACGTGTCAAAATGCTACATCTGCCAAGCGTTCCACAGTACGGGCAAATGGCTACGGAGAACCACGCCTCCATGTAGCCACAGGTGACCACTGCCCCACCCCTAACAATGGCGGTTCGTACCTGGCTTGCTGCTGCTGGCTGGTGTTCCTTGTGATTCATGCTGAACGAAGGTGGTCTCCGTGAGGGAAGGCAGGCTCTCGATTTTGACACTGGGACTGGATGCATAGCGAGCACCGGCTCTCGCGACTGGGAGGCGCGGTGGTGATTACCACAGGCACGGACAGCATCGTCTGGGAAGGTAAGGAGGAGGCGGGCATTTCCCAAACGGCAGCTGGGATTTCTCGGCGGCTACCTTCGGGTTCATCGACCCCCCGGGGCCGGGAGCAATTGGACGAAGCGGCTGCCGTAATTGTTTTGTCAGAAATTAAAAGACACGCTAATTTGAAGAGGAATCAGCAGGGAGAGCCTCTTGAACACAACGGGGGAAAGCAAATATATTGAATAAATATAGCACCTCCTGGTGAGGGGTAGAACTGACGGAGAGGAAGACCCAAGGAGTAAAATAGGAATCAGGAGGCCCTCTCGCCAAGGTGAATAAAGGCAAGGCTAGGCTGGGAAAGAACACGAGGAAGATACATCACATGCTTCTGTGCACTGTAGACACGACGGTCTTGAGGTGCCTACCGATGCGCAGACACAGGATTATTTTCTCCGAGGCGAGGTGATTATCTCTGCGTTACAGTGCCTGTGGTTCCAGCGCTGCAGTTAGTCAAGGTCATTCAGAGACCAAATTGTCTCCCCTGTGCTTTCGGAGAACATTGTGAAATGACTACAGTGAAGGAGAGTGCTGCTACTACATAAGTAGACTGTAACTGGATGGGCTCTTGGTGTCTGGTGTCTGGTGCTTGGTGAGCAGGGCTGTCCGCTTTGTGCGGGGGAGTCGGAGCGAATCTAATCCAAGGAGACCCATTTGGAGTTGATTTGGGCAGAGTGCTCTAGGTGCAAAGAAGTTACGGAGGAGTGAAGGGGAGACACTAGGGGACATTGGGTGAAAAAAAATGAAAGAGGGCTGTAAGAAGCAGAGAGAAGATAAGGCAAAAAAGAGAGGCCACAGAGGCAAAAAAGAAAAATCTAAGAAATGGGTAAACCTTTGAAACATGCCAGCGCAGTCGCCAAATCCGACTCAGCAGCCCATTTAAGGACTAAAACACGCCTAGTTCAGGCAAAAGAAACTGCACGTCTGGCCAACAAGGAAAATAAGGAAAGTACCACCAACTTCTATTGACTCAGAGGAAGAACTGCCCTTCACCACTCCTCCGGAATGCCAGGAATCAGGGATAGACCAAGACAATGTTGTATTAGATGGTCTAAAGGCAAAATTAAATGGGACAAAGCAATTTCCATTGTTCTTTAAAAAAGCTATCCTACAACCTCCCTCACCAAGCCCAACTTAAAAAACATCTAAAGGTCTATCAGTGGAACCAGTGTCACCTGCAGTATCAATAAACTCAGCTTCTCTAGACACATAGAGACTCCAATATAATCAGTAGTCTGATCATCCGGTAGCCCTGGAGCCAGACAAGTGTCTAGATTGAGGCCAAGGCCTGGGTCAAAGTCAAGAACCAGGGACCCCATTAGCACCATCAAGCTCAACAGCATTGTTGCGACAGAATTCAATCTTACCCGAAGGTTTGCTGACCCAGAAGGATGCTATGCTTGGAAAAACGTCTAGTTATACAGCTGCAACTCAGGATAATCCTAATCAAAGTACAGAACCATCGGGTGCTTACCAACTAGACACTAGAGACATGCTTAACCTTATAATGGATGAGGTTTGCGAGATAAAAAAGACCCAGAAATTGGAAATTGCTGCTCTGCACTTACGGCTAGGGAAAATTGAAGAGGCAATATCAGGTTTCCCTATTAAACTCCAGGAGGCAGAAACTAGAATTTCAGCATTGGAAGACCAAATGAATACAGTTATGGGGAAGTGAAAGAGGCTACAAAAAAAAATAACTATCTGGAAAACAAACTTGAAGATCTAGAAAACCATTCTCGGAGGTCAAACCTCGGGATAGTCGCAGTTCCCGAAGGCATTGAAGGCTCGCAAACTTTACAATGGGTTAACTCTTTCATTAAGCAGACAGTTCTCCGAGAGTTTGAAGGAGATCTCACAATCACTAGGGCACACCGTGTCCCAGCCCATCCTTTCCCAAACTCCACGATGCCGCCAACAATCTTGTTGAACCTTGCTGATTTTCGAATTAAGGAAAGAATATTGACAAAAGCTATCCAGCAGAGGCAGTTTTTAGTAAATTAAACCACTGAATGTCGTATATTTTCAGTTATGACTGCCGCTGCCGTTCGCAGAAGAAAATAATTTGTTAAGCTTCTCCATTTGTTTAAAGCCCATGGTGCCCAAGCTTCAATTGCCCAACAGACGAAATTGAGGGTTTTAGTTAAGGGCAAGTTCTTCATGTTCTCAGATTTGGAAGAAGCTCAGGTACTATTAAAGGAGAAAATGCACGGACCTTGAATTTAGAAGAATAGTTTAAAAATGTTAATGTCAGGATCTGCTATATCTTATCAGAAATAAGGGCCCTCTTTGTTCAGGAGTGTAACGCCACATTTTTCAATAAGTTAATTTTTGATTATTTTTGGTTCTGTTTTGGGGGATAGGGGGACAGTGGGATCACTAGGGGTGTAATTCCAAGACACCCAGAAGACAGGAAAAGGGAGGCGAAATGTGGTTAGTGTGGCCAATGGTGGTTCCTTCCACATTTTGATTGGTGTTTTTTTTTAGGGGGGCAAGGGGGGGAGGGGAAGGGGTCTGTTGCAGGAAAAAGAGCAAGAGCAAAAGGTACAGATAACAAAAATTTAGAAAAAAAAATCTTTAATAGAAACCGATAAATGGAAGATCCTATCGGTCAACGCCAATGGAATTTTAAATAAACGAAAGTATGGCGCTCTCATAAAATGGCTGGTATCTCTCAATCCCCAAGTTTTGTTCCTTCAGGAGACACATTTGAAAACTAATTTCCCTAAATTATTTTTACCTAGGATTTTTTCTAATGATTTTTATGCATCTGCTGGTCTTGCCCAGAAAGGAGTTGCCATCTATTTTTCTAGAAAATTGCCCTGGGAATCTTTCCAAGTCTATAGGGACCCACATGGGAGATGGATATGGGTGGCAACAAAATTAATCGGAGGATTTTGAATTTTATAAATTACTATGGTCCGGTTTCAGATGATACCTCCAGTCTGGCCAAAATTAATGAGCTTATGAGAGGAGCCCCTGGACAGTTTATCATAGGAGGTTATTTTAATTACATACAAGATATAACAAAGGACACTTCAAATAAAAATAAAAAACAATTAAATCCAAACACCCAAAAAATGATGGAGGCCATCAAGCAAGAGTACCAACTAATAGACCCTTGGCGAAATAGAAATCCTGATAAAAAATGTTTTACCTGCTATTCGTATCGTTTTAGAACTGCATCTCAAATTGATTGTTGATACAGACATCGGGTGCAATCCCTTCTCTGATCATGCATATATAGGGCTCAAACTCAGGTTTGAAGGGGAGAGTAGAGAACGGCCCAGGTGGCAGCTGGATCGTCTCCTCCCCCAAGATCAGGATTGGGTGAAAAGTTTTGGAGAATGGATCTCCAAATTTTTCGAGATTAATGAAAATACGGCAGAGCCATTTTTTGTGTGGGGTGAGTTCAAGGTGGCAGCTTGCGGGCAAATAATCACCTACACGACTGCCCAATCAAATGTTCGGAGGCTCAAAATAGCTGAGCTACAAACTGCAGCTGAAAAAGAATACACTCTTCAGCTCCAGCAACACCCCAATCAACTTGAACTAGCAAGATCAGCTCTGAGGGATTTTTTTTATATTGGAAGAGATTTGCAGTTCTAAAATCTATCAACAAAAAGTTTATAAAGATAGTCAGTTAGTAGGTAAACTCCTGGCTAATTCTACGAAGAAAAAGAAAGAAGCAGCCATAATATCTAAGGTGCTAGACCCCCAGACTGGTCTTGAAGATGTTAATGGTGATTTGATCCCACAGATTTATGTAGAATATTTTCATCAACTTTACTCGACAGAATATTCAGTGGGGGAAGAGCTGATCCAGGATTATTTTTCCAATGTAAGTTTTCCCAAACTCTCAGAGAACCGGATCAGTCAATTAAGATCTGATGTAGAATCTGTTGAGATATTGACATCTATTAAAGCAACAGCTGGAGCAAAAGCATGTGGACAGGATGGTTTCCCCATAGAATTTTATAAAACCTTTTCAAAGGTGCAATTAGCACCTTTGAAAAAACTATTCAATTATATTAAAAATGGTGGTTCGGTTCCTGCATCTTTTAAAGATGCGATAATAGTTTCCTTTGTGAAAAAAGATAAATATCTAGCAGATGTTAATTCTTATAGGCCCATTAGTCTTTTGAATTCGGACTACAACATCTTAATAAAAGTATGGGCCGAACGTTTTTTATTTGCCACCCAAGAAACTATTTATAAAGACCAAACTGGTTTTATAGCAGGTAGATCAATGGCAGCTAATACCGAGTTTTTAATACATGCCTTGGACTATTTTAATTCCAATTTTACTCCGGCTTGTATAGTAATGGTTGATGCGGAGAAAGCATTTGACCTAGTAAATTGGAGAACTTTGTTTTTCGCCCTCGGTCAATTTAGCTTTCCCCCTCTGGTTATCAATATGTTATGCAATATTTACCAAGGGGCTTCAGCCCAGGTATTAATACATTCAAACGAGCAGGAAATATAAAAATAAACAGGAGGACAAGACAGGGCTGTCCGCTTTCACCATTGCTTTTTACTTTTTTTATAGAGCCATTGGTAATCAAAGTCAGAGCTAATGCTGCTATCCAATCCCCCATTCCCGGTATGTCAAAGTTGAAACTCTTTGCAGACGATATAATTTTATATTTGATGCCCAACAAAGATAACATGGAAACTGTATTGAGGGAATTTAGAGACTTTGAATTAATCGGCGGTTACAAAATAAATTCTAATAAAACGAAGGTCCTTGCCCTCAATATAGATTTAAATCTTCTTCCACTATGTTTGAGGGCTCAAGCCATTAAACAAGATCCAATCAGATATCTTGTGATATATGTATCCAGCCAATACCAACAATTGTATAAACTTAATTATATAAGAATGAAAGATAAAATCAAAAAACTTTTGGATCACTGGCTTCTACTCCTTCTATCATTAATCGGTAGAGTTTCATTAATTAAAATGTCCATACTCCCGCTGCTTATATTTCTTTTTAGCAATGGCCCTATGAAAGTAAACTTGTCTTTTTTTAAAGAAATGGAAACACTGCTTAGAGGATTTGCTTGGGGAAAGAAAATATCTAGGGTGAAGTTGACTGTGGTGCAATTACCTACCATACAAGGGGGTTTAGCTTTGCCTCATTTAAAAAAACATATTATGAGGCCGTATTCATGGATATAGTGGCGGGCTTGATAGGATCTAAATGTAATCGAGATAGCTTCTTTCTGGATAAAATGTTGCACCTCCAAACTTCCCAAAAAAAACAGATATAAGACTTTAAATGAATATTCTTTTAGACTTAAGTCTTTTTTTTTTAATCGGACTCCTCGGGTCTGCAATATTTGAGATTAAGAGAATATACTAGCCTTGGCCTCCAATTTCGAGAAAGTCATCTAACCAACTGGGAAGATTGCGGGCTACAGGAGCTAAGACATTTCGGTATTCAGAATAGGGTGATCACCTGGGAAGAGAACCCTAGGAGACCTGCCTTTTTCGAATATTTGCACATTGTTCATTATAAAAATTAATATATTAATGGCATTTGTGATGTTCCAAATGAACTTGTGGTGGCGCTCTATGGGGCCAAAGTAAAGGGTGTAGGGAACTGGTACCGATTGTTACATCGTCAGGGACAAGTACCTCTGATAGAGACCCATTTGGCTAAAATAGGTCGTGAGACACAATGTATCTTCTCTTTTGGGAAGTCATATCCCATTTAGGAAGCAAATCCCTGCGTGCGGCCAACTTTAAAACGATGGCCTTTTTATCACGATGGCTCTCCTACATGACCCCGGCAGCTATGGAAAAAAGATATCCATTTTCTTTACATGCTCACGGTTGGTGCCCATTTGGGAAGCAATTTTTGCCGACATAGAGTTAGCAATAGGGAAGAGAGTTCAGCCCGAGGTCGAGGCCGCTTTGTTCGGATTATATAGGGGTAGAACTATGCTAATTAAGGCTGAGGAAATGTTCTTATTTATCTCTTGTACTGTAGCCCGTTCTTTAATTCTTCAGAATTGGAAATCTAGTGATATTCCCTCTCATTTAAAATGGTTTAGTGAAATGAAAAGGACACAGAATTTTGAAGAAGCATACGTAAAACGAGTGGGAGCTATAACATTTTTTGCAAAGAACTGGAAGTTTTTTAGCAATCTAGAAAAACTTAAGGAGGGAAATTAATACTCGATATGGATGATAAAACTGTAGCAGTTATTGTGGTTAGGAGCACCAGCACTTTCTGCTGTTGCACTTTAGTAGCACTAGCACTTTTTCCTGCCATTGTACTTTAGAAGCATTAGCGCTTTTTTATTACTGTTGCACTTTATTGCAGGTTTTTGCACATTGTCATTTTGATTAAATCATTGTCGTTGCTATTAGCTGCTACGGTCATATTCTTTTAAATTTTGTCATGAAATTAAGAAGTTATTGTATTAATGGTTTCAAGAATACATTTTATGTATATCATGTACTTAATGCTCTGCTCAATAAAAGATTTTTTTTTTAAATGCTACGTCTGCCCAGGTGAGGCATAACAAGTAGAAATATCTTAATTTCATCTTGCTATTTGCTATTTCTGCATGTGCTGCATTGTGCAGCACACACAGAAAAAAATAAAAAGCCTTAAAGAATTGTTTCTGTGCAGACACCATTGCACAGTGATGCAAGGGTTCCTGCATTGGTGCTAGGCTGCACTCAGTGCACCAGCACAGAGGGCGTGCAGAAATGCACTATATCTTAGCAGATATCATTCATTCCTTTCCTCTCTATTTGATGCAGCACAACAAGCTGTCTTGCCCCATTGCATTGCAACAAATCTTTGTAAATCTGCCCTTTTGTCTCCAAATAAATGGTTTCTTACTTTGTAACTGATACTACAGGGTGGCCAAATGAAATACAATTGCACTGTAAATAGCCATTTTTGGTGCCCAAACCCTCAGGTTAAAAACAATGCCCCTCCCACATTAGGACTCTACCCATTGCACCTCCCTCTGAAGAGTCTTGAATGCCTCCCCATTATCAACATTTCCAAGAGGATAGTGAGTAGGTATTACAATGGTAGCAGTGACAATAGACTGTTGCACATTCTCATACAGTATCCAGCAGTGCCTGTATTAGACAAACATAGTAGTATGAGCAAAGATGTGCTGCTTCCACAATCCAAACCACCTTGCCAACTAAGGTGTTAGATGTGGATACCCCACGATTGGGATCAACTACAGTCAAATTCACAAAGAAGGTTGGAGCACACACTTAGGTAGGTTTTCACAGTATTTACAAAAGTAATCAAACGTTTGTCTCAGGCTTGTTAAGTCCATTAACTGTGTTTATTGTTCTTTGAGGTTTTGACAGTTGTACAGCTGCTGATATTAAGTTATCAATGCGAAAGGTGAATAACCAAGAAGAGAGGGCAGCTGACACATGTGATATCCTGCCTTTTTCGAGGTTGAAGATACTAAGTTTATTGTCAAAAGGAAAGGCTGGCAATGTTGTGTCCACAATCAGCAAAATAAGTAATGATTGTTGCTGAAATCAGATATAGCAAAGATTTGTGATGGGCACACTCATGAAGTTGACATACTTAATCTTCTGAGTTGGCTTAGGGTAGGTGTAGAGATTGCTTATTTTTTCCATGTGGCCATGAGAAGCTGATTGGAAAATGCGAGTTGCAGTCATCTAATTGCGCACCTTCATGACTGGGACTCACATATGCCTAAATTAAATTGAGGTATCTTATTAGTCCTGTCATTTGTTCATTTATACAGTGGTACTATATTTAATGCACCTTTACCATACCAGATTTTGCCAACAGATTTTGCTTTGAAGATTGTCAGATGCCTATTATATTCTATCCTCATTTGGCGTCAATTATAAAGGGTGTTCAACAGTTTTCAAGCCATATGAAATGATTAGTCATTTTGACATGTTCCTAAATCTATACCATCAGGCTGATGTCACACACACTTTAATATAATCCATATTGTTCCATAAACTCTGCAAAAAAATTGAGAAGGACCTTCTCTTACTGTGTAATTGCATTACACATAAATCAGCAGCAAATTCAAGTTGACTGGAAAGCCTCCCAAAAAGCACTTCAAGTGCAGGGAGCAGCAAAGTTTGCATAAAAAGCATCAGAAGCCTTTGGCAAAGCTAACTGACATGAGAGCAGCAGAAAGAATAATCCTGTCAGAGGTATACTCCTGTGACAATCTAGAGTACATTTTAACTGTACCTGAGAAGAAGAATAGAAATGCAGCAATTCAACAGGACAGGTGTGGGCATTACATAGAGGCTCTCTGATGTGTTGCAATCCAGAACGTTTACAAGATGGTGAATCCAGAAGTGGCTACTGAATATAATTACCTTAAAAATGTGTTTTTAAAGTGAGCAGGCCATGAAGAAGTAACCTAGAGACACATTTCTTCAGCGCACAAAAAAATGAAACCACCAGCCAGTTGTTTTTCAGTACAATTCCACGTTGATCAACACTGATCAATGATTACAGATACAGATCAGTACCAAAGAAGGGTTACTGGATAAGGTGGTTCTGGAATAGTGCACAGAAGCACCAGCATACAAAATCCACATTGGCTGGCAGTTAGACCTGGCACTTTTTGCAGGTTTATCACAAAACATTTTTCCTTTTGCCTCCTATTTTTCTGAACCTGTTTTCGTTGGCTATATGATTCTGGGCACTTTACCACTGCTGATCAGTGCTAAAGTGCATATGCTCTTTGTGTAAATCGTAAATATGATTGGTTATGCATTATTGGCATATTTGATTTACTGGTAAGTCCCTAGTAAAGTGCACTGATTGGTCCAGGCCATGTAAATCAAATGCTACTAGTGTGCTTACAGCACTGTTTGTGCCACCCACAATTTTTCTCAGACCTACCACTGTAGTGTCTGCATGTGCAGTTGTTAACTACAATGTTGACCTAGTAAGGGCACCAACGTGCAAGCCCTAACCTTACCTTTTCTTACATGTAAGACATCCCTAAGGTAGGCCCAAGGTACCCCCATGGACAGTGTGCAGTGTATGTGAAAGGTAGGATATGTACTGGTGTGTGTGACATGTCCTGATAGTGAAATACTGTCAATTCCGTTTTCACTATTGAAAGGCTGTCTGTCCCATAGGCTAACATGGGAGTGGCTTTGTAACATCTTACAAGTATAACTTTCCATTGGGACAAGATTGAAAAATGCAATTTAGGCTCATTGAACTCAGAATTTATTGACCCACCTATTAGTAAAGGTGGTTTTTAAATTGTGTTTGAAAATGCCACTTTTAGACAGTGGACATTTTCTTGATTTACCATTCAGTGTGCCTCTGACTGTATATTCAGCATCTGGTTTTGGAGTGACAGGAGCGCATATGCATTCCTCCAGACAGTCACAAGGGGGGTTGGGGTGTGTCCTGCCTTGCCTCGGTGACTCATCACTGGGTTGAATAGACCTGGTCTGCATTTAGAGTGGTGGAAGAAGTTTTGCTTGCACCTGAGTAGGCTGAGTCTTCTTTTCACAATGCTGTCTACACCCCCTGTGGTCATGCTGCACCAAGGAGGACAGGACTGATTTGGACTGGGTTCAGATACCCTTGCCACATTGAGAACAATGACAAAATGGGATATAAGTATTGGACCTAAAACCCCAAGATTTTAGATGGCTTCAAGAAACAAGAGGACCCTGCCGAAAAGAAGAGTGGAAGAAGTGTGTGAGGAACCCTGCCTTTTCTGTGTGAGGGGTTGGTTAGCCTGCTGTTGCTGCTTCTGTCTGTGATAGAGGAAAAGTACTGACTCTTTTTGCCCTGCTGTGGCATCCTACTTGTGAAGAATCTCCAAGGGCTAGTGTGTGCTTGCCTCCTGTTGGAAGTCTCAGGGAGATAAAATACTTCACAGGAAGATCCTTGCAAGGTTCAAAAAGGACCTATCTGGGAGGCGAGCTCGAGAAACTGCGAGAGGCGCGCTGCCCCTGATGTGTGGGGTAGGATGATCTGCAGTGGCTGCACCTGCCTGGAGCAGGAGCAGTGGACTGTTCTTCCCATTGTTAAAAACAAAAAACCTGCAAGAGCGCTTTATGGTTTCCTTCCTTCTGAAATGCATGTGGAGCACTTTGCTGTCCATTTCCAGCTGAGGAAGTACTAAAAATTCAACCACAAAAAGCTCATGGTCAGCTCTTTATTGCCTGAAAGTTCTTTGTGTTTTTACTAAAGACTTGCCAGTGGCTTCATTCTCTGGAAAGCCCTGTGTATGTAGTACTGCTTTGCTCAATCATGTGCACCTCTGTGGGCTTCAGTTCTGGGCTGAGCCCCCACATGCTTCACAGGAGCCAGACATATCGCAGAGAAACCAGGTGCCGCCGCTCATCAGAAGAGTGAGCGCTGCAGGGCAACCCTCCCAAAACAACTTATGTTGGAGCCACGACCGGGAGAGGAGCCTGCAGTTAACAGAGAGGAACACTCCTGCACCTTCGGCACCGTGCAGCCAGAGGGGTCGTCATGCAAATTGCTAGCTGGTCCCAACCGGGGACTAAGTGACTGCCCTTCTCCCCGCCTCTTTCTTTTGAAGCCACTCTCCACTGCACAGCCCAAGTGCAAGCAGCTGCAATATTTCCTACCGTGGGGGGCATTTTCTGAATGTTACCATGCAGCAGGTAGTAGGCGAACAAGCGTCTCTACGGCCTAGGCCACATGGAAGTAACTAGGCTCTGTATTAAAAGGGCTGCATGTTAGGTCTACATCTTATTGTCTACATGTGTTCCTTACATCCTGATTCCATCATTTATATTACTAAGACAGGGTAACAGCTATCCCTTCAGGACCAGTAGGATGTGCACAGTAAAGATGTATTTATGACGTGTGCAAACTTAAGAGTATTTACCTTTGATTATGGCAATTGCCTAGTTGGTAAATTGATTTGTAGTCTAGGTGATGTATATGACCATTGCTTTATTACAAAGAGATTTGTGGTCTATGGGTTTTATATAAAATACAAGCGATATTTGTATATACCACGGTGTGGAGTCTCTTTTTGTGGTGTGCCTAGTGTGTCATTGGTGTGTGTGTCTTGTGCAAACACTTTACACATTGGCAGAGCAGTCAGGCTTACCCCAGAGGCAATCTACCAACAGGTTGAGCAGGGGTTTTCTTGGGTGTTTAACTCCCTTACCCTGACTAGAGTGGTGGGTACTGCCTAGCTTAGGTACATACCCTAGCCAACCATAAACTCCATTTCTAACACTGGCTCTTTCCATTGAGAATGCATTAAAACACCAAGACCTTTCAGCAAACAACCAGAACTCATCATCACTGAATAATCCATATGAATAATATTCATACCACAAATTGGCCCTCAATGCAAAATAATGTCACATCTTCAGTAACAGTCCAGAGAAAACAAAATATGAACCAGTCTACAGAGAGGTTGTTGGGCCTATTGTGGAAAACTATGCCATAGAGTGCTTCTCTATGTGTGAAAAGCAATTGCCAATGACAAACATATGACTGGGTTGGAGGATAGTGGATATTTGAAGACTGTGGATAGCCATGAATGATGTCCTACTACCTGCACCAATCCTGGGACAGCAATCACATGCATACTAGACTGTCGATAATGTTCACTTTTTCTTCGAAGTATGAATTTCCTAAGGGTACACATGAGATAGGAGTGAGTATAGAGGGCAATTGTCTAACACAATAATCAGAGGAGATAGAAGAAGGTGGGGAACCAATCAAAATCATGTTGGCTACCATACTTAGACAAATTAGGGACAAGCACTAGAGATAGCAATGCTCCATGCTCCATGAAAGACTCTCAAAACTGGAGTAAAACACGTCTTTCCCAATAAGATTGAAAGAGGCTGATAATCAGATTTCAGACTTGGAGGATAAAACGGCTGGTATGCTGCAAAAGGTCACCAAACTGGAGAAAATCTAAAACCAGATTAAGAACAAACTACAGGATTTGGAGAACTACAGTAGACAATCTAATATTCAAATGGTGGGCATACCGGAGGGTAGTGAGGACGATCAAGGACTAAAAGGACTAAGACAATATTAAAGAAAGCTATTCCGAAGTTAGAGTGGGATCTAACAATCACGAGAGCTCACATGGTACTGGCTCAGAGACATGCAATGCAAAGTATTCTCGTGCAACACGTCTGGATTTTGCAGACTTTTGCATTAAGGATCGCATCTTAAGCACCACCATAGCAAGGAGAACTCTCTCAACTACAGAAGTACGCCAATTCAAAAGCATTTCTGATATGTCAGCAGCTAGAGCATGGCGATGAAAAGAATTTGTGAATATGATTTATTTTATTGAAGCATAAGGGTGCCCAGGCCTCCATAGCCCAACAAACTAAACTTGAAGTATTAGCAAGGGGGTATTTCTTTTATTTTCTGACATTGGGGAAGCTCAGTAATTGCTTACAAAAATGTCTAATTAAAAATCCCAAAAATTAGTAGCTGCTCAGATTTATATATATCATGTTGGATCTGTCGTGGAATTAGATTCCTGAGGGCCTGAGGTTGAGCCCAGAAGGGGTGCAACACAATGGCATCCAGGTAAAAGATGGGGGTGAAGAGGGAAGCATGGGTAATTCTTCTTCGGGGGGGATCATGAGTAACTCAGAGGTGTGGGGGTGTAGCAAAGGAAAAAAGTACAAGTACATGTTTATCAATATTGGGTGGGGTTAGACAAATCTAAAACTATAGAGGTGAAAACAACTGTAATAGCGGGAAAAGGGAAGTCAAAGAAGGACAAAGCAGAAGGAAGCTTAAGGTATCCGATGCACTTTTTTATTACATAATGCGCTTTATATTATGCACTTTGGTGATGTTAAATTGGATTAATGGGCAGCTTAAAGCACATGACGCTTTACTTAGTCAGAGAAATGCATCATTACTATTAGTACTTTCTTCTTCTAAACACTTTGTATGTGGAAAAAGTAGGACCGAATTGGTGTTTTAAGAGAGAATAACTCATTGCTCATAAAACCTTTCACCTTGGCGAGGTATGATGCTCCCCTCAGGTGGCCAAATAAGATGCACTTGGTTGTCTATGAGAGAATATTTCAATGAACATGTCACTTTTTTCGTTGGTAATGTACTATGTAGGAGACTACCTCAATGCATACTTCAGTTTCTTCCCTGGCAATATATGATGTACTCTTCTCGGGAAATTCCTGTTTTTTAATGCATGAGTCATTTAAATCCGTCTTCTAGTAAACTTGATTAACAGCATTTCTAAATACTCAGGGGGAAATATGTAGCGCCGACAGAAGGCAAAATGCATAAAGAAACTTTGTAGGTAATATCTTTAAATGCCAGTTGCCTCAATAATAAATTAAAGGCTCAGGCTATAGATGCATGGTTGAGAAGAAACATCCTGGATATTGTGCTCTTATATAAAAGACATTTTACGAGTAAAAATGGCATGAACAACATTTTTCAACAATAGGCTGGATTTCAATGTGTATCAAATGCCAGCGCTGCACATAGGGGTGTGGGGATATATATTAGTAGACACCTAGCATTTCAGATAACATTTACACAGACTGATTAGGAGGGAGTGTGGACGCTAATCAATGGAATT
This sequence comes from Triturus cristatus, assembly GCF_964204655.1. NCBI lineage: Eukaryota > Metazoa > Chordata > Amphibia > Caudata > Salamandridae > Triturus > Triturus cristatus. Next base: position 264,281,187 of record NC_140593.1, read on the forward strand.
TTGAATATAACAATGCTAACTATAGCTACGATATATGCACCAATACTAGATAGCCCCCTTCAACCCACAGAACTGAAACAGGCCTTAATTAATATTCCAGGCCAGGTGTTTTGTTTGGAGATTTTAACTCTTTGCAAGATTCCTTGCTAGACACATCCTCTATCGCATGAAAGTAAAATAAGCCGCAAATAACTAAAGCATTAGCAAATTGCAAGAGGGATTTAGATCTAGTCGATCTTTGGCAAAATCAATTCCTTAAGAAACATGAATTCTCATGTGTTTCTGCTAAATATAACTGTGCTTCAAGAATGGATTACTTTCTTATTACGTATAGCTTGAAGCTGGTTAATTATGAGCATCTTCAAAATGCTTTCTCAGATGATGTCATGGTTATAATGGAAGTAACAGGAATTAAGATAGAAAGAACAGTGGGCTGATGGTTTTTTAATGAAGTCAGCTTAGAGGATGAAAAGTGGTGCACAGCGGTTCACGATGCAACCTTAAACTTTAGGACCAATAGCTATACCGCCCAAATGGAGAATGTATGAGAGGCTTTTAAGGCAACAATTCTGGGATACGTTATGACTAAAGTGATACAGCAACAAAAGGTGGCATCCTGACAAAGACTGGAACTGGGGGCAGAATTTTATTAAGCAATCACAGCACTTCTGCAAATTAGGAATGCTGTAAATAAAGAATCATTTACCACGCAAAAACATGTATGCAAGAATATTACAGGCTTTGCAGTCCAGAGAATGACAAGCCAGTAAAAAAATCACATCCTTAGTAGATACAGAAATTAAGGCCCAATTAACAGAATCATTTGTTATTGAGAAGGCTTTTCTGCAATAATACGAGAAGATTTATAACTCACAACAACAGGCAGATACCATCCGACTTAAGCAGTTTTTATATAAACTTCCTATTTCCCGGCTGACAAATGATCAAGCTCAGAAGATGGTTACTAAATTCTCCCTTGAAGAAATTGACACAGTGGTGAAATCCTCATCTAACAGTAAATTTGCAGGGGAAGATGGCATTCTAGCAGATCTATATAAAATATTTGCACTGATTTTAAATATTTAAATTTTAAAACTTGCAAATCATATACTGGTGACCCCCCGCCATCTTTTTGTATAGCAATGGTTATGAGTTTCTTAAAGAAAGATGGCCAATTAGTCTGTTAAATGTAGACTACAAGATTTTTACTAAACTTTTAGCAAAAAGGATGAGTAGTGTTATAGGATCGATTATCCACCCAGACCAATGCGCAGATGCGGCAGGCAGGCAACTTTTTACCACTACACATTTTTTAATAAATGCTTTAGATTACATGACACAGAATAAAATACCAGCCCAAGTAGTGTTTTTAGATGCGGAAAAGGCTTTTGATTTAGTATCTGGGAAAGCCTTTTTGCGATCCTTGGAGGAGTTGGGCCTTTTAAATATTTTATCCAATAATAACTCACTTATGTATGGGTGCAGAACTACTGCAACTGCAACAGCACCAATAAATGTGATGTTAAATATAAAACTATATGCGGATGATATCCCCCTGTTTCTTTTACCCGGGATAGATATTCAGGACAAAAGTTTGCGGAGTTTTCAAGAATTTCAGGAACTAGGTGGATACAAAATAAATAAATGAAAAACTGAAAGTTTGTTATGTAACTGTGCACTAGACACTTTATTACCTGAATTCCATTCTCTAATTAACACAAGACCAAAGCATTATCTAGGAATATATGTTTCCGAGAATGTGAACAACTTGTATATATTGAATTACGAGCCATTAATTCCCAAAATTAAATTGCTGTTTGCAAAATGGACTCAATTGCCTCTTTCATTAATATGGTGTGTGGCCTTAATTTGCATGTCAATCCTGCCTCTTTTTATGTTTTTTGTTTTCAGCAATTCCATAAACGCACTACGCAGCAGATGACATGCTTTAAAGAGTTTAAAGGCCTGTTTTCGACTTCTTTCTGGGCAAAGAAAATAACCAGGCTGGCACTAGACACTAAATACAGACCAACTCTGGAAGGAGGTATGGTGCTTCCTAACGTAAAGGAATATTACTATGCGAGCTTTGCACATAATACTTACAGATTAATTAGCTGTTCTGATCTAGTACATATAACATTTTCATGATACATTTTTTTACAAGAATGTAGAATTCTAGATTTATTAAGACTTGTAAAAAACCCTAAGAAAGTACGATATAAAGTACTGCAATGGGTTTTAAAACAAAAGGCACAAATGTATAAGGTACTGCAATGGGTATTAAAACAAAAGACACAGATGTTTAACTACGATATACCTCTGAATAATGGTTCCACACATTTGAGGGATATGTATGCAGGGGACCAAAGCTTGGTTGAGCAAAATCTTATACAGAAATGGGAAAGGAATTGATATTCCATGGATGCTGATTTTAATAATTCAGATGTCTGGAAATATTGGAATGAGATAGAACACAGTATTAGGTATTTTAAACACATTTAGATCGTACTTAGCCTTCTGCAAAATTGAACCACACTGAGGAGCTGATGGAATCACCTATGCATATATGTGGTTGGATATCCGGTCTCAGAGAAAAGATTAATAATAGAATGTTTGAAAAGGCTTTGGATAAATGGCAAACTAAAGAGAACTTTCAGCTTTTGATGGGTGTTTGGAATAAGATTAACAAGTTTAATGCCAAATTACTGGACGGGGCTAACTTTAGGAGAATTAAATTCTATGACAAATAGCTATTATATAGAATGCTAGCCTCTTTGCATAAAATATGCCCTCGGATACCAGATATACGCTTTCAATACGCTGTCGAAGGGTGGGGTAATTGGACCCATATTGTCTTGGGCTGCCCGAAAATAAAACAATTTTGGGACAATATTGAGAAATACTGTAAGCACAACTTAGATACAGGGGGAGATATAGACATCAACATTGCTATTATAGGACACTCCCCAAATATTATAACCAGCCTTTTATAGGAGAAACGTTTATTTATTATTGCCGTAGCAGCCAGGTCGTTGATATTGCAGAACTGGCGGAATAAAAGTACTCCAACTTTTCAGGAATGGTTGCAAAAAATGTGTAGAGTGCGGGACTTGGAGAAAATATATGCTTTAAGGTCAGGCTCCTACACCATGTATAAATTAATATGGATATTCCTTTGGTGTTCACCGGGGGAAAGGCGTTGTAAAATATAAACGTATTATTCTTGGAAAGCTAGAAGGCCACAGAGGAATGTGCAATAGTAAATTCTGATAAGACTATGCAAATGTTTATTGTGAACTCAAAAATCAATGTATTACCTTCTTTTGTTTATTTTTTAGCTGTATTTAAACTGTAATTAATTGTATAATCGGTATATCTACAGGAATTATTTATATTGGTAATCTCAATAATATTGTGTTTGCTGAACTCTCCGAAATCAAACTATATATTTTTTTAATATATAGGTGGTATATAGATTGGTAGAGAAGGAAGGATTACAGTGATGAATATGAAGTATCAGATAGATGGACCAAATGAAGGGCCAGAAAGAAGGACTGGAAAACAGTTAAGGAAGCAGGGACCCACCATAGCATAGATGTGAGACAGAGGGTGTAAGAGAAGGAACGGGAATGGGAGGAAAGAGGGAGTAGGGTGTTTTATAGCATAGTCGGCATAGATAGGAAAAGAGATAAAAGAGCAGAAATGTATAGGGTAGGAGACCAAGATGAATTTAAGATGTGAGAAGTAATCGCGTCAATGAGTCTAAGAATTGGAATGTCAATTAGTAGAGGAAGGGAGGTACATGTGAAGGCAGGGACATCTGGAGAGGGAAGGGGGCATGAAGCAGTAGGCAATACTAGAAATTGAGGATATTAAGGTGGAATAGGAGAAGGATAAAAGTTGACAGGAGAGGCTCAGGAACAGGAGACTATGGTTAGAAAGAGGGAGGTGTGAGTGAAGTGAGAAGCCAGAAAAATATTATGGTGGAGAGTGGGAATTGGGACCAGGAAGTGGGAGGGGCCAGGAGCCTAAAGGCTGAGGGTAATCAAAGATAGTAATGTGAAAGTAGGAGATCAAGCAACAAAAAAATGGGAATGGACATAATTGACAAACTGAGACGAGAAGAATGGAGATAGGAGAAGCAGAAGGAGCAGGTGATAGAGGGATTGAGGTTATTGCTGTAAAAAAGTTCAGTTGGAGGGTAATATGTTTGAAGCAGGAGCTGTATTTGTTCAGGAATAAACTTAGATTAAAAAGAAATGTTTTGACTGATGTTTGGAGGTCAGGCTGGCATTGAATTTCATCACAAGGAGATTTTCCATAGGCTAGGACCTGCTCTAGAAAAGGATTGTGACTTGGATGATTGTTATAATAACAATAATACTAATAATAATAATAATGTATTGTTTGATTATTTAAAATCTTACAATAGATTAGAAATGCTAATTTATATTATAGCAAATTCATTTTAATAAAACATTTTTGGGGGAATAAAAACCTACTTATTATACAAATAGAAAATGTACACATTTTTTAAATATTATTCACTTGAATAGTGAAAAACGTATTAAACCAATTAACTGCCACATAAGATCTAAACATTCTCCTTGATCAAGTCATCAGTGGTTAGCTTCTTTTTAGCCATTAGTGCAAATTTTACAAATGCAGAATTCAAAACTATGTCATTTGATTTTAGACACCTTATAAAGTCTTGTCTGCAAGTCCAAATTCCACTCGTATTAAAAAGCCGCTTGAGTGTCACTCTTCTTTCTTCCTTCAATTTTGAACATATGCAAAGCAGATGGATAATATTCTCTTCTGTAGGGTATTTGTTCTGTTGTACGCAGCCATGGCAGTGCATGACATGTTCCAAGAAAAAAGAACAAATCGGGCTTCCCAAAAAATATTCTTCAGCTTTAAGGACCAGGGTGTTTCTAAGTATGACTGTGCCTTTACCAACTGGTACTCATTCATTAGTGCCCATGCATGCAACCTTTTTACAAAGGATTCATTATCTTTATGCAAGGATAGTTTTTTTGAAATGTTATTAATAGTTTGTTTAAAAAGATTCCATAGTTATAAGCATATCCCAAATCAAATGTGCTGAATATTCATCTAGGGCAACTTGTAAATACTACCAAGATTGAGATTTTCCAGTTTGTTTGTATACCCCCCATAGCAATTTACACAGTTGGTTAGAATTATCTATTTTTATTTTTCTCCACACTTTTATGAATTGACCTTTCCTAGCAATTAATTGATTTGATAATCCAAATTTCAATCTAATTTGGGCAAATGATGCATTCTGTGTAAGATGGTAAAGTGACCTAAAGACTTTAGTCACTGCTTTATCAATAGTTATAGCATCTTTGCCACATAGTGCTTCACTACCGTATGTCGAATTTGGTAATAATTTTGCAAAAACCACTTTTAGGAGCGGGAGATAACTAGGTTCCCCTAAGGACTTTTGAAAAGTTCGAAATGCGTCCAACAGGGTGTTAGATCTTCTTTGCATATCAACCTTATATGGGTGAGATGATCCTTTGTCATCAAAGAGTACTCCCAAATTTTGATAGGTTCTTACTTGCTCTAATTAACATCCTTGTAGATACCATTTGTGATTATATCATTTGTCACTGCGTTTTTGCTGACTTCCATTATTTATGCCTTGGCCCCATTTTTAACCATGCCATTTGCCACAGAGTAACTTGCTATCCTATTAATCAGACGTTGTAAACCTACCTTGGTTTGACTTAATATGATAACATTGTCTGCATATAATAGATTTGATATATGACTACCAGCTAATTTTGGTGGATGCATGTTTACCTCATTCATGGATTGCGATAAATCTGACAGGAAAAAGATAAAAATGCAGGGGGCGAGTGCATATCCTTGCTTTAAGCCAGTATTTGTAGGGATTATTTTTGAGATATGAGCCGTCAGCTAGTCGTACTCTAACCCACGTATTTGCATATAATAATTGAATTAATTTAAGAAGGGAAGATGGTAATCCTTGCTTCTTCAGCTTTTCCTGAACTAGCTGCCTGTGTACACAGTCAAAGGCCAATCTAAAATCAACAAAACACAAATATAATGGTTGCTTCTTATAGTAGGTAATTGTCTATTAATTCTGACAAGACTAATGTATTTGTAGCAGTTCACGGGTCTTGAATAAATCCTGTTTGATTAAGCGGAATTTTCTGTTTTTCAGTAGCCTGTGTAGATAGAATGGATGATTGGGTTTTCAGATTTTTGGAATTTAATCTTAAAATGTCTCTGCTTCTTAGGTGTTTGTTATCACCAAACATATTTATAACAGATCATAGATACTGTGGATATAGAGAATGGATAGCTTTGAAGGTTACAGAAAGTAGTTTGAACTAATTCTGGTCTCAATGGGGAACAGTGGTGTACAATCAAAGTTATGAGTGTCTAAAATCAGGCAAGCAGCTGACTGAAGGATGGCTCTGAGCAGTACAAGAGAGGATTTTAGGCCTCCGATGAGTACAATGTTCCCATAATTAATTTGGGAGATTACCTTGGACACATGGCAAAAACTCAATTGACCATATGAATGAACTGAGATTTTCAGAGTGATTCAGGTTCATTCTGGCATATTTTCAAATGTTATTGATGTGTGATATCATAGACAGTGAGTGATCAATCCAGATGCCTACTGATTTTATTTCAAATTAAAGAAATGGGTTGAAACCAGTGGGTTGAAGTTCTTATAGCCATTCCTTGTTCTGTTTGTGATTGTGTTGTTGTTTCTGCTGGATATGAATTCTGAGATTAATTCTGTTTTTCCATATTGAGACTGGGTAAATTGACAGCAATCCAGCCTTGCAATTTTACTAAACAAGTTTTCAGGATGTAAATATTTTGAATGGAGTTGGTTTTTAGGTATATTATGGTGTCATCAGCATAATGGGACATTTTGACACCAACTTCTTCCTCTATCAGCTCCATGCACAGATTGAAAGTCATGAGTACAATGATGGGGCTTTGTGGGACTCCAAAGGTAATGATCACTAAGCTAGCATTGCCGGTACATAATCTATTACGGATGTTTCCTTAAAAACACATACAGGTTTTGAGGATGTCAATATCATACATCAAACAAATATAATTTGTGGTTTATCACCCACAAACAAATAGGCTTGTGGAATGGTGCAAACAGACTATCAAGCAAATGTTCAAAAAGTGGCAATGGCAAAAAAATATGCAAGTTGTTGCTCTGTGTTTTGTTCTATCTCAGAAGAAAAACATAAACTTCAACAAGGTTTAATTCATTTAAATTATTTATTGGTACACATCCTAGCAACATCCTTGTTATGGCGATGACATAATAGGCCAGCAAAGAAGAGCGAGGTGAGGCACCCTTTTTTATCCAATGTCTTCAACTTAAAGGAACACTAGTAATCCTTCTGAGAAATTGTGCATCAAACCGCCAACCCTCTCAAGACTTCCAAGTGAGATATTAGAATTAAGATATGGGAGTAAGAACCTTGCAATCTGGGAAGACAGTGGTTGTGCTATTACTAACATACAATATCAAACTACTTATTCATTTGCATATAAAAGAAGCCCTGGGATCCATTACTTACCACATGGAAAAACCAGAGAGAACAGCCATAGAACAAATGATTCACATCAACTTGTTGAAAGAAATTAATTATTCAGATCAATTGTACCTGATGGCTATATAACAGCTGAATCAACTCCTGCTGAAGAAGATGTGTGTCTTGTTAGGAATCTAAGGGCCAGATGTACGACCAGCAAAATTGTTCCTTGCAAATTGCCACTCATTTGCGAGGTGCAATTTGCAATGTAAAACAATGTGTTTAACACTGTTTGCGATTCCGAATGGGGTTGCAAATTGCGAGGCTCATTAATGCTAATGAGCCTCTCACAATTTGCGACCCCATTGGGAATGACACGCCCTCCCAGGTATGGTGGCCTGCAGGGCTCAGCAGACCACCATGTCTGGGACAGCTTTTAAATAAAGCAGTTTATTTTTTTTAATGCAGCCCATTTTCCTTAAAGGAAAACGGGATGCATTTTTTAAAAAATTTAACTTTTTCATTTCATTTTTCAGGGACCACTACCTGCCCTTAAAAAATATTTTTAGAGACAGTCACAAAGTGGAAGGGGTCCCCAAGGGGACCCCTTCCAAATTGCGACTGCATTATCACCCTCTTGAAGAGGGTGGTAATTTACGAGTGTTTTGCGACCGCAGTTGCGGTCACAATACATTTGTGCATTGATTTGCGTATGCAATTAGGAAGGGAACGCCTAATTGCGACTCGCAATTCCTAAATAGCGAGTCGCAAATAAATTGTGACTTGCTATTTAGGAATTGTATATAGCCCAGTCACATTTTGCATGCACAAACGTGTCTCAAAACCGTTTGCGCATGCAATATGGGGTTGTACATCTGGCCGCTGAGATCCTGGCATGATCTAGTATCAAATTATTTCTTCACGAAAGCCCAAAAGAAGACCTCAGGTCTGTGTTACCCACAGTAGAAGATGTGTTCTCAATACTTCTGTTGCAGTGATTCTGCACATATACAGAACTATGCACAGGAAAACCGGACCTCAGTGAATAGGGGTGTACCAACCTACCACATTAGTACCCAAAACCCAAACCAACTAGCTATAGTGTTTAATTCGTTCTCTGACTACAGCGAAGCTACCAATGATTAGACAACCCAGAACACGTCACTCTCTCTTGGGAAACGTGGGGAGCCAGACAACCCTTTCGCTCAGTCACTCATACTTGTCCACAATGCCAATAATTAGAGACGCGGTACAGTTCAAAATGCCTATTTTAACTAACACGCTCTATGGTACAGTGCACATGCCGTTACTAGCAGCAAAATGCATAAACACAATATAGTCAGCATTGTCACAATTCTATAGAATACAAACGGGGATATCATTTGATAAAGACAGTGGAAAAGAACGAAAAGACCTAACCACTCTCCCCGTTGTAAGAAATAATTTATTATAAAAAAGAAGACCTCTGGGCTTTGTCCGCAGACCCCATACCTCAAGGTCTAGATGAAAGGTTCACATCACAGGACAAGCAAAGCTCTTCTCTCTGGAAAGGTGCCTCTCTAAGTGTCTAAAAACATGTTTTGCTTGCAATATTAAAGCACACGATTTCCAGTAGTTCAGCTGTGGGTAGTATGTTATGTCTAGGTACGAGAGACTGACCGGAACAGAATAACAAGGGGCATTGTTGATCGACCTTGTACATCGTGTGCAGACTAAACCTCAGAGCACAGCAGAGAACGTTCTCATGTGAAAAGGGGCACAAACAGAGCCTTGTGAAATATATGCATGCAGTGTCGTGTGCAAAAGCAGCTTCATGGCAGCGAAGCTCATGCTAAGTTAGCAAATGTTGACAATGGACCCATAAGCTATACTACACTTCCAGAACATATCTCATTCATTGGCCTCAAAAGCAATAAAGAACCCAGTATTTTCGTTTGAGTGAGGCCCTATTGCATGCATACCTGAAGCCTGGCAGAGAGAAGTTGACCATGAAATAGAGAACATATTGGCCTCAGATATCAATTAATATTTGGCCAGTGACTGGTCGTCTCTCATAGTCATAATCCAAAATCCATTTCTTTTGTGCATGAATTCCTGTCAGATTAACATGCTGTCTGTCTTTGATGCATATCTGATGCCATGTGTTGACAAACTAATAGAGCCATCCAATGACTTCATCTAACTCAGCATGTTGTATTTGCAAAAGGAATACTGTCAGGTTCCCCCTTGTACCTTCTGATCCATAAAATACAATGGGGACTGTTGTAGTTTAAGGCCCTCCTGTTACGGCTGCAGAAAGCCCATGCTACATTTCAAATACTTGTGGATTGTCTATTAAAACCATATGAAGCCTTTACACTTTGATAGTACATTAATACCATAATGTTCGGCCATACTTGGGACAGTCATGTATAGCTTTGTAGACAATATTAAAGGCCCTCAGCAATACAACGAATCCCAACAAATATGTGTTTGCCACCCACCAGATATGCTACTAAGGGTACACTTTATGTAATGGTCAGATCAGACCCCAGGCACATACAGTTGAATCTATTTAGCCTGCCATTGGCATTCGACAAAGAAAGAGGTAAGGATTTCTTGTGTTTCATGGGAAAATACAGGAGGTTCATCTGTGATTTCTCTTGACTGCATTACCCAAGAAGGCAGAGCCAAACTAGCTCATGTGGGGTCCACCTAAGAACACGCAATACTCAAATTGAAAAGGTCTTAGTTTCCAACTAACCTTTCATTGCCTTCATTTAAACTTCCCAGTTGTCCTGCAGACACTGAGGTTTCTGGGGTCAGAATTGGGACAGTTTTGTCTCTAACGTACTTCATCGCATTTTGTACTTTAGAGGGGAGCTGCTCTCCCATTAAATTACTATGCAGCAATTGAGAAGGAATGCCTAGTCATGTCATGGGCCAGGAAAGTCCTCAGATATTACCTATTTGAGCATTCATTATTCATTCACACCCTTCATGCTCCTCTAGGAGGCATTCAGTAAGTCTCCAATAATATTTTTTTCACTGTTTTTTTGGATTTAAACCCCGTTTATGTTTATAATTGTTCATACTCAGGATCTACCTCACATTTGTCCTTTACAGGGGGGCTTGGGGGCATCTTTGGCTATATGCCTCATGGCCTGATATACAGGCCATTCCTACAGATCCATATGTACTGCTGTAAAGGGGCACTGACAAGACTTTGGGCACGGCGGCCAAGTTGGTGTACCAGAGTTTCTGACCCCTGCAGTTGAGGTTGTGTTGTTTTTTGAGACAAACAAGGAGTTGTTCCTTGGCCCGATGCAGTCAGTACAGGATGCTGAGTTTTCTTCAACAATATTATGGAAACACACTGATTGGTTCTGGCTTGCCAATATCCAGGGGATGAGAAGTAGAGTAAATTAATGGACTTCGGAGATGGCTCACATTGGCTGCAAGAAAGCACGCTCACGGCAAATAGAGAGTATTGCGGAGCCTCAGTAGCTTATGAGACAACACACAAGGAGCCAGTCTAGATCTTTACCTAAGCACAGGAGGTTGGGACTGGCCACACCTAAGCAGGTGGCAAAGCATACAATTCTCCAACATTATACATATAGAGAGAGGTGTAGAAGAAGGAGAGGCAGACAGAAATGGTCAATCTGGGAAAAGGCATTTCAAAGTGTCAGATTTATCTAGCAATCTAGGGGCACAGCGGTACTTGTCTGTCAATCAAGAAGATGCTGTAGAACTGACAGGGAGTGTCAAACCAAGCTTTTCTCTTTTCCAGACTAGAAAGGAGTACATCTATAGCCCATGCCTCTGTCACAACACACGACATAGTGACGCAACTCCAGACTCAATCATAGGTTCACTGTGAGAGATTGCTCTACATGAAATTACACACAGAGATTGAAATTATGCTCTACAACTACTGTATGATCCAATGAATCCTGGTTGGCATGTGGTATTTGCAACTAATCTTGTCAAAAAAACAATTCAATTGTAATACTTTATTTCGTGAGGTATTTGTCTTACTTTTTAATAAATAATTTTCAAAACCTGGTATGACATATTCATATGGGAAACTGGGAATAGACTGTATGCTTGCTGAAAAAGTCAACTAACGGCCTGATTATGATGGCTGATGGACTTTTCCACCTTTGTCCCAGAGATGGGGACCGACTGCCTATAAGGCGGCAGTCCCACATATGGCAAAACAATACGCCCGCCACCACGGCAGCATTAGTGCCATGTTTTCCATTGCGGTGGGTGCTGCTAGCTGCAGCATCCGCCGCAATAGAGAAAATTTGAGTTTTGCATTTACCTGCACTACATGATAGGCACCAGCAAGCCTCCAAGCACAAAGCCGATCTGCCACTGCCCCAAAGTCCATCCCCGCCAGCCTTACCATGGCAGGTGAACCACCATGGAAAGGCCGGTGGGGATCCCGCATCATAATCAGACCGGCGGTGCCTGTTAAGCACCGCCACAATTCTGGGGATGAGGGGCGGTCTGACAGACAATTGGAATGATTGCTACTGTTGGACCCGTGGTGGTTGGACTTTCCGCTCCCCAGCACACCGCCTGCCATCATAATCTGGCGGGTGGGAAATGGCCTCACGATGGCGGTGAACTGCCACCGACAGCCTGTTGGTGGAGGGTTCACTGCCATCATACTCAGCCCCTATGTTTTGCAGACGCTTCATTGAGCAAAATATCAGAAATGCATTTAAGAATTCACGAAATCTCGTAATTAATGTAATAATTGGCTCCTAGGGATATTCACTATGCACATCTGGTTATGGGAATGTGATTTTCTCTTTTGTTTTTTAAATAAGGTTTGTTCATTCATGGATTATAAAGAAGGCAAGTACAACTTGAAGACGTATGTAAAAAAAAAAAAGCCAAAGGAGTTGAAAACTGCAAAGGAGAAATGGAGTTGTGAAACAAATCTGTGATTCTCTTCTACTGATATCGGCTTTGGCATGTCTTTCCAATGGCGAGGAAACCCACCAATTTCAAAACTGGCATTGAGAATAAGAGCTGCTTCTATAACAGGATAGGGAACAGAAGGTGTTTGCCTAAACAAAAAAAATAATAATTGCTCCCTCAACATACTGTTTGGGTTACTGAGAACCTGTGGTAACCCATTTATGTTGACAACAGTGGAAGAGAGTGAAAGGACAATGTTGAACCTTGGCAACAACACCCTTATAGTCAGGGTGAAGTTTCTGACCAATAATTATTAGGTGCATAATTAAAACCTTAGCGCTAAAATATAAATCAAAGAAGAGATTCCCTTCCAGCTATTTCATCTGACAACAGCTAATGTATTACCACACACAATCACTATACATTACTGCTCCTTGATTTATCTATCCACCTTTATTGCATCCATGTTCCTCATACGTCATGTCGCAAGTTCACAAACCCATATAGAATTAAAGCATACAAGCAACCATTAAAATATATACAATCGTTGTTTTAAAGATCCTTAGATCGTCAGTCTTTCTCCCCCTGTCCATTGATCTAAACAGTGGATTCCTAATGGTATAACTATGCAGCAAATTTGTAGGATACATTGCAGAATTTCTTATTTCTATTGCACGATCATTGCATACAGCCCTGCCACCCTCTAAATGATAGCTGTCCCTTGAATGTTATCAATGTCAAACCTAACCCTTCATGCAACTTTAGAATGTCACAGCTCTTTACATATTCAACACTGGAGGGACCTTATTATGAAAACATGGGCTTGCGCATAGCACACTGGTTTGCTTCTGTTGTGTGCAACTACACTGTGTATAATGTGCACATCTATCTCGTAATTCTTCTCATTTCAAGATGCTGCTTGAGATGCAAACAGCACAGCTGTGCAATCCTAAGCAGTAGCTGTCTCTGTGTTACCGAGCTGTGCTGTCTCTAGCTTGGAGAAATTCAGAGCTAAGTGTCAGCCTTTCAACAGTGCAATCCGATAAAAACAAGGTCACAGCTGTGCCCTTGGGAGCACGCACATTCTGGATTCAGCCCCTGTGGACTTCAGACTCAAAGTCAAGATTGTCTGATCATAAATGTCTTAGGGTCTTATTTACAGCTTGATGGGCAGAATAATCTTCCATATTACAAGCGCACTATAACCAATAGCACTTGTAATACAGCGGATGGGATGTTTGCCCCATGTTGGCAGTGCCTCCTCTACCAAACGCTAAATAAAGTCGTTAGGCATCTTGCCTGGCATTGAATTCCAGGTGACATGTGAGCAATAGGAAATGACAAGATAGGTCTACCTAGCACTCATATGTAGACCAGCGCGTGGGAGATCAGTTCTCTTCGGTGTCTTTTAGATCAAGGCCAGGTTTGCCAGCCTCATCAGCACACACATAGCACAGGCAAAAGATAGAAAAGAAATAGCTCTCAATATAATATTCACTTTTTGTAAGTGGTGACAAACTGAACCAGGAATGGGAAACACCAAAAATTCTCAGCAACATTTCTTGTTCTGCAAAAAAAAGGGGAACAAAACAATATTATGTCACTTTTAGACAAATGGGCATCTAACTGTCCTCTTAAGTGTTCATCATAGTAGTTTCTATTGAGTGAAGAGGATCAGTAGGATACGGCAGGATTCCAAGCGCGAGCAATTGCATTTTTTTACAGTGAGTCACAAAAATGTGCATGGAGCATAGGCATTAAGAGAAGTTTTGATTTTATATAACTGATAAGGTTTAATGTATGATTAGAGACTTAGGGTTTGTTTTAGATTTTGGCAGATGGGTACTCAGTCACAAAATATCCAGTCCCCCTTACTAAAGTGCATTAGGATATAACGCACTTGCAATAAGGCAGACAGGATATCTGCATGTATGTGAGGAGTACTAGTCCACCAAACTCTAAATGAGCACCCAAGAAAGGAATTAGAAGACTGACAAAGCAGAGTTGTGCAGTTAGTAAGTTGAAAGGTAGGCTGGTGGAAGATTTTACAAGGACAGCCCTCTGTGTTTATGTAAAACATGCTGTATCACAAATAACTTGTAACTCTCTTTCAGTTTAGAATCTAGGGAAGTAAGGCTGAATGAACTGAGTTCAGCACAGGTAATTTCCAAATTGAACTTCTAAGAAGTTATACACTAATATCTATTCTGTTGTCTAAGTAGAAGCTGTGAACTAGTTTTGATGTTAGTTGGTAAATACAAACAGGGCTTGATTCACAAATATAAGCTTACGCTTTTGTTTAAGTTTACAATTGTTTGATATTCACAAAGGGATTTATGAGTGTGGAGTCTCTGCACATAAAGACCTATCTTTTTATGTGCATAGACTCCACACTCTTAAAGAAACTTCTTGTAAATCCCTACGTGAATAGCAAACAATCGTAAACTTCCACAAAAGTGTACATTTGCCAGGCCCGTATCTCCAAGGGCCAACCTGAACATCTACTATTGCAAGTTCTTCTGGGGGCCTAAAGAACATTACCTTACTACTGTTCTGAATTGCACTCTATTACAGTTTTGCTATGTGGACAAAAAGAAATATGGAAATAGTGTACAATAGCAGGTTCTCAGGCTCTCCTTCTCCACATTCTCCACATGTGCATAGAGGTAGTCAAGGTACGTTCATGGAAATTCTCATAGCTGTATATGTATGTGAGTCTAAAATAGAATTGGCAAAAATGAGAAATGTAATAATATACCCATTCAGGACTAGTTGTGGGGGACTTTTTGAATTCCAATTTGATCATGTTTAACATATTGTGGTATCAATTTCCCTCCATAATAAACCAAGTATAACTCATCCACTAGAACGCAGTAGTCTCTCAAAAAAGTCCCCCATGAGGGGTCTATCTTTAAAAGGAAAATTTCTACAAAAACGTAAAAGAAAATGTAGGCAGCCAACAGAGTTCTGTTAGGCTCAGGTCATTCTTTTTCAGAAGCACGTAGTGACCGTGGGCCCTGTTGCAGTGAGCAGCATTTTTCTCATGCCAACAAATACAGTTTAAATACCTCCTGCTCCAAGTGTATTTCTGCCCAAGCTAAGATCAGTAAACCTGAATCCTGTACTGTGCCATTTGTTTCTCCTTCAACTCATTTGGCTTTTATTTTTATTCGTTGTACTTCTCTTTTTTAGGTTTCCCTAGGTGAAGAATCATTTGGATATCTGGTAGACTAGCCAAGCTCATATTCAGATAAGTGTTTCTTATTTCATTAATAATTGCTTGAACCAAATACATTTTTCTGCACTTGATAGTCTTTTATGGAGTGCATTTTGGACAGTTAGTGGCTTTCTTGTTTATTGTTTTAGGACCTGGAATGTGGGTCGAGAATACCTGAATTGCTGCTTAAGGTAAAATGTTTATAATCTCATGTTTGACCATCCCTAGTTGATAGCACTAGCCAATTTTCTATTCATACACATTACTCTCTCAGATATTTTTGGGAGGGGCTGTTTGGTTTAGGTAAAGTTCATTCCACTGTGGCTTTAATAGATCTGATCATTATGATTACTACTGATAGTAAAAGAAAAGAAACAAATAACCTGGGTTCAGAACACTAAGGTAGTGATGTGTGCGTATCCTACTATGGTTGGACACACACCGTGTTGTTTAAATACCCCTCACACACCAAAATGGCCCATGGTGTCATGTTTCATCATAGGGGTCTTCCCGCCCCGCTGCGGGACGGGGACGTGCTACGACCTGCGACTAGGCGTGAGCACTGATGATAAAGTGCTATGTGTGGTGCAAAGGGAGGGTCTGAAGTGAATGTAAGTATGTGTATTAAAAAGGACCTGGCCCCTTAAGACAAAAAAACTTTAATATGTCAAGGGAGGCTGGTACTGGTAAAAAAAGTGGTGCGGAGATGTCCTACATAATGTGTGGTTACTCCTAATATGTCAACATGTTTCGATGCAAAGCATCTTCATCAGGACAAAACAAAGATCCCTCCTAAATAGAGAGCGTGTACTTATTTACATAACTATAAACATAAGTGAGGATGCAATCAATAATGCATTTATATACGGTACCTAATAGTATACTTGAATGTTTATGTGTATGTAAGGATACTGCCTCATGAACCATGAATACGGGTGGAAAAGTCAAGGAGCCTCAATGGTGCCCTTGCAAAGACTATACTCGATGTGAGTCCATCCTGCGGTTCCGCTGTTGGAACCACGGCATGGACTCACATCGAGTATAGTCTTTGCAAGGGCACCATTGAGGCTCCTTGACTTTTCCACCCGTTTTGAAGGTTCATGAGGCAGTATCCTCACATACACATAAACATTCAAGTATACTATTAGGTACCGTATATAAATGCATTATTGATTGCATCCTCACTTATGTTTATAGTTATGTAAATAAGTACACGCTCTCTATTTAGGAGGGATCTTTGTTTTGTCCTGATGAAGAGGCTTTGCATCGAAACATGTTGACATATTAGGAGTAACCACACCTTATGTAGGACATCTCCGCACCACTTTTTTTACCAGTACCAGCCTCTCTTGACATATTAACGTTTTTTTGTCTTAAGGGGCCAGGTCCTTTTTAATACACATACTTACATTCACTTCAGACCCTCCCTTTGCACCACACATAGCACTTTATCATCAGTTCTCCCGCGTAGTCGCAGGTCGTAGCACACCCCGTCCCGCAGCAGGGCGTGAAGACCCCTATGATGAAGCATGACACCATGGGCCAATTTGGTGTGTGAGGGGTATTTAAACAACACAGTGTGTGTCCAACCATAGTAGGATACGCACACATCACTACCTTAGTGTTCTGAACCCAGGTTATTTGTTTCTTTTTATTCTCTTCCTCTAGAGGTGGATCCTTATGTTTTGATAACTGATTCTACGTGGAGGATGTATCCACCTCCAGTGCCCGTGAAGGGCTTTTCCTCTACGCTCCCTAATCCTGTTATTATTAGCTACTACTGATAGTAGTAATCGGTAGTAGAGTGCTTTTTTGCCTATGGGTAGGCAGGAAACTTCCAGATATATGTACCACACTTTATTGACGCTGGCCTGTCTACTGCAAACCTTCATTCATAGCGGAATATATCTGTCCCTAGGTAATGCCTCCAAACTTCTTTTTCATCATTTGCTTAATAAGGTCAATGAATATAAAAGCAGGATTTTAAAGAGGAAATATCAATAGTAGCACACATTTCTGTATCACTTCATCATTAAATGCTTTAATGCACGTGAGCAGAATTTAAATAATTTTGAATATTTGTTCAATTGAAATGTCTTGCTTGGCTTAAGTTAAATGTAGGTAATAAAAACATTGCTGGTGACATGAGAAACTATGAACCCAATTTTTTACCTAAAAGATGGCCTGTTATTCCGCCAGGGCAACAATGTAATTTCCTCCATCGCCCTGGACTTCAAAACTGGTGGACATTAATAAAGCATTGCCAGAAACCGCCATCACGTCTGTACCTGTCAATGCATTTTGCTGTTTGGTACAGGGCTCCGTCAACCAATCAGTTTTTTTTTTATTTTCAGAAAGAAAATCCCCAAATTAGAATTTCTCATTGAAAATAAAAAAGACAATGCTCCGTTCACCATAGCGGGGGGAGCATTTAGCAGTTTTCACTGAAACTTACTGCCAGAGTTTTCATGGGGGTGACTGGCATTAAAACTGATCTTTAATTCCATCCATCTAAATCAGGTAGGTCTGCCTCCGACGGCCCTTACTTCACAGCATTCTTTTCGCAAGTACCTGTTACCTTGCAGTGAATGTTTAAAGCCTTGGGTGTTTGGCAGGTGACCTGCAGTTAATTTTTCCTTGTTAGAAAAGGATACTAGTGTATGGAAGTTTTTTTTTTCTTTCCCATTCTGTGTCAGTGGGTAAATGTGATAATAGATATCTCCAAGATTCTTATGAGCCAGCTCCTTCACCAGTCAATGAAATAATTAAACACTGTTAAAAGATCAAATCTGATTTCAGTATTCCAAGATTCTCTACAGTGTATAAAATAATTCAATCAGAACTAAAACATGCATCTAAACACTGCACCTTCAATCCGAGCACACAAAAGGAAACAAAAGGAAGTAAAAGCAACATTTTGGTGACATCTCTTAACAACAAAACAGAAACAGAATATTCTTAGACCAATTATTTTTTGCTGTTACCTTGTATAACAAAATTACAATGTGTTCGCCTCTTCAGAAAGAAATATAAATGCTGTTGCCCTGATCTAGGCAGACTGGAGCACGAGTTTCTTTTAACTTCTTCACTTTTATTTGGCGGTGTTGGGTTTTCTTCCATCCTGCTGATTTTCAACTCGGTCCCGGTTAAAAGGCACATATCCTAAGAGAGACTATTGACCAATGATTCACCGAGTAGCTCACTCACTCTCAGTGCCATGCTACAAGCCCAATCCTCCCTGGTTCCCAGGGTGCATGGGGTGAGAACTTGCTAAGTGAAGTGGATGGCATTCTACAGTCTGTGAATTGAGGAGTTGAGAACTGCTGGATACTTGAGTCTTCTTTCAGCGAAGCTTT
This sequence comes from Triturus cristatus, assembly GCF_964204655.1. Classification (NCBI taxonomy): domain Eukaryota; kingdom Metazoa; phylum Chordata; class Amphibia; order Caudata; family Salamandridae; genus Triturus; species Triturus cristatus. Next base: position 264,300,242 of record NC_140593.1, read on the forward strand.
CGCCCTGCTTTTGAGTTTCCACCTTCTACGAAAATGCTCACTTTCTCTTCATTGGTTACTGGGACCCTTCAGTGGAGGGATAGATAGTGTGCAGGGGTTCAAGAGCTCATTTAAGAGTTGGAGTTGCTGTGGTTGCAGTGTTTCTTTGGTAGGTTGGTGCTGTTGGTGTCTCTAAACCAAAACCCGGAGGACTGTACACAGACTTGGTAGTAATCTAACAATAACCTTGCAATAACTCTGTGGTGGTTTCCTTTTATGTACATTGCAGACTTCATGGCTAGCGGAGACGTCTGAGGACTGTAATGGGTGAGCATAAGCATGACATGGTGTAAGGGAGGAGTTGTAGTAGCTGTTCAGTTTGATCGGCTGCACCCAAGAACATGTTATAATCACACATACAGTTGGGCTTATGCACTTCTGCCATCGGACCCTAAATCATGAATTGTAATGAGCATGTGTACTTCCAGTCTGTCAGCATATTTCCCTGCTAGATCTTTGTTTAAATGCAAGGCACTAGACTGACCTTTTTGGAGATTTTTACAATCATCGGGCAATGCCCTGTGATGACTTTGAATTGTCCCACATACTGTAGGGCCAACTTTGTAGTGTTACCTTAACCATATTCCTGTATACAAACTGCCTACCTAAAGTTTATAACAATTATGAAAGAGTATTGGGCAAGTTCTACGCAATCTTCTCTAAAGTTCTGAATGAGGAAAGGCAGCCACCAGGATTTATACTGAAGTCCTTGGCAGTGTACAGTCTCAGGCTGTAAGCATAACCAGTGGAACTCTCACACAACATATAGATCTTCCTCTTGATGCTGTGCTGTGCTCTCTTTCTAGGTATGTTGTGGATAGCAATGATCCTTCATCAAGGATCAAAAGCTCGTTGACCACTATAGAGAAATGTTCCACCATAGACTAAACTTTAAATAGTTAATTGTTGTCTTGATGACTCTGTAGAAAACTTATAATTACAATGCAGCTTATGTTGCAGAATATCTTCTCATTACAGAAGGGAAATTGAGTAGCCTCCAAACTTAGTGAGGGGACCATTAACATTGTAATGGTTTGCAAAATATGTCCATGCTCATTGTAATGCTCCAGAAACTTTTTAACTCCTCAAGTGAGGTGGAAGTTTACAAGTATGCCTAGAATGAGTCACCAAAGTTCCAACATGCACCCTCAAAAGCTAGCATGCAAATTATTTTCCTGCAGACTTTTCTCAAGGAACCTGTATTCACAAAATATTGTAAGTAGTTAATGGGCAAAAGATTGCATGCAATGTCTGTGGACCAACAATAATTAGAGTCTTAGGAAGTTGAAGTGTTTCTGCTTTATTGTCATTGAATGTGTTTGTGTGTCACATTTCGCCCACATGTCAATTTTCACGTTGTCCTTATTTGTATGGGTTGACGCTTTTTTATATAATGTATTCTTAAAAAAGCTCATTGTGGCATTGCTGATGCCATGAACAGGAATCCATTCAGGAGGGTCACAAATATAACATGAGACTCTCCCCTTTCAAATGCTGCTTCTCTTTAAACTGTATGCGCCCATGGGCAGCGAATTTCCCCAATGATGTGAAATATAATTTTCCCTCTCCTAGGGCAGTTGATGGGGTACTATGCCCCTAGAGGAATAAGACCCTAAAACAATTGGCCCCAAAGAGGTACAGCGCATATGCTAAGGGGCAACTCAAAGATTCCATGGTTTCTACTGTTGGATTTGTGCTCTAAGACTGTGGGACCTTCTGAGATTTCAAAACAGGAATCCTTTGGTGAGGGGTCTCTTTGGAAATGGGAGACAGACTGTCTTGTTTCTAATGATTCTGCTCTTTACAAATGATGTGTTGGAGAACAAAGGTCCCCTAGGTTATGAAGAAAAAACAAAACAAAATAGTGATAGCCGTTGTCCATTCCCTGGGTGGGACTATCAGTGAGGACCAGGGCCCAATCATCCCCTGCAGGGAAGGAAACATATCTTAAAACAATATGGTCTGCTGTGCTAGGGAGAACTACCTTGCAAAGAATGATTCTCTTGTGTCTAGTGAGTTAAATTCTCTTTGGAGTTTGTGGGGTGTAGATTAATACCCGAGTCCACCCCCTTGAAAAATAAGCCCCATGACCTACTTGTGACGTCTTGCTTTGGGATCTCTGGCCCAGCCGTGATTTCTAAGGCATGAATCCTTTGATGATGGGTGCTACGGGGAAGAGGAAGATGTCCCATTTGAAAGGATACCAACCTTTGCAATATATTAGCTGGGGACAGTGCCAGGCCCAGGCAGCAAAATGAAAATAATATAAAATGGTGGTCTCAATACTGCGATCAATGGGGTGGTAATTCCAGAAGGACTGGCCCTAGCAAAGCAAAAATATCCAAAACAATAGAGGACCCAAGGGGTGACTGCCCTAATACAAAAAAGGTTTCCCTGGTTCCTAGTAGTTGGTTCCTGCTAAGGGTTCACAGACCTGGTCTTGATACCTGAGAAGCAATCTTTTGCTGAAGGCACTATTCGACAGGGGAGTGTATCTCTTTTTGAATGGTACTCTTCTTTTCTTCAGATGTGCCCGGGGCAGCACTCAAAAACAACAAAATGTTGAACTCCATACTTATTTCCTGGGGGTCATCAGGTATGGCAGTGCCTAGTACCTCCACCCCCACCCCAGGGAAATGAAATTGGCGAAATGCAATATGTATCAGAGGGCGGATTAATAAAAATAAATTTGAGTGGCTTAATGATAGATTCCCTTTAAGGGATTGTGGGTCTGGCCACAATTGCGAGTTAGATCCTTTGGTACCGTACATTTGCTCCAATGTTGTTTTCAAATGATCAGGGGCACAGTGCAGGAAACCAAATCCAATAGACATATTCCCTTCTCTGGGGAGAACTTTTGGGCAGCGCAAAAGCTCGATTGACACCCTCAGGGAAGACAAAATGGCCAACTTCAATATATGGCCACAGGACGTCAGACCTATACTAGGGAACAACCTTCCCAAAAAGTAAACCCAGGTAGCCTTGTTGTTCATTCCTGCTAAACATTTCCAAAGCAGCAATATTTGGGGAAAGGCACCTTTGGAAATAGGATTCCCTGCCTTTTCCAGCAGTGTCTCCCTCCTGCAGGGAAGTGACCGGGGGCTGTAGACCATGAGACACCATTCTCCAGTGGCACTTTCTTTGTTCAGAATTATGACATAGGTGTGGTCCCAGCTAGGGACTGACATGGTAGCACTACTGCATCAGCCTCACTCTGGGGCATAAACAGGGGAAGCATCAGAAATGTTTCCCTACACCTCATTAGGAGAACGCGAGGTTCACATCCTCTACACTGTGCAGGTAGTGCAGAGGAAATTGCCATCACATCCTCCACACTTAAGGGTTAAATACTTACAGTTATCTGTTCTTGCTAATCCTGCTGCTTTAATCCATAGCCACCAGGAGTTGAGGCCAGTTTATCTCATCATGCTCTGTTTTTACCTACCAAGATACATTATTATGAATTTGGATACCACCGTCTCCAAATGAAGAATCAAGAATCGCACAGAACATCAACTTCACAGGTAATATAAAAAACATACATAGATAGACACATAGCTGAATGAATATTTTTATGGGAAGAACATGCATCCAATTAGCATAAATTAATGGGTGATGGTAAAGCTGACACACTTAGTTCATTGATCAAAGTTACAAAAAGGGAAAGCTAGACTTCAGAACTGGTCCCTATGGATATTGTATTTGTTGTCTGCTATGAACAGTCTGCCTTTTGAGCATGTGTGTTCCTGGGAGCTACATATTGATTATCTTCCTTTGTATGTAGGTGAATCTGTTGACCTGTCAGTTGGTATCAGTAAAGTGGGGTTTCCAAAGTGGACTAAAGCACATCATGAGGGATAAGCCCGTCTGCGAGAGCCAGGTCCAAAATGATGGGTTATCCCTACAAATCTTTCCCCAAAGGAGGCATGGTTTTTGGATGCAAGCCCAGAATACTTCATAAACATTTGTAAGGGTAAAGCTGGTCTTCCCTAGATTAACCATTTGAAGGATAGAGCCATGCATCAATCTGGAGCAAGATGCACAGGTTATACTGGTAAGTCTGCTGTGACACCAGTCAAGAGTCAAAACTTCCAGATAGGTCTCAGATGAAGTTTTATTCATCTGGACTTTTTTCATTGACCAAGGTTTTGTTCTTTGGTCATCCAGCTATGTGGAATGCAAATCAGAAATAGCCTCCTGGATGGTCCTACTAAAGCTGTTGATCTCTTCAAACGTTTCTAACGTAAGATCGTTATTTGAGGTAACCCCCAACCTTGAATCTGAATGCAAATGCTTGAAAGTCAATCAGGAGGAGTGTCTAAGTCCCGACCAGTTTAATGAAAGTAATTACTATTTTTTTTATATTTTACCATCTTTGTGTTTTTTTGTTGATTTTTCTATAAACACTTTAATGTCCATATTGTACTGGGCATACATGTGATTAAAGTTGTGTCCCAGTTATTTTATGGTATTTTTACCATTTATTTTTAATAGTGATGTCTTTCACTGTTTTTGGTCCCATTGTATAGGTTTGCCATTATTCAATGATGGCATGTTTCAATATTTTTGGTTGATCATTGAATTTTAATGTAATAATTTATGTTTGCCTTTGGTGTTTTTAAGTTACTCCTAGCCTCTGTGACCAGTGATGTCATAGAATATGTCATGAGTGATGTTATATGCAAGGTTATAAGCAGTGCATGGTGGGGGTGCAAGTTATAGTTAGTACTGATAACTACATCTAGTGAATTTCTGTGTCTTTTTGTTAAGTTAAACATTTTAATAAGTTATAGTTATCTCAAGTAACTGTAGCTTGTGGCCTAACATAACTATAACTCTTGCCCCCGCCATACATATAAATGATTTCACTGTAAATGCTGCAGTGATATTATCAATGATGTCATAAAAGATGTCATTGGTAATGTAATATGTGGGTTAATTAGCAGTGCATGGTGAGGGTGCGAGTTATAGTTACATAGAGCATGGTTATGGTTGCTTGAGATAACTATAACTATAACCTCTGAATTCCAATAGCTTTATGTGTGCAAAATCTGAACCTCACTATATTGTCCGTGTAACCTTTTGCTTTTTAGTGAATTTCATTTTTTAAAATTCTATTTCTTACCTATAACGTCCCTGTAACATTCAGATTTTTCTGTGAATTTCTACAATTTTTTTAATGCTATTTCCTTATTATAAGGCCCCAGTAACCTTTGGTGTTTTCAGTCAATTTATTTGTTTTTTTAATGCTATGTCCTAACTATAATGTCCCGGTTACCTGGGTGTGTGGGTGGGTGTGTGAGTGTTTGTGTAAGTGGGTGTGTAAGGGTTGTGTGAGAGTTTGGTGGGTGTGTCAATGCATGTGTGAATGGGTTTGTGAGTGGGTGTGTGAGTGGTTGAGGGAGTTTGTGAAAGGGTATGTCCCATGGGTTAAGGAAACCTCTATCCTGACTATACCAGGGGACCTGGGTCCATATTAAAACAAGTTCCACCACAGCAACAGCTAAGGTGCCAACCAATAACGATCTCAAGCAGGGCTGTGCATTGGCCCCTCTTCTTTTCGATCTCTACACAGCCAATCTGGGTAAAGCATTGGAAAGTGCCAATTTAATAACACCAAGGCTGGTCAAGGTGCCTCTTCCAATCCTGCAGTACGCAGATGACATTGTCATTATGGATCACTCTTGAGCAAGATTACAGAAAGCCCTTAGTGCTCTCCACAGGTACAATCAAGAGAAGACACTTCTGGTGAATCAGGGACATCTCAATGCACCAGCAGGGTGAGAGCGGCCTAGCCTCTGTGTGACAGAAGCATTTTCTCTTCTTTTTCCTAGGGCCCCAGAGTCAGCCCATGCTGAACATCCAAAGGTAAAAAAAACAATGTCAGTCAGGCCCTTGGGGCCTGGTGCACAGGAAAATGAGCACCTCACTCCCTCCTTTTCTTTCTCTTGAACTAACTCTTTGGATTCCCTACAAAGAGCTATCTGATTGCAAAATCAAGAAGATACAGCACTTAGGATTCTCCATCTTCCCCAAGTGATTTCAAGCCGCTAACAAACTAGCAAGGTAACCCTGTACTAGTTATAAGACATTCATTTTCTTTTTTTACTTAAAGCGACTAAAGTCAAGATAATCCTCCCCGGTGGTTTTAAATGTTACACTACAAGCACTTCACACTTTTTTCTATCTTCATACCTTTCCATCTGCCATGCTCAAAGTAACACGGGCACAAGAACAGAAGAGACACTGTTCATGACGCTCTTTTATATAATGGATTTTAATGTTGTTCACTAATGCTGCTATTTTTTAAGTAATTTTATAGGCCGCACTTGTCCATGCCATTCTAAAAATGTCTTATTACTGCACAGAATAAACCACTATGCTCTGACATTTCCATGTAATGATTCTGAGTTATCAGTCCTGAATAAAATTCAATTAAATTCAATACTGAACAAATTTGCACCAAATTACAAGATCTATCTTTCTGTCAAATTTGGTATATTTGTTTTCAGTGGTTCAGGCTGTAGTTCTGTCTAAAATCCCTGTGGGAAATTAGGTAAGAAAAACGCATTTTGAGGAGCTCCTTTTTCTCAGTCCCTACATGATGAATCATCCTGAAACTTTACAGGCAGCAGCTGAAGGCCGCCTCCAGGTAGTTATAGTTGGGACCTGGTTTCCATAAGGAGAGTGTTTTTGTTTTGCCAATAAATTTGGTGCCACTTGACAAATCTTCACCAAATTATCAAAATGTGTACTTTAGTTGGTTCAGCTGCTGTGTTGAAAGTGTTGGGGTGATCTATCAAGCAGGGTCTAAGGGAAGAGGAGGGTCACAAAACCAGTTCTCTCCATGCATTTTCCCATAGGGATTTTGAACACGACTACAGCCGTAACAGCTGATCAGAATGACATCATATTTGGCAGAAAGATAGATGTTGGTCCAGAAAGCGTGCTTTTTGTGATTTGGTGTAAATTCATTCAGTAGTTTTAGAGATATTGAAAGGCAAAAAAAGAGATATATAGGGACGCGTATCCTTACAGTGGACTTGCGGATCCGCAAACCAAATAACGATTGTGATTGACTGGCCGCAACCTCACAAAAAAGTTGCATCCACAGTTTTGTTTGTCGCATTGGCTGGGAGTGGGAAAATGAGAGAGCAAATACATATAAGGGTTAGGATACAGGTATCCTGACCCCACAGGACACATGGAGTAAGGACTGAAGAAACTATAATCTGTGCCATTAAGTAACTCAATTGGGCAAAAGAACGATGGATTTAACCTAGATCTCTTGACTGGGGGAGAATGTCTGCACTGTCAGCATTCCGTCCATCAATTGTTTGTTGTAACGCTTTTCGCCCTAAGTGGGATGGGTATTCCCAGACATGGGACCCGTGCTCACTACGCCACTGGAGTCAAGCTATCCTGGCTGATGACGGCTGATAGACAGAAACCGGTCCTAGGATGCTTGATTCCGGTCCAGGGAAGACATGGCTTGGCAGTTCGGGCTGGACTGTTCCCATGAGGCACAGGGTCAAGACTGATTTGCATTTGGCCATGTCTAAACTGGGGTGGTGTAGTGGGCAAAAGAACGATGGATTTAACCCAGATCTCTTGACTGGGGGAGAATGTCTGCATTGTCAGCATTCCGTCCATCAATTGTTTGTTGTAACGCATTAAGTAACTCAAGGCAAAGAGTCTTAGTTTCTTAACATAAGTCTAAATATAATTATATCTATAACTGCTAGATTTCTATGGTTTTGTGCAAGTAAATTAAGAACCTACCAATAATGTCCCTGTAACCTTTGTTTTTTTCAGTTTACAGATAGATAGATAGATAGATAGATAGATAGATAGATAGATAGATAGATAGATAGATAGATAGATAGATAGATAGATAGATAGATAGATAGATAGATAGATAGATAGATAGATAGATAGATAGATAGATATGGTAAAGTATGCGCAGTAAAGCTTGTTTCCTATGGCTGGATACTGATAACATAGAGTATAATTGATGCAGGAATTCAATTCTTTAAGAAAGCAGGAGATCTGGAAAATATGAATGAAAGTGAAATTGCTTTTTAAATATTGTATTGGGAGAATTAGAGCATTATTGTACACATTTTTCTCAATTACAGAAAATAGCGTTCTTCAGTTATTTACTGCAAAAAAAATATTAGTATCTATGTATGCTTAGGAAAGTTTGCTAGAAATACTTGCTCAAAAGATAGACATATAAAAATACTTTGATTTACCCTGGTACACAAGAAGTAATTGTTCGTACACAATAACATTGCTAATAGTGCTGCATTCTTTTTTGGGATAATTTAAAAAACGTATTTCATAATTATTGATATACACTGTCTGGGACATTTTCAGTATGCTCCTCATAAATGGCACATCATCTTTTAAAAAATGTTTATGACAGAATGTAGGAGAAAATAACCCAAGCAGCAATAACAGTTTCAAAATACTGATGATAATTGCCATAAAAAGGTATATGTTGATTAGCACATCACCCTTTCTGTAAAGCTTTTTTACAGCACTTGTACTCTCAATGATCCTTTAAAAGTCTTTTTAAATTATAAACATCATGGTGTCCAGGCTTTTGTGCCTGACTACTTCATAATGTTCACAAGACCATGCTTTATTTATATTCTGAAGTCTTTAGAAAACTATATTGTTGAAAGGTAATCAATATTCGTTCCACTTTATTTGCTTCTGCTGAGGTAATGTACTATGAGATAATTTGGACGCATCTATACAAATGACAAGTAGGCATCCCTTGTGGATATGAAGCACTTAATATATGACACTACCTGTCACCCATCCAAGTATAAAAAGATTTGAAACTGTGGACTGTCCTGGAATACTCTGTTTATGGGAGGCTCTCAAATACACTATCTTTATTAAATGCTTTTATATACCCTACAGCTATACTACAAGGTGAGTAGGGACAGACAAGTGTACAGGTGGTGTATGGAGGTGTTTCAGAGACATACACTTAATTCTATAGATTATTGTAGAACTATATACCTTCCATTAGCATATTCCTACATAATTTCTTTCAAATCCCTAGCATACATAGGCAGTGTGGCTGGAAGGTGCCAAATAGCCTACAAAGTCACATCAAAGGCTGTAATGTGCTATGCAAATGCAAAGTAACATAACATAACTTTAGGTTCACACCACTTTCTTTCATTTATTATTTGCTAATAAAAACACTCACAATTTCACCTTTCAGTGTGGTCACCCCAGATTTTTCATCTTTTTATGCACGCTATTTTTGCCTGTGTTTTAATCCTCTATGTATGGTGGCATTGACATTCTGTGACACAGTGACACATGGCGAGTACTGTTAAATTGGTTTGCTCCTACCTGAGTGTTTAAATTTCCATTAAGGTAATTGTCACAGAAACAGTGCCTTTGGGGTGAACAATACATAGATGTGCACACATGACAAAACTATATGACTTAAAGGCACCGCATTGACACATGACAGGCAAAAATGTCTTGCCATGTAGAAAACCCTATTCTTATATATTAGCTAAGTGACTCCTAAAGTGTTTACTGTAAGTCCAGAGTATATGGCACTTAATGTAAACAATGGTGCCTACCACTGATTGAGAATAGTACGCCACCAAAGAGGCAAATATCCAAACAGCTATTTTCACTGTGTTGGAGAAGCACTTTTGTCAAGGAACAGGACTTAGTAATAAATAAAATCACTCATTTTGGATCTAAATGTGGGACAATGCTAGACTAGTGATTACAAGTTGTTTTTCACTTAGTTTGAAAATCTACTTCAGTGATGAATGTAGATTACTGATAACTTTAGTGAAAAAGTGAGTTCAATAAAGTGTTACTTGTGATGTCTGAGATCAAACAGGTTTACAACTGGTTTACCTCTCAGCCCATCTTCAGTGTCCTAGGCTGACTTGCATCTGAGAGGAAGACAGGACGTGTGACAGGAAACAGGGTACCTTTCATAGAGCGGACTACCAGGAACTTGAACAATTGATTTCCAGAGCCCCTGAAACTTTCACGTTCCATCTCCAGCAGAAGAGAAAACTGGCTCAAACAATGATAGAAGGGTGGAGGTCTCATCTCCATATGGAAGTAACAAAGAAAGTGACCATAGCTCTTCCTGGTGGATATGATGGGGCCTCTGAGAAGGTTTGCAGTAAACCAAGACTAGAAGTAATGTAATTGACGCTGGAATTCGGCTGAAAAGTAGCAGGGATTAGGGGCCAGATGTACAACAATTGTATTTTGCGACTCGCAATTGGTGAGTCACAAAATGCAATGTACAACAGTGTCTCAGACACTGTTTGCTATTTCCAATGGGGTCGCAAATTGCATGCCTCATCAATATTCATGAGGCAAGCGCAATTCGTGACCCCATTGGGAATGGCTAGCACTCACAGGGATTGTGGCCTGCTGGGGTCAGCAGACCACCATGTCTGTGACTGCTTTTTCAATAAAGCAGGTCTGTTCTTTTAAATGCAGCCTGTTTTCCTTAAAGTAAAACAGGATGCATTTAAAAAACAAAAATTAAACTTTTCAGTTTCATTTTATATGGGCAGGCGTGGTCCCTTGGACCACTGCCTGCTCTTAAAAATTATTTACACACACACACTCACAAAGGGGAAGGGGTCCCCTGGGGACCCCTTCCCGTTTGCAAGTGCTTTACCACCTACTTGAAGTAGGTGGTAAACTGCAAGTGTTTTGCGACCGCAAATACAGTTGCATAATAACAGTACATTACATCGTGACTCGCTATTAGAATGCTATTTTGCGAGTCAGTGACTCATAAATTAGCATTTGTACATGCCTGGAACCTTTTGTGACTACACAGGAACAAAGTGAATGAGCAGCTTCAGTTTGCAATGCATGTGCTTTTTGAACTATTTTTCTCAACCCACAATGCGTCCTTGGGGAGCGTGGCCAGCCAATATGGCCGAGTGGGCATGATCCACCAGGGCTCTCCTGCATTTATTTTAGAAATCAAGGCAGTAGGAGGCCCCAGCCCACAAATAACTCCCTGACTACTAGCCTGAAGCTCCTTGAGGCTGAAGTCACTAAAGAAAATACCAGATGTGCCTATCCTTCGCTACTCTGGTGTTGGCACCAGCTCAGGGCTGCAAGGATTGAGGCCGTTTCGCAGCTGCCCTCACGGATCTGGGGAGAGGCAGAGCAGAAGCTGGCAATTCGTTCTGTGCCCTGGCTCCATTTCCATCAGCTCAGCGGGTATGGGACATTGCTGGATACTGGAGCTGGGGGCGATGTTTGATGTGGTCCAACCAGAGAGTCCTGCACGTCTTTCTGTTTCTAACATGACGGCTGCCTGATTCCAAGATGGCACCCGCAATGTCAACGGAGCAGACTAGTACTCACAAGGCAGCTGATTGGTCAGATAGCACTCTTTAACCTAATGGAGGGACCATCCTGGGCAACCGGAACCTGCAATTTGCATGGCCAAGGACACTCCTACCAATAAACGGAGAGTGACCTCCCCTGCTGAGAACCTTTTCTAAATCGGCTCTGTGTGAGAGGGGGCACTTTGGGAGGAAGGGGCAGCACAGCGCTGCCTCGCATCTTTACTCTCTAGAGTGGAAACCTGGGACTGGGTGACTGCCACCAAGGGCCTGCAGTGTAACATTGAGAGACTGTACCTGTGGCATGGGCTGGTTAACTGTCTAATATAAACATGTAAACCTAAGCTACAGTCTCCCACAGCGTATGCAACTGTGCGAGGTGCTAGTTTCCCAGTGACATTTTAGAGAATGCACTTTGGTGCCCCTTTCTTGGAGTCACTTGCTCAGGCGCTCGGCTGAAGTCTACATGCCTCAAAGAAAGATGCAATCAAATAGGGTGTCAAGTTACTTCCAGCTGATGGAGACATAAGAATTACACCCAACATAATGGCCCTAACTAAGGAATCTCCCTACTTGACTTTAAGACTTTAAGAAAGAGTTAAGAAAGGAGCTCAAAGCAGACCTAGCTACCTCCTTGTAAAAACTGACGTCAGCTCTCACTTCCTGGCTCTCTGCATGGCAGCATGATTTGTACTCGATGGATGCTCACAGTCTTGAGCTTGTGCCAGAACCTGAAATGAGTTGAGCAGCTGGAAGGCTCTTTGAGCAAACTTAACAACCACCTGCAGATTATACTTTTGAAATGTGAAGATTTGGAAAAACCACTCGAGGAAAGATAACATCCGTCTACGAAATCTTAAGGAAGGAGTGGAGTGCCCAGACTTGGAGGCGTTTGTGGTGGGAATGTTCTGTAAGCTTCTGGGAGACATCGATTGGGCTATGGTCCAGCTGGAGTATGTCCACTGGATTGGCCCACTAACATCTGGGAAGGGCAAGCATCTTCAGGATGTTCTAGTTAAATTGCACTTCTTTAAGCTGAAGAAAGCGTCCCTACAAGCAGCAAGGAAAGGGGAGTCGGTCTCCTTCCATGGCCAGACATGCTCTGTGTTTGATAACATCACTCCAGCCACACAGTGACTACAATTCCAGCCTGATAAACTATGCCACAAACACATCAAATATATATGGACATATCTTGCCTTCCAATATCAAAATAAATCACATCACTTTATGGATCCTAGAGGAGTCAGCAACCTTGCTTGGGATATCCACCCTTGAATGCAGAGACTCTGAGGGGAATCTAAAGAGACCTTCCATGAGCTCTACAGCAGGAGTGGAAAAAGGACACTGGGTAATTCAGCAATGATCAAAAAGAAAGGGGAAACATTGTGCCCCAAGTTGAAACAAGTACACTTGCCTCAACAATCAAAACAACATTGCACACAGACCATAATTTCTGAACCTGTAGAACTATGTGGATCATTATCTTAAACTTATATCGGAAACTTCCACCTGGAGTCAGTGCTGCTGGGTCATGGGCAGCCCTACACTGTTCTATAGGAGAGTAGTCAGAGGGCCACTGAGTGGCTAGAGGCTTCTATGTTTGATTATGATACTTAATTGATGTTAAGTTATCCTTGATATTAAAATTCCAAACTTGGAATGCTTTAGTGGGTCATGACCTACATGCCCACACTTATGCGACTGATAACTGAAGTACACTACTGTTGGTGAACTAGGTTCTCAAAGGTTACTGTTTTTTGTTTGAGTTCAATGTCCTTGAGTGGAAAACCTTTGATGCTTCAGGGGATGGGGGGTGGGGAGTGACCTCTTCATATGTACAGATGCAGCGGGAGGATGGGTGGGTGAAGGCTGAAGTGCTAGGTCTGGGACTATTGCTCGAGATGGTTCATCTGGTGACATCATGGTGTTAACGCTGACTTGGAATGTCAAAGGGCTCAACTCTCTGGCCAAATGTTGTGAACTATGGAAATACCTTCTCTACCAAAGAGATGATACAATAGCATTACAAGCAACACACCTTAAATGTACCGGAGACCCCAGATAACTCCATAGAAAAATACCCCCTGATTTATAGATCCTCTGCCCTTCCCAAACACAGTGGGGTAGCCCTTCTTCTTCACTCCTCTTTAAAGTTCCAACCGGTGACCTTCGTTCAACCCTTTCTTACCCTTCCAGGAGGGTTTGCAGAGGTAAGATCATACTTATGGCAGATTTCAATCTCAAATGGGATCTGGAGTTAGACAGCACCCACTCACATTGATCCTATACTGGGAGTTTTCCTAAAGCTCAAAAACAAACTAACCAGTCCATGAAACTAATAGATGCCTGGAGAACTCACCATCGTACCACTCGGGACTACACTTTACTCTCCCATTCACATCGTACATACTTAACTGCACCTTCATGATCCTATCACTCCATTCTGGCAACTGGGTTTCATCCTATCACACTCTTAGGCAACGCCCCTGAGAAACTTACCTTAGAGTATCACAGTTTTTTTTTTCCTGCACCCCTTATTAGAGACTGTCTCTTTCAAGATGTATTGCATAAAACTATTCAGCATTTTTTTCAAACGAGTGCTAGGATACTAATCTGTCCAACACATGGAGCGCCTTTAAGGCAATTAATAGGGGAAATGTATTTTGCCCATCTACTTTAACTAAACTGAAAACCCAGGTCAGGTTGTCACTCAAAGGGGGCCTACAGGCAGCAGAACGAGCCTATAATGACGCTCAACCACTAGAACAACAGAAGAAGGTGACTGCACTCAGGGGAACACTTCACAAGACCTACATAATTAGGGCAGAGGTTACTTTACTACGTCTTAAACATGTGGCATATGATCTGGAGAACAAGGTGGGCTCCCACTTAGCACGACAATTAAGGGTCAAGCATGAGAAGGAATACATCAGTTGTATTACTTAAGAAGGTAGGGGGCGGCCACGTCAGAAGAAGATAAAGCACAGGCTTTTTGGGACTTTTACAAAAAACTAAATACAGCTGAGATGTGGAGGAAGATGCACAACTAGACTACCTAAATGGGATTGGCCTGCCTCAGGTGACAGCTGATCAAAGGAGGTTTTAGGTAGCCGGATTAGTGGAGATGAGGTTCAAGCAGCTATTACAGTGCTTAAAGTTCACAACTCACTAGGGCCTGAAGACTTAATGGCCCAGTTCTGCAATCCCTTCAGCTCTGATTTTGTACCCCACCTGAGCACTCTGTTCAATCATATGGCTACTTCCTGAAGGGTCACACACTCAATGAGCGAGGCACTGATGACCGTGCTTCCAAAACCAGGAAAGGACCCTCTTTTCTGTGCTTCCTATAGCACTACTAAATTTAGACAACACACAGATGGAAGGCATTATGCCTGATTTGATTCATCCAGATCAGTCAGAATTTATCAAAGGTAGACAGACACATGATAACTTAAGGAGGATGATCCACCTGGTTGAAAAAGCTACTAAAACACATTCCATGGTTCTTTTGGCACTAGATGACAAAAAAGCTTTCAGCTGAGTGGATTGGTCCTTGCGCTTCCAAATCCTTCTTCATTTTTTTGCGATGAGCAAACGGTTTATATCCATGGTCCAGGCTAACTATGCAAACACACAATCACGCGTACTGGTGAATGACTGAGCTCTGAACCTTTTAGACTGGAATGTCGTAGCCAATAGGGTTATCCTCTCTCCCCACTTTTATTTGCCTTTAGCATAGAACCCCCTCACATCCAAAGGTAGATCGACGCCATTGATCCAGGGCCGCCCTTTTAAATCTTTTGATCACAAAATGTTGCTGTTTGCAGATGATGTGTTACTCTCTCTTACAGCCCCCTCAACATCCCTAGTGGCTTTACAATAGGAATTGGCAGTCTAAGAGTTGTGGCCGGCTACCATATTAACCTTCACAAATATTTTCTCATCAATCTGACCTAACCCACACCTGAGATGAAAACGCTGGAGGGCTCCACTCCTTTTCAATGGGTTAAAAAGGATCTTACTCCCAGAGTCTCTGCTTTGAACTGTGCACATTACCACCTGCTCCTTCAACAATAAAAAGCAGACGTTAAAAGTTGGACACCCATGTATTTATCCTGGCTAGGTCGCATTCATGCAATGAAATTGACGGTTTGACCATGGCTTCTATATCTTTTTCAAGGACTCACGATTGAACTAGATTCAGAATTCTTCTCAACTATCTGATCTCTGGTGACCGGCTTCATTTGGCAAGACTGCAGAGCCCGACTCCCATATAAAATGTTGAGCTTTCCTAAGGCAGTCTGGCCATCCCTGGTTTTTCATACTACAAGGCTGCTCAGCTAAGAGTGATATCCAAATGGCCGCTGAGAGAATCAGATAAACACTGGCTCCATATGGATTGGGCAGTAGGTAGTAAGTCGATATATATGAGACATATTATGGAAGCCGAAGGCAGTAAGACCCCTTAATGCGTATCTTGCCACACCTACAAAAATGACCCTTAAAGCATGGAATGATGTGACTCGAATGGCAGCATGGGCCATCTTCTCCTCCCCTTTTACGCCCATTCACTTTAACCCTGTTTCTGCCTGCACGCATGCCAGGCCTTTACGGTCTTTGGAGGGAGGACGGGTGCCTTCGGATCTCTGATTTATTCTATAGATGGGATAGTCTCACCTTTGAAATTTGTCAACAGGACTGTGCCCTGCCAAATTCAGAGAGATATCATTATATCAATTGACGCTCTTTAGGCCTGTTGTGTTTAAATGGAAGAAAGGATGCGGATAGCCCTGCTAAGCGTGCTTTTACAATAGGGCAGCAAATGTGTCCGATAGATTATATGTTTTTACAGGCTTGGAGCTTTGAACTAGTAAAACACTTTGAAGTAGCAGGGGTGGAAGGTAGTGATCATTACCCTTTACTGATGAAATTATATGCAAAAAGGGCGCCTTGGAGACAAAATGCCATACAAGTACAGGTAGTATACCCAAAGCGACTTACAACTCGTATTACAGAAGAACATATAAAAAAACTAAGGGAAGTCCAGCTGACATTCATACTTGAAAAATTGATACCAGAAGAGGGTATTACCTGGTATGAAGATATAATAAGACAATTGGTAGAATGTCTCAGGATAAAAATTAAATGGGGTAAACCTGGGTCAGGAAGTAAGGAAAAACCACATACTAATAATATGCCTTGGATTGACGAGGATTGTCGCAAAGTAAAAGCCAGCATCAGGCAAAAGGAAAGAAGCCTAAGGGGGAGATACAATGATGATCTGTTACTTAGCCTTCAGAAATTAAGGATAAAATATAAAGCAATTATTAGAAATAAAAAAAGAACTTATAAGGACAGATGCTAGGTGAAGTTACTCGAGGTAATCGAAGAAAATAATGTGAAAGGCTTCTGGAAATTAGTACAAGAGAGCACTGGTAAAGTACTAGGGTCTTTACAGTGCTCGGTGCCGGAGGATAGGTGGATGGATTATCTGGAGGAAATCTATGGGAAATGGCCAAGGATGAGGAAATAAATACCATCATATGGCCAGGTGTAAGGGAAGAAGTAAAAGAGCACTTCTCCCCCAGCCATATTAGAAGTATAATATCCAGGTTAAACCTAACTCGAGCCGCTGGTCCAGATAATCTGCCGGCTGTGATTATAAAAACGAACCCAGTGTGGTGGTCAGAATTCTTTTCGAATATGTTCCAGGGGATTCTTAATACAGGGGTCATGCCAGAGAGTTGGAAAGGGGCAATTGTAAGACCTATACATAAAAAAGGTGATGTAAACTCCCCTAAAAACGATTGTTTAATAAATCTCCTGGACATAGGCGAAAAAGTGTTTGCTAAAGTAATCCTGAGCAGAGGGGCAATTTGTTTTGCTGCTTTGTGGACTTCCGTGCAGCTTTCGATCTGGTGAACAGGGGGCAGCTGTGGTCAGCCTTATTAGGGTACAAAATTCAAAAGATTTATTGGCCCAGATCTAAGCCCTGCACACTAAAAGTTGGGCCCAGATAATCCTGGATGAAAAAGGAGGATTGTCCAGGAGGATTCAGATTGGTAATGGGCTAAGACAGGGGTGCGTGCTTGCCCCCTTGCTTTTTTTCCTGTTTATAGCTGACCTGCCCTTCGAATTAGGAAAGGTTAGAAGGGCCAGCCCGAAATTAGGAGGAAACCGTATCCCCTGCTTATTATACGCTGATGATCTGGTCATTATGGATCAGACGGAGATTGGTCTGCAAAGAAAATTAAACATGTTTAAAGAATATTGGCAAACCAAAAAACTAGCTGTGAACATGGAAAAGACCAAAATTCTATGTTTTGGAAGAAGCAAAACAAAGTTCTCCTGGTATCTGGGCACCGAGATGCTGGAAAAAGTAACAGAATACAGATATCTGGGGATGTGGTTCACGAGTAGCCTCCATTGGCATACCCATCTAGATGCATTAAAAATGAGGGCTTCTGCTTCAGTGAAGGGATTAAAAAGATTTAATAGTGTACACGGTGAAAGGTCTGATAGTCCGATGTTAAAGGCCTATCAAGCAATGGTCCCTCCACAGTTTTTGTATGGGGCGGAGGTACTCTACATAAGTGGCAAAAATAGATGGGATAAAGAGGAGGGAAATATCCTCAAATGTTTGTTTGCACTGCCAAGTTCGTCTGTGGTACAAGCGGCAAGATTAGAATTGAGAACCACTGCATGGAGTATAATAGCCTGTATGTCTTTGTTGCGTTTCTGGCAGCGGCTAGGTTTGGGTGAGGACCAAAAAATCTCACAGTGGTGCAAAAATGAAATTGCCAACAGTGAACTGACCTGGGCAAAAGAGACGAGAGCCTCAATTAATGAAGCGTATGGTGTTTTAAACCTAAAGTGGGGCCCTCAGTCCCTTGAACTGAAGTTAGATAAGAAAGATCTTAGGAATCTGGGATTAGAAGTGTCTCGAATCCTTGATCAAGAGTACCTATCACGGAAACGTTCAGTCTCCCATATGGCCTCAGCATGGAAAAATGATCTACATTATCCTTATATCGACAGGTTACCTAGTTGCCAGCTAAGGCGTGAAGTGCTACGGTTGAGAATTGGGATAAACCCTTGTTACATGAACAAAGGGGTAAAAAACCTTATGATAAACAGCAATGGAAAATGCACTTGCACTTTAGGTACTACGTGTGATATTTTACACATATTGGTAGATTGCTGGAGGACGTTAGATATACGAAGAGAGATTTTAGGCCCGATTTAAAAAAAATATGATATTAAAAAAAATAGGATGCAAGCTGTAAATCTTCTAGTGGGAATGATGAATTTAGATATAGCCTGTGCCATTGGTAAATATCTAAATAAAGTTAAAGAGTTCCTTACAGGTAAAGAGTATTGATGAAATATAGATCTTTTAAGTGATAGGGAGTATGAGGTATATATGGATAGAATTATGGTGTAAGACATACTTGAAGGTCGATGTGACCCAAGAAAGGGCAGCTTGTTTTTAAAAGAAAAGTTTTAAAGATACTTATTTCTTACTTTAAGGATATGTTAACTATAAGCTTAAGAAATGTATTGTATATTCTATGGTTCTAATTGCTTATTTTATTGTCTTATATGCTGCTTAGTGTATACTTTTATGGTTGTAAAAAACAGAATAAAGTTTTATTGATGATGATGATGATGATAAATTGAAACATCGGGTTCTCCACCAGTAGTGAGAGAAGCAGCCACTAGGAATCTCTCTCTAATCACGAACCTCTCCCAGAGTTCATTCCCGCCACATATATTTTTGGTCTAAGATATTCGGAGACACAATCTTAGATGAGCAATGGTGGAAGCTGTAGAGAGACATTCTTCGATTCAACCATTCTATAGGAATGAGAGTGGCCCATTATAAAATACTGTTTGACTGGTACCTCTACCCCACCAAACTCATAAAAAATGTTTTCCAACAAATCTGATCTTTGTTGAAGGGCGTGCGGGTTATTAGTGGATTTCCAACACATATGTCCAATGACTTGTCCTTTCTGATCTAAAGTTCTAGCTCAAATTAAAGACATATTGGGATACTCAATTCTTTCCATGCCAGACTTTGCTCTCTATCAGGGCTGTGGGACAGGATTCTTAAAGGTCAAACCAGATCATGTGGTTGTGCTTTGGGGCAGCCAAGACCGCGTTGGCAGCTTCTTGGAAGAAAACTTCAGTACACTCGATGTCTCAGTAACATGCCAGACTGGGACAAGCTTTTTTTATATTTTTATTTTTTATTGAAAATTAAAGAAATATGACAAAACATTACAAAACCACCACTTACATCAAATCAATTATACGACAAAGCGACAGTGTTGCATATTATGGAACGCAGCATGGAGTATAGCAGTTCTGAGAGCGTTAAAGGAGTGCTGAGAGATAATTCTATCATATAAACCATAAACAAAATGTAACTTTACATACAATAATCAAAAGACAAAATACACAGCTCGTGACTCATTGAGTGAGGTGGGATCCGTGAACAACACTATACGAAGTATCAGTCTAATCCCAGTGGCGGTGTCGATAGTGCATGTGCGATAGCCATCCTGTAGCCGTGAAAGGTGGAGTTAGGGGAGCAGCGATCTATCGGGTGCATTTGGAGATCCGACTATAGTCTGCTCAACATGTGGGGGGACTGGCAGTGTGGAAGCAGCCTGTGATGAGTGAAGCGTGCACTGTAGGTATGTGCGATAGATGCACCAGATGTCACGGGGCCTGGAGGCTGGAGTGAAGCGTATATGTCGGACTGGACACTGCAATACGCCATACTCCGGAGCCAGGCCGCCTTGGTTGGGCGAGCCTAGCTCCCCAGAGAGTAGCTATCTCGCGTTTCGCAATCGCTGTAAAGCGACTGTAGCACAGTTTGAGTCGTTGAACCATCCTCAGCAGTCCCAACTCCGGAGATGGTACAAGAGGCGTTTCTATTACTTGAGTTAGCACAGCAAATACTTCCAGTCAATATGGAAGAATGTGGGGGCAGGACCAGGACATGTGAGCAAAATTGGCATTCAAGGCATTACATTTGAGGCAATTTGTTGGCTTAGAAGGGTCAAACTTGGCCAGTTGGGCAGGGGTCACATAAGGTCTATTAATGAATTTAAAATGGAGAAACGTATATCTATGATTAGGGGACACCCTGTGGATTTGCTGTAAACAGTAGGCCCATTCTTTGTCAGTCAGTGGACACCCGATATCGGTCCCCCATCGTTGCCGGGCCCCGCCATCCCAACCCATCCGGAGCGCCATGCACGCCTTATATAGTTTTGTGACCAAATGTGATCCTGTGTTATTGGCTATGAGGAGGGTGAGCAAGGGGAAGTCTTCGTAAGGGGCAGGATAAGTAGAAAATGTAGGACGGAGCATCCCCTGAAGTCGAGCCACATTAAGACAGTCCACGCCGGTGAGGACAGGGATTTGTGTTAAATCGGACAGTCTACGCGCCTGACCATCCGGAAATAGGGATCCGAAGGTGTCAAGCACCAGATTAGTGAAAGTTGCAAGCACCCCTCTATCAGTAGTTAGAGGTAAAACGGGGTTATTGGCGAGTGGGAGCACGGGCGAGTAGAGGAGACCAGACCCATACAATCAATTCAATTTACGCCAAGCCCAGCACATAGTGGCCAGAGGTTGTATGTTGTGTGCATCAAGGGGGTCTCCCTTTCGGAGTAGGGACGCCAAGGGAGTTGGAGCAGCTAGCTCCTTGTCTGTTTTTGTGTAAAGTATTCTGGCGTCAGGATGAAACCAGTGATTATGCCTGCGCCACCAGAAAGTACAATTGAGGTTCCGGGACCGCAAATCCTCCCCAGGCATATGGGAGGGTAAGGGTATCCCAAGCCACCCGTGGTCTACGGTCTGCCCATACCAGACAGATAAGGAGACTACCTAGGTGGGTAAAAAACGCGTTAGTGAGCGGGATGGTTATAGTGTGAAAATAGTAAAGGAAACAGGGTTGTACTTTCATCTTTATGAGGGCAATACGGCCGGCCATGGAGAGAGGCAGTTGTATCCACCTATCTATATTGTGAGGTAAGTTGGTCAATAGCAGGTCCATAATCCAGCTGTATGACCTGGCCCTTATCTCTGTGCAATTGCTCCCCAAGGTATTTAGTGGTCTCTCGGTCTACTCGCAGGGGGTACTCCGCCTCGTCTGCTGGTGCCGCGTCCGTAATGGGAAACAACACCGACCTCCCCCAGTTAATCTTAAGACCTGAAATGGAACCAAAGCATTCAATTTTGTCAATTAGCGGCTGGAGATTGGTTTGCGGGTGGCGTATGAAAAGCAAGACATCGTCCGCATAGAGGGACATCAAGAGCGGACCGGCAGGGAATTGTAGGCCATGGAACAAGTGGTTTTCCTGTGCCACGGGGATGGGGATGGGAGGAGATAAGGACCCGTTAACCCGCAGGCGGGCTGTAAGGGATGAATACAGAAGGGCAATTAGAGCTATGAAATTGAAAGGGAGGCCAAGTTTACGAAGCGATGCTATAAGGAAGGGCCATTCGAGGGAATCGAAGGCCTTTTCTGCGTCTAGTAATGCAACTGCAGCTGGCATGGTGGGCTCAATACTGTTAATGACAGAGAAGACCGTGCGAAGATTGAGAGCGGTAGATCGATGTGGTATGAACCCAGACTGTACCGGAGAGAGGATTTGATCCATTAGCAACAAAAGACGGAATAGAGCGTTTTGGCCAGAATCTTGTTGTCAAAATTCATGAGGGATATCGGACGGCATTTCAGAGGGTGGAGTAGTGTGTCACCAATCCGGTGTTCAGGGCGAAGTCCTCCGTAATGGCCTTCTGGACCTCTGCACGGAATACCTCATCAAGAAGAGCCGAGGCAGGGAAAGACCACCGTCGCTCCCATCCCGCCGAATGTGGAATCACCAGACGTAATGTGCAATCACCTGATGTACTATAAGGGAGGAGTGATCGCATAGAGTGCAAGGTAGTACGTCCACACCCCAACCCACCGGCAACCCATAGATGTTGCGAAAATGTAGTCAATACGCCTTTGTGTTGAGTGAGGTGCCGAGTAAAAGGTATAGCCGAGGGCTGATGGGTGCTGCCGTCGCCAAGTGTCCCTGAGGTCCAATGAGCAAATCAGGTCATTAGGCACCGCAAGGGAACGGAACTTCGGTGTAGCCTGTGGGTTGGAGGTGTCGAGAGCGTGATTGAGCCAAATGTTGAGGTCCCCACCCAGAAAGAGGACGACGTAATCGTGTCGACTGAGAAGGGCGTGTAAATTAGTGAAGAAGTCCGGGTTGTCAGTGTTTGGGGCATAAGCGTTTAAAAGTAATACCGTTTGACCCAGCAGTGTACTTTTAACTAACAGATAGCCCCCATGAGGGTCTTCCGTCTTATGTAGTAGGGTGAAAGGACGGGAGCTGTGTATTAACATGCAGACCCCCCGTGAGTAAGTACTGAAACTGGAAAAAAATCTATTGGAACCCCAGGAGGAGGCGAAGGGAGGGGAGCCTTGGGGTGGGAGGTGGGTCTCCTGTAAGAAGGCTATCTTTACTTTGTGATGTTATAAATATGCTGACGTGGGTCCCGTGCTCTCCATGCCACTGGAATCAAGCTATCCTGGCTGAAGAGGGGTGAAACCCCGAAACCGGTCCTAGGATGCTTGTTTCCAGTCCAGGGAGGACCTGGCTTGGCAGTTCGGGCTGGACTGTTTCCATGAGGCACAGAGTCAAGACTGATTTGCTTATGGCTGGGCTCAAACTGGAACGGCATGGTGAGCAAAAAAACGATGGATTTAGGCCCAGATCTCTGTACTGGGGTGAATGTATGACATTGTTCTGCATTCTGTCCATCAACTGTTGTTTTTGCATTTGTCACCCCGAGTGGAAAGGGTAGGCCCAGACGTGGGTCCCGTGCTCTCCATGCCACTGGAATCAAGCTATCCTGGTTGAAGAGGGGTGAAACCCCGAAACCGGTCCTGGGATGCTTGTTTCCAGTCCAGGGAGGACCTGGCTTGGCAGCTCGGGCTGGACTGTTCCCATGAGGCACAGTGTCAAGACTGATTTGCATATGGCTGGGTTCAAACTGGAACGGCATGGTGAGCAAAAAAACGATGTTTTTTGGCCCAGATCTCTGTACTGGGGTGAATGTATGACATTGTTCTGCATTCTGACCATCAACTGTTGTTTTTGCAGTTCTAAATATGCTAGCACTAGTTTGCATTTCCTCGGGTTATTGAGCCCCCTAACATTCCATGTGAGCAGACTAACATTCACTGATGGAGCTACCGCCGTGGCCTAGAGAGAGATAAGCAGAGTATGAATATCAAAAACTGCATTGTGGCGAGGGGAGTGCAGAATCCACCAAAGAGCATTACCAAATGAAAAACACATTGAACTAATATATAAAAACACACAAAAAAACACAAAACCCACCACCCCCTGGTTCCCACCCACCACCCATACCTGAGCCCAAAGGCCCCGAGAATCAGATCCCTCCCCACAAAAACCCACAGCATCACAACAACAACAACAAATCCCATAATAAAGTTAATGCGGAATCATCCAGGGGGCAGGCAACGCCTCAGACAGCCGGTGCCCACATCATTGAAAAAAAATATTGTAACACCAATTTCGGAAAAGACTGCAGTAACAGCCCCTACACTGGAATCTCGAACAGTCGACTAAATAGTGAGTCCGCAGTAAGCAAGCATGCGTGTGATCAACAGCAGGGGCAACACACCACTCTAATCAAAGTAGTCATAGTGTGGCCATACAAAGGAAAACAATTGAGTCAATGGGAGCATGAGACACCCGTGTGAAGGAGTAAGGGAGTGGCTAATATAAGGCAAAGTTACCAAAGGCCATTGACCAGGCCAGGATCGTGAATAATTGTCGCCAGCAGCAGAGTCTCAGTCCGACGTGAAGAGTTCGGCACTTGGGGCCAGGTTATTGTCCGGAGAGAAGTGCCGGGAGGACCGGGCAGGACTGCGATGGGACTCGGCCACATGTTGTTTACCGAAGACCAAGAAGTCTGGGGCATTTTCAAAGAAACAAGGCTTACCATCCACCAGCACCCTGAGCCGTGCAGGATAGAACATTGCGTACTTCAAATCCAGGGCGCGGAATTGTCGTTTTGCCTCAGTGAACTTTCATGCTGCTTCCTGAACGACCAGAGTATGGTCCGGGTAAAATGAGAGGACCAATCCCTGATGGTTCACTGGGGCGGCCTCTATTGCCAGGCGGAGGATTGTATCTCTAACCTGGAATTTAGTAGACGCGCCACAATGGGACGCGGTGGGTGACCTGGTGGCGGGCGCTGCCCCACGACGAACGTGCCAGAGAAGTGCTCGGCACCAAAAAGGTCTTTCAGCAGCCCCTCGAGGAAGGTTTCTGGCCGGCCCATTTTGGTGGTCTCTGCAAGTCCCGCTATATGTACGTTGTTTCTTTGGGGCCAGGCCTCTAAATCTTCATTTTTGATGGTGACGGATTTCAAGAGGTGCTCTGCATGCTCCAGTCTGCGCACCATGTCTCGGTTTCGGTCTTCTTGGTCCTATAGTCGCTGCTCGGCTTCTCCAAGGTATGGTGGCCGTCGATGCGTTCCCCCATTCTGTCCAGCCTGGAGGTTAGGGTGTCCAGCCGGTCATCAAGGCCACGGAACCCCACGAGGATCTCCGCCAAGATGGCCGACATGCCCTCCCCTGTCGATTGACAGTACGTTGCGCCCGAGGTGCTCTCACGATCTAGCGAATGGGATGTGCGGCCCGAGTCGGCCGGTTTGTCAAAAGCCAGTCTCCGTTGTTTAGGGTCCCCACGCCCCATTGTTTCCTCCGATAGGGGCCTCTGCAGTTGATGTGACGGTGCGCCTACCAATGTGTGGTGCCCAGTACAGCGGTCTATTTTGTTTTTGTTCTTGGTACTTTGGCGAGTGGAGCCTCAGGGGGGAGGAGGCGGCCAGGGCACCCCCTGACCAGAGTTGCAGCACAGAGGATGTAAGTCCGAAGCAGTGAAGAGGCCTTCAGGGTAGGCCCGATCCCCCGAGCCCCCGACCCCACTAACCGGGTGCGCACTGGTATCGGGTGGTATGCTGCCACGGGCCCCAGGTTTTGGTTTAGAGGGCTCAGCTGGAACACCTCTGGACAGTCAAGGCCTCGGGGCCCCAGGAGCAGCAGAAGCCACGGGCTCCATTTACGTTCCTGCCGATCGGGCCTCCAATGCAGCGTAGGCCATGCCGCCCACATGACCGTGTGGCAAAGTAATGGAGTCAATACATGACATGCCCCGCAGGTTCATAGGGCGCCCAGTGACAGTTTTCGTGCAGATGGTGAACTCAGCACAGCGTTAGGTGCCACATGGGGGCATCGGCGGCCGGAGCTTCAGCGCTGTGCGGCCATGTCAATCGATGGCTTGACCACGCCCCCAGACTGGGACAAGCCTTGACAATAGAGAGAATGGCTGATATTTCGCTAGATATTTATAAAAACTTTAAATATACGTGCAGTCCCCTGGTTGTTTTCCTCTCGATTTGTCTTCAGCTCAAGGTCTGTCCCACCCATACACAAGAACTTTGCCTCTTTCAGAAAATATACTATAAGAAAACCGGTGAGGGGTCTGGTAATATCACAGGCCTCTTAGGTGGGCTTCTCTGAGGTTTACTTGCTCACACCCACCACGCAACATGTGACCACATTACTCTCACTCACGGTTTGTAGTTCGGGGCTATTTAGGGGAGGGGGATGGTATTAAGTGCTGCTACCCTTAGAGGGTAAAGATGACTGATGACAGTGCTCTATATGTACTGTTTGATTGCAATGCAGATGTCGTTACATATTTGATACTGTATGTACCAATAACACTTCGATACATATTTCTGATGTTTACTTTTTGCATCACTGTCTTTGTATAGCAAAAAGTGCCCTATTGAAAACTCAATTAAGAAAGTTTGACAAAATATGCCCTTGCGTTGGGAAGCTATGTTAGGTCATGATTAAGATTTATAGCTCAAATGTACCAGCAGAGTGAAAAATGTGAGAATGTATTTAATTAAAGTATGTGATACTAGAGCCTGCTCACATCAAAATCAATAAAAACTCCAATGTTTTGATATATATGTGCTTTCCTCACAAGCAGCTTGATAAAGAAAGGATGAAAATGTACACGCTCTCATGTAGGAGCAGAGAGGTCTGGGATTCTGCAATGCATTTATTTTGCATTTCTAAGATGTGCAACAGAGTCCCTCAATAGAAACATAGAGCAAGTACATTAGCAATAACCATTGACAGAGATCCCGTAGAGCTGAATTATTCAACTTGGGAGGTACCCCCATGCCCACAGGGGGCACCTGGACTGATCTCATGGGGGCAACATGCTCATAGGGAGCAGAGACCAACACCGTTGTTAAAACAGTGTTGTGTTTTAGTGAAAGAAAACAAAGTGGCAGTAAGTCACTCTGTAATGGGCTATCAGTAATGACGTTATCACTCGTCCTGGCAAAAATAGGTGTTAAATTGGGGGCGGGGTGACAGAGGGCTTCAAAAACCCTCAAAATCTCCCTGATTTTTGATAAAGGATCACACTGTGGATACCTCTGCGCATTTAGAGAGTCCAGACTGGTACTAGCATGGTGGCAATTATGTATTAGATTGCATTTTCAAAACGTAACTACTTTGTTTGAATTGCTAAATGTGTTTAAAGCTGCAACTTTTAAAGAACTAAGAAATAAGAGAAAATAATGTCTGTAATTCGGGGGAGCCCAAACTGCTTTCTTTTTTTACATGTGGAGTGAAACATTAAAAAAATAGTAAACCACTGATGTAAAGTAACAATATTTACAGGTATGATTGTATCTAGATTATTAGGTGCCATTGCACAGCTTTGTGTACGGCCTTCTGAGATTAAATTTGATAAGGAACTAGTCGTATCTTTTTGGCATTTAATTATGAATTTTTAAGGCTTGGCAGTTCTACTGTCTGTCCATTTGGCTTTTTGGATCCCCTGTAAGAGGCTGGATTTTCCTGTAATGCTCCATTCATCATCTGAGATGCATAGTTTGCTTTTCAGGTGTTAGGCTTGTGTGCTATATTAAAGTCAATTCTGGCTTCAATTGAGAGTCAGTGCAGTGCATTTAAAATTGGTGGTATGATCTTTTACCATTTTAACAAGCACGTTACTGCACAAAAAATAACTTTGGGGGCCACCAAACTGGATTTCGGATTTGAATACAGGGCACTTGCATTGCCTTTGGGCAGTTGTGCTGTAAATGTCTCCATCATATGTGCACCCACATCTGTAATTGATGAATGGATGTACAAATACAGGTGGACTTCTTGGCCATTCCTTGTTGCAAGGCTGGTATGCTCAGGTGCAGGAGAGATACAAGGTGCTGGACAAGGCAAACTGTGGTCACGTCTGTCCTCTACCTGCCTTGTCCAGCCCTGTCTCGATAAACTCATGCACCTATGAGCCGAGCAGTATATGTTTTCTCACATTACCATTGATAAAGGGAGGAATTTGATAACCATTTAACGGGGGGACCATTTAAAATCCACTGGCTGACATGTAATGACATCATAAACATAAAAGGACTGGGTGGTGACCCGCTGATGTCAGGAGGCTGTTCCACTCTACTGGGTGATGGGAGCAGATTCCAAAATATTGAGGGCACACTGGATATTTAGAGCCTAATTTAGAAGTTGGCAGAGCAGGCGCCTTGGTGTAAACTGGCACCGCTCCTACCCCACCAAACGGACAGTTCAACACTTTGTGGTGGGGGAATGGCTAGGATTCTGATGGGTGCTCCTCAGCCGGCCCACCTTCGGCAACCTATGGCACGCCATCCTGTCTGTATGAGCCATGGTGGAGCCAGACAGGACAAATTATCAATGACCCTGACGCTCAAGGATAAAACTCCTTACTTAAGAGGGTTGTTGTTTTTATGTATTTTAGAAAAATCCCAACGTTTGATAGTTTATTTCTGAAATCCAATAAAAAAAATGCATGCCTTGATAGTGGGCCGGTGTTGTGTTGACGAAAGTGTCATTGCTGCATCGGAGCTATCCCCACCAGGTAGGTAAGATCTCAAAATGTAGGGCATCTGCCACACAGGCCAGCTAGCAGGCCACCTGTCTAAGCTAATCTGACCCCAGAGTGATGCATGGCAGGACATATTCAATACATTTAGGTTCAGCGTCTAACCTTTTCACAGCACACTCGTCCCCTTGGTGAATCAGATATCCGGCTTGCTGTAAACCCCCCCAGAGGCCATGGACAGTGCTTGTTGCACTGGTAGTGTGGCCCTTTGGTCTAGGGAGCAGTGGTACTTTGACTTCATTGTTCACTTTGTCCGACATCAGAAATCGATATTAGACAGCTGAGTGACTCCTTCACACTTCAACTCATGTCGTCTCAAATAGTAAAATATGTTATATCACTTTAAATAACAGTTCCTGCTTTTAACTGAATTTACCAACATCGAAAGAATGTAAGGTTGTATCGAAATTGCTGGAAATTGAACCTTTAACTTACATGTCACACAATATTTCAGCAACGAGCATTCGACTCACTGAATACCCCTGCTGGCATACGAGCTTAAACTGCTTCCTTAGCTATTAAATTGTCTAAGTCATCCTCTCAGTATTTAAACCTCTCTAATGCCTAATTGTGTATGTATTCAATCAACTCACATTTTTACAGACTGAGATTGTGTATTCCCGATTTTATGCTTTTCGTGTGATTATGCATACCCACAATTTCCTTCCGGAGAGAACACCTGTATAAGCAAACCGTAAATGTAAATCACAGAATTACTGTCGTAAACTTTAAAATATCTTTTTGCGTTCCTCGATGTCAGTGTAAGACCTCATGTATCTTTATTTGATCTCATTGTCAGGCATAAAGCAATGACCTGTGAAATAATGTAGATGGATTGCCCTGCCTTACACTGAGTAAACAAATAGCTCAAAGTCATGGCCAACAGACATGGGCGGCGTTGTTTGAGATGTATCGGGCGGTGAAGTCGTGGGGGCATATTATGAAGGGCCATATCGACGCTTTCTTGGCTTTAAAAGCCGAAAAAGCTCATCGCACTATTCATCGCACTATTAACAAGCTCACGCTAACCCTTGTTAGCGCTTGTTTTCGCGCGATGGATGCCGTTTTTTTATCGCCCTGCATGCCATCGCTAATGACATGCAAAGTAGCCGTTCATGAGTAAAACAGCATGGGTGAACTCTCTAACATGACTTCGCCATATTATCAAGCCGGCAGCAGACCCGCGAAGCGATGAAAATAATCGCGCTAAGCCCCCTTTATCGCAGGAATTTAACTCCTGCTATAAAGTTGACTTTTAATAATCAAACTGGGGGGAGAAGGAAGAACCTCTGATCCACTCAGCTTCCTTTTCTCAGGTATCCAAAAATCAATGGGAGAGTGGATCACTAGTCCCAAATGAACCAGGGTGTGCAAAGGCAGTACAAAGTGCTGTTAAGAAACCCTCAATCACGTTTTACAGAGATCGATATTAGCGGTATATTTTCGTTCTCCGCTTCGTTATTGGCAACGTGACAGCATCATCATCGGGTTAATGCAATGCTTCCTCCACCTGGAGGTCGTACCACTGGTTGTATTGGTAGTGATCGTAGAAAAAAAGGTGAATTCTAGTGAAGTGACACGTGGTGAAAAAATATATATAAAGTTTAAAAATCCCGTAGAGCCAGTAAAATATCTTTAATTGCACTGGGTGCAGGAAGTTATAATAGATCTTCGATGTTCACCCAGAGGCTAATTAAGGCCCTGTGCACTATAAAAAGGTGTCCATAAAAAGGTTGACATGTTTCAGCCCTTCAAATGCCCCGAAGGGTCAAGTGGGCTTTCTTCAGGACCTAAACAGTGAAGAAGACCCTAGTATTCAGAAGGTCTTCCAGTGAGGGATGGGAGGTTGATTGATCCCAAGTGTATCTGTTCAGTTGAACCTATAGTTGTCGTTCCGAACAATAAGGGTGGGGAAAAGGGTAGAGGGAATAACAGACCTTGTTTAAAACTGTGAAAAAAATGATACCCAATAAAATACAGACATTGCTGGTGATTCTCAGATGTTATCTGAATAGAGAAGTGTTACAACAACTACAAAATGGCCATTCTTTTAAAAGTGAGTGACTGTAAATACACCCACTATACAGGGAGGGCATAGAGACAAACAAAGGACTAATAGTGGATAGTAATAAGTCTGGAAGGGGACGGAGGAGATTAGTTGCCCTAAAAAGATGCTAATGTGTTAAATGTGCACACTCTCATGAATCTTATAGAGATAAATAAAGGTCTCCGCATATGCAGTGGCTCTTAAGTAACGCACGTATAATCTGTAATGCACTACCTGCTCAACATGGCCCTCCCGACATCGGAGACCTAGTACATTGTGCACTCTCATTCCTATTGTAATAACATCACAATTGGGAGCCTAGTGCCTGCAACCTTACGGGTACAAGCACTCAAATAAATAACTATTTATACAAGTAGCTTGCTCCCGATCTAACTACACCTAGTCCTGATATAAGGGACCTACTCGCAATCACGATCTTGGTATCTCGAATACCATTAGTCCTTCCTCAGATGCACGAATCTGAACTTCACCGTACCTACCTGGCACGCTCTTCTCGAGGCACTAGATGACTCCCTCACGACAAGAACTATATCACGCACTTTAAATAAGATACCTACTGTCGTTTTAGAACTTGTCCGAATAACAATACTATGGGACATTTGGCATTTGGCTTATGGAAACAATGTTCAACACCTAGTAATGCCTTCGATATAAGTGTATCTACTAATGCATGACAAGATAGAAAGTGTGTTCCCCTGATTAAGAACTATATACGTACTAAAAATGAGATGTCTGCTGTCGTTCTATGACTTGCCCAAACAACATGACGATGGGACATTTAGCTTATGGAAACAATGTTCAACACTTAGTAATGCCATTGATATGAGTTTATTCACTTTTGTATGACAAGATGGAATGTGAGTTCTCTTACTCTTGTTGGAAGGAAGGACGAATTTTGCCATGTATAGTGGGTGTATTTACAGTCACTCACTTTTAAAAGAATTGCCATTTTGTAGTTGTTGTAACACTTCTCTATTCAGATAACATCTGAGAATAACCAGCAATGTCTGTATTTTATTGGGTATAATTTTTTTCACAGTTTTAAACAAGGTCTGTTATTCCCTCTACCCTTTTCCCCACCCTTATTGTTCGGAATGACAACTACAGGTTCAACTGAACAGATACACTTGGGATCAATCAACCTCCCATCCCTCACTGGAAGACCTTCTGAATACTAGGGTCTTCTTCACTGTTTAGGTCCTGAAGAAAGCCCACTTGACCCTTCGGGCATTTGAAGGGCTGAAACATGTCGACCTTTTTTATGGACACCTTTTTATAGTGCACAGGACCTTAATTAGCCTCTAGGTGCACATTGAAGATCTATTATAACTTCCTGCACCCAGTGCAATTAAAGATATTTAACTGGCTCTACGGGATTTTTAAACTTTATATATATTTTTTCACCACGTGTCACTTCACTAGAATTCACCTTTTTTTCTACGATCACTACCAATACAACCAGTGGTACGACCTCCAGGTGGAGGAAGCATTGCATTAACCCGATGATGATGCTGTCACGTTGCCAATAACGAAGCGGAGAACGAAAATATACCGCTAATATCGATCTCTGTAAAACATGATTGAGGGTTTCTTAACAGCACTTTGTACTGCCTTTGCACACCCTGATTCATTTGGGACTAGTGATCCACTCTCCCATTGATTTTTGGGTAAAGTTGACTTAGCCATCTTAATAATGGGAGGTGGATTGCAAAGCTAAGGCCACAGGGGCGTATCAGCGAGGTTTTCATTATCACTCAAAATATATCGCAGCATTTCCCGTGCTATTCCTGAATTTTGCTGCTATCACTGGATTTCTTATCGCCTTTGAGATAAGCGTTGATAATACCGCGCTAATTTGGCGATTAAATCCAGCGATAGCCGGCGATAGAAATAAACGCGCTAAGCGTGCTCTGCGATATTTATCACAGTTTGTTGATAATATATCCCGTGGTGTGGTCGATGGCAGAAACCTCGAAGTATCCACTGCAGCCACTCTCGCTCTCACGTTTAATTTGTCGTATTGCGATACACATAGGGAAACGTGAGGAAAAAATGTGTTTGGCCTTTGAATTTTTCCCCTTATATTTTAACCATGTCTGCAGTGGTGGCAGAAGGGCCTGGCAATGTACTCTAAGCATGCGAAGATGTTGTGGAAAACAGGAAAAACATGTCCTTCTTTAAACCGCTATTTCTCCCCTCATTTCCCCATATCGACTTATTTGTAGATGTTGGAATGTGTTGCCATCAGGTTGTGGTCCTGATTTAAATCTCCTGTTTTGGTGGCGAGGGCCTGCAGATTCAGCAGTAAAGCTGAAGAGCGTTATGTAATTTATTTCCCTTTATTTATGTCTGCTGAGCTATTGAGAATATCATGGGATTGGCCGTGTGTGCATCCATGCTGATTTTGCACCGAACTATAGTTTTAAGTAGAAAACATTATGCAGTTTAAGGATCATATAAAAAAGGAGATAAACAACTGTTAGATCGGGTCAAGAAAACAATGCACTTCTCGCTAAGTCCGGTTCGCATTTAAACACATGCGTGCAGCCTAAGGCTTTGAAATTCAGAGGTCCTACTCCATTAACTCGGGCATATCTGTGTCTTCAGGATATTCATGCTACAGGCCTACTGTGCAGAAATGTGCTAAGTGCTCTCTTCATGAAAAGTTCCAGGGTATGAAAATGACAGTATGTTTATGCTTCATGCATGGAGCAAAGTCCAAGAAGAGGGTCTGGAAGAGCATGCATTCCTTTTACTCAAGAGAACCAGAACTTTAAGTCCCAGTAGGCAGCTTGTTACATGCTAGTTCAGGATTGGTTGCACGGTACCATTTCTGGCATGTTGGAGAACCGGTGGGGACATGAACGTTTGTATGTTTATCCTTTAAACAAAGTGAACACATTTAAATAAATGAGAGAGGTTTTCACATTCTACATTAAAAGCAGCACCTGTGTGACTCTTTTTTTGTAAGATATACATGTGAGGCTAATATAGCGTATCTGGTCAACAATTGTGATATCAACATAGATTAACAATTCATACGCACCTCTGGAAACATTGCGGAACTTGCAGGATGCAGAAGGTGGTACAAAATTGCAAATAGGGCAAGAACATGAGCTACCCAGGAAAAAGCTTGGAGTGATGTATGCTCTGCTAGCATGTCCAATGGACAACACTCTTTTTGCAAAGTGGCCAGTGCTCCTGTTGTTAATCCTGCTAACACAGTTAGGTGTTTATCTCATGCCTGCAACAGTTGGGTCGCTCATTTTAGCGAGATCATTTTTTCCAAATTGGCATCGGATGAGTTATTAATTGTGTAAAAGAAGGAAGGAATCTCCTTTGGCGTTATCTAATCCTTGAATGATAGTCTTTCTGGTAAAGCCCCAGGACCTCATGGGTTCCCATGGATATTTTTAAAAATAATATAACACTTTGGGGCCCTATCACTAAAATTCTCAGTCTGCCAACAGCAATTGGTCCTACAACGTAGATGGCAAATCTTGGCAGGAAGCAGCTGCTACTGCTTACTTTGTCACTCTTTGGTGGGTATGCTGTCCCTGTGTGCCACTTGTACATGTCCCTAAAGTGATCTGAATAATTTCCTTGTGGTTAATTCATCTTTCATTTACAAATATTTATCCTTCTGTAATCTGCTTTGCACGTAAACACCATAATTAATGTATCCACTAATTTAGTGCATGCTTCTTGTAGCCCTTTTTTAGTGCATGGTGCTTTATCTTGCCAAGCAACTACAGTCAAAAGCACCTTTAGGGGCAAGACAAATCCTAGTAATTTATTTACATGTGCCCAATTAGGGTCATAACAGTTGAAGATGATCACTAGTCCCTCTCTGAACCGTCACGTTTTTCCCCAAATATGGGGAAACTCTTTAGCTAAATTCCTGAGGTGCAAGGGGTCTGGGCTATCCCTACGGCACCATTGTCACTGGTTAATTTCCTTGGGAAAGTCTGAAGAACATCCCCACTTTGTATCAGAAGACAGCAACTGGAGGCAAGTCATTTTTTATTTGTGACTTATGACCCGTCTCTCCATTGGGAGAATATAAGGACTTTGGAGTGGCACCAGGTTTGTAGGATGGAGGGGGCTTAGGAAGACTCCTTTCTGCCAACTAGGTTACATAACTGTATGCAGGAATGGAAGGCACATAGGGGCCAATTCACAGAACTAATCTGAGACAAAATCCTAAACTAACTACTTTTGGTATTCACAGAAGGCACCTATGATTTTTGGTATTCACAGAATGCACTTACGACTCCTAACTTTACGCACACGGAGGGTACTCTCCGCACCCAGACCATACACTCCGCACACGGAGAATACTCTCCGGCTTGAGCCATCATCTCCGGCTGGGGCCGGATAAAGTGTAATCATTGGGCCGGATTGCAATATTTACGAAAAGGAACATTAGGAATGTGTGATAAATGGTAGAGGAGGTCATGAAAAACAGTTTGTGCAGGGAAAAGGGTACGGCGAGACACTACATCATAATCCAGAAAAGCGTTTTCCTTTGCATCATGGTACATGTAGTGCAAATTTGTGCTCCCCTCAGTGTTGACTGCACAGCATGTGTGTATGGGTACTTCCTGAGTGAATGGATGAGTGCATGAGTAGTGCCTGAGTAGAAGGTTTGGTGGAAGGGTAATGTCTGGGTCATTTGATGAGTGCACGTATGAGTGCAAGAGTAATGCCTGGGTCATTGGATGAGTGCATGGGTAGTGCCTGAGTAAATGGATGCGTACATGGGAACTGTCTAAGTGAATACTAGAGTGCAAGAGTAGTGCCTGTCTGATTCCATGAGTGCATGGATAGTACCTTAGTGATTGTATGAGTGTATGGGTAATGCCTGACTGGAAGAATGGGTGCAAGGTTAATGCATGGGTCATTGGATGAGTGCATGGTTAGCGCCTCAGTGAATGGTTGATTGAAAGAATAATGCCTGAGTGATTGCATAAGTACATGGGCAGTACCTGGGTGATTGCATAAGTGCAGGGGTACTGTCTGAGTGATTGGATGAGTGCATAGGTAGTCCCTGAGTGACTTTATTAGTGCATGGCTAATGTCTGGTTGCTTATATGAGTACACAGTTAGTGCCTGAGTAAAAAGATGTCTGCAACAGAAATGTCTGGGTCATTGGATGAGTGCATGGGTAGTGTATCACTGAATGAATGAGTGCAGGTGTAGTATTAGAGGTGAATTAATGAGTTCAACAGTAGTGCTTGAGTG
Source organism: Triturus cristatus (assembly GCF_964204655.1). NCBI lineage: Eukaryota > Metazoa > Chordata > Amphibia > Caudata > Salamandridae > Triturus > Triturus cristatus. The sequence continues at coordinate 264,336,046 of NC_140593.1, forward strand.
ATTGCATGAGTACATGGGTAGAGCATTGGTGATTGCATGAGTGCATGGGTTTTGCCTCTGTGAAATGAAAAATACAAGGATAATGCCTGCGTTATCCTATAAGTGCCAAAGTTGTGCTACAGAGATTAGATGACAGCATGGATAGTGTTTGTATTAAAGGATCATTACCTGGCTGATAACATCAGCAACATAATGAACGTTTTTAAATAGTGTAAAGGATCAACATTATTTTGAATAGAAATAAATAACATAACAGTATTGACTGCACAGTCAACACTGAGGGGAGCGCAAATTGTGCACTGCATGTACATGATGCAAAGGAGAAAACTTTTCTGGGTTATGATGTAGTGTCTGGCCGTACCCTTTGCCCAAACTGTTTTATATGACCTACTCTACCATTTATCACACATTCCTAATGATCCTATTTGCAAAAATTGCAATCCGGCCCATTGATAACACTTTATCCGGCCCCACCCGGAGATTACGGCTCGAACTGGAGAGTACGGCCCAAGCCGGAGAGTATGGTCCGGGTGCGGAGAGTACGGTCCGGGTGCAGAAATTCCAGCCCGAATGCGGACGTAAAGTTAGGAGTCGTAAGTGCCTTCTGTGAATACCAAAAAATCGTAAGTGCCTTCTGTGAATACCAAAAGTAGTAAGTTTAGGATTTTGTCTCAGATTAGTTCTGTGAATCGGCTCCATATGGAGGAAGTTCATCCGAATCAAATGTTGCTTCTATCGGAAATCCTTAAGAGGTCTGGGCTTGTATAGTGCTTGTCTCCCCCCCCCCTTCCCCCTGTGATGTTCTTTGCTAAGGAGCTGTACTCAAGTTGTCACTCTAGACTTGAGGCACAACCACAGTTCATTGTGCCAAAGGAATGAAAAACTCAAAGAAAAGCAGTGAAGCACATGGAGTAAATATAAATATTCTCAGTTGGGTCACAATGTAACCATGCCTCTTGCCTTCAAGGAGCTCAACTTTGTTAAAACGTTGGAGTGCCGACTTTGGGACTCAGGCCTGGTCAACAGTTATGTCCTCAATTTGTGCCTGACATTTTCAGAACTCAGAATTCATACCCAACACTCTGTGCCTCATACTCACACACCTTGTATCATCTATGTTCTCACATTTTGCTTAAACCAGACCTGACACAATGTACCTTAGTGTACCCCAAATACTCAGAACATAGCACAATGAACCTAGCACTTTGAGCCCAGCACTTTAAACCTATCACTTAAAATCTAGAAACCCTCTTTTTATTTGCAAAAATCGAAATCTTTCATGTCCTTACCATCATACCGATGCTGGCACCCTGAGCCCCCTTCAGTCATAGGATGAGTCTCCTACAATTCTAGGATGTGAGAACAGAGAGTGGACCTACAGATACAGTCAAGTCCTTACAGCAAATGACCAACCAGGGATTTTTAATAAGGCTTCTTATCTTTTCAAGATTTACACACTTCAGGGGAGAATAATGTATCCAGCAGTCCCCAGTGCCTGGAACTCCAAATACATGACACTAAATTTTGTTATAGAAAAAAACACTTTTCAAAGGTGATACCCGAATATACCTTTACTTGGATGCACTTAGGTGGTGTGTTGACTGATGCAGAACATCCAGCCCAGCCATCAGACTCCCCCTGAGACTGAAAGCACAGCCAGAACTTATACAAATGCAGAACTTATGCAAATCCCATGGTCAGAGGTCACCTGGTTCCTCGTAAGCCCAGACCTGCACAAGCATAAACCTAGATCTATTAAGCTTTGCATTGCCCTTGCGACGGGCAAGACGATGCAGGCCAAGGCAAAACTTATCTGGAATTTAGAAAGCCATACAAGGTCTGATTTGTGTAGCCTTGCATTGTTTTGGAAAGAAATGTAAGACAACATAGCTGCTTGCTCTGTGTAACATTTCGACTTTGGAGGCATTGCATGGGTGGAGTTTGGGCATTCCCATGCATTCACCCATGGATTTGGACACATTCTCAGATTAACTAAAGCTAGTAAACCAGGGAAAGCGTCAAATTGCTATGCCTTTCACGGAGAGGTGTAAAGTGGGGAATCTTCATCATTTCCTCTTTCCACATGTGCTACATTTGGCCTCTAAGGATTTTTGTTGGCAAGGAAGTTGTCCCTTCCTGCACAAAAACAATCCTGCCTGTAACACAGGACTCTTTCCACTATAGTTCAATGGTGCTTGCATTGGCGCTAGGCTGCACACAGTGCACCAGCACAAGTAGAGAGCAGAAATGCTCCATATTTCTGTAAATATGGAGCATTTCTGCTCTCTCCATGTAAGACAACACAGCACATCTTTGTCTGATGCCCTACATTGCATGAAATGTTAGTAAATATGCCCTGTAGTGTTTTACGCTAAGCGACATAATTTAAACAAAGTTTCCCATAACTAGAAACAGTTCTAGATCCTCAAAAAACAACAGTAAGTAAAGTGCTTAATAACTTAGCCTTGCACAGTGATAGATTGGGAAGAATTGTGTAGGGAAAGCAAATATCTCAAAGCAGAAATGTGTTTCTGCTTTGAGACATTTGCATTCGCTACACAATTCTTGCATTATGCTAGGGTCAACACAGGAAGAAAAGTGACATTCACAGATATTTTTGTTGTTGAGAAGAGGAGCACTGGTGAGGAGGTTGTAGGACACAAGTTTAGATCAGCACACGCAATTGTTTTCTCATCGTGAGTACTGTAACTGCTTCTTGTTTAGCCATAGTACACAGCAGTATGAAGAACAATATCATGATTGTTGCAATTTACCTTTGCCCCATGGTGTCACTAGACAGAATATGTACCTTTCAGTCGACTTATGTCAGATGCTATTTATGTCTCTATGTGCTTAGGCATTGCAATTTCATGCTCCATATTGTAAAATTGGTTACACTTACTTGACTTATTTAAATTTACAATACACCCATGTTAAATTGACATAGGGAATGAACCTGTGGGATTGAAGAAAAATTTCATATGTGGGTTGCAGTATGTATTTACACTACTCAAGTATACATGTATGGCTCTACGATCAGAATGACTGTTACAGTGCTAACCCTGATGACTTAGTTGGGATGAGTCCTCTGGGTGGGGACTGGAACAGATGATATCACAAAAGACAAGCAACATACTACCTTTTAACTTGACGATCTTAAGTGGGGGCCCAGGTGACAGAAGCATTTCAGATAGAGATGTCCCTCAGACATTCATCTCTGCCTAGGTGTTGGAGAATGGGCCTGTCTGAAGGGTCACCCCTAACCTTTTGCCTTTATCCTTCTCTTTTTGCTGAACTCTCTTTGTTGGCCTTAGGACTCCGAGCACTGTACCACTGCTAACCTGTGCTGAAGTGCTTGTGCTTCTCCACTAAGTATGATGCCAAATATGCAAATATGATTGGCATATTTGTTGTACTGGTAAGTCCATTGTAACGTGGTATGTCATGTACCCAGGGCCTGCACTTACTAGTAGGCTGCAGCATTGATTGTGTCACCCACAGAAGTAGCCTTTCAAATCTGCCTTAGGTCTGCCACTGCAGTGCCTGTGTGTGCAGTTTTCTGCATCTTTGACTTGGCATTTAAAACTACTTGTCAAGCCTTACACTCCCCTTTTATTACATATATGTTACCCCTTCGGTAGGCTCTAAGTAATCCTATGGGCAGGGTGATTTGTATTTAAAAGGTAGGACATGTACTTGCATGTTTTCCATGTCCTGGTAGTGACAAACAGCCTCTACTGTGAGGACTACTCTCATAGGCTAGCATTGGAATTCCTTAACACACTTTTAAGCTGTAATTCTTGATCAGAGAGGAATAACATTTTTACTTTTCATATGTTTGGAATGGTAATGATAAATCCTCCTTACTGGTGAAGTTGGATATTACATTACTGTTTTAGAAATGCCACTTTTTGAGAATGGAGATTTCTCTGTACTTACTGCGCTTTGTGCCTGACAGCCAGTCTCCAATAGACGCCTGGGTTGGGTGACAGTTACACTTTGTGCATTCCCTCTAGACAGCCACATACACAGAAAGGTGAGGCTCATCTGCATTCTAGGCACTCATCTGCCTCATTCTTCTGCATTCTGATGGGTCGTCCTAGACAAGGAGGAATGGGAGGGGCTGCCACTTGCACTTCAATAGGTAGTGCCCTGTCCACACACAAAGCACTGATGTAGCCCCCACTGAGAGCCTGGCAGACATGACTGGGTTGAAAGGGATCCTTATGCACTTCAGAGAGCTGCTTTGAAGTCACCCCCAACATCAAAGCCACTTTTTGGTATAAGTACTGGGTCTCTGACCCCCTGAATTCAGACATGTCTGGATCTTGAACTGAACCTCTATCAGAAGGACTGCTGTGCTGCTTAAAGGACTCAAATGGACTGGTTTTCTGGAAGGACTGCTTTTTTGCTTGTTGCTATGCTACCTGTTCTGGAAGGAGAGCTGGACTCTGCCTTCCCTCTCAGTGATCTCAAAGGGCTTGCTGGCTTGCCTCCTGTTTTCTAAAGTCTCAGGGCCACAAAAGACTTTCTTCAATTCTGTTGGTGCTGCTGCCTTCTGTGAGTCTTACCCTTGCATGAGGTGCTCTTTCCAGGTTCTGGGACTCAGAAGTCAGTTCTGCAGCTATTTTGCTACAAACCCAACACATCGTCACCACTGCACTGATCGGAACCTATGCATCACCTACGAAGCCAATGCAAGGCTGTTTGACGACAGTGGTTTAATGTTGCTCTGCATGACTTGGCAACAATGCATTGCCTTCACCTCTGTGATGCTTGCTGATGACACAGCGACCCATCTGCATGGAACACATCTATGCATCGTGCCCTCAGCATCGATGCTTTGCTCCATCCAAGGTACTTTCTCAGTGGGTCCTGCATGGGTCTTGTAGCCAGCCTGCCCTCCATCGCGGTCAGCCTACACGTTGGATTAGTACTGGTCCCTCACAACCTCAAGTAACCTTTACACAACTAGTGACTTCTAAGCACTGTTTTTGCATTTAATCTTAAAAAATTCCTATCGGGACTTCTACTGATTGGATTTTTGTCATTTTTGTCTAATTTTGCTCAGATAAATATTCTCTATTTTACAAAACATGGGTGTCCCTGCTTGAATCGGTGTTGGCGTCCTTCTCATCGGATCGGTGTTTCCTCTCCTGGCTCCATACTTCTTCTCTGGGCTCCTGCTTAGATTGCCTGCAGCTTCTGGTGAAGTCCTTACCTGAAATCAAAGGTTAAACAGATGATAGCTGCATAATTTGTTTATGGCAACAGCGCCTTAGCGCTGAGTATACTAATTAATATTTCTCGCATTGTTTCTACTTATCTGACATGGCTCCGAGTTTGTGGAGGTCCGCTTTTTGAGTTCCTTTGCCTGTCCGTGTTGTTTCCCTGCCGCCTGCTTCACCGCAACTGCTCTGCCAAGAACCCCTGGTGGGACAAGGGTCCCAGGGGTACCGCCGCCGCATTAGCGCCATCCACGCTGAGTCTTACACTCTGGGGTGGACTGCAACCCTCAGAGTGCACCACTGTACTCCGCAGCTTCCGCAAGTGAGGGGGAGGCTGGCCAACGAGCTCATAGCGCAGCCTCTCCCACCGCGACGCGGTACGCGCGGGGGACGTAGCCTGGACGAAGCCCAGACCAAGGGCGGGCCCGTCCGGGGCCATCAGAGGCCAGGCTGGGTCACCCCTCTGACATCTGTAATCATCTGTGCTGGGCAGTGGTGAGTGGTGAATTATATTAGTATAACGTAATATCTCCCCAGTATTGCGTAGTACTATGTCTATAGATAGTATGCTGGAGAGAGCAGTCAATATTGTCAGCACCGAAATTGATCTTACTGAGCGGCGCCTGTCCTTGGGCTTAACAAAATCACATCTTTCTCTACATACAGAGAATACTGATAGTAGTGACTCTCAACCAATGTTGACTACACAAATTGATCACAGTTTACACTTGCCAGCCCGAGAAAGCGAATTGGGCATTGATGGAAATGTGGATATCGGATACATTGGGGGAATGGAGGATTTCACATCCATGGTCCACTCCAAGGATACCCTTGCATCGGCAACTGCGAATGTTTCCCCGAACACTGAAGTTACCAGGGCAAAAAGAAAAAGGAAAACAGTTAAGCCGGTTTGCTTTAAGCGGAAACAACCCCCACAATTGAATTCCCAACGCACTACGCTAACTACATGGATCCAAGGTCCTGCAGTTTCAGCCGACCCAGTACCTGTTAGCGCTTCTATTGATTTAACATCTTCAGAGACATTAAATTAATCTGTATATACTCAAACTGAAGCTACACCGACACTGTTTTCTAATCTTAGACTCGGGGATACTGCTATTGATATTATTATAGATACTATGTACGAGCGAGTCAAAGGGCTTGTAGACAAGAATTTTGCCGCATTATGAAAGCGCCTAGACAATTTAGAATCTCTAACTAATAAGTTAAATTCGCCCAGTAAGGCATCTAAGCACTCATCTTTACAGTGTAGCATTAACAAACCACAGACTCTGATCAATGGAATAACTAAAAAACGACAGGGGATTATAACTCCCACGCAGCTTTTTGATTCTTGTGATACCTGTCGTAAAGCCAAAGATTGTATTTCTCCTAAACTTCCCCCCGACTTTGCCAAAACCCTAAATTTAGCCATCTCCACCAGAGTATGTTCATCTAGCCAAATATTTGATCATGTTACCCCTACAGCTTCCGCTAATATTGTTTGTAACAAGGTTTACGGGTTGTTATTAATTTTCGACGACCAACACATGTCAGATCAATATTGATGGCAAAGGAGATTAATAGCTCTTTATCTACAAATATCTGGGCATTGCCTCTTGGTTTCTTTTATAAACCAAACCTTGAGCAGTATCCTTCAACTACCCCTCTATATCCATTAGTAAATAGGTTCTCTGCCCTTTCTGGTCTTGATAGTTTAGATTGACCGTCATACATACCAAAATCTACTGAAATCGCCCCTTCGACACCCATGTTGGCTATTCCGGAAAACAATGGCTCTGAGCCTTATGACCCAATGTTAATTGTGCTAAGCTGGAATTTTGCCGGCTTGGCTTCCAAACTAAGCAGTGATGTTTGGGTCAAGACGTTAAACAACTACAATATCCTAATGTTTCAAGAGACCTGGGCAACAATAGAGTTATATCTTGAAGGGTATGAATGCCTCAATACTATTGCATCCCTCACCAAACAAGGCAGACCCTCTGGTGGCTTATCCACCTGGGTGAACATTTCTTCGGGTGGCAGTGTAAAAACAATCCCCACTAAAAGTGCTAACATCCAAGCCTTGATATACACACGGGGGGTTTCGATTTGTTTTATTAATTTTTATAAAAACAATGTCTTAACTACACCTAATATGAATGTTATTAACCTCTTTAACTTTATTTCGGATATATCTAATCTCATAGGGAACCAAACACTTGCAGGAATTTGTTTGGGTGGTGATTTTAATGCAAAGATTGCAGGGGAAACACTTCAACTCCCCTCTATCACCCCTTGGCTAATCCATGCAAAAGGGGGTTTGAGTTATTGGATCACTTATCAAATAGTAGCCTATCAAATGTAATGGATATTGCAGCTACAAACAACGGGGATAGCCCAATACCCACTTACAGGGGCCATGGCTGCGCCTCAATAATAGATTACGTTTTTATTACGACCACATTAGAAGACTACTTGGTTAAAGCAGCGGTTAAACCATCCACGTTTGGGGATCATAATCCAATCTCAGTTTCATTTATGGTCGCCCCAGATCCGATTTTAGAATAGAGCGAGGGGCCTGTAATTTAGCACCCTCAACAGACAATTTAAGGGTCATATGGAAAGGTATTGATAAAAGCCGTGTGTTCCAAAAAATGCTAAAAAACGTATCGATCACTTTGTGATACTTGTCTTTCACCTGTTGATCCTAACCCAGCGGTAGTTTCTGCCTTTGTTCAACTACGTACAGGCGTTAAAAAATTGATTTTGCGACCTGCACTTGCTCCCAACTCTAACCCTAGGTGGTTTAACAGCATTTGCTCTCAGGCAAACAGAGAGCTTAGAGCTGCTCTCTCAGCTGCCCCTAGGGATTCTAACCTCATTAGGTCACTGAGGCACGAATACAAAAGAGTGTCTAAGCAGAGGAAAGACGAGATCTTAAAAGAACAATGGAATAATGTGGCTTGTGCTGCAAGAGTTAACAACTCAAATGGTTTTTGGATAGCAGCCAAGTCCCCGAGATCATTGGGCAAAACACTCACTCCGTTAAGTTGCAATATAACGAGCGAAGTCTGGGTAGCCCATTTTTCCAAAATATATGCTGCTATGCCCTAGTGCGAGGATTTTGCTGATAATTTTGTTGCCGCCAGAATTCAGATATCATTACCAGAGGTTGAGGATGCATTGACCAAAGTCTGGGTAATAAGGCCTCTGGCCCAGATGGGCTTCCCATTGACCTCATAAAATTTAGGACAGAGTTTTGGGCCCCTGTTTTACTTAATGTTTTTAATATTCGGTCAATAACCAAAATCCCCAATACATGTCCACATCTGGTATCGTTTCAATTTTTAAAAAGGGCAACAGATCCAACCCGAGTTGTTACAGACCAATTTCTTTAATTGACAATACATTTAAGATATTGGGGAGTGTGTTATTTAATAAAATCAGAACTTGGGCCGAGGAGGAAAATATTTTAAATAGATGCCATCTAGGTGACCTGGGACGAGGAGGAAAATATTTTAAATAGATGCCAGCTAGGTTTCAGAAGCAATGTTGGAACGGTGGAACAGTGTCTTAACCTTAATTTGATCATAGGTAAATACACCATAGCTCGACACTGTCCCATCTACCTAGCATTCATGGACCTTACCTCTGCCTTTGATTTTGTTAATAGATCACAACTCTGGACATGCCTCTTAAACTATGGGTTGGATGAGGCCATAGGGCACTTTTTAGCATATTTACATAGGGATCTGAGGGCACGGGTGAGAATTAGCACGGATGGGGCAGTCTCAGGGGACATAGCGGTCGAAAGAGGTGTAAGACAAGGGTGTGTCTTAAACTCTTGTTCATTTTATGTATTAACGAGCTACACAATGTGCTGTCTGAATTGACTACAGATGTCCCAATGATTAATGGTAATAAACTACCTGCCCTCTTATATGCGGAAGATGCCGTTTTAATGGGTCGTACACCAAATGCACTGCGTATACTAGTTAAGGGTTTTGTTGATTTTATGAATGGTCTGAACCTTTGCACGAATTTTAAGAAATCTTTTTTAATGTGTTGTGGTCCTAAAAATGTCTTATTAATGCTATTACTTCTGGTTCTGAAACTTTGTTACGCACACGCACTTTTCCATATTTGGGCCTACAATTCTCAGACAATGGATCTTCGGCACCCCATTTGGCATATGGTCGGAGTAAATTTTTAAAAGCAGTTAACCCGATCTTAAGTCTTCCTCAACCGAAAAGATTTGAGGTAGTGTTGACCCTACTCAAAATCTATAGAGCACAGTGTGTACCCATCATAACATACGGGGCTGAAATCTGGGGCTTTGTAAATTCTAAAAGTATCCAGGTCGAAGAAAATAGATTTTGTAGGAGAATGTTGGGGATACCTATCTACTCGTCATCCTTTGTCTGTCATAATAAGCTAAAATTATTTTATTTAGAAGATTATATTAGGTCCCGCCCGGCCCTGTTCTGGTTGAAGGTCTGGCAAAATCCAGCAGCCTCGCTAACCAGGGAAATTATAGTCAACTGTTTAAAATGCAACAAGGGCGGAGATATACAGTGGCTTACAGAAGTAAGGGCAAGTTTAACTAGAGTAAATCTTGGCCACGTTTTTCAGAACCCAGACCAGTTAGAAGGCATTAGCAAAAAGACTATTCGAGAAGCTATTTATAAATACTACGAGGACATAAGACATGCACAAGAGCTCTCTAAAGTATCCATTGCACGTTATATATCTATGGTAGACGACGGTGGTCCCCCCTCTTATCTGCCAGTTAGCTATTTTTAAGAGATATTAACCGTTGGGATGGAAGTTTGCTCTTCCGTCTCAGAGTTGTCACATTTCAATATTTGTTGTGCTTCCCCTTAGGCTTCCAATCCAACATTGAGCAATTGCCCTGCCCTTGTGGTAATTTAGGTAAGCACCCAATGCTACATTTCCTGTTCTTTTGTAATTTCTACCAAAGGTATAGCAAGCAACTTCTGATTCCCATCTTTAGGGCCAGTGGAATCATGGACTTTAAGGTTGCTTACGGGATTATCCTTCAGCTTAATGGGGAAAACTTAACTCTCCGTGTCTGTACCTTTTAGAAGATGGCTATTCGTTCATGTGTCTCTATGAACCCTTGATAAGTTGACCTGATTGTATTATATGCACTCACTGGTTTTATGCTGATAATTACTCATGTATTTAATAGCTTATTTCCCCCTGCTGTTATTTCTCTTAAATCCATTTGCACTTTGCACCATATCATATGATGCTGATATATAACTTGATATATTCTTGGTTTCTGTGATAACTTTATGATGATTCATTGAATTGTTTTTATAGAGCTAAAGCTCTGTTGTACGTCTTAATCCTAGATGACGTTTTTATGTAATGTTTTAAGTGATTAACTTTGTGAGATAATGTTTGTGCTTTTATGGACATTATACATCCGAATAAAGATTATTGATGATGATGAAAACATGGGTGGAGTCCTTTTGTGTTGTATTCATGGTGTTAATGTGTGTGTGTGTTGCACAAATACTTTACACATTGACTCTTTAGATAAGCCTGACTCCTCTGTGCGAAGCTACCAGAGGATGAGCACAGGTAATGTTTCAGTGTGTATCTGATTTACTCTGACTAGAGTGGTGGGTCCAGCCTGGCCTGGGTGCATACCTCAGCCAACCAGGAATCCAATTTTGAACACCAGGGCATGAGGTCAAGCTGAAACCAAATGAGGTACAGTGAGTGGTTCCTCATATACATAGGAGTGTACCTAGGAGGAGAAGTGTAGCTCGTGAGATGGGATCCTCACTTGTAATAGTGTAAATGAAGGGTTCTGAGAAAGTTTGTAGTATAGTGAAAAACAAAGTGCTGAAAAGTAGAGCTCAATTTTGTAAGACATTCAGCCAGGATTGAGCCTTGGGAATTCTCCAATCAGTGGCTAGTGGCCGGACAAAAAATACCATGTACACCATATTCTAATGAAGGTCTCTGCCTGACTTATGAAGGAAGACAACTGAGGGACTAGTGATGTCCACTTACACCCATGGTTTTGAAGTGATCTCCACTTGCACCCATGGTTTGGAAGGGTTATCCAAGGATCATCTGGTTAAATCCCTTTTCCCTGGCACAAAATCACAAAAGAACAGTAATATGGCTCATTTCTGTGAGCGTTTGGTATGAGAGGACCTCACTGAGCCCTTTAGGGGACCTGGCTGGAACCTGAGAGTGACCTGGTGCATAGGGGCCTCTGCTGATCACAAGGGAGCTGTCAGAGACCCAACTTGCTACAGGTTGCCAGCTCGTCCTGTTCAGAACTTTTTATCCAGCATTTGAGGTTATTGTATGACTTTCAAAAACAAGTATGCAACCCAGCAGCGAACTTGTCAGCTGCAGTCTCTTTCCTTACTCCACCTGTCGTACTTTAATATTCGGGACCGCGTAGGGGACAGGGCCCTACCCCTGTCTATCTTGGTATTAGCGAACCGCAAATGGTAAACGCGGCATGTACGAGTGCCCTCTATATCGTTCTAGCTATGAATGCACTGTGTACACGTTATTCTGCTTCACTACGCGGGTTCCATTTTGGAAGCAGTGGCCATCTTGTCATTGCCCTCACATAGGCTATAATGGAGTAAGTACGGGCCTCACAGTACATGGGCTTTCCCTCTGACTTCTCTGTGACCTGGGCAGCTGGCTCTGCTGCCCCCGGCCAAACCGGTCTCACGAGCTCCCCTTCCTCCGTCCACCTGTGATTAGCATCAGGGCTCGACCCGTCATAAAACCCTTTCATCCTACACAATCCCCCGGCTAATCTCTTCCACACCTGCTTGTTCCTGCTTTATGACTTGTTTCCCAAAACAGGAGATGCTCATGTTTATTGGGGGGTCTGTTTACATCTGATGTGGGATCTGAACCTTACTGTGTAAATCATTGTGGGCTGGCCGAACTGGAATGTGGGATGGTCATCATGACTCTGCTTTTTCGTTTGTAATGTATACCTTTATATGGCCATATCGTAAACCAAGGAATGTGTGCCTGGAGCATGATATTTTGTACTTAAGGAGAAGTCCGTTCCTATGATTTTCAGCAGTCTCCTGAGAACATACACGCTGTTGTACTTCTAGGATACCTGTCATTGGTCTGCAGCCAATAAACGAATCTTTGACTTCACCCAGAAGACTCTGTGTTTCTGTAGGTCCGGAACAGGGTGAACCCAGAAGTCATAGGGTGTGTGCCCCTGCACCGCTGGGACTAAAATACCCAGTACTTCAGTTTGGCGCCCAACTCGGGACGATTTCAGCGGTACCAGTCCAAGCCAGAGGTTCGTGAGGAGCTTCGTGTGGAAATTCCGGAGGAAGGCCGCCACTTCATCGACCCCTGCATGTCGACGTGGTCCGAAAGTCTTTTCTGCGAGGTTCTCCGCATCCCGACGGCTACGAAGGACTGCTGCCCTGATTAATCGACCTGTTTTGGACCCTTGACGAATTTGAGAGAGCGAAACAATCAAGAGAGTCTTCTGGTGACACCATCGATCAGCAATATTCAGTTAAGTGGAGCGTCTCCCATTTGTTTTTGGTATCCTTCGGGATCGTTTGATTTGGTAATTTGGTACTTTGGAGTTTGCAAACGCCAAAACCAGAGGACTCGTGTATTCACGAGACTATCGTAATCGATAATCCTTTGACGTTTGGATCTAGACTAGTGAGCAAAGATGCCTGGTTCTGGACTATTTGGTAGATTATTCTGTTTGGGTTGTGGAAAAGATTTCCAGCTAGAGGAATCATGTCCGGTTCCTCCGGTTGGAACTCCAACTTATGAGCTCTATGTAAAACATGGCGTAGGCCCCATTGCATATAACGAAGTATGGATCCACTACACCAGGAAAGATGGTGTTTTCAAATGGCCCCAAAATGGTAGTTTTGATACCGATATTTTAGATAATTTGGAAATTAAATTGTTTAAGAAGAAAGCCCGGCCGGCGATGTTTGACTCTTTCCGCTTATGGCGAAAGGAAGCCAAACAAAAGGAAATTAAGTTAGCGAAAAAGAATAAGAGAGAGAAAGGTATGACAGTAATGCAAGCAGCTGTACAATTTAAAGACAATGAGGAAGAGCAGATGAGTGAGCAATTGCACAGGCAGCACAAGTTAGGGATTGACAAATGTTACCCAGCTTTACCACATTCTAAGCAGAATGAGTTAGAAGAAAAGGAGAAAGATCCCCTGATGTCACATTTGTTGAGTTCGCCACCCCCGTATGCTCAAACTGCCACGGCGCCTCCCCAGCTTGTAAATATGCCACCTCCAGTGAATATACTGCAAGCCTTGCCGCAACCGCCAGTTGCTTTGCAGCCGGTTCCTATCCCTGTAGCGCAGCCCTCTCAAGCGCCGCCAGTTGTGTTTCCAACTGCCCCCGCACTTCCTGCGACTTTGCCTAATTCAGCAACTGCCTCTCCTCACACTCTTCCTTCCACCACTTCAGTACCTGTCTCTACATCCTCTTTTCTTCCCTCTGTTTTTCCCCCTGTTCTCGCCTCAGCTTCTCCTTCAGCGCGACAGCGCTTAGCTAATGTGGTTACTACATTAATGTCTCCTCTCTTTGAGTCATCTGGTGCGACTCCTGGTTTACAGCGTAAGCAGTTGCGTAGCCAATTGCCTAACCCCGATGAGAAAAAGGTAATAGATAACATGGCGCGTAGATGGATTGTTTTTCCTTCACTGTATGATGTGGAATCAGTTGTCAACGTTTTCCATCAGTGGGATGCCCCGAAACAGAGATATGTGTTCGAGAAAATGTGCGAAATTCTCTGTGAAGAATTGGAGGATAGTGGTAAAAATCCGAACCCGCAGGAGTTGTGTACAGTGAGGTTCGATTTTGGAACTGGTATAATTGTGGACCGCGAAGTAGATAAAGCAGTTGCGGTTGTATTGTCCTTTAGGAATGATGATTGCCAACAATCATTGTTTGAACAAGATGTCCTTGTGGGGAAAAGGGCGAAAGCGCGACAATACCCTATGAGAGAAGTCCCCCCGGTATGGAAGGAAGCGGTTGCAGCTGCCGGTGGTAACCCCGCTGTGGCAGCGCATTTCCAGCGTGTTTGGGTGCATGTTCCATGGAAGCGCTCTGAGGTGTTAGCGCTTAAGCAGTCCTTGCCTGATCCCCGTAAGAACCCAGCAGGTTATTATAAAGAGTTGTCGCAGACGGCAGGGTCATGAGTTATGAATCTGGCCGACATAGACATGTTGTTTGGTAATGTTGTTCCACAGCCTCTATGGGGGTCAATTCGTAATGAAGATCACAATGCAGAACTAGGGGATACATGGGCTAACATTGTTGCTGCTGATGCTAGACAAACTGGTGGTGCGAAACCAGAACCTTTAGTAGCTGAACTGCCTGGTAGAATCATCACGTATATGAAGACAATAATGCCTGCGATGCGCGTAAATTGGGACAAGTTATCTGCATGCCAGCAGAAGAAAGATGAGACAGTGTCAGACTTCTTTACTAGGTTTGAAGAAACGTTTATTGATCACAGTGGGCAGGATATGAGTACTGAGGGTGGCCAACGGTTGTTTGTGGATAAGTTTGTGCAGAATCTACTTCCTGACCTGTGTAAAAAGTTAAAAGATTCAGAAAGTTCTTGGGCTGTTTCTTCTTCAGCGCAAATACTGGCTACTGCACAGTATTATGAAAATAGAGATAAAGACGAGAAAGATAGAACAGAAAAGAAAACGAAGGAACTGAAGACAAAGGTCCTTTTACAGCAGGCCTATCCGCCACGTGGAGGTCAGAATAATTATAGGCAACCCCAAGGTGTCTATCACCAACCCCAACAGTTTCAGGACAACCAGCAAATGAACGGGTATTATCAACCACGTGTCCCTGTAGGTCCCAACCAATGTTCATACTGCAAAGAGGAAGGTCATTTTAAATACAGTTGCCCTAAATTAATGCAGCGGAACGGTAATGCGTATGGCGCAAGAGGTAGGGGTGGTCAGCAAGCTCCTAGAGGCAGAGGGCGTGGAAGTGTTCCCCAGAACGCGCGTCCTCTGCCGCCTCAAAATACCATCAATAGCTTTGATCAGCAAGCTAACGCGATTAGTAATACGGCCCAGTATTATAATAATGATTATTATGCAGAGGACGGTGATGCAGAGAGTAATGATTACTAGGACAGCCATAGACAGAGAGAGGGAGTTGTTTCAGTGCCAGTGGATCAGAGTGGACCGTATGTTGAGGTGACTACAGCAAATGTAACGGAGCCTTTTCTGCTAGACACTGGTGCTGCAAAGAGTTCAATCATGCATTCAAAACTCCCTGGCGCACCTTTGTCTGGCGATATAAATGTTTCAGTAGGTTTTTCTGGCGCCCCAGTTAGGAACCCGATTTCTAGTCCCATGTCACTTTCTGTTGGACCTTGCGAGCTGAATTACCCCTGATCCTAACAACAGGTTGTGGTGAGAATTTGCTGGGATTAGATTTGTTGAAAAGATTGCACGCTACACTGTATTGTTCTCCTTCAGGAGTACAACTTACATTAGGCAAGAAAGTGATTTCCCCAATGTATTTGTCTAAAAATACAATGCCACCTGAATTGTCATCCCTTCTGGATGCCCTTTGGGCTACTGGTCCCAATGATGTGGGCCTCTTGGAGATATCGCCATATGTGGTGACTTTAAAGGCTAATGTCAGACTGCCACGTATTCCCCAGTACAAGATCTCTAATGAAGGGCAGAAAGCATTGTTAGACATTGTCAGCGACTTGATTAATAAGGGTGTGATTGAAGAGACAAGAGGCAACGTTTGCAATAGTCCGATTTTACCTGTCTTAAAACGAACGGACCCTTCACAGCCACCTGTTTACAGATTTGTGATCGATCTCAGAGAGGTTAATAAGATTGTTGTGCCACAGTTTCCGGTTGTCCCTGATATAACTGCCTTGTTAACAATGATTCCAGCCTCTGCTGCATGGTTTTCAGTGATTGATTTAAAGAACGCTTTCTTTAGTATCCCAATTGCAGAAGAGAGTAGAGACATTTTTGGGTTTAGTCTGGGAGGCCGAAGCTTCCGCTTCAAACGCGCTCCCCAGGGCTACTGTGAGAGTCCATCCATATACAGTCAGGCTTTGAAAGCGCAGCTTGATGCACTTGTTTTACCTAGTGGCGCTATCCTGATTCAGTACGTGGACGATTTACTAATCGCTGCGGATACTGAGAAGATTTGTAAAGAAGCCACATTGTCACTGTTGCGCCATTTATCTGCCTTCCATCACAAGGTGTCTCTCTCTAAGCTGCAATATTGTCGACAAGAAGTGACCTACTTAGGTCATCTCTTATCGAAGGAGGGAAGGAAACTGACCCCAGAAAGAATTCAAGCCATTGCACAGTTGAGTGTGCCAAAAACACAGAGAGAAGTACGTGCTTTCTTGGGCATCACTTCATACTGTAGGCATTGGATCCCTAGTTTTTCTTTATTGGCAAAACCTTTGTTAGCCTTAACATGCAAAGACACACCGAATCCTATCCCATGGTCTGAAGAGTGCCAGAAAAGTTTTGTGGAATTGCGTAATGCATTATGTTCAGCACCTGTGTTGGGTACCCCCGACTACAGTAAGCCTTTTACATTGTATGTTCACGAGAAAGATGGATGTGCGTTATCAGTGTTAACACAGCCTTTTGGCGACAGACCACGCCCATGCGCATATTTTTCATCAACCTTGGACCCTGTAGCAAGGGCATTGCCAAGCTGTCTGAGAGCGACAGCTGCTGCAGCGATGTCTATCCGACAATCTGCTGGTTTGGTAATGGACAATACATTAATTGTTATGGTTCCACACGCTGTAGACACATTATTAAATAGGACCAAGACACAACACTTGACTAGTGCGCGGCTATCAGGTTATGAACTTACACTGTTAGCTAATCACATACACATAAAGAGATGCAATACGCTGAATCCAGCCACATTGTTGCCAATTCCAGCAGACTCAGATGAGATTGAGCAACATGACTGTCTGTTCAGAACAGAAGAAGAGACGAAAGGGAGAGTAGATCTAAAAGATACTCCCCTGACTGAGTGTGATGGCACTTTATGGGTAGATGGGTCATGTTTCAAGCTCCCTAATGGTGACACGACTGCTGCATATGCTATCACGACTTTGCACACGGTCGTGGAAACTGCACGAGTGCCACATAATTCGGCCCAAGCAGCAGAATTAATCGCCCTCACGAGAGCATGTGTGTTGTCTGAAGGAATGAGAGTGAATATATACACAGATAGCCAGTACGCCTTTGGCGTGGCTCATAATTTTGGGCGACTGTGGAAGGAGCGTGGGTTCCTGACGTCGCATGGAGCTAAAATTCAGAATGGCAAGTTGGTGAATGATCTCCTTGAGTCACTGACCCTACCTTTGCAAGTTGCGATCATGAAATGCAGTGCGCACAGGAAAGTCACAGATGATGTTGGACGTGGGAATGCGTTTGCTGATGAGACCGCGAAAGAAACAGCACAGAATGTGAAGACTAGAATGTATGTTGCAGGTCCCTTAAGATGGGTTAATGATGTGGGAATGTGTGAGAACACAATAGAGAGTGTGAAGTCGCTTCAAGCTGAAGCCACAGAGGAAGAGTTAAGCAAGTGGAGAGAAAGTATGGGTAAGTTGGATGAGAATGGTTGTTGGATTGATCTGACAGAACATAGGCGATGGTTGTTGCCTGACGCATATGTGCTTCCAGTGGTTACAATGGCACATGGAATGGCACATATCAGTACGAAAGGTATATGCAAGTTGTTGGCTCCAGTATGGCAGAATGCTGGGATTCCCAAGTGTGCGGAGAATGTGGTCAAGAATTGCATAGTATGCTTGAAGTACAACCCTGGTAGGGGAACCCCAACTCCAGCTGGTCACTTTGTACCCCCATCATGTCCATTTGAAGTTTTGCAGCTGGACTTTATTCACATGGAAAGATGCAACAACCTGAAATATGTACTGGTGGTTGTTTGTGCTTTCTCAAAATGGATAGAGGCTTATCCTCTGAAAGATAACACTGCCCTATCCACAGCCAAAGCCCTTGTGAAAGAGTTTTTCCCTAGGTTTGGGATGCCAAGAATGGTGTGGTGTGATAACGGAAGTGAGTTTGTGGGTAAAGTGATGAAGAATGTATGTGAAGGGCTAGGAATAAAGCAGAAGTTCCATGCTGCAAACCACCCCCAATCAGCTGGATTAGTAGAACGCTACAATGGAGCCTTAAAGCTCAAGCTGGCCAAAATCCAGGCGAGCACCGGTCTTAAATGGCCTGACGCTCTGCCTTTAGCACTCCTGTCCACCAGAATGACCATACACTCACGAGTGGGGCTTAGCCCTTACGAGGTTGTTTTTGGCCGTCCGGCCAACGTATGGGGTGTACCGAGGCCTACGAAGTTCAGTGAGATAGAGCATCCAGTACTGCTCGATTACCTGTATGATTTGACTGTTAAACTGCGTGTTTTGCACCAACAGGTACATGATACTCTCCCTCAAGCTTCTGAACCTCCTGGACACCCTATCAACCCTGGTACGTGGGTGCTAGTCCGAAATTTCCAGCGCAAGAGCAACGACGAGCCTCGCTGGATCGGCCCTCATCTTGTTCTACTGTCGACAAGATCAGCAGTGCGAGTGAAAGGGAAGAAGCACTGGATCCATGGTACCCACTGTAAGGTAGTCCCCTTGCCTCTGCCATATGACCAGTGGGTCAAGGAGGGTATCGCTGACTCTGAGACGGACACTGTACCTCGTTTTGTACCATTCAGTGACGCACGCATAAGAGACACAGTTTCAGACCAAGAGAGTGACAATATTCTGCAGGAAGCTGTGCCACCATCAAATCGACTGGACACCACTGAGCCTGAACTTTTGTTTCAAGACCAAACAGCACCTGGCCGTCTTCGCTATAATTTGAGACCTAGGCCCATGGACAAATAAAGATTTCCTCACTATTTCCTTTTTTAACATTTTTTGCTCTCCCATCTGAAGGACTTTCTTGATTTTTTGTTTTTCGAACCACCATCCGGGTTCTGCCGCAGGGTCGCGGTGCCAAGACTTTGGGGTACAGGCCGAAGACGCTAGGTCAACGGTTCTGGTTGGTCTAGGGCGTTTCCCTGGACTGACAGGCGTACTCCTTAGCAGAAGACACTCATCCACCGCGAGCGGCCCGAGTAGAGGATGGAGTTTTTTAAGATGGAGAGACCGATTGAGGAAATGAACTTTAACGCAAGGATGTGTAGAATTGTAAAAAGTAAATGTTTTGTCCTTTTGTGCCTTTTTACACTGTGTAGCATAATAATGTTTATTGTAGGATTTGTGTTTTTCTCCGCTCAAAAGCCCATTGCACCCACTGAACAGCCTATACCTCTTTCTACTGCCTCCTCTCACTCTTTTCACCCTTTGCCTGAGCACGAACAGACCAGACGATCAGAGTTCGTAAATAACTCGTTTATCCAACTCTTGCACCAGCACCAACTGGTAATGAATACGACCAATTGCTGGGTGTGTGGGTTAATGCCCCATACCATTAACAAGGGTATTCCCTACCTGGTGCTGCCGTATAGTTACAATGGATCGTCATGGGCATTCCAGACCATGTTTCTCTATGCTCTAGATACATACTCCCCTCGCCAACCGCGTTCCATCAGACCTATCACCAATAATAAGGCTTTGATGAAAGGAGTTGCCGATATGAGTAGGGATATCGATGCATACTCATCCATTCCCAAAGAAGAGTTGAGACCTTATGTAGGATGGAACGCGACGGGGTATAGTATTAGTCTGGGTGAAAGACAGCGAAAAATCTCATCTCCAATCTGGGTCGTACCCCACATGGGTCGGTTCTGCTTACAGGGTAATGGTCAGAATCCTAGAGCTCAACTGGGAAGAAGTGACTGTACTGAAACGTACACCTTCCCGTCACAGTTTTCCCCTGCGTTTTTGGCTGCCAAGGGCACATATTTCATCTGTAATGACCGAGCATATACATGGCTGCCCCCTGATTTCTCGGGCACATGTTATATTGCGAACTTGCTACCGCCGACATTTACTGCTGCCTCTGACTATCACAAGACCAGAGTTGTGAGAGGTGTGATTAGTAAGGAGGATACTGCCGGTCAGGAAGCGGGAGACTTCTTCTTGGGTTTCCTGCCGTTTTGGGGACCTATGGTCAATAGTAGGAACCTGAGACAGCTGACTCGTGTGGTTGAATCCACTGTCAATGTAACGGCTGGTGCCCTTAGTAATTTGACAGCTGAGCTCCAAGCGGATCGCCTCATGACTTTGCAGAACCGCATGGTTCTAGATGTTATTCTTGCAGACCGCGGTGGGGTATGCAAGGTCATCCAATCCAGTTGCTGCATTTTCATACCAGATAATGCTCCAACAGTGTATCAAGCCATCTCCAAACTCCATAAAATATCTGAATCCATACACGTGGATAAGGGAGATTGGTCACTGCTGGGGTGGTTCTGGGAATTGATATCTGCCTGGGGTTGGAAAGTTCTGATGGTCATTGGAATGATCTTAGCCATTCTTTTCCTGTTCTGTCTGTGCATACAGTGTGCTCCTGCGATATGTGGCCTCTATGCTACCTTATGTGTAAGGAAACCTGTATCGAGGGACGAACTAAGTAATAGGATGATGCTACAGCAACATCTCCATGACTTTGCGGACATTGACCTAGACTCGGATTAAGATGAGTATAGTGATTGCCTATGTAAGGGCAAAAGGAGGGTCTGTCGTACTTTAATATTCGGGACCGCGTAGGGGACAGGGCCCTACCCCTGTCTATCTTGGTATTAGCGAACCGCAAATGGTAAACGCGGCATGTACGAGTGCTTTATATATCGTTCTAGCTATGAATGCACTGTGTACACGTTATTCTGCTTCACTACGCGGGTTCCATTTTGGAAGCAGTGGCCATCTTGTCATTGCCCTCACATAGGCTATAATGGAGTAAGTACGGGCCTCACAGTACATGGGCTTTCCCTCTGACTTCTCTGTGACCTGGGCAGCTGGCTCTGCTGCCCCCGGCCAAACCGGTCTCACGAGCTCCCCTTCCTCCGTCCACCTGTGATTAGCATCAGGGCTCGACCCGTCATAAAACCCTTTCATCCTACACAATCCCCCGGCTAATCTCTTCCACACCTGCTTGTTCCTGCTTTATGACTTGTTTCCCAAAACAGGAGATGCTCATGTTTATTGGGGGGTCTGTTTACATCTGATGTGGGATCTGAACCTTACTGTGTAAATCATTGTGGGCTGGCCGAACTGGAATGTGGGATGGTCATCATGACTCTGCTTTTTCGTTTGTAATGTATACCTTTATATGGCCATATCGTAAACCAAGGAATGTGTGCCTGGAGCATGATATTTTGTACTTAAGGAGAAGTCCGTTCCTATGATTTTCAGCAGTCTCCTGAGAACATACACGCTGTTGTACTTCTAGGATACCTGTCATTGGTCTGCAGCCAATAAACGAATCTTTGACTTCACCCAGAAGACTCTGTGTTTCTGTAGGTCCGGAACAGGGTGAACCCAGAAGTCATAGGGTGTGTGCCCCTGCACCGCTGGGACTAAAATACCCAGTACTTCACACCAAAGGAAAGCAAAAAAAAATAAGTGGTCAAGGTCGAGCATAGGACTTGGGATCAAAGAAAGGCAAAGAACACAGTCTTCTGGCAAATCAACTTTTTCTGCTATTAAACGTGACACTGTGCCTCTCTGATCTTCCAAAATAGAATACTTTAGTAGGAGCAGTACTTGAAAATATCCAACTTTGAGGTATCCTTACTGGCTTCTGCATTCCGCTTGATCTACTGAAGTATTTTGAAAAGCAGAAAAATAGCAAGTACCAAGGTACAAACATTTACCGGTGTGGCCTTTTAAGTTTACTTGACCTATGCTACATCCACGTTGGCTGAAAGCGTGGGTCTGCTTTTGGACAAATGGACCTTGGTGCCTTTTGCTTCAAAACGTTGAACATTAAACCTTTGCTCCTCTGGTTCAGTTTTTAACAGCTCCTCTGTCATTTTGTCTGTTACATTCTTCTTGATTGATTAATTGGTTTGGCAATTGTATTGTGTTGTGTTGTTAAATTTAAAGTTGTTTGGTACAGCCTGAACACTGAACACGCTTCTCTAGGTAATTGCCTGCTGCACGTGCCACAGCTTCCATGGATTATGCTGAGTTTCTCACTGAGCTATGCAGTGCTATAACCAGATATGTGTGTTATTAAAATGGGAGGTTTATCCCCACAATATTTATAATCCAAATGTCTGACCATGATGTTGGGATCGAGTGTACACAGGTGCTGAAGAAAGTAATGGGTTGAACTAATGAATTCCACTGACAGCACACCATACAAATAAGTACAAACTCAGAGTTACCACATTGTCTGTGCACAGTTCAGCTCAGACCCATAGAGTGGTTGTTGCCTTCTGAGACCACCCCCCACTTCCTTCCCCCTCCAACTGCATTTCCAGTGCATCCTCCCCTATATATTTTACAACTTCACCCCCTATCTCTAACTACATTCCCCTCTACCTGTCTATTGGGGAGAACAACCAGGGCACTCCTTCTTTTTATTGCTTTTCCCTCCTCAATTTCCCCTCAGTTGGCAGTGTACAATGTGCTGCCTTTGCGCCCTCGCCTCCCATTCATACCTCGCTTCTATAGTGCTCGATTACTTTAGCGCTAGGTTTACACCATATAAATACTATATATACATGGTTTACATAACTCTTGGAGTATTCCATGTGCCACCGAATATGTTTTACCCTTGAATTGGAACACAGACCCTTTCCCTTTTTTGTATACATGCCCACAAAATCATGATGCAACCACCCGCCACTGAAGCAGTAGTTCCCATTTTCCACAAGAAGGAATCACACTTATCTTTGTTCTGCCTTTTGCATAAGGTTTTACATTTATGTAAAGATATACGTGTCCATTCAATATACATCATAGAGAAAATCGTGTAAACCATCTGTGATGAATCTTGTTCCAAAGCCCACCCTATCCTTCAAATGCAATTACTGCCAATGAAATATCTTTTTCTGCAAATGTGCTTCAGGACTCAAGAAAACCTTGCAGCTTTTTTAAAGAAATTATGGTCTGGATGGCTGGCAATGCACTTGTTGCATCTCATACTGATATATAGTTACGAACTAGTCAAAGTAAAAAAAGTATAAATCTCGACTTGGAAAGTCAGGCTTGTCTTTTTTCCATTGGATGGAAGCCCTGAAGATAAATAGATCATGAATCATCAAGCCCCCCAAAGATTTGAGCGCACAGATTCCAGGACACACAGACCTTTTCTGTTCCATTCGGTTTCACTGGAGCAGATAGAAAGAACATGCTCATAATTTCCCAGGTGCCAGAATTCGGCACCCTGGATCTTGAAGGTGGAGGTCAGATCATCTAAATGTAAAGTTTTCATGAAAATGAGGAGACTACAACTGCTTTACTTTAAATCTTGCAAGCTATATGATGAAGCTATATGATGATAGAAGCAATAAATAAACTGTGGGTTTGTCGTCTTAACCCCTCAATGTTTGTACAATCTGTATGTTTTTATTTTTATTTAGGACTTACATAACTTCATGTAAGCATACTCCGTTCAGCCCCAAGCCCTGAGACAGCATATGAAATGGAAAAACAAACTATCTTAGACATCAACTAATATCAACACTGTCCTTGTGCCTTGCTTGCCTGCACAGATATTGAGAGTGAAGCAAGTGATGACAAAGCCAATATGATTGTTAAATATTTGGAAAAGCAATTGAGAGGATGTGGTTTAGGGAGCTTTCTGTTAAATCGGGAATCCCAAAAAACTGAAAAACATTGATCAATATCTTAAAGTTTGGGGTTTCCCCATGGATAAAGCAGAATTGGGACAGAAACAAATTATTGGAAATAAATTAATGATTTATCAATGGCTGTGCTGCACGAAGCCCACACCTTTTGCTCTAACAGTGTTGTACTGAAAGTATTGAAAAATACATATACCGAAAAGTCTTTGAAGGAGTGCGGATGTGCCCAATAAAGGACGAGTGCTGATAGGCTAAAAACGTGTGCTGCCATGTCCCAACCTTGGTTTTTGTGCCCCCATATTGCCTGCTGAGTTTACAGAGGCACGAGTCGTTCCAAAAATGTCCCCCAAGAGTATTCACTCTTCAAAGGGGAGCTTCATCAATCACATAGATGTGTTCCCTGTGTAAAGAGGGAATCCAGTGTTCCCTTTAGTATATTTTCCACTACCGGGAGTGCGCCCCTAGATGATGATCTCATTGCGAAAGGACAAATCGTAAACTAGGGTAAACATTTTCTGCACCTCCATCAATCAGTGGCTTGCCAAAGAAAAGATTCATGTGACTGCCTTGATGCAGATCAAGAAAGTGTTTCTTAAGTTAGTACAGGCACACCACTGATGCACCATCCCATTCTAACACGGCAGTTAATGGGGAGATAATGGCAGATTTGTACTGTCATCAAAGCCTCTGCCCTCTGCTGTATCTGGAAGGTGGAATGTGGTGTTGATACCTTCGTTAAGGGAGCCTATTGCTTCCCTTCACTAAGGTAAATTGAGGCCACAAGTCTTAAACCCCACTTCAGATAAAATAGATAGCCTGCATAGCCTATAAAGCCTATTTCCATGCATCTGTGATCATGGAAGATGATATTTTGACTGACATTATGATAGTAGGTTTCTGGGAACACCTAAACAAAGAGATTTCCCATAGGCTAAAAAGAGAATCCTTTAAGCAGTGACAACAAATGTTCTGTTAACAGAAGTAATATAAGGCAAGATCTTTCACATCAGTTCAAAGTGGTAGAAAGATGCTGATGAGACAGCTGATATGTATGGATTGAGGGTTAAGCTGATGTCTGAAAGTAAACTATGCTTTTCCCCCACTTTCATCGACATGGGTAAACACCCATCAAATGTGAAGAATATGTCAATGCAGATGAAACAAATGAATGCAAATGTAAGAAAAGCAATAGGTTTAAATGGTAATTGTACTTTGTATTTAAATAGTTGTTAGAAATTGGGTCACAGGTTGACTGGGGCGTTAGCCCTGGTCAAGCAGCAACAACAATCCAAGTCAGGGTAACGCACAAGCAAACCCCAAATTAACTTGTGCTCAACCCCCTGGTAGGTTGGCTCAAAACAGCGAGGCCTAACTTAGAAGCAATGTGTAAGTATTTGTGCAACACTTCAAACAGTAAAACAGTGGAAACACCACAGAAAAAGATCCAACACTAAGTTAGAATAATAGAGCTTACGCTAATAAATAAAACAAGACCGAAATGACAAAAATCCAATTGGTAGAATCGGAGTTATGAATTTCTTAAAGAATAAACTACATATAGCGTCTAAAAGCATAAAGCTAACCATGGCTATCTGTTCACCGTGGATCGGGTCAAAGTCAAAAGTTCAAGCTAACCATGATGGAGCGTGGGTTGGATTAGTCCCACTGAAGTATCACCTTCTCAATTTTTTTGCCAAGAGTCCCGTTTGCATTGGAGTGAGTTGCGAGGAGCAAGTAGAGGGCCAAGGGCAGGGATCCGCATGGTGTGAGAAGAAACCGGTGCATTGCATACAGGAAGGCTGGTGTTTTACACTGGCAATCACCCGCAAACAGTCGATGCTGCTGTGCGAAGAGACTGGCTGGTGTCAGCTTGTGGTGATTTTCGGTGCCAGCACTGTGGCTCAGGTGAGAACGTGTTCATTCGTGGTTGCTAAGAGCCCAAAAGCATGACTTTAAGAGCTCAAAATCCTCACGCAGGGTCCAGGACCTGGGGGCAGCTCTTAGGGATCAGAAACTCACTGAAGACGGGTCCAGGAGCTATTAGGGAGCCTGTTCTGTTCCTGAAGCTCAGATTAGCAGGCCAGCAGTATTAGACATCAACAGCTATTTTGCACACTAGTAGGGGGCATTTTTAATCTTTTTTAAAGCTTTCATTTAATTATTCGATCTTGGTACTTTGCCTGATTTTGGGGGACTTCCTTGACTTTCTGGTCAGAGCAAGCAGCCGCCATTTTGCCTATTTGGCCCTCTAGTCTTCCTTTAGGAGGAGACTATTTAGATTGGATGCAGGTGCAACGCACAGTGGGTGCACCAATGGCATGCCGAAAGCGCACCAAAGGCAAGTCTGTCTGAGCACGTCCATGCCTGGACTGTGCGGGGCACTAGGACCCCGCGCCCTTTGTTCTCACAGAGGTAAACCAGGGATACACTGCCTCAAGCACATTCTTCTGGTAGGCAGGTTGGCTGCAATCTTTGTAATTTTAGAGAGTTTAGTTTTGACTGAAAGCTGGGCAGACAAATCCTCAGATCTGGATCTTACTGCAGCATTCCCGGCCTGCTACGCTATTTACCAGTTGGACCTGACTGACAAATGTGGCAGTGAAATAGCGATAGTTTACCACAATCTGTTAGAATTAATATGTGAGCATGCTAATCTAACTGATAGTTAGGCCCTTTCTTTTACATGTAAGCTAATGGAGAGGAACATGTTTTATGGCCTTTTGGTCTACAGGCTCCCTGGCCCCAAAGCTAAGTATTTAAATGCCGTAAGTAATTTCATCGAGATAAGTATCCAATACCGTAACTATATGGTATTTTAATTTTCTTCTAGAATATCTTATTAACAATATTTAATTGAGAATTTGAGCTGTTTTAATTTGAATCTATTATTGAAGACTGCCACACATAAAGCAAGCCATATTTTAGATGGCAATTTTTCCAATAACTCTAATTTTAAAATGGAAGCTGTACAACCTATCATTTGGTCTGACCACAAAGTGATCTGCCTCAGTCTTGACTCTGAAATCTGAAGTGAACCCAGTAAGGAGGGGTGCAGAGACAAAATATTGAGTTTTTTATTTCGACCAACATTAACCCCTTCAGTGCCCCGCCCTTTCCCCGCCCTGTGCCGGGCGTTGCATTAGCGGGCGGGGTTCATGACGAGATAGTCTCATCATGGGCACAGCGCAACCACGCTCCATGACGAGACCATCTCGTCATGGGCACTGAAGCGGTTAATATTGAGTTTTGAATATCGTAGGGACAGAATATCGACATCAAGAATGTCGGCGACCAGAATATCGGCCTGAAGGTAAGAAATATCATTTTTTTTAAAATATCGAAGTTAGTAATATCGACAGCAAAAATATCGATGTTAATAATGTCGATGTTTATGTTCGTTATGTATTTTAGTATGTATTTTATATGTATGTGTTCCACGTGTTTTGTTATGTTTTGTATGTTTTTTTTAAATATATGTATTAATTGTGTAGAAGTTAGTAATTTTTTTTGTAAAGTAAATTTTGCGTTTTAGTACCATAGCAGGTTGTGGGTTTATAGGGGAATAGGGTGGGAAGTAGTTTAATTATAGTGAATTAATTCATAATTTTTAGAAATTATTAATTATTTTTAATTAAATGTAGCATTTTAGTTCTGTAGCGGGTTGTGGGTTTCTAGGGGAATAGGGTGGGAATTAATTTAATTGTAATTAAGTAATTATTAAATTGTATTTATTGGTATTGATAATTAATTCATTGTTAATTAATTATTAATTGGTAATTATTTTTTATTAATTGATTAATTGATAATTATATTAATTGTATTAATTTTGTATTAGAGTGGGTTGTGAGTTTATAGGGGAATAGGGTTGGAAGTAAATTAATTTTAATTAATTAATCAATAATGTTATTTTGTGGTATTGATAATTAATTTATTGTTTATTAATTGGTCATTAATGTTTATTAATTAATTAATTGATACATATATTAATTGTGTTTAGGAGCAAGTTGTGTATTTAGGGGAATATGGTGGGAAGTAATTTATTATAATTAAGTCATTATTTATTAATAATTATTGGTATTGATAATTAATTTATTGTTAATTAATTATTAATTGGTAATTCATTTTTTATTTGATTAATTGATAATTATATTAATTGTATTACATTTTATGTGGAGTGGGTTGTGTGTTTATTGGGGAATAGGGTGGAAAGTAATGTAATGTTGTTAAAGTAATTATTAATTTTAATTTATTGGTATTTATAATTAATTCATTTATATTTATTAATAAACCATTATTTAATCTAAAAGAATGATTTAATTGATAAGTATGTTATTTTTAACCCGTACGCTATCAAACACTTTCCCTACTGTTGCATTCTCTGGAGTTGGAATAGTAATGTTTACCCCTACTCTATCCAACACTTTCCCCACTGTTGCACTCACTGGAGTGGGAATAGTAATTTTAACCCTTTCGCTTTCCCAACACTTTCCCTACTGTTGCATTCTCTGGAATAGAAATAGTAATTTTTACCCCTACGCTATCCAATACTTTTCCTACTGTTGCACTCTCTGGAGTTGTAATAGTAATTTTTACCCCTACGCTATCCAACACTTTCCCTACTGTTGCACTCTCTGGAGTGGGAATAGTAATTTTTATCCCTACTCTATCCAACACTTTCCCTACTGCTGCACTCTCTGGAGTTGGAATAGTAATTTGTACCCCTACTCTATCCAACTCTTTCCCTACTGTTGCACTTTTTGGAATTGGAATAGCAATTATAACCCGTATGCTATCCAACACTTTCCCTACTGTTGCACTCTCTGGAGTGGGAATAGTAATTTTTACCTCTACGCTATCCAACTCTTTCCCTACTGTTGCACTCACTGGAGGGGAAATAGTAATTTTTACCCCTACGCTATCCAACACTTTCCCTACTGTTGCACACACTGGAAGGGGAATAGTAATTTTTACCCCTACGCTATCCAACACTTTCCCTACTGTTGCACACACTGGAGTGGGAATAGTAATTTTAACTTTTTCGCTATCCAACACTTTCCCTACTGTTGCACTCTCTGGAGTGGGAATAGTAATTTTAACTTTTTCGCTATCCAACACTTTCCCTACTGTTGCACTCTCTGGAGTTGGAATAGTAATTTTTACCCCTACACTATCCAACACTTTCCCTACTGTTGCACTCTTTGGAGTGGGAACAGTAATTTTTTTCCCTCTGCTATCCAATATTATTCTGTATTGTTTTAGTTTAATGTTGTGCATAATTTATTTTAAAAACACAAAAAATATTGTAGTTTTTTAATTTGTTATATACAATTTTCATATTTGTATTTATATTATTTTTCTATGTGTATATATGTATTTTTAATTTATAAAATGTTTTTAAAATAATTATTTATGAATAGTATCAAGTAAGTATTTATATTATATTTGATATGTATATGTTTAATTTATTTTAACACATGCATTAGTTATTATTTAAAAAAAATATTTGTAACTATGTTTCTTTTAACTATATGTATTATTTACTTTATTTTACAATATTTTTTTAACATTTAAAAAACAATATTTTTTACAACGATATTTTGGACATCGATATTTGTTCTCGATATTTTTGTACTTACCATCATGTACATAGGATGTCGATATTCTTAACTTCGATATTTTTGTCACGATATTTTTGTACCTCGATATTATTGTAGTCGATATTTTGTCAGGGATTCGTAAGGAGGGTCAATAAGAGCTGGGCATGGAATAAAATGTATCATTTTTATGTTCTTGCAACTATGTAACTTGTGCTTTTAGAACTTGTATTACCAGGTGACTTTTAACTGTTTTTTAAAGTTGTATATTTTGTTTTACCCTGTACTTTTATGGACTTTTGGGCAAAATAAAGTTTTGAAAGAAAGATTAATATAAAAGACTTAGCTGAAAGCCTTCTAACTGAAGACTCAAATGGAGCAGCAACAAGTTATACTCAGTGAATAAATAAGGCAGCTTCTAAATTGGTGCCATTGAAAAATCTGAAAAGTTACAGAAAGTTTCAGACTGCACCATGGTTTTCTCCTAAATTAAGGGCCATGAATCAAACGTGTTGCAGGCAAGAGAAAGCCTGGAGAATGGATTATAGTGAAATTGAAAAAGACAGATATAGTGAACTATTCCAGGAGTACAAAAAACTTAAATTTGAGGAGGAAACAAAGTTTATACTGAAATAATTAGTTTGGCCCTAAGCTCTTTGAAAGAGCTTTTTAAAACTGTTAAAGGCTCTTTATAGCCCTAATCCTCTGAATGGTCCCCTCCTCAGCCAGATTTTTTGTGATAAGCTGGCGAGATTTTAAAAAATAAAGTGGAGGCAGTCTGCAGTGAATTCTATCTCACCCAAACCTAATCAGATATAAAGGGCATCATTAGAATGGTGGACGGACTTTGTCCGCCAGCCATCCTTTCGTAGAATGGGACCGCCCGCCATAGGTGCGGGGGTCCCGTGGGTGACATTAGGATGCGGCTGCCACACTGGCGGGCGCCTCCTGCATTCTTGATATTGCTGTGGGCGATGCTCTCAGCACCGCCTGCCGCAATGCCAAAAAGGCATGTCGTGCAGTTCCATGCACGTGGCCATGTTGTGCATGGAACTGCAGGGGGTGTACACCCCCCCAGAATCCTTGGGGGCCCGCTACGGGCCCCCAATGGCGAGAACCGCCTGCCTTTCACACCGCCACAGAAATGCAACACCCCGCATGCATATTAACTGCTTTTCCGCCCAGTAGGCAATCGGGCGGATTGCCTACCGGCGGAAAACCGCCGTCTGCGGGGGTCCTCCCGCCATAGTAATATGGCGGGGAGAATTGGCATGCAGGCGGGCAAAATGTCGGCGGATCGCCACCACCATGTGGGCGGTTGTGATCCACCCAACATGCTAATGGGCCCCATGGAGTCTTTTTTTCTGACCTCTAATAATGCTGAGCTTCACAACTTTCCCCTTTTGACAACAGATCAAGTGATGGGGGTATTTGGTCATACGAAGGGGTCCATTAGGATGGCGGGCGGACTTCAGTCTGCCCACCACCCTAGCGGTGCTAGGACCAGCCACCAGTGGTGCGGCGGTCCCCCCATTTCAATTAAGATGCCATTGCCACGGTGGCGGTGGCATCCCGCATATATTACATTGTGGCAGGCACTGCTGTAAGCAGCACCCACACCAATGCAATATATGCATGTTGTGCATTGGCATGCACAACGTGGCAGGCACCATACGGTGCCTGCCACCTTGTGCATGCTAATGTTGGGGGGTACCCCCTGAGTGCAGACCCCCCAATCCCCACCCCCCTGGGGGCCAGCAATGGGCCCCCAAAGAGAACTCCACATGCCTTTCCATGGCGGAATCTCCGTCATGGAAAGGCCTTGACAATGCCTCATACTAATATGTATGGCGGTGCCTGCAAGGCACCGCCACCATATTATGGGCCTTTTCCACCTGGTAGGCAATCATGATGATTGCCTACCAGCGGAGAAGCGCCCGCCATGCTAATGACCCCCTAAGTCAGAAGCTCGCCCAGACCCATGTCCACACAAAGTACTGTATGACATGGCTTACAAGACTGCTCTGGTTCTTACTATATCGTTGAACACTATCATCAAGGAGGACATTTTTCTTATGGAATGGGAAAAAGCCTCATTCTTTCCCTGCTGAAAGACCCTTCTCTTGTTCCTAAGGAAGAGAAAAACTACTGACTTATTTCATGGTTACCTTATCTAGTGAAGATTTTTGAAAGACATCTTAATAAAATATTATTAGAATATTTGGAGAAGAATACATTTTTGAATGAAACAGTTTGGCTTTAGGTCAAGCCACAGTACTGAGGCAGCTCTGGCCATAGTTTCTGAAGAGATCAGACTAATTAAGGACAACGGTGGAAGGGCTGGGATGATCCTTTTGGATCTATCCGCAGCATTGACACGGTGAGTCACGTGGCCCTTCTTGAGTGTTTGGCAGAAATCGGGTTCACTGGCTTGGCCTGTGATCCTATTTCCTCATTTGTAACAAATAGGGAGCAGCCAGTGGATCTTGGGGCGCTTAATTCAAAATTTGTCTCTCTACCTTGTGTGGTCCCCCAAGGGACGTCACTCAGTCAGCTGCTTTTTAACATCTACGGGGCTTCCTTAGCCAAGTTGGTTTATTCTTTTGGATTTGCTACAGTAGTCTATGCAGATGAAACCTTGATTGTTGTGCTGATCTTAAGTAATGAGGAGAAGGTTGCCAACCGGTTTAACATGTGCAGGGGTTCCAATGTCAGCTGGATGAGTGGCAATTGCCTGAAGCTGAATTAGGAAAGAACTGAGGTTTTCCTATTTGGGAAAGAAACCTCTTCCCTCACACGCCCCACTCACCAGTTTCTATGGTAAGGAACCTTGGGGTGGTTTTTGATACCTAGAGGTTGTTTGTGAACTAGATCAATAAATTTACCTTTTCTTGTTTTTTCCTGTTACGAATGCTGAAGAAAGGGTTGTCCTTCATTCCTTTTAAATTGCAAAAGTCAATTGTCATTGTTTAAATGTTACCTAGGCTTGACTGCTATAATGCCCATTATTTGGGTATTAAACAGTGGTCATTAAATAAGCTTTAGATGCTGCAGTATGCAGCTGGCCACCTTCTCAAGAAAATACCAAAATTTAAGTCTGTTTCTGATGTCTTTGCAAAGCAGTGACTTCCAGTCAGAAAAAGAGTTGCCTTTAAGGCACTATGGGGCCCATTAGGATGGTGGTCGGAAAACTACCCCGACCGCCATGGTAGCGGAAAACAACCGCCCGCCGATACCGCGGCAAAACCGGCGGTACAATTCGGATCAACTGCCCAAAAAAACAACTGCGGCGGAATGAGGTAAAGAAAAAATGCCCGTAGCGGGCGAAGAAGATCAAAATCCGTCCGCGGCGGTCGGATTTGTGGTGGAAAATCACCAAACCACCGCCATGACAACAGAGACACCGCACAGAAAATTAGGATATCCCCGATGTTACCGCGGTACATTCCGCTGTTTCCGACCGCCGCGGTCGCTAACAGTGATGAATAGGAGAGCCGGCAGAAGAGCTGTAGCATAGCCACCGCTGCGGACGCTCCGTGACAAATATGGCGGTCGACAGAAAAAACTCACAACAAGGCCACAAAGTGCACACAGCAAACTAGCCATGCACCCAAAAACACAGAACACACCCCAATGACAAAACCACATGGCAACTACACAAATAGAAATCCCAGGACAACCTACACAACAAACCTGACAGCAATACCCCATTTGGACACACCAACATAGCCGAGTACAAAACCAGCCCCTTCCCTGACCACAATCCTTTGCAAAACTCCACAACTGAAGGGCCCAACACCAGAGCACAAAGGAGAGGCAAATCAGCACACCATCACTACTCACACCACACACAGCACCACCACCCCTTCCACACCTGCACCTCTAACCCCTTTGCACATCACACACCATACACATCACCACCAGCCCCACCACTCACATCCCTGCACCTATAACCCCTTTGCACTTCACACACCATGGCAACACAGAAAATGCCCAAATTCACAGAGAGTGAGTTGACAGTCATAGTAGATGAGATAATCAGAGTAGAACCACAAGTGTTTGGTATCTTGGTCCAACAGACATCATTAGCCACAAGAGCACAAATGTGGGCAAGGATAGTCAATAAGGTCAATGCAGTAGGGACCACCCCACGAACAAAAGGGAAATTATGAAGCGGTGGCATGACTTGAAGAGGGTTGTGAAAGAGAAGAGGAGCAAGAACCGTGAGCTGGCTCAGACGACTGGTGGTGGCACTCCCATTGCACCCAAAACATTCACTGCATAGGAGGAGAAGGTGCTTGCCATACTGCATCCAGAGAGTCTCACAGGAATAGCCAGGGGAGTGCAGGCTGGAAGGTACAAACAAATGTAGACCATTACACAGCTATGTACTGTCCAGCTAAACTACAAAGCTACATCTCAGAGGCCCAACTATATCCATATGCACCACAATATCCAACACATGTCCCACAGATGTAACATTCACTCCATCTGAATCACCCTAAAGGTAGACAACATTTTTAGGGTTGTATGTGTCCAGGCAAACAGCACTACAAACCCCACCATGCCCCCTCTCACACCCCTGTGCAGGATGTAGCATTCCCCCCACCCTGGAGCAGTTGGAAGCCATTGCAAGGTTCACCCTCACCTAACAGATAGGTAGACTTCATCCCTGGGAGGGCTATCTGGGGGTAGGAGGCCTGCACAACAACTCACAGCAGGCACCCTGACCCACCCCTTAGAAGGATGGATCACTCCCCCCCACCCAGAAGCATTTACCAGCCATTGAATAGTTCACACTCACCTAACAGATAGGCAGACCATATCCCTGGGAGGGTGTTTGGGGGTGGGAGGCCTGCACAACAACTTCCACCATGTCCCCTGTTCCACCCCTGAGCAGGATGGAGCACCCCCAACCCCCAAAGCATGTGGCAGAGATTGCATTGCTCACATCAAACTAGCAGGTAGGTAGCCATCTTAACAGGGAGGGGTGTTTATGGCTGGGAAGACTGCACTACGACTCCCACCGTGCCCCCTGTCCCACCCCTGAGCAGGATGGAGCACCCCCGAAGCATGTGGCAAAGATTACATTGCACACATCAAACTAACAGATAGGTAGCCATCTTCCCAGGAAGGGCTGTTTGGGGGTGAGAGGCCAGCAACACAACTCTCACCATGCCCCCTGTCCCACACCTGAGCAGGAAGGAGCACCCCCCGAAGCATTTGGAAGTCATTTTCTCACTACAAACAAGCTAACAGGTAGGTAGACCCCTTCCCTAGGAGGGCAGTTTGGGGGTGGGAGGCCTGCACAACAACTCCCACTATGCGCCCTGTCCCACACCTGAGCAGGATGGCGCACCCCCCAGAAGCATGTGACAGTGATTGCATTGCTCACATCAAACTAACCGGTAGGTAGCCATCTTAACAGGGAGGGGTGTTTGGGGGTGGGAAGACTGCACTACAACTCCCACCATGCCCTCTGTCCCACACCTGAGGAGGATGGAGCACTCCACACCCAAAATCATTTGGAAGTCATTGTCTCACTACAAACTAACTAACAGGTAGGTAGACTTCATCCGTGGGAGGGCTGTTTGGGGGTTGGAGGCCTGCACAAAAACTCACACCAGGCACCCTCACCCACCCCTGAGAAGGATGGAGCAGCCCCCCACCCAGAAGCATTTACCAGCCATTGAATGGTTCACACTCACCTAACAGATAGGTAGACCTCATCCCTGGGAGGGCTGTTTGGGGGTGGGAGTCCTGCACAACATCTCCCACCATGCTCCCTGACCCAACCCTGAGCAGGATAGAGCATCCCCACCCCCCAATGCTTGTGGCAGAGATTGCATTGCTCACATCAAACTAACAGGTGGTAGCCATCTTAAGAGGGAGAGGTGTTTGTGGCTGGGAGACTGCACTATAACTCCCACCATGCCCCCTGTCCCACCCCTGAGCAGGATGGAGCACCCCCCCAAAGCATGTTGCAGAGATTGCATTGCTCACATCAAACTAACAGATAGGCAGCCATCTTCCCAGGGAGGGCTGTTTAGGGGTGAGAGGCCAGCAACACAACTCACACCATGCCCCCTGTCCCACACCTGAGCAGGATGGAGCACCCCCCCGAAGCATTTGTAAGCCATTGTCTCACTACAAACAAACTAACAGGTAGGTAGACCCCTTCCATGGGAGGGCCGTTTGGGGGTGGGAGGCCTGCACACCAACTCCCACCAGGCCCCCTGACCCACCCCTGAGAAAGATGGAGCACTCCCCCTCACCCAGAAGCATTTGCCAGCCATTGAATGGTTCACACTCACCTAACAGATAGGTTTGGGGGTGGGAGGCCAGCAACACAACTCCCACCATGTGCCCTGTCCCACACCTGAGCAGGATGGAGCACCCCCCAGAAGCATGTGGCAGTGATTGCAATGCTCACATCAAACTAACTGGTCGGTAGTCATCTTAACAGGGAGGGGTGTTTGGGGTTGGGAATACTGCACTATATCTCCCACCATGCCCCTATCCCACACCTGAGCAGGATGGATCACTCCACACCCAGAATCACTTGGAAGCCATTGTCTCATTACAAACTAACTAACTGGTAGGTAGACCTCATCACTGAGAGGGCTGTTTGGGGGTGGTAGGCTTGCACAACAACTCACACCAGGCCTCCTGACCCACCCCTGAGATGGATGGAGCACTCCCCCAGAAGCATTTGCCAGCCATTGAATGGTTCACACTCACCGAACAGATAGCTAGCTATTTTCCCAGGGAGGGCTGTTTGGGGGTGGGAGGCCAGCAACAACTCCCACCATGCCCCCTGTCCCACCCCTGAGCAGGATGGAGCACCCCCCAAAAGCATGTGGCTGAGATTGCATTGCTCACATAAAACTAACAGGTAGGTAGCCATCTTAACAGGGAGGGTTTTTTGTGGGTGGGAAGACTGCACTACAACTCCCACCATGCCCCCTGTCCAACACCTGAGCAGGATGGAGCACCCCCAAAGCATTTGGATGCCATTGTCTCACTACAAACAAACTAACAGGTAGGTACACCCCTTCCCTGGGAGGGCTGTTTGGGGGTGGGAGGCCTGCACAACAACTCACACCAGCCCCCCTTTTTCCCCTAGCTTATCAAGAAGAAGCACTCCCTCCTACCCAGATGCATGTGTTAGCCATTGCACTGTCTACTTCAAACTAACATGTTGGTAGACATATCATGCTTC
Organism: Triturus cristatus; assembly: GCF_964204655.1. Classification (NCBI taxonomy): domain Eukaryota; kingdom Metazoa; phylum Chordata; class Amphibia; order Caudata; family Salamandridae; genus Triturus; species Triturus cristatus. Next base: position 264,372,938 of record NC_140593.1, read on the forward strand.
CTTGTCCCACCCCTGAGCATGATAAAAGCCTACACCACACATACACACAGAGATGTGTCACAAATCCAACCCAAATGTGAAAACAAAACAGGTAAGTAGCCAGTACATGCACCCAGCCATTCCTCTCCAAAAGCATGGTGCCATATGACAACACCAGCCCTCTCATCACACAAATATACACACCAATACCATTGCCACTCACAGTGTGCAGGCAGCTAAGCAAATTAAACTGTCACATCAACCAAAGTGTGACACAATTAACATGCTGAAGAAAGTCTGTGCACAATCATGCCCAGCACTGAATGCCATGTGTAAGTGCCATGTGGCCAGAGCAGCAAGGACCACATGAAAACAAAGAAAGCATGGTTGTTGGTCCAAATTCAGATTTGCACAAGACATGCCAAAGGTTTGCATGAGATAACAATGGCCAGTTCATGCTCAGATGTTACGTCAGCCAGGGCAGAGTAATAAACAAAGAAGCGTCATAGAAAATCTTTGTTGCGCTAGTCCTTAGATGGCAACATGTCCCTGTAATCACAAAACATGCACGTGGCGCATGGTAAGTTTTGACACCTTACACCATGGACAAGAAATGCATGTACCTCAACATCATCTCAGGAGGCACAGTAGTGCACATACAAACAATGTAAGGATTAGTCAACTCTATGGTGTACAAACAGTGAATAATACACAGCTAACACAAAGCTTGCGGGTGTACTGCAATGACCATTTCCCATCTGTCCCACAGGTGACCAAGAACTGACTGCAGAGGACAACACCAGCAACCTGCAGAGCCAGTCTCTCCCCTCTTCTCCCCCCCCCCCCGGAACATGGACTCTCGGATGTTGACTCCCGGGATTCAGAGGACGAGGAGCTCCGAGCTGGCATATCTGATGTGCCAGGGCGCAACCGAACCCAGGACCTCATCGTCCCTCAGCACATCTGCAGCAACACCATTGGCTACGCATACCCCTGCTGTTACAGCCTGTGTGTCCTCCACCACCACCACCAGTGGTGCCTGCAACACTCCCCCTGTCACAGAGGATGACCACCTCAAACCACCAACTGAGGAGGGCAAGGTGAGGATGCGGGTGCCTACAGTGGCGAGGCAACAGGTCCGTGGCATCAGGGAAGGTGGGAGGGGCACGATCACTCACAGACAACCAGAGCCTGGGACCGAAGCCCTGGCCAACATAAACAGAGTCCTTGGGGCATATGAACGGGCCCAGGGATGAACGGGCCGGTCAGAAGATTTCCGCAAGCTCCTCCTGCTGATGAGGTCCATGGACACCCGCATGGGACAAATTGTAGACCTCTTGGGCCAGCTAGTGGTGGTACTGAGGGATAGGCCTGGGCCAAAAACAACACCTCCACCTTCCCCTGCTGGGCCGCAGGATGACAGTTCAACATCCTTCCCTGCGGCCACAGAGAGGGGTGAGTCCTCAGACCCCACTGGCCCTACAGCAGAGGCCCCCCCTGCCAAGCGCCGAAGGGGCCATCCCAAGAAATCCCTGGGAGTATCCCGTGGTCAAGCACCTGCCAAACATCAGACTCGGAGCCAGCCATGATGGCAACCCTCTTCACTACTGCATTGACTTTTTGGACTGTCCTTCCCCACACTGCCTTGTAAATGGCATTTGTCTGTGGGACTGGGTCACAACATCAATGTGGTGACTACTCGATTCTATCATTTACTATAACTGTCAACTCACTGCTTCACTAATCACCCCAATGTAAATGTTCCCCCCTCACATGTCACCATTGTAAATAAATACTCCTTACACACATGTTGTTGTTTCTGCTCCGTCTTTATTCCAGGATGTGCAGTCTTCACCATGAGCACAATGTACCAGGAGTATGGAATGTATGTAGGCAAGGAAAGGCTGAAAGAACCTAGGAACACACAACAGAACGTTCACTAGTCTGGGTGTGGCATCACACACATCACACAACACTTACCATCAAGCTAATACAACATGCACACATCACAATGAGCAACAAGTGCCAACATACACATCCTGTAGTAGTTCCAAACTACCCTGTCCTAGAAACCTTGTCAGCCACCACTGAGTCAACAACAGGCTGCAGTCACAAAGCTCACATACACCTTCTCAATAACATCAACATCATCAGACAATGGGTCCATTGTACATTGTCACTCACCTTCAAGTGAAGTAGCGGTTGATGAGCTGTTGACACAGGTCAACACCTTCCTCCTCTCCACTTCCCTCATCACTGGACACAGGTTGGTTTGCAGGCAGGGCCTTGGCTGCTCATCAGCATCCAGGAGCAGGGGGATCTCCTTGCAAATGGCTAGGTTGTGTAGCATGCAGCATGCCACTGCAATCTGACAAACGTTTTTCGGCAAGTACATCAGTGCACCTCCGGTCTTGTCCAGGCAGCGAAATAGTGACTTCAGGAGACCGAAAGTATGCTCCACCACATGACGTGTCCTCCCATGGGCATCATTGTGACGGACTTCAGCTGGCGTCCTGGGATTCCGCAGTGGGCTCAGCAACCAAGGACGGTTGGGATATGCAGAGTCACCTAGGTGTGAGGAACAGAGAAACCTTATCATGTCACTGTGGCAGAGGACTGCATGTCACATATACAGCACGCTTTTTGACTCTGCATACTCACCCACAATTCATGCACACTCAGGAAGCAGATTAGCCATGAGCTGTGGTACAATGCTGTTACGAATGATGTATGGGTCATTGTCTGAGCTGGGAAATTTGGCACACATGTGCGAGATGATCATATCCGCCTGGCACACCACTTGCACTTTCAAGGAATGGAAATGTTTCCGATTCCTGTAGATGTGCTCACGTGCCTGTGGTGGAACTAGCCCAACATGGGTGCAATCAATTGCACCAACAACATGGGGGATGTGTCCAAGGGCATACAAATCTACCTTCACAGCTGCCAATTCAGGTTCCCTGAGGATATGGATATATCTGTCCTTGTAGATCATCAGAGCGGACAGGACATCACGCAGCACCATGCTAAACATAGGTTGTGACATGCCACCTGCTCTGGACACCGTGTGCTGGAATGATCCAGTGGGAAAAAAATGCAGGGCCGCCATCACCTTAGACATTGGGGAGAAAGCTGTTGGACATGTTCTGCGAGGCTGCAGGTGGAGCTCCAACATAGCACAAAGGTTCTGTAGGGTGGCTCTATCCAGACGGAATTTCCGGATGATCTCCTCATTCTCCGTATCTGCCAGCACTATGAAGGGACGATGCAGATTTGGTCTCCTCCTAGTTAAGATGAAAGTGGACAAATGTCAATGCAATACACCATGAGATGTTCACATCTTACATTTTGACTGACACAACGCCAACAATGACTGTCATCACAATTGATTTACAGAGCAGCTTACAGGTAGGGACACCTTCACCTACACTACTCATATACTTGTCCCCTTTCACACAGCAAGTACCTCAGAAACAACATCGTACTGTGAGAATGCACATAGGGATATGGCCACATCTAGCATGGGCACGCCTGAGAGTATTTCATCCAGTATATGTGTAAAAATGCAACACTACTGTCTCATACCTAGCTGCTGTACCTGCCACACCTTCAGGCATACGTTGAACATGGCACACATCAACAACACAATTACCACAGGCTGATCATAAACAACACATGTGTGCATGATCCAAGAAAAGAAGACACTCAAATATGCACATTGTTCATTGAGACATACATCACTGTGATTGTCACAGTGCTTTCACACATTGACATGTGCACACATTGGAGAGTTCATAAACACACTGTTCTGTGTACATGCCCATCAATATCACAAGTGACATGTGAGAGAGGACAGGCCAATGTACTAAATCACATACACAAACATGCCATGTGTAGTCAGCAGTGGATTAAATGTGACATTGGCATTGTGTGCACAATTATGTGCTATTGTTCATGTGGCCACTGTGCACTGTTGAGAACTGCCCATTGGCCATTGACACAGCATGATGTGTCCATAGGTGCTGTCAAAGTGCTCCGCCACTCAAATCGCAGTCACCCATGTCAATGTATGGCACCCAAATCGCGGTAGCTACCGCCTGGCACCAGCGGTGTGTCACTGCAAATGCCCAAGACACAATTGCAGTAGTGATAGATATATATGAGTTGCCAAATGGCAGTTGGCATGCTCTGCTACCCAAATCATGTTCATAGGCACCAATGTATGACACCCAAATTGCTGTAGGTACTGCCTGGCACCAGCGGTGTGCAACAGCCAATGCCAATGCCACACTTGCGGTACTGATAGGCATATAAACTTGGTCAAATGGCGGTTGGCATGCTCTGCCACCCAATTCACGGTCATAGGCACCAATGTATGGCAACCAAATCGCGGTGGCTACCACCTGGCACCAGCGGTGTGTCACCGCCAATGCCTAAGACACAAACGCGGTAGTGATAGATATATATGACTTGCCAAATGGCAGTTGGCATGCTCCGCCACCCAAATCACAGTCATAGGCACCAATGTATGGCACCCATATCGCGGTAGCTACCGCCTGGCACCAGTGGTGTGTCACAGCCAATGCCAATGCCACACTTGCGGTACTGATAGGCATATACACATGGTCAAATAGCAGTTGGCATGCTCTGCCACCCAATTCACTGTCATAGGCACCAATGTATGGCACCCAAATCGTGGTGGCTACCGCCTGGCCCCAGCGGTGTGTCACCGCCAATGCCCAAACCACAATCACGGTAGTGATAGATGTATATGTGTTGCCAAATGGCGGTTAGCATGCTCCGCCACCCAAATCAGGGTCATAGGCACCAATGTATGGCACCCAGATCGCAGTATCTATCACCTGGCACCAGCAGTGTGTCACCGCCAATGCCCAAGAAACAATCGCGGCAGTGATAGATATATGGGCTGCCAAAAAGTGGTTGGCATGCTCCGCCAACCAATTCACGGTCATAGGCACAAATGTATGGCACCCAAATCACGGTGGTTACCGCCTGGCACCAGCAGTGTGTCATCGCCATGGACCATGCTCTTACAGCCAATGGGAACCGCAATCGCGGTAGCCTAATGCAATTTTGAAACTCGCGGTAGGCGTACTCCACCACTGCGGAGCCAGTCATTGGATGCCTTTGAAAAAGGCAGACCTGGATCACCAATGGCAGCAGCCTAAAACAACTGAAACAACCCCAGGGGGCTATATATGTGTGGGAGACAGCCTCACATTTCCACAGCTCACAGAGCCTGCTGCCTGAGACCCCTCACCTGCTGCTGCTGCCTGTTCCCCCTCAACACCAACTGCTGCTGTCACCTGGCCACAGTGATGGCAAGGACTGAGAAGATCCGGGCCAGTCCCTTCACCAGCGAGGAGCTGGAGGTCCTGGTGGTCCTGGTGGACAAGGTGCTCACACAGTATCCAAGGCTATATGGTGGCCCAAATGTCATGGTAAGTCTTCAACAGTGTGAGTGAGAGTGCAGGGGGGCACAAATGAAGTTGAGCTGCTGCAGTATGTGCCTGAGAGTGGGGGGTTTGGTCATGCACTGCCTAGAATGCTTTCTCCAGGGGGAAGGGGTGTGTGGCCTATTTCACACGTTTCCCTGCCTGCACATCAAGATTTGAGGGACATGTATTGTTTTGTCAGCCATACAGTGACACAGCAAGTTAGTAATGCAGGAGTCAGGACAGTGGTTGTTGGTGTTAATGGCTGTGTGGGTCCTTGTTGTCCTTCTCTGTGTGAGCCCACCTGGCCTGCACAGTCACTGCCCAGTCTGACAAGGACACATCACTGAATGTAGTGTTACATGTGTCTTTTTTCATTACTCTCCATCAATGAGTCATCTCAGCCCTGTAGATTGCACACAACAGGCCTTGTGAGAAGGGTGTGGGTTTGTGAGATTATGTCCCTCAATATGACCTCCATGACACAGTGAGCCATTCACAGGGCAAGGACATTGAGGGCTACGCAGTGTTGGACACAGTGAGTCTACCGCCAAACATATGTTGATATGTAATGTATGTCTTGATCTACAAAAAAATGGACGGTAGGTGTGAACAGAATACACATGGCTTTATGTGCTGGCATCCTGCAGGTGTATGAGATGGGCAGGTACTGTTCCACCCCCACACCTGAATGCATTTACGTGTGGTTCTCCCATGCTGAGATGCATTCTTGTCTCTATTAGACATATCTGTGGATTTGGGATGAGTCAGTCTCATGCTACTGTACTGAGAGAAATTGGTACATAACACTGTGTCACTGATGTTTTCCCCCTCTTGTCTCCCATGCCTGCAGCTAAAAAGTACCCTAGCGTAAGGCCGTGTAGAGGGCCATTGCATGCAAGGTGCGGGATCTGGGTGTCTCAAACCGACGGCGCACCCACTGCCACAAGAGGTGGGATGACATCTGCCGGCTGAGCAAGAACGTGGCTGAGATGACACTGGGGCTGATCCCTCGGACTTGCAGGTTGGCGCAGCGCAGCTTGACACTACTAATGGCCCGGATCTTGGCTGTGACACAGCCTGAGCTGGATGCACACTTGAATGAGCATCAGCAGCAAGCTAGGGGTGAGTTTTCTGAGAAGGGTGACTTAGGCTGCAAGTGGCTGCATGTGTACACAGCCTGGGCCAGCGCTGAGCTATGTAATGTTGGTAGTGTGATGCAGTGGCTTGTAAGTGGCCTCAGTGCTGGGTGTAGCTGTCCTGCATTGGCCCTACCTGTACTTCCTAATGTGATTTGAGTACTGGGCATTTACATTGCATTCTGAGTCATGGGCTTCAGGTATCGTCTGCATTGGGGTAGTCTGGTAAATCACATGGAAGGGTACGGCAGTGTGCCTGATCTGAGTGTGCTTTTATAAATGCGTGCATTGCCTGACCTCAGATTTGTGAGGCTTAGACATATGACGCCAATGTGCAACAGTAGTTGTGACCCAAAGTACAATATGGTGGATGGCATGAGCTCATGGCCATTGTAGACTGTTATGTTGGAGTCTCTATCTTTGTTGTCCCCTTCTGCACCATCCAGATATGACAGTGGTAATATGTTGTGGAGTTCATCCGTGCACCCATAAGGGCCCTAGGTGTGCTCAGAGCTATTTGTGTGTCTGATTGAACGGAGCCACCGGCAGGATATTGTGCTGTGTGGGCATCACATGGCTCACTTATGCCTGGTTTGCTTGTTGACACCCACTGTTCGAGTTAAAAATTGAGTTTGCACAATGTCATTGCACAGGGTGGTGTGCAACATGTAGATTTTGTCATCTTCAGTGATGCTTTGCTTGCATATGTTTGTTCTGTTGATGCCAATATACTGACCCTACCTCTCTCTCTCATGCAGCATCTCCCGTGGGCACGAAAGGACAGGGGATGGACACCAGTGGTGAGGCATCAAGCACAACAGCTTCACACGAGCACAGTGTCACAGATGTGACCAGCGCCTCGGAGGGAGACAGGAGTCTGCTGGAAGAATCACAGCCAGAGACGCAAAGCTCAACGTCATCTGACGCCAGCGGTGACGCAGCCATGTTGGCGGCCACAGGGAATGGGTACTCTGCCTCCTCTTCCACCGCACAGTGTACGGTGCCCACCCTACCAGCTGTGTGTGGGCCAGACAGCTCTCCTCAATGCCTTCATAGACCATGACAAAAAGTTGGCACAGGTGGTCGCTTTCATTGAGGGCATACATTCAGATGTGGGTGGGCTACATCGGACTGTCCAGTCTTTGTCCTCCGCAGTGACGGCAGCAGTTCAACTGGCATGATCTGGGAGTCCAGCTCCAGTCCCTTTGTCCACTCCCCTGCCAGATCACATCACATGGACACATCTGACGAGAGTGTCCATGCACAACAGACCTGAAGGTCAAGATACTGCACACGCACCACACAGGAGCAGCAGCCCAAGCATTCCAGGGCACAGACACCATCCCCACAGAAAACTAAAGCCAACGCAGAGCGCAAAGACAAAAGCCCGTCAGTCGACACCAAGGGCCACAAAGCCAAGAAGCAGGCCCAGGGTCACATGCCTCAGAGGCATCCCCAGCCAAGGACTCTCCTCTCCCAAAAGCGGCTCGCAAAGTCAAACAGACAGTTTCTGTTCCCACTGAGAAGGTGGTGCCTGCTAAAAGTACACATAAGAAGAGCTCCAAGGCAGATTCACCCACAACCTCGACTCCCATCCAATGCCCTGTGAAGCAGGGAAAGGAGGGCACTGTAGGGGGAACACCTGGTAAACAGAGGATGGAGGTGCAAAGGCAGGACCAGGCCAAGCAAACAGCTGGATCCAGCATGCCCCCAGAGGGTGGGCCACCGGCTGCACCTGATGCAGCTTTGGTGGTGAGTGTGCCTGTTGTATCCCCACCACTTTCCACTAATCCCAAGACAGGGAAGCCATTTAGAATCCCCAAGAAGTGGAAAGGCACCCCTCCACAATCTCCCACCCACACTGTAGCACATGGCAGCATGACTCCACCTCCATGTGCCACTACACCATCTGGTCCAAGCAGCCCTCCAGCTTCCCAAGCCACTGATTCCTCTATCTCAGCTGAGCCTCTCTCTCCCCGGTCAAGTCCTTCAACTGTCCCCGACACACAGCCAGCTCCCAGTCCGACTGACAGGCAAGTCTGAGTGGTTGTCCCTCTCACACACCTGTCTCTCCCACAGCGGTGCCTGTACTGCCCATTGTTACCCCCCTGACTGTGCTGCTGGCCATGGCAGCCTACAGTTACACACATTCCCTGTGCAACTTCTCATGGACTCACTCTGCACATTGGACTGGCCACTGGCCTTGTTATTCACTGATGTTTGCCCCTTGCCTGTGCAGGATCTCATGTAACTACTCTGCACTTTGTGCTGGCCACTGGGCTTGTTGTTCACTGATGTTTGCCCCTTGCCTGTGCAGCTTCTCGTGGATGCACTCTGCACTTTGTGCTGGCCACTGGCCTTGTCGTTCACTGATGTTTGCCACTTGCCTGTGCAGGATCTCATGTAAATTTTAAACTGGTGAGGCGTATGCAGAATGAATCAACGCATGCGAGCGAGGTCGATGCAATAAGGGGGGTTCAGGGGGGTTTCTCCCCCAGACCCTCTTTTTGGTGTGATTTACAGCACTATTTCTGGGATAAATGAACTACAAATTCAGTTCTTCTAGGCATTCATAAAAGAAAACGCATACATTATTTCAGAGAATTTCTGAATTCTGTAGAGGGCTAGGGTACTAAGCAAGACTGCTTTGGCTCTACCCTTTCCAATAGAAAACACTAGTTAGTGATGTGAACAAGTTCAATGGACAAACCTGGGGTCCACTCTCCAGTGGACGCTCCAGGGTCCTTTGAGGAAGACAGGGTGCTTTTAGCTGCTCTTGTCATGGTGGCTGGAGAATGAATAGCCGGTATAGGACACCTGGGGCAGTGCGCACCTGCCTGGATATACCACACCAGTGAAAACACCTCGCTTGTTACTATTGCCACAACGCACCTGGCCTCCCAGGGCACTTGACAGCTGTGTGTGCAAACAAACATTCACCGGTCCCCTTTCCCGCCCTCAGCCGTGGTTCGGTGAAGAGTGCGTGACCGAGTCATAACATGCCCACTGGGTGTTGCCTTGAGGAAACGCACCTTGAGTAGAAGTGACACGGTATTTGTAGTGCTTAGAAACGGCAGGCGCGCAGTATGAAGTGCTAAATGAAAACGTTGTTTTTTTATATTTGTAGTTGACTATCGGGTACCATGGCACAAAATGTCAGGCACAGAAAATGCGCTAAGGTTTGCTAATAAATAAATAAATAAATCCGTATTTATGAAGCGCAAACTACTCACCCTTAAGGGTCTCAAGGCGCTGGGGGCCGTCGTGGAAATTAAGTGGGCTATTGCCCAGAGTCACATGGAGCTGAGCTGCCGCCGGAGCCGGGGATCAAACCGTGAGCCCTGTGCTCTGAAGTCAGCTGCCCTGGCCGCTGCACCACACCTCACCACTGCGACTGGATTTCAAAATGCCAGTCTGGCACTCGGCCAGGATAAGTCTGTTTATCAGACATTGTCCCATGAAATGCACAGAACCATGAAACCACCTTCTGCCCCTGTGTCAATATAGTCATGAGGCGACACGCCCACCAGACTCTGGGATATGGCTTTCCCATCATATACATAACAATTAATAGCCATTCCCATCAGATATACAGCCTTGGAATATATTATGAAACGCCCATCTGAGACTGTGTCTCGTATTTGGGGAAATAGGCGGGAGACACCAGTGCAGACAGACAGACATCTGTGAGGCAACACACCCTGGAAAGGAGAACTGTTTGTGCCTCTACTTCGGGCCATGGTCCAGGTACATTGTGCAAGTAGTAAACAAGCCAAGGGGCAAACTTTTGGGTAGCATCAACCGCTGTCAAGCAGAATGTAACTGCACCCATAAGCACTGCACAGTGCAATGCCACTTCGGGCACAACAGGGGGGCCGAGGTAGGGAATGAGTTAACTAGATGGGACAGAGAGAGTAACTTTGTGAAGGAGAGAAAGAGTAAGACTAAGAATTTGCAGAGGGTAACAGTGCAGGGGTGGGAGGGCAACAATGAGGAAAGAAAATACAGTAACACTGAGAGAGAGTAGGGGGGGTAACATTGAGGTGGGCAGAGAGAGTAGCTGAGAGAAGGGACAAATAGAGTAACAATGAAATGGGGCAGATAGAGTAACACTAATAATTTGCAGCGGGGGAACACCTTGTGGTGTGGACAGGACAACAGTGAGGATAACAAATATAGTAATACTGAGAAAGGGGGGCTAGAGTAATAATGAAAGAAGCAGATAGAGTAAAATTGACAAGTGGCAGAGAGAGTAACATAAAAAAGGGGCAGATAGAGTAGCATTAATAATTGGCAGAGGGAGCACCCACTCGGGGGTGGATAGGGTAACACTGTGGCTAGCACACAGAGTAACACTGAAAAAGGGCAGCTATAATAACACTGTGGAGCATAGTTGTAATACACTCATGTAGTAATGTAGCAAATCATCAAGATCTTTCTAAACAATGTAGATGTCACCTCACCAATTTCCTTGAAAAAGGTTGTAAACGTTCTTCTAAGAGGCAAACCTCTAGTCATGTCTATTAAGAGCAGTATGCGCTAATGACTGAAGTAGAAGCCCATCAAAACTTAATTGGGGAAACGCTGTGCAAGAGATGAGTGACTGAAATGCGCATAACTGCTTAGAATATACAGGGGTGTTACAGGAAAATGTGTGTAAGTGCCATCACTTCGGCAACAGCAGAAATAAAGTGGAATTCTTAGCCAGAGGATGCAGCCATCCTTCACAGCGACAGTGCGGTTTGCCGGCTATTTACCACCGTACTTGTGGCATTTGACCCTATCTCTATCTTATGTTTCTAGTTTTATCTGATTGAATCTGACAATTTGAATAGAAGCAATCTAAAAAAGAGGGCTTCACACTGACCACAAAGGCAGACAAGCCTTCATTGCGATATTAGACCTTATAAATCTAGAAAGGTCAGAGCATAAAGAAGCAGCCCTAATGGAAGAGAAAAATAAGTTGCAAGACCTGACCAAGCACAAATCACAGTTTAAATTGTGGCTCTGACATTACCAAATATCAGACAACCAGCAAGCAAGCAACCTATCATCTCCAAACTCCATAAGGCAATTCTTCAAACCCAATATGTTGAACTGCCGAGTCCAGCAGAGATTAAATGACATATAAACATCAATCAGTACATACCTGATAATTTTAAACCAAAGCATTTTAGATTCACTATCCTGCTGACTATATCAGAACCTAAAGTCACTGTATCATAAATTGACAGCTTAGAACCTCATCCATACCTCTACGGGTGCCAGCACAAGACAATCTGCAGACAAATCATATCTGTGTGTCTGTGCTGCCTGCTCTGTGCTGCTGCTCTCCATGCCATTCCTGTACTGTGCATATTAAAGGTGCTTGGTGAAATATTCCACTGTGCAAAAACCAAAACAATGAGCTTAATTAGTGTTCTGCTCCCATGGCACGCGCTTGACAATCCCTCTAAAACGCCAACTTCAGACACCAAAACACATGAAGTGGGGGCAGTGGTACTGCAAATGGAAAGGGTCACATCAGGGGTGTTTCAGGAGAGCGATGGGGAGTCTTACTTGCAGGGCGGTCTCAGCGGGGATTGTGGGAATGGTCTTAACACCAGGAGTGTCTCCTCATCAGAAGTGGGTTTTGACACCAGGGGTGTCTCAGCAGCTAAGGGGGAGGGGGTGATCTAAACGTACGAGGGCCTCAAGAGTTAGGAGCGAGGGGAACATCGAGGGTATCTCATCAGCGGGGTGCGGGGAGGTCTTAAAATGTAGGAGAAGGATCTTGGCTCGAAGCAAGTGGAGGTCTTAACATCAGAGGTGCTTCACCGGGGGAAGGTGGCTTAACATCAGTGCTATCTCAGCAGCAGTGTAGGGCGTCTTAACATCATGGGTGCGACTGCTTGTGTGCGTTTAGGAGGGTAAAATCTGTGGTGTCTCGGCAGTGGGGGAGGGGTGATCATAACATCAGGAGGTGTTACAATCGAGGTGTCTCGGGAGCTGGAGGGGGTGTTTTCTGGCATTAGGGGTGCCTCTGCACACGAGGCGTTGGGGGGAGGTGTACATGTGAAACAGGGGGTCACTTTCTTTGATGGTGTAATCAAAGCAGATATGTGCAGACTCCATCTTTCGCAAATCTCTGTTATGTTTTTTGGGGGGGGGATTCTGAAGACTGGGGGTACCGATGTGATCGGAGGGCTTACATTGTGAAGACACAGCGGGTCCCTGGTAGGAAGGGAGCAGCGACAGCATCGCGTTGGGGTGACGGTGATGTTGCTGTTAGAATTGAGGGCTATATATACGACATAGCCCTCATCACATTTTGCAGGTTGGGGCTATCAATTTGTGTTACATCACTGACCTGTTCACCAGCTACGTGTGTCCTCTTTCAGGTGTTGGAGAGTGAAGTGATGTGAGAGAAACAGAAGAGAGGTCATAAAGCAAGTCTTAAAAGGAGGAAAAAAGACAATGACTTGTGGCCAGACCGAGTAGGATGGAGGGTTGAGCTTGTCCCCGGCCCCCGCACGCAAGCAATACCTGTCTCTAGATTGTGGCGGTTTATCTTCTGAGTAACAAGTAAAAGTAAGAGTGCCAAATACCTGGGAGTGCCATTACGTAAAATCGTGCTGGAAGTCCTCCTTGGGACTGGAAATCACACTGGAGGATGTCAAATCTTGCCCAACCCCACCCACTCGCATTCTGAAGCCTTGCATTGTTCCCATTGTCATCTCATTGCTCAAATGGGAAAACTATTCTTCCACACGGGTAAAGCTGAGTCGCCAAAAATTTCCAATTCTGCTCTCAGAATTAAAATTCTGCTGTGCACTAAACTAACTCCTTGCTGAAACCATCATTACATTTGAGGTTGCCTGTTTCCTATTTGAAGGCATTGACCTACATAGGCCAGACTATCTTTCATCTTCCTTTAAAATGAACAGAAGTTGTAAGAACCCAAACAAAAGAATTTCAGAAGCACACATTGCTGCAGTCCAATGCCGCTAAGGTGCAGCCCTCTCACTTTGGATCCTTTTACATGAATACCTTCATCGACAAATGCACTTAATTACATAAACAAATCAAAGGCCCAACTGTTTAACTCTATCTGGATCTGTAACCACTATCCTGTGTCTTTCTTACTTTGTCTTCTCTTTCAATCCAACCCCTTCATTAACGGCATTCTCCTTTGCTGCCGTACTAATTGTAGACAGTATTCTGCACGTCTATCCCTTTTCAGAACTATCCTAACCATTCCCCTCCTTTCCTTTTTCTAATTTTTGCCGTCTTTTACTCTACCCTTGACTATCACCACAGTTCCTACTCATACCTCTTATGCGTACCTTATTCCTTCGCTCGAACTTCGCCTGCTTTCCTCTGTCTCCCTTTCCCCTCTCCGAAATTCTTCTTGAACCTCTCCTTTGCTGACATTACCTGTTCCTTTCCTCTCTTGCCTTCCAAAGCCAATCTCCCGAGTATGCATCCATCAAACCCAAACTGTTTCTCGCTGCCTGTTTTCCTCTGTTTCGTCTCCTGTGTTATCAGTATCACCATTCTTTACATGTTCCCGCCTTGTGATCATGGCTGGCTTAGTGTAGCAATTAGTGTTCACCGTTCCCTAGTGTCTCAGTAAAAATATTTCTGATCTTCGTTAATATTTTACTTAAAAATTAAACTAACGCCCAGTTTGGGCCGAGTCCCTTTATATAAAAACATGACATGAATAAAATATTAATAAGGTAAATAATGACAAAGGAGCTTTCGCTGCCAAGCACGGCTGCGGCCGGCAAGACGGGCGTGGGGGGGAGTGTTGCGCCGGGGACGGCGACAGTAATTAAAATAAAGTAAACAAAACTTACCTTCCTCTGCTCCTTCTCTACACTCCGGATCGGATCACGCGCCGCCTCAGCGTGTTCCTGTTCCCTCGGTTTGAAATGCACCAGGCTGCACGGTGTCTCAGCCAACCCAGGTGCTGCATTAGCAGTGCCAGGATTGGCTAGAGCAGGGTTACTTCCGCCCATTTTGAGACCCGGGGGCTGCTGCATGAAGCACCCTCGGGTCCCTCGCCAGATGCTCTCCTAAGGGGAAAGGTAGCAGGGGAGTAGTGTGCGCATGTTCGGGCTGGTCCTAAAAATGACCAGGCCAAATACGGAAATGCGCACTACTATTGCTGCTGCAGCTGCACTGTCAGTGACATTCTGTCACTCAAGCTTGCGCAGCCCCACCCCCTTCAGCGCCTTCCAATTGCCTCAGGGCTGGGCGTGTCCCGGTAGCGTTTAATTTTGCTATCGGACTGGTCAGACTGCGAGACTGGCACAAATTACATTTTAGGCGTGAGGGTGCTGTCCATGTGGCTTAGTGGGGCAACGCCCAAATGCCCCAATGGACGCACCGCCACTGCTCTGCATTTTGTGCTGGCCACTGGCCTTGTTGTTCACTGATGTTTGCCCCTTGCCTGTGCAGGTTCTCATGTAACTACTCTGCACTTTGTGCTGGCCACTGGCCTTGCTCTTGTCTGATATTGGTGCCTATCTGTGCAATATGTGAATAAAGACAGTTACTCATGTTGTCTGTTTTGTCAGTGTCCTAACTGATAAACGTTTTTTCTGTGTGTGTATGGTTTACTGTGCCTCACGCTCTGTATGCAGCTTCAACATTGTCAATGGCTTGTCTCACTTTTTCTAATTTTTTACAGGGGTGACAGGGACTTCATTTCTTTCTGACTCTGATCCTTGTGGGTGCAATGATAGTGGTTTTAGATGAAGTACTGTTGTCATTCTCATTCTCATTCTTTGTTCATGTTAGCTATATTGTACACATGTCAGGTTAGGAGGCACTGCCAGCACAAAGTGGGATTCTATCCACAGGATTGCAGGCAGGCTGGCCAGGGTCATCATGTATGTGTGATCTTACTGTATGTGTGACCAGCAGTGTAGGTATATAGTCATCTTGTGATGGTCAGTCATCCTAGTCATCCTAGTCACATGGGTTACTTTCAATGTGTGCACTTTGGTGGTCAAGAAGTGTGCAGTGGGTGAATTTGTTGGGTGTGTTGATGTGTGTGTGTGGCCCTGCAATGTCGACTACACACATGTGTCACCCAGGAGTAGAGTGCCTGTTTGTGTGATTGTTCAGCCCTATGATTGTGATTGTGTGCACATGTGTGTGTTGTATGTTGTGAACTGTGCAGTGTGTTGGTGTGTCCTTGCAGTTCTGGCTGACTCGAACTTGTTGTTTTTGTCGATTGTGAGTATGCAGAGTATGTGGCTCGCAAGTCAGTGTTGTGTTTTTGTTGATCATCCATGTGTCTTGATGCTGTTTGTGGTGAATGTGCATACCTGTTCAGCCACACTGACATTGTGGGTGTGTTTTCTCATGCATTGCTGACACATGGGGCCTTATTGCCTCCAGTATCGCATGTGGTGTGTGGTGTCATACCATCCCCTATCTGTGCTTCAGATGCCGACCCATTGTGAGTCTGCACTCCATCTATTTGTGTATGGTACACTCCTGCCATGTCCACTACTGACGTACACACCACTTCACTTTCATGTCAGCTGTCCCCTTGAGTTGCCTGTGTGTGTGCCTCCCCATCACTTCATTTGTGACACTGTTCTGTGTGGTGCTGATCTTTGCACAGGAGCAATGTGCCACTCAGGACATTTTCCCAATTGGTTACATGTGATTTTCTTGTACTGTTTAGCAGTCATGGTTGCTCATATGCAGTTCAGCGGTTTGTGCTGCACAATCCTCTGGTCTTGTTGTTTCCACTTTGGTGTCCCAGACTTGTTCATCTGTGGGTGTTGGGTTAGGTGTATGTGTGTTTGCTGCGGTACTGCTTCCCTTCCTGAGTGCGATGTTGTCAGTGTGCTGTTTGGATTGTTGTTGTGGGTGTTCATGTTGTGTCACTCATATCTGTATGGGGCTGGTATGTTTGGTGTGCACACACAGCTTGGTGTGCATGCAGTGTTGTAGGTGTATGTTGCCTTGTTCTTGCCTGGTATGCATACCCTGATGTCCTGCTGTGTTTGCAATTTGACTTATTGACATGTGCCTCTGTTGTGTGTTTGATGTGGCTGTGTGCATTGTTTGGGCTATGTTGTCTCTTGCAGCTGACAGATGCTCTGTGTGTGGTGTTCTGTTTGCATGTTAGTGTGTGTGTTTTGTTGGTGTGGTGTGTTTCATTCAGATGTGTGTAGCTAGTGTGGTGTGCCTTACTTGTGTGTCTGCCACATGAATTTAGGTATATTCTAGTTCCTGTGCTTGTGTTAGGTGTTTTCTCCTCTCATATTTGAGCTGTCTCTTGTCATTCTTGTGCATGTGCAGGCATGTGGTACACTTTGACATCATGTTGACTTGATGGGTGGTGTGGTATGTCTGTGTGTCATTGTAGGCCCATTTCTCCCAGTTTGTGTCCATGATTGTTTTGTGATGGTGCACTTCTTGTCTGTGTTGCGTTATGTTGTCTGTGCATTGTTCCAATTTCTGTCTGTGCTCCCATTGCCTTTCCACAGTTTGCCTGCACAGGTCATGTCTGGTCTTGTTGTGGTTCTCTGTGTGTTTTTATTGAGTTATGTGGTTGTCTGTTGTTTTGGTGCAGACATTGGTTCTGGCATCCCTGTGTGTGTGTGATGTTTGTGGATACCCACAGGGAGTGTGATTGTTTGTCTGTGTAATGACTGGACATTATTGATACCCTTCTGTATGTCTGACACTGGTGTTGTGTGCTGCAGGTGTGAGGGGGGGTATGTGTGAAGATGCCTACTTGTGTTTGACAGTCATGGAGTGTGTCAATGGCCCTGTGTGTTATGCTGCTGACATACTCCTGTCAGGTAGTTGTATACATATGTGTGACTGTTCACTGTTTGACTTCAGGGCCTTCCTTTCATCCCTGTGCCTATACATGGGTTGCCTTGCTGTCTCCCTGATTTGTTGCACTGAGGTGACTGTGGTTTGACTTCACTCACTGTGCCAGCCATGTGTGATTTGATGGGCTGAGGGTGTTGTTATATGTTTCTTCTCTTGCATGTGATGTACACATGCTTGGTAGTTAGCTCTTTGGCCTTCCATTTGTGGGCACCACACTTTAGCTTTCCTATATGTTGTACTCCTTTGCTGCTGGCATGTGGTCTGTGTGTCAGTGTGGGGTATGTCTATGTGACTTGGCAGGCTGTGTGTCCAGTGGAGTGATTGTTCAGTATCTGTGTGTGTGTTCATTTTTTGCTTGGACTCAGTTTTCTTGCCATGTGTGTGTTGTTGTTGTGTTGTGTGAGTTGCCCTGGGCCTGTGCTTCTGTGCTGTGTGTTCCTTTGCATCCATTCCTGCTGCGGCTGTCTCGCTAGTTATTTGGTGTGTGGTGCAGGGTGTGGGTTCACCTAGCTTGTTGTTGTGCATGGGGGAGCACAGGAGGGGCACACGGCATGTCCCTTCAGGGAGGGGCCTAGTGTGTGGAGGGTGGAGGTGTGGCCCTGTGGTCTTTGTGCACCGCCCATGCCTGGCGCTGGCCCTGCCTTCTGCATTGTGCGCATGTTTTTCCACGTCTTCACCGCTGTGTTGACATGACCGGGACATTGTTTCATGATCGCAGAAGTTGGGTGACCTGGGTGATGAGGGGTGATTTAGTGACAGGTAGGAAATGTGTGGGTACACTTGTGGATGAGTTCCTGTCCCCACCAGGGTGTCTGGTGTGGACAGGAACCCTATATCAGCCCATACATTTTGTGTTGTGATTGTGTGGGGGATTGTGTTATTGGGTACCGGCGGCAGCGTCCACGACAGTCCATTAGTTGCTATCATGTATCAGATACAGCACCGGGAAGACGTGTAGAGCTGGATCCATTGCGGTCGGGGCTAAGGGACCGGGACTCTGGTTTCGCACTCCGCTGTCGAGCTTCCGCCATCTCTGGTTGGGTGGTTACTGCGGTGCAACTGGCTGTTTGGAGCATCCTGATTTGTACAACGGACGGGACGTCATTCTTTATGACGGTGAGTCTCCATTGGCTCCCACCGCCACATTGGCGGGTGCACTTTGATGGCGGTTCACGTCACACCGCGGCAGACGGGAAATGCGCTATGTTTGGCCATACTAATATGGCGGATGTGAGGATTGCTGATGGCAAGCGGAAAAAAGCTTTTTCCGCCACCGCCAGCACCGTGGTGGTGCCTCCGCCCGACATACTAATAGACCCCTATGTTTGGCACATAATTCATTGCATGAAACTGGACAAGAGTACGTCAAAAGGAAATTTACATGGCACTCTCCTTATAGACTGCTGCAATCTGCTGCTTTACGTTAAGGTATTTTTCCACTAATTAGGAAAGCTTTGTGGGGTGGTCGAAGTTTTGTCTATTCCAACTGTCAACTTTGGAACAGACTGCCCATGCACCTTAAAAGTCAGCCTAAACTTTTGATCTTTCAGAAACACTTAAATTCTTGACTGTTCTCATTGTCTTTATAGTTTTTATAAATGTTCTCCTCTAGTTTTTAGGGTAGAACTTCAGGTTGAAGCTAGCTCCAAGACACCCACGGCCTTTAGAAATTTCAAATCAAATCAGACAAGCCTTTTGTGTCACTCTGGGGTCCTGGGGTCAAGATGGAGTTTCAGGTAAAGTTCTTTCTCTCCATAAAAGAGGGCAGCAGGCAGCAAGTCAGCACAGCAAGGCAGCAGCTCCTTTAGAGTGGCAGTCCAGCAGAGAGACAGTCCTTTCACCAGCACAGCAGTCCTTCTTCCTGGCAGAGTATCTATAGGTCCAGTGTACTGAAGAGATGATGTCTGAGGTCCTTCTTTTACACAAAGTAGTGCCTTTGAGGTGGAGAGAAGCTTCAAGAGGCACGCCTCTGAAGTGCACTGGTGTCCTGCCATCCATGCCCTGGATCCAGATGTACTACAGGGGGTATTCAGCCCTTTGTGTGGTGACAGGACATAACCTAGTCAGGTGTACATGAGGTAGCGCCCATCAGCTCCCTCCCATCCTGCCAGCGATGGCCCGTCCAGTCACACATATGCTCCCATTAGGTGTGGCTGTCTAGGAGGAATACACAAAGCCCAACTGCCAACTACACCCACTCTTGTGACCAGAGACAGGATGCAGGAAGCAAATGACTAAGGCAAGAAAATTCAGCTTTCTAAAAGTGGCATTTTCAGAATGGTATTTTAAAATCCAACTTCACCATAAGTTAGGATTTAAAATTTGGATTCCAGAGACACCAAACAGGAACTGGATAGCTTTTCTCATTTGGAAATTAGTTATAAAATGTAATGAGGCAACTCCAATGTTATCCAGTGGGATAGATAGGCCTTGCAGTGGTGAAAAGTGAATTCACTACCAGGATAAGTAAAACTTGCAAATACATGTCCTACTTTTTAAATGCACAGCCCTCTGCCATTTAGGCAAAGGCCTACCCTATTGGTAACTTATATGTGTTAAAAGGAATATTTGGGCCTGGCAAAAGGTTTAATTTGCTAGGGCGAACTGTCAGTTTAAAACTACATGCACAGGCTGCAATGGCAGACTTGAAACATGTTAAAGGGCAACTTAAGTGGGTGTCACAGTAAGTGCTGCAGGCCCACTTGTATCATTTAATTTACAGGTACTGAGTACATGTAGTACCACTTTACCAGGGACTTATAAGCAAATCAAATATGCTAATTAGTGACAAGACAATTCCACCATGTTTTCAGGACAGAGCACAAGCACTTTAGCACAGGTTAGCAATGGTAAAGTGCACAGGGTCCTGAGGTCAACAAAAACGAATTCAGCAAAAAGTAGGAGGAGGAAGGGAAAAGATTTGGAATTAACCCTGCAGAAAGCGCTAGGTCCCACAATAGCACTTACTACCGCCAGCGCTGACGAAGCATTGAAACACTTTGTAGCTACTAGCACTCTAGTCTGAAGCCCTACATTAGAGATAAATATGTCATACAGCTGTACTTCTTTTTCCCTGTAGGATTAGTTGTGTTAAGTTAGTGCTCTCGTATTCTTGTGTTTTGACTAGGGATAGGATAATTGAGGGATAGATGGATATATTTGAAAATGTTTGTTTGGTATTCTGAAATTAAAAAATGAGAAACAATACATTCTGAATATACCAATCTCAAACTTTACAATTAATAGATTGTGTACTTGTATACATTTTGTAGCCAAACACAAGTTTGATAACAAAAATCTAACAGCAAACATACTTTGAAGTGGAAAATTACCTTACAGTGGCCCCTAAACCTGGATGTATATGACCTACACAAGTTTATAAGTCTGTTTTAAGGGCCCTTAAATATCAATGAATATTAAGGATGAGAGTCTCCTGACCTTCTGTATTAGCAGCATTCCTGTGTGTGCGATTTATGAAATGACCCTTAAAAGTGTACACAAATTGGACCAGATGAGAAATCATTTGTGACTGTTGCCATTACATTGACTTGACACTAAGCAAAACGTTGCTTGTTGCAAATACTTTTGACCACTGTATTATAAATTCCAATTTGATGAGTGGCAAGAATATTTCTACGTATATTTTGTGTTGGGTTTTGTTGTGGTGGTTATGTGCAGTTCTGTTTTTTGTGCTCAGTTTTTCTCCGGCATTATTGCACTGTATTTTTATTGTAATGTACTACATTTTTGTGTTCTGTTTTGTTGTGTTGTTCTCTGTTACGTTTTTGTTTTATTGTTATTTTACTTTGTGTGATGATATTTCCATCCATCATGAAAATGTATGATGTCAATCATATTGAGTATATGCGGAAATAATTTTAGGCAAACTGATTTGGTTCCATTATTGTTCCATGCTAAGTAACCAATAAAGTAAAAGGATACATACCTGTGTAGTCTTATGTTTTGCATGTATACAATTGTTCCACTTCCACAGTTCCAGTGCCAATTGTCATTTAGTTAAAGCACACAAAGCACAAACTTCTTTCTTGACACTTTGAAAATGTAAAAGAATAATCTACTTCCTTTTAAAGTGCATGCTTATACAAGGCAAACTCCATTCATTTTTACCTTTCATAAGAACATTTGAACCGAAATGTGCACGAACCACTGGCGAGTGCAAGCTCAGGCATTTGCACAGATAAACTGATACACATATCAATAAAAATTGCTCATTACCAGTGAAAATATAAGCAATCCCATCTCAAGAAAGCTTTACATCTCTTATCAAAAATGCAAGGCTCCTTTACAATACTTCCTAATGGATGTCTATTCATTTAAAAAGATGCCAGAATCTCTTGGAATAAGTAGAATGGACTAGAAAGGTTGTTTAAATGTGAGTATTGCCCAGAGTATCCAGAAAGTATATGAAATTGTGATAATTGATGTTACGGCTTCAGGTGTGTACCGACACTCATGTGCAGAGCCAATCTGCAATTGAGTGATTAACACAAAAAAAACAGTAGTTTAGAGGTCTCACCGCCACCCTAAGCAAATTTTCTGCCCGCCACCTTAGGATGGTGGGTGGTATGTTGGTAGTCAGAAAGACCGACCACCACTCATCCAACGGGCTCCTTGAGCCTGCCGGTGAGGCGGAGGGGGTTGTAGTCCCTACCATGTTGGCGGTGCCAGCCAGCCACTGCCGTAGAGATTACAATGTCCTTTTCTACCCACCTTTTCATGGTGATTAACCTGCCATGAAAAGGCTGGCAGAAAGGGACTTCGGGGCCCATAGCGGGCTCCTTTCCCCCCTGGCCCTCTGATGTGGGCACTGGGAGGCACTACATATCCCTGCAGCATGTGGAGGCTCTGCATGATGCCTGCCACGTAGTGCAGGGATATGTGCAGTGTCCCTATTTTGTATTGCGGTGGGTGCTGCAGCTAGCAGTACCCACCGCAATACAAAATATACGAATTAGCATTTGTAATGCCTATGTCGGGACCGCTGACAGCCTGTTGGGCTGTCCTAATTCCCGTATAGAGTCTAATCACCATCTTAATCAGCCCCCAAGCTTGCAATGGAAAGAGCATAAGCTGCTTCCCTGATATTGCTTAAAGCCTCTTGCAACACTGTACAGGTTACATGACAATGCGTTAGCTTAAAGAGTGACACTGGCTTTTAATTACTCTGCTTGCACAAAAGGCTGCCTTGAAAAACTCCATGAGCTGCCCCCTCAGCTTAACTGGAGTAGCTAAAGTGGCTGCAGTGGCACCGGAATTCAAGGCTCAGTTGTTGCTTTGGAGCACAGTGAATATTCTTCCCAACAGAAAAGGCCATGATTGTTCCCCTAGGGTGGTCACTGCACCAGCAGAAGTCATATTAGTGCATTTAAATAATTTGTCTTAAATAACAATGAGTGGATTTTCTAATATTTAACAGTGTTTTTGCAAGAACTTGCTGGTTAAAAAAGTAGTGTCCTTTAAAAAAAAATACAGAATAATTCTAGAGAAATGTGTATCAGGGATTTATTAAAATACAGAAGCTCTCATAATCTAAAAATTATCTTTATAGGACTTGGAATTTAACTGGGTGTGGGCAGTAGTTTATTACGTAGATTATGACCTTCTAGAACTAGTGCATTACAATCCAAACCAAGTTTTCCACAGCATCTTAGACCTTTAACGTTACAATCATTCAACTGTGTTTTTTTGTAATTATGTGACATGTTTTGAGAAAAAAGAAAAGACACTGATTGTGATGTATCACATTGACAACAACTCATGAGCACATATCACTGCTCAATTTCATAAAAATACCTCTGGAAACTCCCTCTGCTAGATTATCCACAAATAGCCACTTTTCTGTTCCACTGTCGCCACCTGTCTCCTATCATTGCCACCTGTTGGTAAACAACAGGTATCTATGTGAAGCTGAGTAAATAAGTAGTACAAGTACATTTCCCTAAATTTGATCAGCCTATCTCCAGTCATATGTGCCTAGTGTCTTACCGTACCTGTTGCAGACCTCCCCACCATGACACAGCACCATTAATATTTATATATTGAGCTACCTCCCTTCACCTGCCCAAAATAGGCTTTACTGGGGTGTGGCTGATCTTTCCAAACAAGCTGTTTCTAGTCATTCTCCATCCCATCCATAGTGAATATCTTGAATTCGTATTGGAAGCCTGGATTTCTGACCTCATCTCTTTCAAAAGGAATGACATGCAGAGCTCTTTATTTTCCTCAGCATTCAAGCAGTGAGCATACATCAGATGCCTTCTCCTTGCTGACATAAAGGCCCTTTAAGAGAAATGGGCAGCATTTTATTTTTAAAGTTAACTTTATGTAAAGAGTGATCACAGACATGGTGGTCTTTCAAACCACAGCAAGCCACCATCTGCGTGATGGCATCCAATCATAGTGAGTCTCAATTTGCAACCTAGCTTATGAATATTGATGCGGTAGGTCGGATAGCGACCAATTACGATTCAGAATTTTGTAAACTGAACCATTAATAGTAGTTCACAAATTTCCTTTCCATTCACAAAAAGTTGGAGCAAAATTTGCAACTACTTTTTTGCTAATGAAAATGTCATACATCAGGCCCATAATGCTGAAAACATATCACCAGTATAGTGTTCATTAATAAATCCAGTTGTGCCTTTATGTGTAAAACGTTATACAGCTATCTACATATGTTTCCAAGATCCTCGTTATCGCTCCATTAGATTTAGTATTTGCAATCATAGTATATGATTCAAGGAAAATCCTATGACTGAAGCAAACAATACTGAACCTGCTTTGTAGAGATTTTTCAAGCAGTTTATCATTCTGCCAGGTGTTGAGAACCATCTGGAGAAGCAGAGTTGATTGCCCTTATTTGCATAATTTATCATATTTTTTGGCTGTGTCATCGTCTAGATCAGTAGCTTTGCATGCAGCGCCCAGAATATGAAAAATAAGCTTCACTCTCAATTATTAGGGCATAATGGAAAGGGTCATAAGCTGCCGAGAGAGGCAGCCAACTTTGCCCATGCTGATCTTGAATCACACATTATAATAACTTTGTTCAATGGCATGGAACCTATTTCTCGCAGGTTAGCTAAAGCCTTGCATTTAGTAAATTCCACTACTCAATGCATCCTCAAATAACAAGAATGTATAAGACTTTTCCTGAAAACGTATGTGTCATGCAACAAAGTATTTGGTATGCTTTCTTTTGATATTACTGCATAAATAGTTATTCTAGTGCCTTACGTTGTCTGCCTGATAGGTATTATGGGCCCTATTACGATGTCGGTCAGACGAATGTCCAGCCAACACCGTAGCCGAATGGAATCTGCCCGACTATTAGTCGGCTGTTCCACCCGCAGTATTATCATGTGACCGCCCTATCGACGGTCGGAAACATCCATTTTCTTTTGCAGCTTGTGCAGCAGCCAGAAAAGGGCTTCAGCACAAGCTGCAATAGAAATGTGATGTTTTGAAACATCACTATACCGTGTGGCAAGCACCATGCCGTGCCTGCCACACAGTGCAGGGATGTTTAGGGGGCACCACAGGTGCCCCCAGGCCCCATAGCAGAGGGCCAGGAGGGAAGGGGGCTCTGCTAGAGGCCCCAAAGTCACTTTCCACCTGCCTTTTCATGGCAGGCGAACAGCCAGGAAAGGGCAGGAAGAAATCCCGATGGCAGAGCTGAGGCTGGCTCTACTACCATTTTGAGATTACAATTCCACCCGCCACCCCGACGGGCTTCATGAGCCCGTCAGAAGCGGGACAGAATTCCCCCATGGATTTCCCTCCAACCACCAATATCATAATACGGCGGTAGGACAGAAACCTATGATGTTGGGTGGAAAGCCTCCGATGAGCTGTTGGATGGCTTTCCGCCAGACATTATAATGAGGACCTATATGATTGGGCATGGAGATGCCTGTCTATCATTATTCCGGCAAGTCGTTTATAGGCTGCTGTATTCCAGGACTGTCTTGTTAGATCTGGCCTTTGTTAAGACTTTTTAAAATCTGCATTGACAATATACTTACTCATAAGGACTTTCAGTCAGCCCTCTTCATCAGCTGGTCTGTTATTGACTTCACTTTGAGTGATGGCATTCTGTCCTTCCACAAAAGTACATCCACACACAAAGTCTTCCGTTCACTGCCAGACACTACTCTGGTAATGTGTGATTTTTTTAGACGAAAATATGGTTTTGCTTTCAAGTAACATTTTAGTTTTAATTTCAGAAGGCCCAGATGTCCCAACAATATGTTTTACAAATCCCTTGACAAAACAAACATTGACAATGCCAAAAGGCTGTCAGAAAAAAACGCCAGACATATAAGCTTTGCCAATGCATTTTTTTGACATTTATGACTGCCAGAGATCATTGACCTAAAGCACTAACTATGGAACTTTGCCTAGATGACTTTTAGAAAAAAATGAATGTTAGAAATTAATGTTCCTGGTTGGCAGAGTATGCACCCTGTCCAAGCAGGAGCCACAATCCTAGTTAGGGTAAGTCAGATACACATCCTAAATTAACCTGTGCTCACCCTCTGGTAGCTTGGCACAGAGCAGTAGGATTAACTTAAGATGCAATGTGTAAAGCATTTGTGCACACTTTAATCACAGTAACAACACCACAAAAGGACTCACACCAGTTTCAGACAATAGAGAATATTTTTCTAAGTAAGTTGAGATATGACATTTTAAAGATTAAATCTCAAAACAGTGCTTAGAAGTTATTAGTGCTAAAAGGTTACTTGAGGTCCCACTAGAACGAGGTGAATCTAAAGTTCCAGGCCAACCACGATGGGGGGCAACCTAGGTACAGGACCTATGCAGGGCTTGCTGAAAAAGTACCTATGAATGGAGCAAGCTTTGGCATCAAAAACTCGATGCGTCAGTTTTGACTCATGCAGTCAGGTCATTTCAATGAAGGAGAGGCTCGCAGTGTTGCCTTCGGTTCGGTGCTGTGTTGTCATCGAACCCCGTAGTCAGGTTGAGTCGTGCAGGGATGTCCCCGGAACAGCACTGCCTGGGCATCGGAGGGCACTGTGTCGGTTCTGATTGGCGCAGTGGTGACGATGCGTCACTTTTTGCAGACAACAGCTACAGAACCCAGTCTTTTGCAACCCAAATACTTCAGCGAACAGGAGATAAGCCAACAAGCCCTTGGAGAAACTTAGGTTCAAGGATGTAGAGAACAGGTCCAGTCATTTTCACTCCCAGGCAAGAAGCAGCAGGCAGGAGGCCAAAGGAGCAGGTAGCAAAGTGGCAGTCCCTGCTACAGCTCAGCAATCAGCAGGCAGCAGACTAACACAGCAATGTAGGTAGTAAAGTGGCAGTCCCTGCTACAGCACAGGCAGAATGTCTTTGGTTCCAGCAAGTTCTGCTTTGGTGATGTTAGGGGTCCAGTACCCAAATGTGCCTTTTAAGTAGGCCTTTGAAGATCACAAGGTCAAGTTTCCTGCCCTGGCTCCACACTCACTACAGCTCTTTGTGTGGGGGCAGTCACATCCCTATTCAGCTGCAAGTGTCAGCTCCTCCCTCCCAATCTACTTCAGAAAGGACCACCAGCTTGAGTATGGGCGGATGCAAATATCACTCCCCATCTCCCTGTGACTGTCTAGAGGGAATGCACACAAAAGTCCAGCTGTCACCCAACCCAGATGTGTATTCAGAGACAGGCAGAGGCACGGAATGGTTAAAGTAAGAAAATGCCAACTTTCTAAAAGTAAAAACAGCAATTGATGGACAGAATGCAGAACAATGTCATCCATTCACCCCAGTACAGAGATCTGAGCCTAAATACATCGTTTTTTTGCTCACCATGCCGTTCCAATTTGAACCCAGCCATATGCAAATCAGTCTTGACCCTGTGCCTCATGGGTACAGTCCAGCCCGAACTGCCAAGCCAGGTTCTCCCTGGACTGGAAACAAGCATCCTAGGACCGGTTTCGGGGTTTCACCCCTCTTCAGCCAGGATAGCTTGATTCCAGTGGCATGGAGAGCACGGGACCCACGTCTGGGCATACCCTTCCCACTCGGGGTGACAAATGCAAAAACAGCAATTGATGGACAGAATGCAGAACAATGTCATACATCCACCCCAGTACAGAGATCTGGGCCTAAATCCATCGTTTTTTTGCTCACCATGCCGTTCCAATTTGAACCCAGCCATATGCAAATCAGTCTTGACCCTGTGCCTCATGGGTACAGTCCAGCCCGAACTGCCAAGCCAGGTTCTCCCTGGACTGGAAACAAGCATCCTAGGACCGGTTTCGGGGTTTCACCCTTCTTCAGCCAGGATAGCTTGATTCCAGTGGCATGGAGAGCACAGGATCCACGTCTGGGCATACCCTTCCCACTCGGGGTGACAAATGCAAAAACAGCACTTGATGGACAGAATGCAGAACAATGTCATACATTCACCCC
This sequence comes from Triturus cristatus, assembly GCF_964204655.1. NCBI lineage: Eukaryota > Metazoa > Chordata > Amphibia > Caudata > Salamandridae > Triturus > Triturus cristatus. The sequence goes on from NC_140593.1 coordinate 264,400,803, forward strand.
AGTACAGAGATCTGGGCCTAAATCCATCGTTTTTTTGCTCACCATGCCGTTCCAATTTGAACCCAGCCATACTCCGTCCATCATTTCCTTTGGTTTTGCTTTGTTTGCCATAAGTTGGCAGGGTATGCTCAGACGTGAGTCCCTTGCTCACTTTGCCACTGGATTCAAGCAAGCCTGGCTGAAGACGGCTGAAATGCCAGAAACCGGTCCTAGGAAGCTTGTTTCCGGTCCAGGAAAGACATGGCTTGGCAGTTCGGGCTGGACTGTTCCCATGAGGCACAGGGTCAAGACTGATTTGCATATGGCCATGTCTAAACTGGGGTGGCGTAGTGGGCAAAAGAATGATGGATTTAACCCAGATCTCTTGACTGGGGGAGAATGTCTGCATTGTCAGCATTCCGTCCATCATTTGTTTGCTGTAACGCTTTTCGCCCTAAGTGGGATGGGTATTCCCAGACGTGGGACCCTTGCTCACTACGCCACTGGAGTCAAGCTATCCTGGCTGATGACGGCTGATAGTCAGAAACCGGTCCTAGGATGCTTGATTCCGGTCCAGGGAAGACATGGCTTGGCAGTGCGGGCTGGACTGTTCCCATGAGGCATAGGGTCAAGACTGATTTGCATATGGCCATGTCTAAACTGGGGTGGCGTAGTGGGCAAAAGAACGATGGATTTAACCCAGATCTCTTGACTGGGGGAGAATGTCTGCATTGTCAGCATTCCGTCCATCATTTGTTTGTTGTAACTTTCTAAAAGTGGCATTTTCAGACTTACAATTTAAAATCCAACTTCACCATATGTTGTGATTATTAACTGTGAGTCCAGAGACACGAAACTCCAAATCTCTATTATTTCCAAATTAGAAATGGCACGTAAAAGATGTTTTAAGGCAATCCCAATGTTAACCCATGGGCGAGATAAACCTTGCAGTAGTGAAAAACAAATGTAATACTTTTTTACTAACAGGACATGTTAAAATCAAAAGTATGTGTCTTACCTTTTGAATACACTGCACCATGCCATGGGCTGCCTGGGGCCTACTTCAAGGGTGACTTATATATAATAAAAGGGAAGGTTTGAGCTTGGCAAGTACATGAAAAGTACTAGTCGAAATGTAAGTTTAAACTGCACACACAGATTCTGCAGTGGCGGGTCTAAACCATGTTTAAAGGGCTATTGGAGTGGGTGGCAGGTTCAGTGATGCTGGCTCACTAGTATCATTTAATTTACAGGCCCTGGACATGAATAGCGCTTTTTCCTAGGGAATTATAGGTGAATTAAATATGCCAATTGTGGGTAAGCCAATGTTACCATATTTTAGGGAGAGAGCAAATACACTTTATCACTGGGTGATAGTGGTAAACTTCCCAGAGTCCTAAAGCCAACAAAAAGGAGTTCAGCAAAATGGATAGGTGGAAGGCAAAAAGATTGGCGTGACCCCGCAGAAAGGACCATTTCCAAAAGTGACCTCACCAGCTCACCTCTGTCAGCCTCCTTGTTGGATAACACTGAAGGGTTCTTTACCAATATGAAAGAGTTCCATGCAGTTATCCTTATTGCACAAGATCATACCAGTGGTGGCCGCCACACAACGAAAGTGGGAGGTGGGGAGAAGGTTGGAAGGAGGGAGAACGGGGGATTGAGGGAAAAAATAATATTTAAAAAAGTACCTTACACTTCCCCGACACCAACGGCCACCTCAGTGATTGACTACTGGCAGTCTCTGGGAAGACACAGGATGCTCAGCCAATCCAGACGCTGCTCTCATTTTATGCACCAGGATTGGTCTGAGTGGCCTGCTCTGCTGCTCGGACACTGCCTGGCAGCCTGCTGCTTTTCTCTAACCCGGCTGTGGCCGGGCCAAAACTTACACGCTCACTTCTAAATACCCACCACCACTGCCTGTTATGGCCCGGCCATACCCCGCACGCATGCACCGTCAGCCAGAGCCCCTCACAGAAAGATCAAATTATATTATTATTTTAATATCAATTTATGTTTCTGCAACCGACTCCGACCAGTAGGGCGACACTCCTCTGCCATTATGGAGGAGCTGCCCCTGGATCATACTTTGAACCATGCAAAACAAACATGAGTAAAAGGGTCACAGTTTGCAAATGTGTGTTATTTATAGATGGATTAAACAACTATACAATGTCAACATGATGCCACTCCTCCATAAAAAACGGTGACCAAAATACTGATGTGTGTGATGATATAATGTTATTATCCTCTATTCACTGCTTTTCTGGGGGGGGAGGAGGTCTCTTGTTCCGTGTTTCAATAATGTGTATCTCTTATGTTCTTTGGTGCACTTTTATTTCACTTTTTGTTCACTGTTGCATTTTTAGTATTCTGGTATTGCCGCTTCTAACTGATTGAAAAACATTATTTAATCGTGTTTTGGGTACAGATTTATGGGGCCTTACTGCAAATAAACATTAGGAGAACTATGGAATCCTGGGCCGAGGTAGGTAATTTAAGAACCCTGCTATTATGCTATGCCTTCCCCTCGCCTTACCTACCACGTGGTCGCCATCGCTGTAGAGCAGAAGTTCCATAAATCTAGCCCTTTGCCTTGAACTTGGAAGCAGTTGACACCACCATCCTCAAATGTTGCAAAGATTATTAAGCCGGTGGGCCACTATTAATAATAGTTTCTCGTAATTTCCTGGCAAACCTCAAACTCTTCTCAGGCTTCATTGGGCTATCCCACTGTATCTTTCAAAACCAGCAGGACTGCGTCAGGGCTTTCTCACTGGGAAGAACTGCATCATCGATCTCTATCACATGATAATGAAATGATTGCTTTCCATAAGGTCCTAATGATGAATGGAATTCTTTGCATGAACTGAGAGATGGAAACTAGAAGAATATTGTTTCTCTTCCGCAAATCTTGAGTAAATGTAAGAGAGAGAATGTCCATCATTATGGACAGGACGCATGAATAGAAAGCAACAACAAGTACATAAATGTGTACTAGTTTTATGACACAAAGTAGCTCTCATATAAGAGCATGCAAAATGGATGCATTAAACTTCTACTGCTGCTCACATAAATCAGTATAAGGTGTTTCAGGAACATCAGTCTACAGCTGATAAGTGTGTTATTCAAAAACAGCGCATGAATAACACATAAATTAGGTTAAAACTAAAAATAAAGGATGGCTGTGGGAAGGCGGCGTGGTGAATATTGCCTCAGGGCGAACAGATTAAATCCACTGCTATTTTGAGGCACTGTGTGTCAATTTGCACCTGGAAGTAGATTAATTTCAGACTCCTGTCAGAATCAGATTATTGTTTGTTGGGGATAAAATACTTCTAGACAGAATAAATAAAATCAGATCGACTTAAAGGGGCACAGGAAATAGAATTTACCAGATTTGTATGCTGTAAATCAAACAAGAAGAGTGTTTGTGCAGTTTTATCTCTGAGTCACCAGCACGCAGGGTTGAAACGTTACCTTTGTGTACTTGTGTCAGCCTTATAAATTAGGTAATACGATCCTAATGTTCATCGAATTAGAAGAACGTTGTTTACAATAGTATTATTTGTAAAGTTAATAAGTCAAGTGTATTTGAGCAAGAAACGCCTCCTTCTGATCTCCCTCCCATGGAGGCCATTTGTAGTTTGCTTTTCTCCCTTCTCAAGTTGTCTGGGTTTTAATTCTCAACAACCTGCCTCAAGTGGACTCTGGGCTTGTATTTAAGCGACAAAGCCGAAGGAACACATTTTCATCTGCCTAGTTTGAAAAAAAATGAACACAGAATATGATCGCGAATGAATGGTTCAAGTTCTGTTACTGTCAAGGCTGGAATTCCGAACTCCCAGATTTCACACAATTAGACTATGATCTTTAAGGTTGGCAGTGGAGGCTGCCGTGATACTACAAGTGGTGGTGGGACAGGACGGGGAATAAGGGGGAATAATCGTCATTTTTTTTTTTTAACTTACCTGATGACACGGTTCCTCTGTTCTCTTCTCCAGCTCTCCTCCCAGCATGCACTGGGGTGGGGCACAGGCTCCCCACCCAATCCTGGCGCTGTTCTCATGCTTTACCTAGCATGGGAGCAGCACCGAGATTGGTCTGAGCGGCGTCCAACACAGCTGGGTTGTAGAAACCTAAGTGTGCATGTCTGTTTGGCAGCCTGAGACGGCCACTCAAACAGACATACTCACTTACAGTGCACCTACCACTCCTCCCTGCTATGCCAGGCCCTGTCCCTCCTTATACTGCTGGCATCAGCTCAGTCAGTCAGCGGTCATTTTATTTTTCGTTTGACTGCTGACTGACTGACCAGTGACACTCCTCTGTCATTACGGAGGAGCCTTCCCTGCAGGCTGATCCCCAACACTCATCCATTCGGATCTATTCCACCAGTGTTACACTCACTAGACTTGCACAGTTTAATGCAGACATACCTAAAAGTATGTGTGCCTCGTCTACAAAGCATAGTTCACAGAGATACCCCATTTAATAGGCAACAAGATATATACCTTAGGGATGAATCCACAATAAAGATATGTTCTGCCTTGAAACATTAAGCATTAGAAAGCAAAGAACTCGCTCTTCCATTTTTTCTCTGGTGGTACCCTAACAATTCAGAATTCATTCCTCATTAATCTCCAACAAAAACACACATTTGCCACTTTCAAGAACGAATTTGAAGTCTCTGCTAATACACAGACACTTTTTTCTATGATCCTTAGGAATGATTTTATATACTATTGGTACTCCACATCTACTTGGTATATCTAACTTGAAATTAACATATATCCATGGACCTATTTAGGATTTATTTATATTTTATAGATCAAATATATCAACTTTTTTTTGACAACCGCTCGGTCCAAGGGCAAAAATACTGGCATTTGCATTCTGTGACCGTAAAAATATCACTCTGATATTATCCATGAATATTTGTTTGCCTTGAAACTAGACTAATCTAGTACCTTATTTGGATTGTCACTTTACTATAGCAAAATGAATGCAAATCTCATCTGTTTTTGCTCACTATAGAAAATAGCCTCTCTTTGTATTATCACCTCCATTTTTTGGGCTGACGCTGCTGGTTTTTGTGACTGTGTGCACTGGCACTCTGATAACCAGGCCTCACTGCATGTGCTCCGACCCATAAAACAGGTAAAAATTGGCTATATTCCTAATTGGCACATGTAACGTACCTATAAATACCTAGTTTGGCACCAAATGTACTCAGGGCCTGTAAGTTAAATGTCATTTGTGGAATGCAGCACACATTGTGTGACCCTTTACAGTGACTGTGCAAACATGATTGCAGGCCTGCCAGATATAGCCTCACTGTACGGGTGTAAACTGCAAATGCAAGCTGTTAAAATAGCCGCTCTTGACAGGCCTAAAGCTTCCTTTGAATTAATAATATGTCACCCCTAAGCCTTACTTCCCATAAGGCAGGGTGCATTGTGTTAAGCAGAAGGACATGTAAAGATTTAATAAGCATGTCCTTACAGTGAGAATGCCCCAAAAGTTATTTTCAGTGTGGCGGGGTTAGCTACTTTACAGAAAACCATGGGATGCAATATTAAATTAGATAATGTTTTCTTCAGCTAAGAAAGACATCCAAAATCAATTCCTCTACTTTTTAAATTATCTATTACCAGCCCAATTAACTGGTAAAGTTGGATTTGTAATAAATGTTTTGGAACGGTAATTTTAGAAAGCTACCTTTTGCCTGCCAGAAGAGTATGAAGGCTCATTTTCATGAGCTCAATAGCCCCCTTGATAATATGTGATCTTCTTCCCAGAGCTGAGACAAAGGCCTTATGTGTGGGGAACTGTTCAGATAGGATGACCATATAAGCTGTGCCCAGGAACTTGATTAAATTCAGATATGCTTGTCCTGTCACAGGCAAACGTTAGCTGACACCTGTTAACCTAGGCAGGCATGCACCAATCCCAGTGGGAAAGGAGCTGCACCCAGTCCTGTTTTGAAGTGACCACAGAGGTGGGGTTAGTAGTTGTCCTAGCCACACCTCTGGGGTGGGCACAAAGGCTCTTCACAAGGGGGAAGCGTTTAATTATTTAGAATAAGGAGGGCATGTGGGATTGTTTGCATAAGGGCACATTGGAACTGCTGCAAATGTGTGTAGGGTTATTACTTGCCACTTTTGGCACTAATGGTTAGGTAGGGGCCATGAGTCACCCTCATTCACAGACTAGTGTCAAGCATTATTGTGGCACCCCTGAACACCCTCTTCATAACACTACTGGGGCTACAGAAGACAGAATAGGTACTGCAGCTGCTGTTGAGACCTCTAGGAGAACACTAAGGGCTGTCCCTGCTCGCTCACACTTGTACCCAGGACAAAGAAGCAGACTCAAAGGGCTAGTTGGCTGACCTTATGTTATGCTACAGGGACACAAAAGCTGCAACAAGCACACTTTCCTGGAAGGTCCTAGCTAACCAGAATCCACTGGACTTTCCCTGGAACCTATTCGTGGTTTCTGCTGGAGTGATTCATGAATCTCAAGTGCTGTTCCTGAAGTTCTAGTACCTCGTCCTGTGCCACCGTGTACTTCTCCTAAATTCATGAGAAACCTGTAACTCAGATACTTTTTGAATCCAAAAACATCTGAAGGATTGGGGCAAACCTGCTAAGTCTATCGAACATTGTCGCTGGGCCACAGATTCAGGTTGTTTCTGCTCGGAGTTTCCACACAGTAGCCAATCCATTTCAGCAGGACATCAAAAAGAAGCTATCCAGACTTGTGGAGCCCTGATCATCTACTGTCTGCAGCCTTGCTCCACTGGACACATTTGAGCTCCAAAAAAGTGATAGAAAGTAGAAAGCTTCATTGAGCAAAACAAAAAGGTAATGTGCCAACAAGGGATTTTGTTTAAAGAAATTGTATCTTTTTTTAGTTTTAAAAAATTAATTCGGAAATGAGTTCAGGACTGATACTCAACAACATGTTAATTAGCTGAATTAATCAAATATGAAAAACACACACGAGGTATCTATTTCGTGAAAAAATCACAAATCATTTTATATATGCAATCGATAAAAAGGAGTACAAATGAACAATTAAATGTGCGGTGTCACATGAAAAGAGAAAAGAATAAATGTTATCCACATTTCATGACACAAAGTATCTAATCCAAAAGGTAACACAGAGATCTATCTCTTATTAGGAGAGCAATCAACTGTACAAAGATGTTATGGATATAGATAGTGTAGTCGACGTTTCGGTCTGTAATGGCGTCCATCCGTCAGACCATCTTCAGGACAGTAGAGATTTGTAAAAAGGACTCTTGTGATTTATTGTATTCAGGCGGACGGTTGTTGAATTCGTTTCCTCTGTGATAGAAATTGTCATCACAGAGTGCCCAATAAAGAACCTTAAATCAGGAAGGATTGCCTCCCCCTTTCGACAAACAAGAATATTACACTCATGGTGCTGCCCTGCAGTATTGTTATACCCCTCCATAGATACTAGGAAGTAATATCCTCATCCAATTAGGATCGGAACCAGCACAATTCATTTGAGGAGGAGATAAAATTGCTTCTTCCTAGACTGAATACAATAAATCACAAGAGTCCTTTTTACAAATCTCTACTGCCCTGAAGATGGTCTGACGGATTGACGCCATTACAGACCAAAACGTCGACTACACTATCTATATCCATAACATCTTTGTACAGTTGATTGCTCTCCTAATAAGAGATAGATCTCTGTGTTACCTTTTGGATTAGATACTTTGTGTCATGAAATGTGGATAACATTTATTCTTTTCTCTTTTCATGTGACACCGCACATTTAATTGTTCATTTGTACTCCTTTTTATCGATTGCATATATAAAATGATTTGTGATTTTTTCACGAAATAGATACCTCGTGTGTGTTTTTCATATTTGATTAATTCAGCTAATTAACATGTTGTTGAGTATCAGTCCTGAACTCATTTCCGAATTAATTTTTTAAAACTAAAAAAATATACAATTTCTTTAAACAAAATCCCTTGTTGGCACATTACCTTTTTGTTTAAACTTGCCCAAGCCCTCAAGGGTATATTGGGTCTTTCCCCTACGGTTACACTCTTCATTGAGCAAAGGCAAAAAAAAGTATCTGGCCGGCAAAGGACCTTCCTTGGACATGAATTCAGAATTTCAGCCACTCCGAGCTTTCCCAAACAACATCAACAGTTTCACTGGGACTTCATCAGACAGCTATCTGGCCCTAGGGAGCCCTTCTTGGACACAGCTTGCTGTCTTGCCCTGACTAAGGATTTTTTACTTTAATTTCAGAGACTAAGTCAAAACTTAAGACTTCCATCTGCAGTGAACTTGGTTTCTGTATCCGAAGCACACTCCATTGCGATCAGCCTTTATCCCTTCATAGGCCCCAGTCAAGTACAACCAGATGACTGCGGTTGGTGGTTCTCAATTTTTGGTGATTATTTTCTTTCAAAACGTTAAAAGTTTATATTGCTGGTTCCCCTTATTGGAGTTTTTGTCGTTTTGGTGTCATTTGCTCAATATATTATCATCTATTTTTATATGTTGTGGAAATATGGATTTTTCTGATCAGTTATGTCCCCTATCTTGGACCCCAACGGTTTCATGTATGAATCACAAGTACATGTATGTTCCCTCCAGTTCCAGTTATGAAGACGCAAACACATGTGCGTCCACCGTCAACATGTCCTCTGTCAGATCCGCCATGAATAGGCCGGATATTCCATTCCTAAGTATGAAAGGCTACCGGCTTTATATGGTTCACTTATGCCATTTTACAGTCCAGGCAAGTAGGCCCTGATTCTGTCATCAAACTCTTCTTGCCTTCTGCCTCTGAAAGCTCCAGTCTGAGCCTGCATCTGTGACCATGAACTTTGTCTCATTCTCTGCGCGGCTCACGAAGCCTGACATCAGCCTATTCTCTGCCAAGAACTGTATTTCACCTTCGAGTTATCTGCTTCGTCCCTGCCCAATGCATTCCTGTCTAGTAGTTTAAGTAAACATTCTTCCAGCTACCGAGCAAAAGGCCCGGCTTCTCTGTTTCTATGCAAGTAATTCATAGCCCTGTTTCCATGGAAGGTTTCTGCCCCTTGCATCTCATATAGACACTTAGACGCTTGTACACGCACGCACAGGCAGTATAGAATAGATTCTGTCCGAGAGTCCTTCTTTTGTGGATAACATAGTTCTTTAAACATAGGATATTAGATATGATTTGGGATTAGGTTGACATAACCCCAGACTTTTGTCTCCACATGTAGAGCTAAATGTCAAGTCCCTTTCTCCCTCTAGTTGCACGTCTATCACACGTCATGCGACTGCGCACGCATCTCTGCCAAATATTTCTGCTGACATTGCAGGATTCTCCAGGTATCCACCCACACATGACAAATTACCCATTATCATCAAGTGGACGCCCACATGGACGCCCACCTTCACGCCTACTTACACGCCCACATGCTCTTATCTCATTCTCTCTTGCTCTTTTGCTTACGTACAATTGAGAAATGTATATATACTGTACTCTGTGAATAATGTTTTGAGAATATTGAGAATACTTTTGAGCCCCTTTCCAGATCCAATTTTGGTGATGGAAATATTCTCCCTTTGACTCGAGTTAATGGAATAAATCCCTTTATGAACCTGATACCACAGACTCAGCCTCTTGCTTTATGCATGATCTTATTTATATTTTAAAAGTCTGACAGCGTAATATTTTATTTACCACATAATGGCGCCCGAACAGTTTAATCTCTTTCCCCACACGCCGGAGATGAAGGTCCAGTTTTGCCCCCTTCCACAGCCGTGATGGACTTCAAGCGCGCATGTCGCGGGTCTTCCCGCCAACTCCCTCAGGCCAACGAAGGGGACAGACTGCGACCAGGCATCCATACGAGGCGGTGAGGAACGCAGATTGTCCTACCCAGAGCCCACCTGCGAGAGAGCTGTGTCCGAGGTATACAGAGGCCCACCAAGTGTCCAGAGTGTCCGAAGTTTTCGAGTCGAGTCCAGTTCGGTTCAAGTTCAGTTCAGTTTCCGAGGCCTTCCGTTTCCGAAGCTACCCGGTGAGTACCATTACTGGGGAGGCATTTCTGACGTGCACATAGGTTGTGCCGGTCAAGACGGGTTTGGGTACACAAATCCGGTCTGCACTGTTTCAGCAGTGTATCTGTACTGTTTAGCAGTATATCTAGTATATCAAGTATATAAATTCAGAATAATTCAGTTAATGCCGAGTATTATGTTTAAGTGATTAAGTTTTCCTTAGATCATCATCATCGTTGCTCAGTTAAATGTTAAATGTTAAATGTTTTAAATACGTCCTGCATATTGTGGTGTGAATGAATGTTCATTATCGTGTTTATTGTATTAAGTTTGTTCAAGATCAAGTATCAGATCAGTTCTCAATATGCCGCTCTTTTCGAAATTAAGACAGATCACAACTAGAAAAGGGGTACTCGAAGAAGCTGTTCCCATTCCACCTAGGGACACTCCAGGGTACTTTATGTATCATAAGCATGGCCTAGATGCCATATTATTTCTTGATTTATGGGTGAACTACACCAAGGATTTACCAGAAAGTCAGAGGTGGCCCGCAGTTGGGACATGGGATGCAGATTGCATCATGAGAGTAGAAGAAGAATTATGGAAAAAGATAGCCAGACAGTAACAGAAAGACGCCATTGATTTATGGCGAAAAGAATCGTATAGACGTACGGAAAAAGCACGTAGACAGGAAGAGAAGAGTAAGGAGAATTCAAATAAAGTTCGAGAAAATATGTTAGTTGAGGAAGGTATCCGAGTAAAAGCAGAACAAGTAGATGGACAACGAAACACTCTTATGAAAGAGTAATTTTTGAAAAGTTTAGCTTGAAAAAAAAAAAAAAAAAAAAAAAAAAAAAAGAATTGTGGGTATTTCGAATTTGCAAATTGTTCAAGAATACAGGTTTGTGTTCTTGGTGGTCCAGTGAGCCAATGTGCTGGGTCAAGTCGGTAAGATTATGACCCCCTGAGTGCAAATTGTATATAAAAATAATTTTTCAATTGGGCGAATTATTGCAGTTTTTCTGGAATTGAGTAGTCTTTTTGTCTTTGACAGCTTCAGAGTGAGGAGAAGGTGGGGGCTGTGTAGAGCAGTATGTGATACAGAAATCGGAGACAGATTCTGACCTTGTAGCCAGTGTAGGTGGGGGCCGGTGAGAGGAGCAGAACAGAGGCACTGCTTAGAAAGCTTCTCTGACATCGCATCTGTGTAATGCCTGCAGCCGGAACAACGAAAAAAAAGTTGGCTGGCAGCCCAGGCTCAGGCCGCGCTGAGGGGCTATTTTTAGCTTCTCTGATAAGACAGGGCAGCTGAGAAATGTAAGTCGAGAAAGATTCCCTTGGTCTATTCTGTGTTAAACCAGTGCCCCGAGGAAATGTCTATGGAGAAGATTTGTTTTATTTTTTAGCAAATGTTATATTGCTTCTGGCCAGAAAGTAAAATGTTGCTCTTGCTTGGAATTTTAAGGGCTATGTGCCTATATAAAAACGATTTTCAAATTCAGACATTTTTGAATTGTGGCCACAAGCTGCCACCAGTTGCATTGGATAAATGATCCAGTGGTTAAAAGTCTGTGAGGAGAGATGAGAGGTGCGTCTTCGTCTGGGACATTAGGGTACATTGTGTTGACGAAGATGCATAGCTCATTTTTATAAAAGAAAACAAACAGGTTCGTGTGTTCTTCGTTTTTGATTATTATTGCTGAGTCTGTTTTTATAAAAGAAAACAAACAGGTTCGTGTGTTCTTCGTTTTTGATTATTATTGCTGATTCTGTGTGTCAGACTTGACACGGTGATTTCAGATGGGGGTGTATAGGGCAGGTAAATCAATTATTGATTAAAAGCCTGACAAATTAAGCAGGCCAGAATGTTCGCCTCTGAGCTGTAGGTACTGTAATTGCGCATCGCTGCTCATTTATATATGTTAGTGCAATTGTCTATGCTTTCTGTGCTTGGTATACTGATGGCTTGGCATATGTATTTTATATATGTTTTGTTTTTGTGTTGTATTGACCAGTCTGTTTAGCGTTTAATACCAAGTTCTCCTGTGCAAGTACGGAGATAGTCGTGACGACGGCGATCTTTGCACAGCGCTTGGCTGGAACTTGTTCACAATTACTAAATTTCACAGACGTGATATTACCTTTATCATGCTGTCAAAATGGCAGACAACACGTTATCAGTGTATGTCTAATTGGTGTTGGAGATGAATGAAATAAAAGGAAAAATTATGCAAGACTAAAATATTTTTCACATGACTGCCTTTCTCTTATAGACAGGCAGCCTCGGTCATATGTTTCCAGATTGGACATTGAGGAACAATTATGATCTGTGCACTCGCATCTTAACTCTTGAAAGGCCTGTTTTAAATAAGGACTGCCACCACAGAGTGACAAATAAGGCTCGGTATTTAGGGTAATGAGAAAATATCTGACAGGATTTCCTTTTTAAAGTTTGCTTTAGTAAGCTCATTCTTGTAAGTGGTGGCCCCAAAAGTTGACTTGTTTTTGAATTAGGCTATTTATTGTATAGGTGGAAATTATTGCAAAATGACTGATTTCTTTAGCAGATAAATTATTAATTATCAACATTAACAACTGTTCTTAAACTTGGTTTTCCGAATATTTAGGTAATTTAGCATTCCTATTAGGGCCTACTAGCATTAATATTGACTTCAGGTTGGTGTAGGTTCATGTAATAGGGACATTTGCATATGAGATGTCATTTGGCTAGCTTATGAGCTAACACAATGAGGTTTGTACATTAATTTGAAGGATTTCTCGCCGTTTCAAATACGCTGTGTATCTCCTATAATTTTGCTTACGCCCAGTAGCTACACGCAGGGATTAATAGTGTTGACAAGACACAGGGTTTGATAGTGTTTGACAGCAGTGAAATCTGTTTCAGATTTCCTCCTGTCAAAAAGGGGGGGAAGGAGGAGAATATTGGCTTTCTGCTGGCCCCTGAGGAGGTTCGCTTCCCGCTAGCCCCTTAAGAAATTAAGCCCCTTAGAAATTAGCCCCCTTAGAAATTAAGCCAAGGAAATAGATATGGTGTTTTCCCCTTTTTCTCATGTTTTATTGTGATCTTTCAGGGGAATTAGTCCAAGCCCCTAATACAGCTTCTACTAAAGTCCTCCCTTGGACACAAGAACACACTGTGGCATTTGAAGAATTAAAGAGAGCTTTATGTCAAGCACCAGTTTTAGCAAACCCTGATTACAACAAATCGTTTATGTTTTTTGTGACAGAGCGGGATGGAACAGCACTATCTGTCCTAACACAAGATCATGCAGGAAAACACGAGCCCTGTGCTTATTTTTCTAGTACATTAGACCCAGTAGCACAGGCTTTGCCTGCGTGCCTAAAATCAGTTGCAGCAACGGCCTTAGCCATAAGACAAAGTGACTTGATAGTGCTGGGCCACCCTCTGACAGTACAAGTACCACACGCAGTAGAGGTTCTCTTGAACCGGACACAAACACAACACCTGACTGTAGCTAGACTGACAGGCTATGAGCCAACGTTATTTCAACCACACATAGAGATCAGACGATGCAACATACTGAATCCTGCTACCCTTTTGCCCTCCAGTACAGAAAGCGTTTCACCACACGACTGTGTTGAAGTAATACATACCGTGACTAAACCAAGACAAGACTTTGACAGACGTTGCACTCCCAGACCCCGACCTAACACTATAAGTTGACGGCTCATGCATGAGGACAGGGGCGGGAGAATTAGTGGCAGCATATGCAGTGACTACTGATACTGTAATAATAGAGACTAAAAGAATAGACATATTGTCAGCACAAGCAGCAGAGCTCATCGCCCTGACACAAGCGTGCATAAGAGCTAAGCACCTGAGAGTAAACATTTACACCGATTCTCTGGCGAGAAAGAGGTTTCTTGACCTCTCATGGGGTCAAGATACAGCATGGCCCCATATTCAAGCCCTACTGGAAGCAATACATTTACCAACAGCCATAGCTATCCTAAAATGTAAAGCACATACTAGAGCCACAGATACCATTTCCCAAGGCAATGATCTGGCAGACCGAACTGCTAAACAGACAGCTCAGACCCCACTAGACATGACAAAGTTACAGGTTCAATAAGTGTCCAAAGCCATGACAGTTAGGGATCCTTCCAAGGATGTACAAGACATACAGACACATGCTACTGTAGACGAATTAAAGAAATGATCGGAACAAGGAGGGGTACTGACTGATCAAGGTTGGATGACAAAGGGCAAATGGTTTTCTTTCTGATTCAATGGTACAAATAATCATAAATACCGCACATAGTCCTGCACACTTAGGAGAGAAAGCAATGATAGATAGCTTACAGAATATATGGTTCAACAAGCACCTGCGTGCAGCAGCGAAACAAAAGGTCAGAACATGTATGATCTGTTGCCAATTCAATCCAGGTAAAGGCATTCCGATGGAACAAGGTGGATTCCATCCACCTGACCACCCTTTTGAAGTGCTCCAAATGGATTATATCCAAATAAACAGATGTAGAGGTTACAAATATGTTCTGGTACTAATGAAGCAGGTGTCCCTTCTGTTAGGGTATACATGGAAATTCCATTGTGTGCGACATCCTGAAGCAGCAGGCCTTGTAGAAAGACATAAACAGACATTAAAAATTTGCGCAGACAAAGGTGTAGATGGGATGGTAGCCCTGCCGGTTGCCCTCTTTTACATGCAAATGGTAGCTCATTCTAGAACAGGCTTATCTCCCTATGAAGTGGTCTTTGGTAGACCACCAAATATGTGGGGCACTCCAATGCCTAAAAGATAATAACATGCTGACAGATTACCTGGCTTCCTTGATGTCTGCACTACTCTCTTGTTGTTCGCAGGTTGCTGCCGCCTTCCCTGACAACACCCAGGTCAAAGAATACTCCATCGCTCCTGGATGGAAGGCGCCAAAGTCAGTGCTCTGGACCACGGGGACGGCCGTTAAAGTCAAAGTGCACCTTCACCACTCTTTTACAAAGGAAAAAGACTTTGAACTTGAATTTTGGATTTTGAACACCATTTTCTAGAGGAGACTCCCCAGCAGTTTCCACAAAGCTAAACTTAGATCTAAAAAAGGTCAGAACCCGTTTGATCAATTAAGTCCACTAGGTGGTGAAGCGGTTGAACATGTATTCTGGCTTGCATAAGATCTTGGACTATAATATTAAAAACAAAGAGCAAGATGTGCATCACGATAATATGTATCAGCTTAATACTACATGCTATTTTTCCTCCTATTGCCTCACTCTTATACTCCTCCACTAATGATACCATAAAGCACACATTTAGTGATCTGCCATCCTATGAGCTATCATATCGACTTGCCTTACGCAACAATACCTTTATTCAGATGCTGCACCATTCACATCAGACTAGCAATGCTACAGACTGCTGGGTCTGTGGCCGACTCCCCCCCTATCAGAACTATAAGGGAGTTTTGCCCCTCTTTCTCTATCCGTTCACACACAATGGCTCCTGTGGAGCATGGTTTAGTTTGATTAATTCCCTAGATTCGAATTCCGCAGTTTATCAAGACAACTGGGTATGGGGAAACCTGAATTTAGTTTTTGCTTAAAGTCTGCTACCCTAACAAGGAGGGACTTCCCAAAAGAACAGGAACTGATCTAAGAAATGAAGTATATGGATTAGGTAATTTTACACTTAACCTCATGATCCTGAACGTTGAATCTGAAGCTACACCAATCTTGCCCGCCATGTCCGTATTCCCAGTAAAAGGGGAATTATGTATAAGAAAGAATGGCTCCATACACATGGGCCATAGTAAATGCACCACTGTAATAAAATTCAGTGATCAAGGCAAGTCTACATTTAGAGCTTCTCGTCATTCCTACTTTATATGTGGCCAGACCGCATATATACGCCTACCTCTAGATTGGGATGGTACCTGTTACATAGCATTCCTCCTACCACCTGTTTTCCTAGCTCCTCCTGATTATCATAGAAATACTCATTTAGTACACAATAGACAGCAGAGAGATCTCCCAATTGTCGATTACACTGAAACAGCATGGGAAAAATACACAGATTTCAATAAAGGTTTCTTTCCCTATATAGGTACAGTTACCAATAGTAAGCTGATACGTAGATTAACCAGAACCCTTGAAGCAGTAGTGAACGAAATTATTTCCGCCTTAGGCAATTTAACAGAAGAGCAGTCTGCTATGCGGATTGTTGTGCTTCAAAATAGTCTTGTCCTTGACGTTATCCTGGCCGATAGGGGCGGAGCTTGTAGGGTCATCAAATCAAGCTGTTGCATTTTTCATACCAGAAAATTCGCCATCTGTATATAAAGCCATAACTCGCCTTCATAAGATTGTAAGCCAGATACACCAGAATCCAGGCACCTGGACTTGGTCCGGTTGGTTTTGGAGTGTATTATCTACCTTTGGATGGAGGGTCCTATCCTTCCTAGGTATTGGCCTTCTCATACTATTCAGTTGCTATCTATGTCTACAATGTGGACCAGCGATCTGTGGTCTGTGTGCCACATCGTGTATTCCACCACCAAGATTTCGTTCGTCCCAGAAGAAAAAAGAAGAACAAATGATGCTATATGAACAGATCAATGGATTGATGAAGATTGATATCTCTTGACGGGCAAGTAGGGGACAAGGAGGGAATGTGGAAATATGGATTTTTCTGATCAGTTATGTCCCCTATCTTGGACCCCAACGGTTTCATGTATGAATCACAAGTACATGTATGTTCCCTCCAGTTCCAGTTATGAAGACGCAAACACATGTGCGTCCACCGTCAACATGTCCTCTGTCAGATCCGCCATGAATAGGCCGGATATTCCATTCCTAAGTATGAAAGGCTACCGGCTTTATATGGTTCACTTATGCCATTTTACAGTCCAGGCAAGTAGGCCCTGATTCGGTCATCAAACTCTTCTTGCCTTCTGCCTCTGAAAGCTCCAGTCTGAGCCTGCATCTGTGACCATGAACTTTGTCTCATTCTCTGCGCGGCTCACGAAGCCTGACATCAGCCTATTCTCTGCCAAGAACTGTATTTCACCTTCGAGTTATCTGCTTCGTCCCTGCCCAATGCATTCCTGTCTAGTAGTTTAAGTAAACATTCTTCCAGCTACCGAGCAAAAGGCCCGGCTTCTCTGTTTCTATGCAAGTAATTCATAGCCCTGTTTCCATGGAAGGTTTCTGCCCCTTGCATCTCATATAGACACTTAGACGCTTGTACACGCACGCACAGGCAGTATAGAATAGATTCTGTCCGAGAGTCCTTCTTTTGTGGATAACATAGTTCTTTAAACATAGGATATTAGATATGATTTGGGATTAGGTTGACATAACCCCAGACTTTTGTCTCCACATGTAGAGCTAAATGTCAAGTCCCTTTCTCCCTCTAGTTGCACGTCTATCACACGTCATGCGACTGCGCACGCATCTCTGCCAAATATTTCTGCTGACATTGCAGGATTCTCCAGGTATCCACCCACACATGACAAATTACCCATTATCATCAAGTGGACGCCCACATGGACGCCCACCTTCACGCCTACTTACACGCCCACATGCTCTTATCTCATTCTCTCTTGCTCTTTTGCTTACGTACAATTGAGAAATGTATATATACTGTACTCTGTGAATAATGTTTTGAGAATATTGAGAATACTTTTGAGCCCCTTTCCAGATCCAATTTTGGTGATGGAAATATTCTCCCTTTGACTCGAGTTAATGGAATAAATCCCTTTATGAACCTGATACCACAGACTCAGCCTCTTGCTTTATGCATGATCTTATTTATATTTTAAAAGTCTGACAGCGTAATATTTTATTTACCACAATGTAGGACCTGGATTTTTATATAGTTGTCTTTTTTAATTTTTTATTGTTTTGGTTCTATTAAATGCTTTACACATTACTAAAACCTTTACTGGGACTATAAAGAATAGTGACATTATTATTTGTGGTGTAATACCATCAACCCCCCCAAGTAATAATCCACTTTCTCACATTTACCTACTGTCACCTTCATCTGAGCTTTAAAAATGGTGCAATGATAAACAATTTCAGTAAATAGTGATCTGACCACAAGTTCTGAGCACAAAAGTGATACAGATAAATTACTGGTGACGCAAAACAGAAAGTAAGCGCCCATACGAAGAGATGCCTTTCCACTTATGGGGGCCTCCATCAGACTGTATAAAGAAGATTTCCTCAATCATCTTGTGGAATAGCTTTATATTTAAAAAAATCGTTTTCTTCAGAAGGCAGTTACTGATCACTCCCATTTAAATCCCAAACTCCTTCAGACAACAGTTCCCCTAATGTCAAGGCAGAAAATTTCACAACATACATCAAGCACAAAGTAAGGCACAGTCAAATAAAACGTGTGTGAGATTATACCCTCAAAAAAGTTATGGCTCACATTCATTTGGGCAACAAGCATTTTTCCCTTTGCTTCTGGGACTTACATTTTAGGATGCCGTGGTAACATTGCGATGATTACAATGGAGGTTTACAGACTCCACAGATTATTAGTGGGTCTTATGGGGTTTCTTATGGGGTATGATGAGTATTTCTCTCTTGCAGGAACAAGACTCTTCCGTCTGAGGAGAGAGAGACATAGCTAATACCATTTCCCCGGTTAGTTGAATTCCTTGTGGAGGGTCTGGGTATGGCACTTGCAGGAAGGGAGGTTCATGGTGCCTATAATGCCCATCCATAGGTGCAGTCAGGAGGGGTGGGATGCAAGGAGGGTATTTGAATTCGCCCACAGTAATTCCACTCTTGTTGATCGGTCCCCGCATTGTGGCAGTTCCACGTTCCTGTCCCTTTACCCAAAAGAGAGGATGAAGTTTATTTTTGATATGTAGTTTGCATTTGCACAGAAAATATAAACCATTTACTTTTATATTGGCTGTATTTTCTCCTGACATCTGCAATTTATCATGTACGACTAATGATTATTAATTAATGTATGCCCACTTATTCTTTCGTGCGGGATGACCTGAACATTCCTAGTCCAATATCAATAGCAGGGGTAGTGGTCTTTAAAACAACACATCAGAGGCATTGTTCAGAGAGCAAGTTGATAAACTCATGCGCTTTGCACTTATATTGAAATGTTTCCACAATGTACCCAGATACTGAAGTAAGACCAACAATAATACAATGAGCGGCACCTGTAACACTCACAAAAATATATATTAATTGCAAGGAAATGAATCTCATAATTGCTCTGGCAAATTTGTGCACTAGAAGGATGCCCTGCTGAGGTGTTCTCAGCTGCATTTCGGAGTATGTTAGTAATACAATTCAATAAGGAACTGCACTGGAGACGTGTATGTACTTGCAGATCAAAGAAATCCTTTGCTGAAAACACATGATATAGGGAGCCAACAGGACATCTATTGCTGTAGGATGGGAGCACCTCCTCTTACAATCTATGGACAGTCTGTACATATTCATACGTATCATTTTCATACACCTGGTGTTGTGTAAAGCCCTCTTTCCTTGAAAATAGCGATTTTTTTTATGTTTAGAGCATTCTTCGAGAAACTGTTTTATTCTGTGAGGCTGCAAAAGAAAATTACATTCTGTCAACCTCTTCTCCCGTCAGAAAACATGTCATAGTAGAAAGCAATGAGAATGCTTCAAAATGTACTCGGAATGCAATTTTCCACAGATCTCATCTTTCTGCACCCACTTGGACAGTGAGAAAAAAGCTGTTATGTTCTTGGGAAAGCAGATTCTTTACTCGTTCACTTCACACTATGTCAAGAGGCCTTTCTTGCTGGGGAGTTTTACTCATTTACCTTGCTATAAAAATTGGATAATGTGTCAGTGATTGGTACAGTCCACAGCGTGCTAGACAGCTCACACGTTTTTAAATGTAAAGACTCACAAACATCAAATGGTGCTTTCTACAACATTGAAGACGTGAGATGTAACCTCAGTACATATTCACATATGCGCATTATCACTGTGCATTGTGTTGTGTCCACAGCTGGTGGACAAGCAGTGCTTAATCGGCCCAATATTGTGTCCCACAAATGACACAGACTCAGGGTGATAGGTGACTCCCAATCGTTTATTCACTAACCCCCACTTGCCAAAGCCACGTCTAATAAAGCCCCTACATCCCTATGTCACCGTCGTGACTATCGGGACAGTCATTTATAGGGGAATACTCAAAACACTCCTGGGCGGGGAATCACAATGGTGGGACCCGTCCGGGCCCATGTAACACTCCTCCCAAACCGGCAAAAACAAAAAAAAATAGAATGGAAAAACATCAGACAAGAGCAAAACAGAAACACTAACTCATTTCTGCACACAGTTCAAATAATCTGTTCAATACGTTACAAAGTCCTTCCAGAGTGATAATCGGGCTGGGCAGGGTCACAGCTGATACCTCCCTACCCCCCTCATCGGACGCCTTCTCTGGACTCTTGGGACTCGTCAGAACCATGCAACAGATTCCTCCAGTTGCTTCATGGGGTGACCCTTCTGGCGGACCGGTTTCCCCACTCCCAGACGGATCCAGCTTCTGGCTTGGAGACTCAAAACAATCAGGCCTGTCATTCCCCTCGAGTTCACCACCGGGCACCAGCTCGGGACCTCTCGGGATCTCCCGACCTCCTTGACAGCCACCGGGACTCTGGTGCGCTTTGAAAAAGGATACATTCCGGGTGAGGGTTGCTCTACCCCTCGCCACAGTGACCCTGGTTCCTTGCACCTTAATGACAGTCCAAGGTTCAAGCTCAAAAGGCAGACTGAACTTTCCCCGAGGGTATCGGTTTCTCACCAGGACAGCATCTCCAACTTTCAATTGACTCTTGCCCCATGCCTCCAGTACACTTGTGCATTCCTCCTTTGGGCTTCTTCAGCTTCTCCGCCACCTCATTTTGCCTGTCCAACACCACCTCCGGGTGCGGAATCACATCTCCCATTGGCCTGTTCATTCACAACAACATGGGACTCACTTGAGTGGTGGAGTGAGGGGTCATTCGATACTCCCGTAAGAAACCATAGATGCCACAATCCATTTCCTGTCTGTTTGCCACTGCGATCCGGATGGCCATATTGAGAGTGAATTCTTGGGTTGAAGTTGCACTCTGTGTTAATCTAATGATTACTAATCTTATGATAAGTAAAATAATAGGTGCTACGGTACTGTATCCGCTGTCACAACAGATGACAAGTGAGAGAAAACAAAAGATATAGCAGGAAAACCTGCTAGGTACCATTCACTGTTCACTGGTTTTTGTCCAACAAACCCTTATGTAAAATCAATGAACAAAACTAAACAATAGTGTAATCAATCAACGTTTTCAATTGGTATATAGGTACATCAATGCATAAAAATGATAACATACATGATGTGAGACAAAGTTTCGATGCTTAAAGGTACGACATTAATAATTCTTAATGATGTATGCAATTCCATTGATAGTATTCAGTGATACGAAAATGTGGTAATTCAACTCTTCATCCGTTTTAAACATACGTCCCGATGCATTTCGGGACAAAAAGGTCCCTTAGTCAGGGGAAAACCTAAAATAAATGTTCTGAAATTACTCATTTTTTCAATAAATTAACGGTGGAAATTATTAACACAACAGCTGGTGGCTTGGTGCATTCATAGTCAAGGAACAAGGGGCGTGATCAACCCTGAATGTGTACACCAATGTAAAAAGCAAGATGCAGATCTAAAACACCAAGGAGTGTGTTTGTGGGTTGCAGATGCAAAAATGAATGAGGTCATAGAGAAGGTAACCGAACCAAGAGTGTGCCAATAAAGAAATCCAAATGAAAGTGCTCATTTTCAGAAGAAAACCCCATGTAGAAAAAACAAATTGGGAAAAAAATAAAACTCACCATAACACGTAAAGTAAACAGTATCAAACGGGTAAATGAAGAATAAGCCAGTTGCACTAAAAACAAAACACAAAATGTGTTTGCTAGATTATGAACAGAAACGGGTTATGGGCGTGCAAAATGCTAAAGTGACTCTAGTGTACGGTAGACACTTAGGCTCACCTCAAGTGGAGTGGAGAAAATCGCGTTGCTCGACAGAGTGCACATAAAACGCTCTGCCTCTCCATTGGCTTGAGGCCATAGAGGTGTGAATTTTTGGTGACGGACTCCCCTGGATAGGAAGGCTTGAGAATGTAGGGCCATTGTCCGTCCACAGTTCTTTAAATAATCCATGAGTCACCATGATCTTCTCAAATCGTGGAATAGTCTGGCTGGCTGTAGTGTATTAAAAAATCTCTACTTCAGGATACTTCGAGAAAGGTCGATGACGACCAACATATGGCGACCATCTGGGAGGCTCCCGAAATCAGTACTCCCACGGTGCCAGGGAAACAGTGGAATGGCTTTGGTGACTATGGGAACCGGAGAGTCAGCAGGTCCTGTAGCCTGACAAAGTGGGAATCACTGGACTGTTTGTTCCACAAGGGCGTCCAAATTGGGAAACCACACTTTGCTCCTTAGTCTGGACTTCATTTTGACGACTCCCTGGTGAGCTAGGTGTACCAGATCCACTATCCTCTGTTGCAGATATCCTGGAATCACCAATCTCGGTCCTCTCATCAAGCACACTTCTGGGGATACAACCAACTCACCCCTCACATTGTGTAAGGATAACAGCATTGATCTCGCCTTCCCCTTGCGATAGCACATCTTGTCCAGCAGGGTACTCCACTTTCCTGACTTCACGGCAGAGACATAGAGCTGGAGGCGTTCATCACTTTTTGTGGCTTCCTGGATTTCCTCCAGAGCGATAGGAAGGGGACTGGACCTTTCGACCACTAGGCGGACATATTCTTCCACTTCCTCTGCAGCCAGTTTCTATCCTTGCATGGCAGGACGAGCATGTCTAGATAGGTAGTCCACAGGGTTCTGAGTGCCTGGACGGAACACAACCGTGAAGTGATTGTCGTGTAATTGACGGATCCATTTCTCGATAAGAAGTGGAGGCTTAGAGGACGACCCAATGATCAAAAGAAGGAGAGGCTTGTGGGCCGTGTGCACAGTGAAAGGGTGACCATACAGGTATAAATGAAAATGTTGGCAGCCCCAGTGGATAGCAATAGCCTCCTTTTCAATTTGGGAATACCTCTGTTCCATAGCTGTCAATGCCCAGCTGGCATAAGCCACTGGGGCCCATTGCTTTGTCGTTGAGAGAGAACTACCCCAAGTTCGGTAGGACTGGCATCCACAGACAGCTCAGATTCTTTTGCTGGGTCAAAATATACCAGCTTCGTGTCGGCTGAAAGAGCTTGCTTCATGGCCTGAAATGCCGCCTCCTGGTCAGGTCCCAAGTTCCAGGCAGTGTTGGACTTGGTCAGCTCCCTCAGTGGTGTCGTTGGATACGTGAGATTACGGATACACCGACCACAATAATTCACCATTCCCATGAAGCTTCTCACTCCAGTGACATTGGTGGGGGCAGAAGCTGTCTGTATGTCTCAGACCTTGAGGGGATCAGGTGACACTCCTTCGTGCGAGAAGTGGTAGCCAAAGAAGGATATCTCGTTCTTTATGAAGTCGCACTTTTCGTTATGGAGTGTCAAACTACTGTCCGTTAGCCTTTGGAACACTGCTTTTAGGCAGGTGAAATGTTCCTCCAGGGTAGGGGCGTGAAGGAGAATTTCATCACTGACATTGAACACCCCTTTGAGCCTGGAAAGCACCCCCTGATGGTGTCCTGGAAGACCTCTGCAGCACTCGAAATCCCAAAACCGAGCCCCTTATATCTTTGGAGGCCCACATGCGTAGAAAAAGTGGTGATCACCCAGGATGCTGGGTCCAGCATCAGCTGATGGTATCTGGCACTTAAATCCACTTCTGAGAACCATTTGATCCACTGACCTCGGCCACTATATCATCCATCGTTGGGGTGAGGTGCCCTTCTCGCTTTTTGGCAAGGTTGGGTATGCACATATCTAGGCAGATTCAAACTTCTCCAGGCTGCTTAGGCTTGAGGGCCACGACTATTGGAGACACCCAGGGGGGCGGGCCCTCCACCTTCTGGATGATACCAGCCTGTTCCAGTTTGACCAGCTCCTCCTCTAATTTTGGCCGAAGGTGGAACGCCGCCTTTCGGTGTCGTAATACCACTGGCTGGATTGATTCGTCAATATGGAGCTTTATCATCGGATCCTTCAGACAGCCTATGCCCTTGAAGAGTGGGGCAAACTGGGTCATCAAATCCTCCACACTTTCTTGGTGCATGCCGAGTGCAAAAGCAGCCAACTGAAGGAGCTTGGCCATCTGGCAGCTCAACAACATGCCCTGGCCCCCTTCCGTGATGTAGATCTTGGCCCGTGTTGCCTTGGACCCCTGCGCAATTTCAGCGGTGAACACGCCGGCCAATGGGAGGGGATCAGTAGACCCATAGGCATAGACCTTCGTAGTAGTGGGGCTCAGGTCCAGTTGTACAGGTAAGGTGAGCATCATCGAATGGGCTATTATATTGATAGTCGCCACGTGTCAATCAGGGCTTGTACCTGGTGACCATTAACCAGCACACTGCACTTTGGTATGTGTTTCCTTATGCCCGGTTGCAGGGAATATATAATATGAACCGCTCCTTCCACCTTATCATCGTCCATGCCGCCTTCCTCTGCTGGACTATCATTCGTGTATACTTGACGGATCAGCTTCATTCGAGGGTTCCTCTGCTTTGTAGAGGAGCGACAGAACTTCACAAAATGATTCACTACTTCCCCCTGTGCCAGGCATGGACCCTTGTGAGGGTAAGGACCACTGCAGTTAAAGCAGGTTTTCGCGTCAGATGATTGTTTATTTCTTGGTCTTCTCCTGTTGGGGGCTGTAGCAGTGACAGTGTGCACTGGTTCCACTTTTACCATCTGTTGAAGTGCCGCCTCCGTATGAGCTGCTCGGACCTTAGATAGTTCTTTCGACCTGCCCATGGTGAGCATGTCTGCCATCGGCATCCCAGGGACTTGCAGAATGATCTCGCGTAGCTTTGTTGAGCTCTGATCTCATCTGCTGATCAGGCAGAGTGCACGTGCTCGCCAGGTCTCTTAATCCCACATTAAACATATCAACTGACTCCTCCGGTAGATGCCCTGCCTGATGCTTTTGTCACCCTGAGTGGGACGGGTATGCCCAGACGTGGGTCCTGTGCTCTCCATGCCACTGGAGTCAAGCTATCCAGGCTGATGAAGGCCGAAAGCCCAAAACCGGTCCTTGGATGCTTGTTTCCAGTCCAGGGAGGACCTGACCTGGCAGTTCGGGCTGGACTGTTCCCATTGGGGCGCACGGTCAAGACTGATTTGCATATTCCTGGGTCCAAACTGGAATGGCATGGTGAGCAAAAAAACGATGGATTTCGGCCCAGACCTCTGTACTTGGGTGAATGTATGACATTGTTCTGCATTCTGTCCATCAATTGTTCTTTTTGCATTTGTCACCCCGAGTGGGACGGGTATGCCCAGACGTGGGTCCCGTGCTCTCCATGCCACTGGAGTCAAGCTGTCCTGG
This sequence comes from Triturus cristatus, assembly GCF_964204655.1. Classification (NCBI taxonomy): domain Eukaryota; kingdom Metazoa; phylum Chordata; class Amphibia; order Caudata; family Salamandridae; genus Triturus; species Triturus cristatus. The sequence goes on from NC_140593.1 coordinate 264,426,372, forward strand.
CTGATGAGGGCTGAAAGCCTGAAACCGGTCCTAGTATGCTTGTTTCCAGTCCAGGGAGGACCTGACCTGGCAGTTCGGGCTGGACTGTTCTCATTGGGGCGCAGGGTCAAGACTGATTTGCATATGCCTGGGTCAAAACTGGAATGGCACGGTGAGCAAAAAACGATGGATTTAGGCCCAGATCTCTGTACTGGGGTGAATTTATGACATTGGTCTGCATTCTGTCCATCAATTGTTATTTTTGCATTTGTCACCCCGAGTGGGACGGGTATGCCCAGACGTGGGTCCCGTGCTCTCCATGCCACTGGAGTCAAGCTGTCCTGGCTTATGAGGGCTGAAAGCCTGAAACAGGTCCTAGTATGCTTGTTTCCAGTCCAGGGAGGACCTGACCTGGCAGTTCGGGCTGGACTGTTCCCATTGGAGCGCAGGGTCAAGACTGATTTGCATTTGCCTGGGTCAAAGCTGGAATGGCATGGTGAGCAAAAAAACGATGGATTTAGGCCCAGATCTCTGTACTGGGGTGAATGTATGACATTGTTCTGCATTCTGTCCATCAATTGTTCTTTTTGCATTTGTCACCCCGAGTGGGACGGGTATGCCCAGATGTGGGTCCCGTGCTCTCCGTGCCACTGGAGTCCAGTTATCCTGGTTGATGAGGGGTGAAAGGTCGAAACCGGTCCTAGGATGCTTGTTTCCAGTCCAGGGAGGACCTGATGTGGCAGTTCGGGCTGGACTGTTCCCATTGGGGCGCAGGGTCAAGACTGATTCGCATATGGCTGGTTCCAAACTGGAATGGCATGGGGAGCAAAATAACGATGGATTTAGGCCCAGATCTCGGTACTGGGGTGAATGTATGACATTATTCTGCATTCTGTCCATCAATTGTTCTTTTTTCTTCTTTTTGCCCTGCCTGATGCAGCAGGAACCGCTCATAGTCGGGGTTTGCTGGAGTTCCAAAATGAGCTGGAGGCGCTGCCTTCAGCGTGGTATAAGTGTGAGGTGGCCCGCCTCAACCACCCACTTCCCCAACTTGTGAATCGCTGGTCTCCCTAAGTGTAACAGCATGGGACGCCTGCTTCCATCTTTGAGGTTGATAGCAGCAAAGTACGTCTCCAGGCGCTCTACCAAGTCTTTCCACTTGGCTGCCTGGGCTGAGGGAGGGCCATCAAGCACGAAAAGCTCCACAGGGGGAATGGCAGATATGGCGCAGGTGTCTGGGTGCCACCTTCAGCTGGCGTGTGCTCCTCCACCCCCTGGTATAACTGTAGTCGTGCACTTTAGATTGTTCTTTTCACCCACACTGTGCCTCACTTACCTCTGTAGACTGGTGCCTTATGTGGGATACCTGTATTTGGGACCACCAGATTTCCTCGATGTTGCTGTTGCCTCTGCTCCCTTAATCTTTTCACAGCAGCAGGCAATCAAAATGATTTTGGGCATCTGCGATGTCCAAAAGGCCCCCAAGTAGCCTTCACTGGTGCCGATTTCTTTCAGGAGCACTGACGTAGGCAGGTACACCAAACAGACCTATGCACTCGTGATGCACAGAGTGCTTCGGGCAGCCTGTTTCAGACGTGTGCGCTTCCTTGCCTGGGCGGGTCACCATGCGCATGAGGAGACCTGCCTCCACCTCCTCGATTGGAGACATGGGCCACGCCGGTCGGGGCCGGCTGGCTAACTGGAAAAATGGGGCAGATTTATGAGCCCCTTGCGCCACTTTTGCGTCACTTTTCCCATGTTAAAAGTGACGCAAAAGTGGCACAAGGGGCTCATAAATCTGCCCCATTGACTTCGCAGCCTGGTGTCACACCCCACATGGCCTCCCACTGACCACGGGCGTGTCCTGTTGCACCTTGATGACTTTGGAGATGGAGCACTGGCATGCTCTCAGCATCGCGCTGCACCTTCACCCACAGCACCAGACGGCCACCCTGAATCTCTGAGGGGCATTCAACACCAACAGCTGTGGCGCACTCCGTCCCAGGCTCCGCACGAGACCCAGAACCCGGTACGTCGTGGAGTTCACCCGCTCGTCACCAGTTTGTTGTGTCCACAGCTGGTGGACAAGCAGTGCCCAATATTGTGTCCCACAAATGACACGGACTCAGGGTGATAGGTTACTCCCAACCATTTATTCACTAACCCCCACGTGCCAAAACCACACCTAATAAAGCCCCTACGTCCCTACGTCACCGTCGTGACTATCGGGACAGTCATTTATAGGGGAATACTGAAAACACCTCTGGGCGGGGGATCACAATGGTGGGACCCATCCGGACCCACGTAACACTTAGCTTGTGAATTATTTGATGTTTTCTGTTACGTTACACTATTGTAATTTTCTTGAGACACTTAAACTGAATTTCTATTTATGATAATGTAATTGTTTTTTGCTTGTCTTTCCAAGCACTTTTTTTAACACAATTACAGCTGATGCACTTGTTTTACTTGTTCGATTACTCCAAGGCTAGTTGAAGCTCTACTCTAAAGATGTGGAAGTAGTTCAGGGAGGGAGGGGTTAATGTTCTATACTCCCATGGCACATGCATTACTTATCCCTTTCATTGCCGGCCGTGCTTTTGGCTTAGTCAGTTAGATTTGAGTGTGAATCTTGAACCCCCCCCCCCCAAAAAAAAGCAGTGGGATGCAGGGTAGAGGGTGAGGTCACCAAGGTTTGGGATCGTCTATTCCCATGAGGTGTAACACTGACTAGAGTGCTGCAGTAGGTGAAAAACAATGGGTTGGAATGGCACTCCGAATGATTGCCAATGGTTGCTCAAGGAGCAATTCTATATGTGCAGATTTACTATTTCTTGGGTAAACCAGTCCTTATATATATTTAAGATTTGTATCCAAGTAATGAACAAGCTATAACCTCTTAGTGGAAAGAGAATGATAAGTAAAACCGACACGGACACAGCCGAACAAAATCTGGGACCCTAGACCAAACCATCAAACCAAGAATGCTTCGGAGGGGTGTCACACCCCAAACACCCCTGCTGAAGCTATGTTCGTAATCGTATCCATCCCTCCCAGGCTTGGTAATTCTCCCTGGGAACATATGACTACAGTCAGGTACAACACACTGACCTAGAGTCCTTTCCATGGGATCACCTTTTTAATTGTATTTTCACGTCATTAACTTTTCTTCGTCTCTCCTACAAGAACCTTGATGGTAGGGTTGTCAATCAGTGCATGTGATTACGGTTCCATGTTTCTAGTGCTCGCCTTTTTCAAATCATTTTGTCAAGTGATTGATAGCCCCATGTACTAAACCTGAGTTCCAAATAGAGAAGGGCATGCAGGCAAACTCATAGGATGGTCTAAGCCGGAGCAGAGCTTTGGGTCTGGCTTGGCTCTTCAGAGTCCAAGCACAAGCTGAGCCATAAAAGAATTTGGTATATCTATCTGGCAACAATTTTGTTTTAAACATCTGATACAATCTCTCCAAAACTCAAAATGTGTATTCTTTACAAAGTGTTTCACCTTAGTAGATCAGATTATATCACTGCATAGACAAGGATGTGTTAAAAGAGATCGTTGTTCGAGCTATTCATGACTCGCCCCTCAACAAATGCGACGTTAGGGAACTAGGAGACAAGTCAGTAGCCATGTAAACCCTAAAGGTGTCCTAGATTCTTATTATAGATGGACACATATATAGCAGATCCAATTGAGGCACCACCAGACCCAAATACCACGCAAGAATGAATTTCTTTGGGATGTGCCAACCCCCAACCACCACCCTGTAGCTATGCCCCTTTTGTTGGTGTGTTTGTGCACCTATGTGCCAGGGTTTTCTTTGTTTATAATGGCATTAGGTTGTTTAAACACATCTCTTTGTTCACTTTGTGCAAACTATAAACGATGTGCTTTTTTCAGCAGATTCTGGCCAGTGTTTTGGTGACAAACCCTGCAGCAATATCTAATTCAAGGCTAAAAAAGTAATGACAAATATGCTAAAATGTTTGTTGTATTTCTCAATTTTACAAACATAATACCTAGAATAATAATCAAGAAAAGATTGCCCTGGATGTTTGGCATCTGGCAATACTAGATATTCGTAGGTTTTAATAGGGAATGTAGTCTGTACAATCAGTTGTGTAATATATGTTTGTGGTAAATTTGTGAAAGTGCAGAGTAACATAAAAATCAAATAAAACATACGCTATGCTGTCATGTGTTTAATATTTTGTGATAAACATCATTTCACATACTGATTATGAGTCTTTGGAATTAAAAACTTCCCAGCTGTCTCGCCTATTGTGGCCTGCACCAAGCATTGGTGCATTCTCTAAGGGGCACATGCATCAACAATGCCATTTGCGATTCCTTATTAGCGAAAAATAAGGAATCGCTGATAAGGAATAGCAAAAGGCTATGCATGTAGGAATCGCTATTCAAATAGCGATTCCTTAACTTTCCTTAATTGCTACTAGCAAATTGCGAGTAGCAATTAAGGAATGCCATCCCAATCATTCCTATGGGCCTCCAGGCCCATAGGAATGAATTGGAGATTGCATGAGCAAATAGCGAGTACCAGTAGGTTCTCGCAAATTGCTCATGCAATTTCAAGGGTGCAAGGGTGTCAAAATGACACCCTATTGCACCCCTGAAAGTGATATGTGCACATATGTTGCACACACACATGCTCTAAGGGCATGTGTGTGCGCAACATGAAACTTTGAAAAATGCACAAAAGTGCATTTTTCAAACTTTTAGCAAATTACCATGCAGTTCATCTTCATGGTAATTTGCTCCCCCTATTAGCGAATTCACTAATTTTTTAACTTTCTTGCATTGCATTTAAGGAATCCCAAATTGAGATTCCTTAAATTAAGGAATCTTAATTTGGGATTCCTTAAATGCTATCGCTATTTAAGGAATCGCTATTTAAGGATTCCTTAAATAGCGATTTTTGCTTTTGGGTTGATGCATTGGGATTGGGTATTTTTAACTCAATACCGGGAGCTATTAGCGAATCGGTATTTTACCGACTGGATTTTGGCTTGATGCATGAGGCTGAAAGTGCTGCGGCACGTTAAATGAGCACACTCCCTCTTCCAGATGAAAGGCCTCTTGACCCACTGTGAAGTGGACTAGCAAAAAAAAACGGTGTTGTCAAGACCATCAGAGCTTTTATTTCTCGCTGTTGAATTGCCGTGAATTGCTTCTAAAGTGCTGTTGGAGTTTTCACATTTCTGTGTCTGATGACATGTTTTCAGACAAGAGAAGAGGGCGACACAAATACAATTTTCTTTTGCAAACTCACAGAAAAAAATACTTTTTTCAAAGAAAGTGGTAAACATCAAGAGAAAGCCAGATGTGTTATCAAGGTACATATGAATATGTACAGATTATCCATAGATTGTAAGAGGAGGTGTTCCCATCCTATAGCAATATATGGTCTTTTGGCTGCCTATATTGATGTGCTTTCAGCCAAGGCTCTCATCTGCTAGTACATACCTATATCCTCAGTGCATTACTAACATATTCTGAAATGTAGATGGGAACTCCTCAAATTGTCAGTCTTCAATCGCACAAAAAATGCCAGAGCAGTGATTAAACTGATTTACTTGAAATGAATATAGTTCATTAGACTGCCAGTTTTGGCGATCAAGTATATTAGTTTTGATCATACTTCGATAATGGTTTAAGCATGTTGTAGAAACATTTGATTAGAGAAACAAACAGAATGAGTTTATGAAGTCGCAACCCTAACTGAAATGTTCCTGTGATGTACTGATCTTAAGAGAGAATGTGGCGTAAGGGCCACAGCTTCTGACTTTGGAACTGGGGAACCAGGTTCGAGTCTCGTGCCATGTCAACATCCCGTGATTCTGGGCAAATCCCTGAGGGCGTGATTTATCAATGTTTAACACAGCGGGACCACTTGATGCACTGCATAAAAATTGAGAGGTCGGGAATGTGCCATATTTACTAAGATACAGTGCATTGCATCTCTCTGACAGTGCTAGCGCACTCAGTGGCGTAACAAAACTTGAGGGGGCCCACCTGCACAGTACATGAAGGGGGCCCCCTCCAACCGCACTCAGGAGCTCTGCTGACAGGATATTGGGCTGAAGGGGCCCCCTGGAGCTCTGCAGGGGCTGCGGGGGGCCTTTGTTATGCCCCTGAGCACACTATGCGTTGCCTAGTGAGAGTGCTTGCGCCATGGTGCAAGGCTTCCTGCTTTGCAGGCAGGTTTCTTTTTGTGCCGCACGGGATACCTTCCAGCACAAAAACAATCTTTGAGGTGGTTTCCTCTCTCTAAGTGTGCTGCAGAATGCACCACACTTAGAAAGAGGAAACAACAAGGAGAAATAAAGATATTTCTCCTTGTGGCACCTCTATCGGGAATGCATACAGTTTTGACGCATTCCCAAGTTTACTACTCTTGGTAGATCCGGAAATGAGCCGAAAAGCTCGGGTGGATGCTTGGGAACACCCACGCTTCACCCATGTAATTCCTTTCCGGTGCATAGCAATGCGCGGCAGCAAATGCTGCCCTGCGTTCCTCCAGATTTACCAGGCCCAGCAGGGTTGGCAGGGTGGCCTTGCATGGCTTGGTAAATCTGACTTCAGGATTGCTTTACCCTTGCGTGACACGAGGGCAACACAATCCTCTGATAAATCTGGCCCTTAAACTCCCCGTGCCTAAAACAAAAAAATGAATGTGTCCTTGGGTAATGTAACTGGGGCTCAAGTAAAGTGCTCCAATTCGTTTGCGCTGTATAAAACTGCAAAAAAATTAAATAAATGAAAACTACTACCCCTTCTATAGATATTGGACGAGAAATATCCTGGCCTTATAAGCCTGTAATGATTATTCTCATAGGATAAACAACAGAAAATATAGTCAATACAAACAAACATAATTAGTCTATTTTCCGTGCAAATCCAAAATGCGAGCAAACACAAACTTCGTCTTTTTCTTTGGGAGAAGGGGCAGGAAGGTGGAACAGACATAATGCGATGACCTGTCTAAAAGAGCACACATGTTGCTAGCAAATTTGGCCTATAAGGGATAAGAACCTCCTCTGATCCCAGTGCCACACCCAGAACAACCACAAGCGATTTAAATTAACAACCAGAACGTATCGCTATCTCTCCATAGAATGAAGCTGCATGTTTCTTTGTACTTAACCCCTTCGCTGCGGCGGGAATTCCGCCGCAGCGCTGGGGGGGGGGGTTTGGGGGCAGCGCGGTGGCACTGTGCTCATGACGGAGCCACTCCATCATGAGCCCCGGTTGAGCTGTGCTCATGACGGAGTGGTTCCGTCATGACTCCGCCCACTGCGCTAATCGCCCGCACAGGCGGGGAATCAGCGCAGCGTGGGAGGAGCGGCGGCCAACGGCCGCAGCATGACGGAACCACTCCGTCATGAGCACACGGCACCCGTGGCTCATGGCGGAGTGGCTCCGTCATGAGCGCTGAAGGGGTTAATTCTTCAACTCACGGCAAACTATTTTTGAGAAATGTATTAAACTGACAGCCATATTGAGGGCCTGGACTCTTATCTAGAAATAGTCTTTCTCTTAGTCTAGCGGCATCAATGTGGTTACAATCACTGATTCATTTCACGGACCTTCTCAAACCTTGTTATTGGTACCCTCATTGGATTAGGATATGCAATTTCCATCTATTTTGAATACTGTGTAAGCATCTGACAAGCCACAGTGTATATGGTATTAAGATTACAAAAATGGGACCATGCCTCAGCAATCCCTGTTTACTGACATGGGTTTTCTTCGAATCTTGAAATGATGCTCAAAATTACTAAAATAGTTCAGGAGCGCCTTCCTATTTGTGTAGCTGCTGTTATGTGCATATCCTGGACCTGTATTTGCTTAACAACACTCCACCGCCCCTCCACAAGTCACATTTGTTATAAAGTCCAAAATATATTTTGCATCTGAAGTCCCCAGAGCAATTTAATCTCCTATGGGGTTTTAAAAGAGGCTCAAATCCTTTCTCTTCGTTCTAAGCTGATTGTAACTTCCTTAATCATAGAGGCTGACATCAGAAATGTGCATAGGAAAATGTAGATTGAGATATGCACCATACATGTGCTTGCACTGAGTATCTCTGTGGCACTGATGACATTTCACTAATTCTCCATTTAGTTGCTGGAAGATCACTACCTACACGTCCGTACAGGCAGATTGTATATTTGTTATACTTCTCAATGAAAAAATAAACTGGGTTCTGCAAATAATAATTTCTTTCTTTTCATTTGAATTGCTGAGCACGCAGTAAATGACTTTATTTTTAGGTCTCGCCTAGCATTGCAGCGCATGCGCTGACCACTTTGCGAGGCATGCAGTATATACTTTAGCAGGGAAGCTTCGTGGAAGCTCCGCCCACTCTCCACCCATCTTTTTGATTGGCTTAGATTCTAAATGCTGCCTTTTGATTGGTTGTAGGCTTGTTTCCCCCCCCTCCCTCCTGACGGCCATGTTGTTATCTGTATCCTTCCCTGGCTATTGACCCCTTTACTTCAACACTATTTTTCGTCCCTGTGTCCTCCCCACCCCCCTCCTGCAGACCATGACTTTTCGCCCCCCCTCACCCTCACTCCCATTCGTGCCTTCTTCGACACCCGCACTCCCGTTTTTAATGCAATAAGTCTCGCGTAATTACGAGTCCTATTGCATTGCGAATGCTTGTTTGTTGTGGGATTGGCTGGGTGAATTTGCACTCTTTTTTTGTGTCACGCACTGCAAACGGCTTATTTTGCCTGACAAAAATATGGCAGTCTCCAGAACACATACACAATACATAACTGATACTGCCCATTTACAAACACGCCCTACTCGTTCCAATGTGTTTCTGTGCTTCCGGTCCTGGTCCACTTTTTCCCAGTCCATTGTGCATGCACACTCATGGAAAGGAGGCCAGATGGATGCGAGTTAACTTTTTGCGCGAAACATCCACCCTGTGTCCCCCGCCTTGCGGTGACATCGTCTGTGGAGCGAGCGGGCACAGTTTTAAAAGTTGTGGTGGAGGAGGTGCTATACTCTGTCGGAGTCCTTGGCATCGGTAAGACTACACGTCTTTTTAAGTGGAAACGCTGGCATAATCTCACAAATTCTTGGGCATCCAGGAGACTGGCAAAAGCTTCAGAATAGCCAAGAGGAGAAAATTACCCCTGAAAACATCGCCATAACCATTTTCCTTCTAGAAAATTCCTAATATCGTTTGAAGTGTCCCTCATGACTGTCCATGTGCATTTCTTTACACATGCTATGTTAATGTCATACTCTCTGCAGACAGCGTGGAGCTAATCATTTAAACCATTGGAGGAGGACCTGTTGCCCGCTGTGTGTGTGGTGTGGGAGGGGAGCCCTGCGGCCTGTGTAGAGAAGATGCACATTTTGTGGGTGAACTAGCACTTACTTAGCCTAGGCGTGCATTCTCTTCCCCTTTGATGAGGTTGAGCGTTGAGGGGGACTTGTGCTCTTCCTTGCATCATTAAGGGGCAGGGAGGTGTGCATTTTGCGGGGTACCCTTTGCACTGTTATTTGCACAGGAAACATTTGTTGTGGTTTGAAAGAGCGTGTTTCGGTTGGTTCATGTTGGCTTTTCTTCGGGCAGACGCAGGGGGCTATCCCTGCACCCAGTGGTTTTGTTTGGTCGGCTGTTTACTATAGGGCAGCCAGTGCTCTTGCTGGATCGTGTCTCGGAGTTCTCGGGGTGCAGGAGAGCGAGATTCAGGTGCTGCTGCTGCGTGGCTTCTGTGCTTTTCGGGGCTGCTGTGGGTGCTTAGTGGCAGGACACTCATTTGGTGTGGGGATTGGTGTCGGTGTAGTTTAGCCTGCTTTAAAGCTTACTTGCTGTGTTTTTAGTGGATGAGAGGAATCGCAGTTGTGGCTAGAAACTGGTTTGCCCAAGATCACACAGTTTGTTTAAGTAGTGCACTATGAATTTTCAGTACCTCAAAGCTGTATTGTCTGTGCGCTGATGGCCCCTTGTGCTGCTAAGCCATGATAAACAAGTGTTCTTTTGAAAAGGTCAGCCACTTCCTTCTTGGTGAATTTGATCAGGGAGGGAGGGGCCAGTTTTCCCCCATGGCCCTGTATGGTGAGTCTGTAAAAACAAGCATTTGCAATTCATCGGTCTCGTCTTTGGGACCTTATATGTATTTAGCAATGCAGCATATTAGCCTGGGTGCTGAAACATCTACTATTCTTAAATAGGGAGGGAAAGTAAGCACCAAACTGCGTAACACACCAGTTATGGGAACACATGTAGAGAAATATTGTCTTTCAGTGGTGAATAGTATAGTCCAAAGCTGTGTTTTTAATATGAAAGCAGAGCCTTCAGTGGTCATATCACTGAAAATACAAGATTTGAAAAAAATATTATTGAACTGATAATTCTTAGTTCCAGGTAACAACAAACCTTGGCCGCATCTCAATTTGTAAAAAGGTAACATATAGCCATAATATTTTTTTTAAACTATTCCAATGTTAAATAGCCTCCGAACTGATACATAAGTGACCAGTTAACAAGAGGTTTTCATGCCCAAGAGGATATGATGAAAAACAATGTCTTGCAAAAAAAAAAACATCACTATAGCAGAATGAAATTAACAGCTCCCCGCAATGCTTGCTTACTGGTAAAAGATCATGTTAACACATACTATTTCACTGTAACACCTTGCTCCCTGGTGAAGCCCCAAATCACTCCACGTATCTATATATAGTAGGGTTGTCCGCTATTCTTACTTTACAATCACGGTCATATCTGGCAACAAAAGCCGTTTGTGGTGTTTGCACCGACATTAACAATAATACAGGTCATTCATGACAAATACAGGGTCGACTGACGTCTCCACCCTAAAAATATTGTTATTGGAGTTTGCACAGTCTAAATACTTCATGTAACTGTTCGCCATGTAATGCAGCTGTGTCGATACTGTGGCAAAACGTCTGTGCTGAACACCAGGTGCAAAGTCTATTGAGTGTTAAGCGGCAATTTATCTATTCCAATGGGGTCAATCTCCCCAATACAGCTGCTTACTGGTGTCTCGATACTACCTCAGACAAACACCACGCTTCTCCAAAATACCCCAAAACAATTGCTGCCAATTAATTCCCTTCCTGTGAGGAAACCTTGCAATAGCGCAGGAATCAAAAAGAAGCCATCATAGGATTACATGATTTCAGTACAGAACGTTCCTTTTACAAATATGGGACACTTCGTTTTCCTTCAGATATTCAAAGCGGACTGTCCCTCGTTATGTCACTCAGAAAGAGAGAGTATAGAGAGGGTACCAGCTGTTTCTTGGAGTCACAGTTTTCATTCAGAAGGGGAGGAGGAGCGAGACAGACAGAAAAAGAGGGAGAAAGAGGAAGAAAGAGTGGGACGCGCAGCTGCCAGCATAGGAGAAGTGGACACTGCCTTTGTCTTCTATTCATCATAACTGGAAATAAAATAAGCGAGCAAACTACCAGACTAGCAGAGGTTATCACCTACTTCAAGCTGGGGGAGCAGGCAGTCCCGACCCCTTCTCGCTTAGCACAACTTCGAGCACAGGAGCCGGAGCTTCAGCCGATCAGCAGCTGTCCTTTCGCCTTTTACACAGGGCCGTCATTGCATGTGCTTTCTTGCGCTCTAATACATTGACGGCCCTGCAGACAAATACCACTCTGGGCCCGGGGCTCAGCCAATAATGGCACAAGTAGTTACCCTAAGGCGCTTTCCTTTCGTGCCGTAAAGTAACTACTTGTATCAATTGTGTGTGAGCCTGCTGCTGCCTCATAGGAGAGGGTGGGGGCTCACTCGAGGGAGGGAGGGGCAGGCTAAGGAGAGCCAGAGCTTGCTTGCTTGAGGTCCGGAAAAGAAAACAGGCAGCTGAATCGTGCGTGCACCTTGGACGCAGTCAGAGGCATTAAAGGGGGCACCGCCTCCCCTTGAAAAATTCCACACACAGGGCCAAACTACAACCCAAAAATAGGTCACTGGCCACATTGGTCTTTTCCCCGCACAAATGGGTAAAATGTCACCCATTTGTGAGGGAAATCGCCCAATCTGGCAACATTGAGAGACATGGCTTGTTTTTCCTACGTCACCATGCTGAAGGTGCTGCCATATTTGTTTGGGTCATGTTTCCATGGTAAACTACAGGAAACACAGCTAATAACTCAGCGCTGTGCTACATGTTGGAGCTCATGATAAGAAAGTATTTTTTCAAACAGGAGCCCACTACTGTAGTGACGGTTTGGCTATTTTAAGCCTTTAAAAAAAAAAAAATGTTTTAATAAAGTTGAGAGTTTAAAAAAAAAAGGGAGGTGAGAGAGCGACAGCATGTAGAACACAAGAAAGTCGTGACCGCAATCTTTCAAGCTAAAGTGCGGCTGAAGTATGGCACATTTCGTCCTGTATCATCCTCACCCTTTCTTTCTCTAAAGCGCTGCGGGAGCGTTTATGTGCTTGCAGGAGCAGGCCGACTTTAAAGTTAAATCCAAGCAGGAAGGAATTTCCCTGTTCCAAAATCAGTGCAGAGCACAGGGAAAGTGAGAGGGAGGAAGGGGTTAAGGATGGGTGCATGGTGGGAGGGTGACTCAGTGAGGGAAACAAAGATAAACCCCTTTAAGGGGCTTTTCTTGAAGCGAGGAGATGGCTTGACATATAAAGCAACAGACTTTGGAGCTGGAGAGCAGGGTTCGAGCCTTAGCGTGGGCTGTATCACCTAATCATAAATAAATAAACAGCGACAGGGGGGTGGGGAGAGACAAAAAAAACACAACACATGTGGAGGGGCGAGACAGATAAAATTAAAACAAACACTGACAAACACAACACATGTGGAGGGGCGAGACAGATAAAATTAAAACAAACACTGACAAATTTAGCATCTGAAACCAACTGAAACAAACGGTGCACAGAATCGAAGGGGAGGAGGTGGCTCAACATATAACGCTGCCGACTTTGGAGCTGGAGAACAGGGTTCGAGTCTCGGCGTGGGCTGTATTAATCATAAATAAATAAACTGAGATCTCAGATGGGGTGGGAAGAGAAATAAAAAAAAGCATTGGCAATGCAATAGGGGGAGGGGCATGGGAAGAAAGTAGTCTGTGCAGTAAAGGAGCCAGTAGCTGTGGAAGGCAACAAATGAAGACATGTCCTCATAACGAGGGACTAACAAGCCTACAACCAATCAGAAGGCAGCATTTAGGACACAAGCCAATGGAAATGATGGGCGGAGAGTGGGCGGAGCTTCCACTAAGCTTCCACGCTATAGTGTATACTGCATGTCTCAACGAGACAGAGCAAGCGCTGCCTAGGCGAGACCTAATGAGGTGGTTAGCCTCAGATCCACACATACGAGCCGAAATTGATGTTCAAAATGTATTGGTACTCGATGTGCATTCTGCTCATTTGAAGGTATAAATGTAGAGCCCAATAGGGACCCGTTTTGGCACCTGCTTTTAAGAACTGCCGGAGCTGAGCAGTCACGTGGCAGTATTTTTCATTATGATGTGTAAATGTTTATTTTTGGTAGTATCTGTAAATAGTGTAAGTTTTGTTAAACTCATAACTTTAAAAAAAAATTCACTCATATATTGTGCCATTGTTATACCTTGGTAAGTTTGCGGTATACCACTGTACATGAGGCTGAGAAGTGAATACTTGATTGGCTAATGGCTGTATTTCCCAAAGGTAAAAGGTAGCCATGTAGTTTTTATCACAGTTTTGCTGTAATCTGTGGTATGTGTTTTGCTACGTTCTGGGTTAGGGTTTTACTTATAGGTAAGTATTAGGTTTCATTGTTGTTCACTATCTGTTGCTACTTTACTTAAGTGGTGACAGTGGAGATATTTATTTTGAAATGTCTATATATTTTTTATAGCGGTTTAGGGTGAACTGCACTTATTTTGAGTAGGGCGATAATATGTAGGTACATGAATAATATTAATAATAATCATTTTAAAAACCATTTATAAAAACATATAACACAATTAGGTAAATAAATAAAAATAATATGAAAATATACTTTTCAAATAAAACCAGATGTTTTTAAATAATAATAAACATAAAAAGATAAGTAATTAAAAATATATAACAGTAATTAAAAGAAACATAAAAAATAACTCAAATTAAAATAAAAGTAGAAAAACTGTTACACTTGAAAGGGTTTACATTTAATATTCCCACTCCAATGTAAACAAAATCAGGGAAATTATTGGACCTCAGATGAGTTAGATTAACTATTCCCACTCCAATCTAAGGAACAGTACAGAAAGGGCTGGATTTCAGAGAAGTTTGGTTTACTATTCCCACTCTAATTTAAGCAACTCAAGGAAAAATGTTGGACTTCAGAGAAGCTACATTTACTATTCCACTCCAATCTAAGCAAAACTACGGAAAGTATTGGACTTCAGAATGGCAGCAATCCCATCTTTCTTTGGAGATAAACAGGCTTTTGCTTCCCTCAGGCCTCAACTGAAATTTCTTCCTGTTTTCACTCAGTGTGAAACTGCAGGCTAAAGTGACTTCACTTCCGGTCCCCTTAGTTTAGCTCCCAGTGTCCCATCAACCATTCACAGAACCTACAGATCAGCGCGAGCTTCACTGTCACATCTGGTACTGCTGGTTCCTTCTCAGCTACCTGCTCTGAATCCACTTGATGGGTAAAGACCCCTGAGGACCCATTTCAGGCCTCCTACCTGCAATATTCCTCAACTGGGAGACCCAAACACTGACAACAGTGCTGATATTTGCGATTATTTGGACATGTACCTAGTCCGTTTGTCCTACTGAAGCCTTAAAAAGTCATGGAGGTTTTGTGTGTCGATGTGCACTGTGATGCGCTGCCTCGACAACAACAAAGCCACCTTTGGAGCACGCGCCACAGGTTTCCTTTTCCAAGTGCACGCTGTCGTAATGCATGCTCAGCACACTGGTACTCTTGTGTGTACACTGCTGTTGCCGGCCTCCGATTGGCTGCTTTTCTACCTTAAGTTGGTCAATTTCCAGAGTTCAGAAGCAACTGTTGGCAAAATGCAACGTTCTTGCCAAGTGTCAGATGTGCTTCTATGTTTTCATTCTTTTGGGTAACTAGTATTTAGTTTACTACTGTTAGTTTAAACTATGAATAAACGTTTGCAAGTGTGAGAACAGAGTTCCCTCCACAACAAAAGCCTCAAAAGATGGTGATAACAGCAAATAATAACAAGGCCATGCATTTCAATTTTCACAAACTTACACAGACTTCTTTGTAGGCTCCACTTTTTTACAAATGTAATTAAAATGTATCAATAATTTAATGTGTTTGCCTTCAACCCACTCCAGAGAGCTCAAATAACACATTCACTTGTCTGTTGCCAAAACTACTGCCAGACCCATGATCACTGCCACACATTCCATAGCGAGGCTACGTTGCAATGATGTGCGATAATGTGCTGCATGGCTAAATACTTATAAGGTCCCAAAGGCGAGACCGATTGCATTGCAAATGCTTGTTTTTATTGCAAATAATAACATATTATTTCCTTTCTATGCCAATGCCTACAATGTCAAATAAATAAAACCTAAAAAATAACTTTCACATCACACTTTTTGGAGCTTGAAGTATTTTTCTAACAATAGAACTCAGAAAGAATAGACCACCCTTGTCTGCATTTGTGCGTAATTACAGAATGACATTGTGTCAGAAAGAAAATATAAACATTGGACTGCGTTTGTCTAAATTAATTTCTATGTTACTAATCTCCTTTTTGATAAGCAGAAAATGCTTAATCATACATTACTTTTGTAGATTTCTGTATTTGGGGGGTAAAAGTATTGCCTGATTTATGTTTTGTCCAGTGTGCTTGTAATAAAGTCAGTTGTTTTATTATTACAGAAAAGGCTCTAAAATACTGTGATGAAACAGGGAATTGGTTCCGACATCCAGACAGCAATCGTACCTGGTCGAACTACACACTGTGCATCTCTTATACTAGTGAAAAGCTGAAGGTAAGTGCTGGTTACATGTAAGTGTTGAGAAGCATGAGACTGTATTTAAGGACGTGGGGGCGGGGCCTGTTTTAGACTTTGGCGGATAGGAAGCTCCGTCAAATCCTGCCTACCCGACTCCTAGTGCTATGGGCTATGAGGTGCTTGTAATATGGCGGATAGGACATCCAGCATGTTTGTGTCTTTCTTTCTTGTTGTATACAGTCATTTTTTGCCACTTTTTGTAGTTGCTCATTTTCTCACTAGAGTACCAACAATGTAGAGTCTCCAATTGGTCTATGCATATTATGACTGGCCAGACGATGCACCAAGTTTTGTGCATTTTTTTCACAGCACGTGCATAAACCCCTGCTGCCTTGATACTTTTATTTCTAATATCAATTAAAATGAGGATACCAGAGATGCCAATTAATTGGTGAAGGTGTATTCAAGGATGGTTATACTTTTACTTGGCTCACCCATATGTACGGTTGTAATTAAACATTTAATTTCTTGGTAAAAGTCAGGAACGTTAAGGATGATCAAAATATCACATAGGATGAACTTCTGAATTTTGAAAACCCAGCAGTCTCTTTGCGTTAACATATGGCAGTGAACTTCAGGTTGCCACATGTGTAATGAAGTCAGCAGTCTAGTAGTTGGGGGGGCGGAGCGAGTAGAGTGAGGGGAAGAGGAGGAGTCACGATAGGAAGAGGCAGTTAGTGTAGGGACAAGGCAGAGATAAGAGGCTGATGAATAAAGCTCCTGTTAAACCACCAGAAGTGTCCGTGGTTCTTTGTAGCGCGATGTTACAACTGGCGACGAGGGTGGGATGAGCAAACCCCACTGTCCAAGGAGCCCCAGAGATTGTTGAAGAGCCGGGAGCAGCCACAGGAACAGGTGTGGACCTGCCTGAAGTGACCGCTCGCTCCGAAGCACGATTCACGCTGGATGCGTGAGATTTGAATGCCACCAGTGAGTACAGAAGTTGGGAGCCCACCCCGACCCTGCCTTGTGCCCCCAGAGCGAAGAGAGGAGTGCCTCTACGTCGGAGACGCTGTCTCCGAAAGCCTGCCAGCGAGCGCCGCTGAGCGCGTTGAAATGTGAGCTGAAAGCCCGTCGATGCCGGCTGATCTCACGCCCGATGGGTGAGCTTTGGCACGCTGTCGCGAGGGAAAAGCGGGAAGCTGCAGAATAAGGCGGGAGCCCACCCTGACCTCACCTGATAGCTGTCGCCGTCGAAAATAAGCAGAGCCTGAAGAGTGCCACCCTTGAAGCTGCCCGCCGGTGAGTCCAGCATGGAAAGGACTGAATGAGCCAGGAGAGAGAGCCTCGTGTGTGTGCAGGGACGGCGGCCATCTTGGAGTCAGGCAGCTTTCGAGACAGTCCCCTTGAGTGTTGCAGAGCGGCCATTTTGAAGTCAGGCACCCAGCAAATAAGCAAGCCTTGTCAAGTGCAAATAAACAAGCAGTGGCGAAGGGACGTAAAACAAGCATTGTCAAGTACAAGTAAACAAGCATTGATATGTGCAAACAAACAAGCATTGGCAAGAAGAAATAAACAAGCATTGTCGAGTGCAAACAAACAAGCATTGTCAAGTGCAAATAAACAAGCATTGACGAGAGCAAATAAACAAGCATTGGCGAGAACACATAAAGAAACAAGCACCAACGAAGGAGTGGAAAGAAGACAACGACACAATGGCGACCTCACCACAGCGGAAGCTCCTTGTTGCAGGAGGATCACACCTGCGAGCTCCGGAACCTCTGACCGTGACCACAGGAGGGAGTATGGGCCCCAAGTGGCAAGAATGGTTAGAAGACTTCGAAGATTATATTGAGGGATCCAAGGTGACGGAAGACAAAGAGAAGTTAATCGCCCTCCGCAACCTGGCAGGCCGGGAAATAAGCAAAATCATCAAGGATCTTGCGCCTGCTGAAACAGGGATGTATGACAAAGTGCGTGAGGCACTGAACAAAAAGTTCCTTCATAAAAGAAACGTAGATTATGAGCGCCATGCATTCCACCAGGCCCGCCAAGGGAAGGAGGAAGCAATGAGTGCATTCATCACCCGGTTACGACAGCTGTCGAGATACTGCGAGTTTGAAACCTTCTCGCCTGACGCTGCCATCAAATCGCAAATCATAACCGGTTGCCATTCAGAAACACTCAGGAGACGGCTACTGAGGAAACCCCGCGAATTAGAAGAGATTGAAGAAATGACCCGCATATATGACCAAGCGGAGGAACACGCTGTCACCATTGAAACAGGCCACAACGTCAGTCATGAGCAAGCGCACCGTGTTCAAGACCGACCTCATAGCAGAAGGAAGTATTCGCGGGAGAATAAATGGAGACAGAGACCGTCGTCTCACCAACGACGCCCGGAGTACAGGAGAAGAGAAACAGGGCCAAGGGACCACAAGCCGGAAAGGACTGGCCGATGTTATCGGTGTGGCTATGACTATCCCCATACAGACACTTGTCCGGCCATGGGTCAGCGATGCAGGAAATGTGGGCGATCCAATCACTTCGAAGCCATGTGTGGGGACTATCACAAAGAAAGGCGAGGTGGGACAACGAGATCGTCCCGCTCTGACACAAGAAAACATCACATTAGAGCTGTTCAAGGAGAGCCCAGGTGGTCCCCAGGTTCATCACATTCCAGCCGGGAATCACGCAGGTCTTGTTGGGGACGCAGATCCCCATCTCGGGACTCGAGATCATCTTCCTCCAAAGACTCGACCTACACTGTGGAACACTTGAACCTGATTGCGGACCCTGATCAACTAAAAAAGTATCCACGTCTAGATATTAGAGTGGGGAATCATGACACCAAATTTATATGGGATAGCGGAGCCTCGCTGAACTATATTTCAGTTACGGAACACGAGAAAATGGTCCCGAAACCCCCACTAACTTTTGCACCAGTCCGTGTCTTTACGTGGATGTCCAAAAAACCGCTCCCCTGTCTGGGTAAATTCCATACAACTCTCACCCATGACGACATCACTGTACCGGCGGTCATACATGTCATCAAGGGGCCTGACGCCGACTGCCTACTTAGCCTCCCCACTGCGGAGCGTCTTCATCTGGTGGAAGTCTTATTCACATTCAACAACAATAAGAACTGTGTCAGCAAGTTTCCCAAATTACTTCCCAAACCGGGGAAGGCGGAGAACCCGGCTGACTACATGCCCTGCCACCCTCTACCATTGTCAGAATCCAAACCATCGATTGCTGAGGAGCATCTCTGTCAGTTGACCAGCAAAAGCAATCCACCGGCACCATTACAAATGACCACCCTACCCAGGATGACCACCCTACCCAGTGGAGTGTGGCAAGAAGTTGCCATGGACTTCTATGGACCGCTGCAGTCTGGAAAATATGTGGTTGCCATAATTGACGTATATTCACGATTTCCCATCGCACAAATAATATCGTCTACAAGCGCCTCCTGCACTCTCAAGGTGCTAGATGAGATATTTGCAACATGGGGTGTCCCCAAGAAAGTCAAAACAGACAATGGGCCCCCATTCAATGGACACGAATTCAGTGCTTTCACGAAACACATGGACTTTGAGCGCAGAAAAGTTACACCACTCTGGCCACAAGCGAATGGCACCATTGGGAGATTTATGGCCACGCTCAAAAAGACATTTCAGCAAGCCACTGCTGGGAGGAGAGAACTGCAAGCAGCTCTGAATGAAGTTCTCAGAGCCTACAGGACAACTCCCCACTCAACAACCGGACAATGCCCTGCAACCCTAATGCTAGGGCGGCCAGCGAGAAATCGTTTCCCGACAGAGGAAGGTGCTTTGCAAACGGTATCACAAAAGTACATGCACCAGGAAATAGCTGTGACTGACAAGCATAACAAGGACAGACTGAAATCGCATGCCGATGCCAAAAGGAGGGTGAGGTCTCCATCCTTGCACGAAGGGGATCATGTCCTCGTTAGACAGGAGCAGCAGAGAAAGACTGATTCCCGATTCTGTGACGAGCCATTATTAATTACCCAGCAGAAGGGCACGATGCTGACGGCGGAATGTGGACAATGCAGAATCACCAGGAACATATCCCACTTCAAGAGGTGTCCGCGAGACATAAAAGGACCTGGGGTGGACCCGACTGACACTCCCGCACCTGAAGAACCTGATCCTAGTGATACAGGGGGCAGAGGTCAGCAGAGTGAGTCCGTGCCGAGCGTGTCCACTGGGAACACGTCGTTGCGGCCGCGTCGCGATATCCAGCCACCAAAGAGACTCGTTGTAGAGATAGACTGAAGCACTGTTTGTTTGTTTGTTTTATCAAGAAAAGGGGAGATGTAATGAAGTCAGCAGTCTAGTAGTTGGGGGGGCGGAGCGAGTAGAGTGAGGGGAAGAGGAGGAGTCACGATAGGAAGAGGCAGTTAGTGTAGGGACAAGGCAGAGATAAGAGGCTGATGAATAAAGCTCCTGTTAAACCACCAGAAGTGTCCGTGGTTCTTTGTAGCGCGATGCTACAACATGTGACAACCAATCAGCTCAAACTAGAGACAATAGTATTTTTCCTGGAAATGTACATTCCCCAGGAGACAACAGCTGCTTCTGGGCATCAGCAGTATGTAATTCTTTTTGCTGATTCAAACTGCTGAGCTGGACTTCAGCTTGACCCTTTTGAGGCGCAGGATAGTCATCTTTCCCCCAAGCCTATTTTGCCTTCAATTCATTCCTCAGTGATGCACACATAGAATTCTGCATCAATGCCTCCATGAGGACCAATTCATATTTTTGTAAGGACCTCTTCCTGTCTACCTTAACACTTTTCTCACAACATGCCCTACTTAAAGTTTGACCTTCCTGGGACCAGCTGGCCCATTGACATCAGTGCCCTAAAATTAATTTTAGTCCTGGTGATGACATTTAACTTACGCAACAGGTCAAAATACCATTGACTCACACACATATAGCCTCATTAACCCTGTTTTTTTGTAATAATTTGTTCTCATGGATCATTTGTTCACTGGTATATCCACATCACCTTCTCATGATTGGTGCACCATGTGATCACTCTGATGTTGTTAATTCAATAAATATCTCATTATTCTACTTTAATATATGTGCTAGCATAAAAATATTGGTTTGTTTATTTTGGATGAGTCATACATCCATGAACTTCTCAGTAGTTTGAATACGTCCAAGTGGACTACTGTTTTTGTGTTATTGTAACTTATCATTGGTTCCTGTTTGGTGAACCAGGTAACCCGTGTGTTTTTTACCCTCACCTTTGTACCGGTCACAAGCAGAGAATTTGACAGTTGCCTCAGTCAGTTTGGGGCAAAGTCTTTACCTTTTAAATAAAAAAATGAATGAATCCCCAAAGTCCATAAGTCTAGAATTGTATTGCAATGTTTCTTTTCTGCTCAATGTGGTTTGTGTATTAGTGCCCAGCAAATAGATAGATGTGTGCCCAATGTGGCCAGCTTGGCAATGTGACTTAGTGCTCGGTGTAAGTGGATGGGATGTGATTGAGGCTAGAGCAGTGTATGTGGTTAATGGCTAAAGGGAAGCAAAGCTCTGTTCACCGGAATGTCCTTCAGTGCCATCAGAAATGTTTTTGACAAAAGCCTCCACCACTGACACAGTGACATAGAATTAATATACCAGAACTCATGGATATCCTGTCTGCTACCCAACCTACTCTGTCCATTGACTCAAATATTGATACGGCTAAGTTTACTAATTGGATTAATTCAGCAGTAGCATTGTTGACTCTGCCAAGATCCAACACAAGTCATATATACAGGCCAATAGCGCCCTGGTTTTCCCAGGAGCTAACGGATTTTAGACAGAAATGCCACAGGCAAGAAAAGAAATGGAGGAGAAACAATAATGTAACCAATAAAACGAAATATAAACAAATGATTCGAGATTACAAAAAGTCAATAGATTTTGAGAAAACTCAGTATCTCACTGCGAAGATCTATCAAACCAAAAGCTCTTTAAGAGAACTTTGTAAAACTATCAACTCACTCTCTAGCTTTAGTTGTATTAATACAGTGACATCTAGTAAGTCACTGTGCGACAATCTAGCCAACTTTGTTAGGGATAAGGTTGCAGTCTACGGTGAATGACTTGAGACACCATACTAAAACTAATGTCACAGGAAAAAAGTACTAGGATCAAGCAAACAAGAGCTCCATGAGTTCTCTCTTTGTACTAATGAAGGGTTGTTTGAGCTTATTATCCATAACTAAATCTGGAGTTCTATCAGACTCCTGCCCTCCAAGAATTCTACAAGCGGTAGCAGAGACAGTTGAAGCCTCCCTTACTTCTCTAATAAATAATATCATTATATCAGGCAAGTTTCCGAGGGAATGGAAAAAAGTTTCAATATTTCCGATGTCGACCTAATCCTGAATCCACATTGGCATTTCCATCTTAACGGAATCACGGCTATCCGAATCATCCTCCCCATGCCTAGACCTACTTGTTCCACCAAACTATAACATCATAAGGCTAGAGAGGTTAAACCCTCCGGTGCTCATGACGGAATGGTTCCGTCATGAGCACTGGTGCTCCTGTGCTCATGAAGGAACCATTCCGTCATGAGGAGACAGGGGCACGAAATCCCTCTGCTGCAGACAGCAGAGGGATTTCCCTTTTTTTTTATTGGCCACGGGAGGTTGGGGAAGAGCTTCCCCAACCTCCCAAGGCCAATTAGCATTTTTATTGCAATGCCGATCGCACGCTTGGCGCTCTGTCGTCATTGCAATGAAAATGAAACTGAAACTTAGTTTCAGTTTCATTGTTTCAGTGAAACAGATGGGAGGGGTATTGTTGGAAAGGGGAGAATCCCCCCGCCCTTGGTGATAAAGCAGGGATTCACCCACTAGGCACCAGGGAGGGATGAGCAGCCCCTTGTGCAAGGGCCTTTGCTCCCCCCATATTTTTGGCATTATTCAGTCTTTCTGCCCCCTCTGGGGGGGCAGATGGGGGCTCCAGCCCAGGGGGGGCCGAAAGCCTACTAAGCGCCAGGGATTTGTTTTACTTATATAGGTAGGGGTGCGGGTTGCCCAGAATGGGCATGTCAAGGCCCCCACCCCCCCAAAAAAATGATAGTCTTTCTGCCCCCCCGGGAGGCAGATGGGGCAATAGCCCCTTATCTGCCCCCCCGGGGTGGGACAGAAAGCCCACTAGCCACTTGGGATTTTTTTATTTCCAAAGTTCGGGGTGGAGGTTGCCCAGAATGGGCATGCCAATGCCCCTACCCACCCAAAAAAGATGTCACAGCCTTTCTGCCACCCCCAGGAGGCAGATGGAGGCAGTAGCTCCTGATCTGCCCCCCAGGGGGGGACAGAAAATCCACTAGGCGCCAGTGATTATGCTGGCTTTTCTATTAGTCGGGGTGGGGGCTTCCCAGAATGGGCATCCCAATGCCCCAACGCCCCCCCCAAAATAATAGTCACTGTCTTTCTGCCCCCCTTGGGGGCATATCGGGGCAATATCTCTCGATTTCCCCCCTCCCCAGGGTGGCAGAAAGCCCACTAGGCACTGAATCTTCTTCAGGATGTGCCTACCTGTGGATTTTGGGCCCTAGCGAAACCTACCAAACCCGCACATTTCTGAAAACTATGTGTGGGTTTGGTAGGTTTCCTTAGCTGGCCGCCGAGCACGGGGCCGGCCAAAAACCCAGGTGACCCCCTTGCAAAACCAGGTTGTTTTGTGATAAGCAATTTTGATGTCTCCTCAATACGTTTTGGGCCCTTGCCTGTCGCGGGGGAACTTGGGCCTCCCACACAAGTGATGCACCATTTTTATCCTGAGACCTGGGAGAATGCTGGGTGGTAGGAAATTTGTGTCAGCCCAGTGATGCCACAACTTTCCCGCACAAAATTGTGTGGAAAAAGTGATTTTTTAGCTAAATTTGAGGTTTGCAGGGGATTCTGGGTAAGAAAACTTTGGAGGATCCACGCAACCCATACCTCTCTGGAATTCCCCAGGTATCTAGTGTTCGGAAATGTGTGGTTTTGGTAGGTTTCCCTAGCTGGCCACCGAGCACAGGGCCAAAAACCCAGGTGACCCCCCTTGCAAAACCAGGTCGTTTTGTGATAAGCAATTTTGATGTCGTCTCAATACGTTTTGGGCCCTTGCCTGTTGCGGGAACTTGGGCTTTCCACATGAGCGAGGCATCATTTTTATCAGGAGACCTGGGGTAACGCTTGGTGGTAGGAAATTTGTGTCAGCCCGGTGATGCCACAACTTTCCCATCGAAAAATGTGTGGAAAAATTGATTTTTTCATCTAAATTTGAGGTTTGCAGGGGATTCTGGGTACGAAAATGTTGGGGGATCCACACAGGCCATACCTCCCTGGAATCCCCCGGGTGTTTGGATTTTAAAAAATGTACAGGTTTGCTAGGTTTGCCTAGGTGCCAGCAGAGCTAGTTTTCAAAATCTACAGCTAGGCACTTTGCAAAAAAAGGGTCAGTTTTCACTGTGAAAATGTGGTGTGTCCACGTTGCGTTTTAGGCCTACCCACACAAGTGAGGTAACATTTTTCTCTGAATACTTTGGGGAACACGGGGTCGGTGGAATTTTGTGGATCCACGCAGATTCCAGAACTTTCCACCACAGAAATGTGAGGAAAATGTGTTTTTTTGACAAATGTTGAGGTTTGCAAGGGAATCTGGGTAACAGAACCTGGTGAGAGCCAGTCAAGTCACCCCATCCTGGATTCCTCTGGGCGTGTAGTTTTCAAAAATGTATAGGTTTGTTAGGTTTGCCTAGGTGCTGGCAGAGCTAGGGTTCAAAATCTACAGCTAGGCACTTTGCAAAAAAAGGGTCAGTTTTCACTGTGAAAATGTGGTGTGTCCACATTGCGTTTTGGTCTGTTTCCTGTCACGAGCACTAGTCCTACCCACACAAGTGAGGTACCATTTGTATCGGGAGACTTAGGGTAACACAGAATTGTAGAGCAACTGTTTTACCTATGGACTTTCGATGCATTTCTGCCTTCCAAATGAAAGACGATGTGTAAAAAAGAAGTCATTTTGAAAAATGACCTATAAGTCTCATGCTAGTATGGGTACTCACAATTTTGGAAATGTGCAAATATCTACTGTTTCTAAACTCTATATTTTGTTGCAATTTCAGAAATACATAGGTGTCTTTCATACCGATTTTTTCCATGTGTATATTTTCCCAAATTAATTTCTATATACCCGGAACATAATGAAAAACCATTGCAAGACGCTGCTCAGTTATTGGCTTTGGGTTCGTCGGGTTCCTGGTGAACCTACAAGTCCTATATATCCTTACAACCAGAAAGGTCTAGCAGATGTAATAGTATATTGCATTCAAACAGCTGTCACACTTAGAAGAAGTTACAGGTGAAAATGTTGGCACAAATGGCTGTTTTTTTCAACTAATTTCCAATTTTTCCTATATTTGACTGTTAGTTTCTATGAAGAAACCTTGAAGGATCTACACAAATGACCCCTTGCGGAATACAGAATTTTGTCTACTTTTCCAAAATGTATAGCTTTCCAGGATCCATTATTGCTTTCATACCCATTTCTACCATTAACTGGAAGGAGGTTGAAAGCACAAAAAATAGGCTATGTCCCAGAAAAATGCCAAAACTTTGTAAAAATGTTGGTTTTCTGACAAAAGTCTGCTTTTCCCTCAAAGCTGGGAAAATGGTGATTTCAGCACCACAACCCCTTTGTTGATACCAGTTGCAGAGAAAAAAACAGACACTTTCATCTGTAGCCCTTTTTTCCCATTTCCCCCCCAAAATAAAAATTACCTGTATTTTGGCTAATTTCTGGGTCCCCTCCAGGGGACTCCACAAACCCTGGGAACCTTTAGAATCCCCATGATGTTGGAAAAAAAGGACGCAAATTTGGTGTGGATACCTTATGTGGTCAAAAAGTTACAGGGGCCTAAGTTTGAACTACTCCAAATAGCCAAAAAAAAGGCTTAGCACGGGGGGGGGGGGGAAGGCCTAGCAGCGAAGGAGTTAAACAAAACTGGTGGAGGTGTAGCCTGTATCTACAAAACAGACTTGACTATCTCCAAAGTTATCGCAGATCCCATGGCATCATGTGAATACTTGGGGCTCTCTGTACTGATTTACAGACAACCAACTGTACAGATTTCACGCATTCTACCACCCCCTAGGTAAAAACTTGATGTTCATAGACCAACTAATGGAAATTATTACAGCAAACTCAGAACCTCATGCCAACGATATTTTCCTAGGAGACCTCAAACTTCACTGGAACGACAGCAATGATAATCAAAACAATATTCTTAAAGAATTCCTCACCGACCACGCACTACTGCAAGCCTGTACCCTGCCAACCCACTCCAAAGAGGCTACTTTATATTGGATCATATCCTAAGTAAACATGGTCCACTGTGTCTCAATCGTCCCTTGTGACTGGTCTGATCACCACATCATCACGTTCCAAGTTCCATCCACTAATAATACATCAAGCACACAAACAGTCAAACCCAAGCATTGGGTTATAGACACAAAAGGTCTAAACCCTGATACTTTAGCTTTACAATGCAAGAATGAACTTCCACCCCCTCTGAACTAACGGATGTCAGCGAGCTGACAAATCACTACAATCATACGATTTCAAAAATATTGAACAATATAGCCCCTCTTAAATTGAAAAGAATTCAAGTCAAGCATAATAACCCATGGTTCTATAATGCACTGAATGAGACGAAAACTCAGACTTACGGAACGGATTTGGAGACAAAATACATCATCCCTCCACCTAAAACAATTTAAAAAGTCCAGAAAAACCTACAATAAAAGCGTACTTAAATCAAAAAAAGAATTTTTTAGAAATGAGCTTGATAACGCATAAAACAGGCCAAGAAAACTCTTCGATCTACTGAAAGATCAATCGAACAAATTAGCCAAATCCTCAGTACTAATGGCTAAATCGGATTTGAACTGTGAAGACTTCTCAACTTTCTTTACCAACAAAGCCAGCTCACTGGAGATAGAACTCAAGAATACGGCTGACAAAGCCTTGAATATAAGGAATATCCAATGGGAGAATACAGACACACCTGCACAAGCAACACCCAAAAACAATGCTCACTGGTCAGATTTCAAACTATGCGATCAATATGACATTACCAAAACCTTACTATCCCTGAAACCCAATAACCACTACAATGACCCTCATCTTGGTAAATGCTGGTTCTCATTCAACCTCAAGGTCATCCCCTACTGGACCAAGATAATTAATGAATCGCTAGCCCAAGGATCTTTCCCGAATTGTCTAAAAACAGGACAGGTCATCCCTCTTTTAAAAAAACCTACGGAGATCCCTTCGGATCCAAACAACTATAGTCCGGTGGCAACGATCCCCTTACTAGCCAAAGTTCTAGAAACATTTGCTCAACAACAACTGAATCAACACATTACCAAATTTAAACTACTGAATGACTACCAATCAGGGTTCAGATCAGAACACAGTATGGAAATAGCAATCCTACAAATAGTAGATGAAGCTCTGCTTGCTCTAGACAGTAATGAAACCTGTCTCTTGGTCCTTCTTGACTTATCATCCGCATTTGACACCGTAAACCATCCCAAACTATTAGACCGTCTCAAAAATAGGATGGGCTTATCAGGAACAGTCTTGAAATGGTTCTATTCCTTCCTAGAGAACAGAATGTCAAAGATGCCTAGTGAACAATGAGCTTTCCCTTCCATCCCCAATTCAGATTGGGGTCCCACAAGGATCATCTCTATCCCCTTCACTATTCACCCTGTACATTGAACCACTAACAGATGTATTACAGCAGGCTAGCATCTCTTTCCAGATGTATTCAGACGACACCCAACTGTATATGAACCTCACATCACCAGAAGAGATCGTCATAATGAACCAAGCATTAATTAGAACTGTTGAATCGCTAGGTGACAACCATCTGAAGCTCAACATAAAGAAAACAGAATTCCTCTTAATGTTCGTGCCTAAAAATGCAACCAAGACTAAGGAGTTGACTAAGATGATCACTGCGCTTAACAGCTCCCCAATTCTAGTAGACTCTACCAAATCTCTTGGAATCAGTCTGGATAAACAACTAAACATGCAAATCCACATCAACACTATGGCCAAATTTGCTTGTTTCCATCTGAGCTACCTCAAAAAATTTCAAGCCGTTCATTGAATCAGATGATCTCAAAATGGCAGTCCAGGCACTGGTCATATCAAAAATGGAGTAAGGATGCGCGACCATCTCAGGGCTCCCTAAGATCTCTACAGCCCCAATAAAAGCATGTCTCAATACAGCAGCCAGACTTCTAACGGGATCAAAAAAATTTTACCACATATCTCCACACCTGAAAGCGCTCAATTGGCTACCGTACGAGCCAAGAATAAAATTCAAGATTGCATGTATCACTCGCAAGGCAATACACCACAAAACTCCACATTACCTGGCTCCAGAGGATCTAAAGATTTTTTGCTAAAACCAGCATTCTTCCGTTAGAAGAGATCATACAACAGAGCGTTCACGAGAGCTGCACCAAGGATCTGGAATTCGCTACCATCCAATATTAGGAGAATCACGTATGGTCCACGATTCAAAAAGGAGACCAAGGCCTTTCTGATGGGGGACTTTCTACCATAACTAATTCTAGGCTACAATAAGACTATTCTGAACAATATACCTCGAACAATATATATCTGTTTTATAGAAGCAATATTATAACCATCGTAGACAGTTATGATATCAGGATTGGACCTATTTTTGTTCAGAAGAATGTGTATAACATTTTTTACTTTTACCGAATGATTTCCTTATTCTTCAATTTGTGACAGATTGGACATTGGTTAACATACTATTGAACACGTTTTCACGCTTATATGTAAAGAAATGAATATCTTCTGATTGTAAAGGGGTGTTGGTGTAAAGCGCTCTGACACTCAATTTCTTGGGTCTTGTTCGTGCTATAGAAAACACTGAATAAATTAAAAAACACTGTTAAAAAGATGTTAAAAAAATAATCTCCTAAGCCCATAGAGAAAAATAATGATCGCACATTCTCTCTTTTGCCAATGCCAGCGAAAATTCCAGAAAAACACCCTAATACCACCCTTTTGGAAGTTTTGTATAAAAATGTAATTATTGATGAAGCCCCACATACCTTTAGCACAAATCAAAGCATTGAAACGGCACCGGTTGCTTCCTCAGAGAAGATAAGATCCATTATGGACAATGGGGGGCAAGGCTGCAGTCATTCTTTTAGGTCAGTCCACAACTTTCGACACTGTTAGTCAGGTGGTCCTGTTAGACCGTTTACCAATATATGGTTACACAGCTCTGCAATAAATCTCCTCCAATCTTTCCTTGTGAATAGAGAGCAGTCGATCTCCCTTGGGGAATTTTGATCACCACCCTTTTCACTTCCTAGCGGGGTTCCGCAAGGGTCATCACTGAGCCCCACACTTTTTAATGTTTATGTGGCCCTGTTAGGCACATTAATCTTTTGGTTTTTCAACAATTTCATTCATGAACGACATTCAGATTATTTTGTTCATTTCTAGCAATGTGGAGGAAATCTCCCACTTCAACAGTTGCATGGGTCAGGAAGTCAAATGGATGAAATGTACTAGTTTGAATGTGGACACGGAGAAAACGGAAATCCTTCTTTTTGAAAGAGACCTCTCATTTTGGAACCTGTCCTGGTGGCCCCAGTCTCTCGGCCCTCTTACCACTCCTGTCTCAAAAGTAAAGAACCTGGGAGTGATCTTTGACCTGCGAGTGACCTTTCATTTAGAGATCATGTAAATAAAATTACCTCTACCTGTTTCTTCATCTTAAAAACTCAGAGAAAAATGCTTCCCTTTATTCCATATGATAAGCAGAAATCATTGGTGATTGTATTGGTACTGTCCAGGCTGGACTATTATAATGCCCTCTATCAGGGCATACAATAGAGTTCTCTTAAAAACGTTAGTTTCTGCAGAACGCAGCAGCCCGCCTGCTCAAAAACATACCCTAATATCAAACAGTCTCTCAAGCCTTAGTGGGGCCTCATTGGCTCCCAGTTAAGAAACGTGTGGCCTTTAAGGCTCTCAGCACAACACACAAAGCACTTCATGGGATAGGCCCTGAATAGTGGAGGAAAAAGTTCACTTTGCATATACCAAGGAAAACTATGCGCTCAGCTGCACTGAAACCAGTCTCTATACCAAGATGCTGTAAAGCATCCTGAGGGGGTAGGAGTTTTATATTTTCCTCATGTAAATTGTGGAATAAATTCAATTGGGAGCTTAAGAACCAACAGAATCTTACTTGTTTAGAACATTACTCAAGTCCTGGCTTTTCTCATCTCCTGTTTGAACCTTTGGGTGCTTTTCTATCAGATACATCTCATTGTCAAGATACCTTCGGGCATTTGTGTGCTTAATAAATATTATCAATATCTCTGATCCTTTGATACCCCATGCAGGAATGGCTAGAGTTTGCTGGCCAAGCAAAATGGCTTGGCTCAATAGACCTCTCTTATCCTGCTGATGCCAAAGATAGGATTATTGACCCAAAGAGTGCATCTCTAAAAAGTAAAGCTAGTCTGAGTCAGGCTTCTCTTAGGACCGTGGGTTGGCAAGGATCCGATTTGCACATCCTTTGAAGGGGCAGATGAACACTAGAATAGCCATCTCGTGCTCTACTCCAGGGATATGCCTATGCAGGCTTACCCATATTCATCCAAAATATGTCCAGGACCTTTCTCCCTCCCCAAAGTGGGCCACCCATTCTTCTGTACACACATGCTTGCCGCTCAAAGGCCCTTTTGCCTTTCTGAAACAATAACCCATAGCTGTGAAAGCACACACGCCTCGAGCTGATAACGGAAAAAAACGAATGTGTTTCATTTATATAATTTGTATTCCAAGTGTTGGTAATAAATGAGGTTTATGAGGACAATAACATGCTGTGTATTTCGTTGTACAAGTCCCATTAGTTGGAAATACAGCATTACTAAGCTTACTCACCTTAATAGCAATCTCCTTAGCAGTAGTTTTTCATTACAGTTAATAGAAGACATAATTAATCGAATCTGAATTATTAATGGCTCTTTGTACCAGCCTTATGAAATAAACTTTACCTTGAAAATATTTCAGCTTCACTGGGAGTGTGTTTAGTAAATAATAGCTTCAATCAAGGCTTTTTTTTATATTTAAGCGTGTTCTGTGTCGAGCTCGTAATAGTGGACACCACCATAGAAGAGAAATTAGATTCTGTTGTTTACAACACTTATGTGTTCAAAGATTTTGTGCATCCTACTCCATCACTGAAAAGAAGACCTGAATAGGCAGTGTATGAGACACCTGTCGATGGCCGGCGGAGGTCATTCCTGCCTGAATGTCTCACTCATCCACCCTTACCCACCATCCTCTGCTTTCGCTCCCACTGTGAGCTTTCTTCTGTTTAGAGCATGTCCCCAGTCTCTCTATTTGCCTGCTTCTCTCTACTCTCATCACTCTATGATCCTTGGTAGATCAGCCGTTCTTGTAGAGAATGTCTCTCTTTCACTCATTCTTTTCTTCTGTACCCCCTTATTCTTCTCCAGGCCAATACTCACTCTTAGACTCTTTGCAGGTCTTCTTTGTTGTGGGTCCGTCACCATTTTCTCTTTTCCTTTCTCTTTTACTTTTCCACTGTGGTTTATTCAGTCTACCAGATCACTTTTTGACATGGGGAGAGTTATCCTTGGGCAGAAGTATTTCTTCATTTTCTCCCTCATATGACCTTTAATTTTTAATAGTTTGTTAAATATTTAAGTAATATTCTTAGTTAATACTGAATTCGGATTTGATGTGTGTTTTTCTCAGCACATTTAACTAAAATTAAGCGGGATTACGTGAACCACCACTTATGACAGAACTGATTTTATGTGTAGAACGTTCCCAATCTCTCCAAACACTTGAGCTGATAAACATCAACCACAAACCTTTCAGGGAAAAGGCAATTTGCCCAAAGTGATGTTTCCATAGTACATTTGGGTCACTGGCTATTACAAGACACAGAAGATACGTTTGCTTCTCCTTTGCGTTCAGTTTTTCGATTATGCTTATAGGCATGGCACAAGTCAAGGATGAACGGGGGAAGATGGCATCTACCCACTCTTTTCACAGGGTGGATGCCGTCTAACCTGCCAAGAGGTTAGCCCCACTGAAATATGGTAAACTTGTCCGGGTGTCATTTTCAGACAATGTGACACATTCAGCAGTGCCTGCACGTTGTCCGCTTTCTTCTGAGTAGCAACCTACAGCAGGGGGAGGGGCTTATCAAGTTCCAGTTGGACCAATAATATAGGCCGAAGTTAAAGGGCAGCCAGGCCTCCTTTTGTTGGAGTATGATGGCTTAAGTTATGGGGAGCCTCACAAAACAAAAACACACAGCTTGTTATCACTTCACCGGTACTTAAGAGAGGCATGCTTTTGACTTTGTTCAGTCCGTGTACATAATAGATATGCATGAACTGTTAGAATGTTAAATGTGTTGGTCTGTACCAGTATTTACACAAATTACAATTTAAATACTACTATTTTGTTTTATATATTTTGTAGCACTATAGTGCCATTGCTGTGCATAGTGTCACGGTGCTCTACATCACACGTGCACATTATATATTGAACGTGAATCATATGTGTGTAAATCAATGTACAGGATGTGATGCATAACACATTGTGGGTTACAACGTGTAGAGTCAGACGCCATGATATCACTTGCATATTGCCTTACTTGGTTAGTCCCGCCACTTCTTTTTTTAGGACTTGTGCCCTGCTTCTGGGGTACCTCCAGCCTCCAAGCCCAGATGCTAGTCTCACTTGACAGTACCCCTCGTAAGTGCTAGATTTTTCAGCATTTTCAATCTTGGCTTCTCTCGATTCTGTAGTGACAAATCCACACTCAAGCATACTGGTGCATATACAGGAAATGTCTCTGGCACCCCCCTGTCAAGGTGATTGTTATCTTACCCAGAAGAAGCTGATCGTTTTTTTATCTTAGGGGGTTTTGGCTAAGCCTGGGCAAAGCACTACGCTACGCTCACGTAGTTTGCGAAGTTTGCGCTACTTCGCACTATGCGAATTGCACGTAGCACAGTGGAAATGCGCGTAGCGTTGCGTAGTGCAGCGGTCATTTTTTGCTTGCTCGCGGTCCTCAACGTCAAGTTGGCGACCGCGAGCAAGCAAAATGTCATCCCGGCGAGACTTTTTCCTCGTTCGCGATCAGCAACATCAAGTTGGCGATCGCAAGCTTGGAAAATAAACCTCCTGGCGAGATTCTCAACGCGGGGAGGTTAGGTTTCTCATTGGCAGTGGTTGCGTATGCTCACGACCGCTCGCGATGAGAAACTACCAGTCCGCGTTGAGAAAGCTGCCGCTCGAGTAAAAATCTACTCGAGCGGCAGAAAACTAGAGCTCGCACTGTGCAAGATGCATTTTTCAATGATTGCACAGTGCCGGATGCTTGTCCGCACTGTGCAATCATTGAAAACGGCATCTTGCACAGTGCGAACAGGGTACTATGCAGTTTGCGAAGTGCTACGCGTAGCTTGCGAAGTGCACTGTGCGTAGCTACGCGTAGCGCTACTTCGCGAACTACGCCCAGGGTTATTTTTGGCAATTGATGAGAAAGAGGTTTATGGGTAGTGTCCATGCAAGCAACAGTCTGATCTTTATTTTTTAAGCTGCTCTCATTGAACAAGTGTAACAGAATACAGTGGCCTGCAGTAGACATTAAACCTCTCAAAAAGTTCCCTAAAGAAATAGCCACGTGGAAGTGCTAAGCAAGGGGCATGGATGTTGGGAACATACAGCTCTCCCTCTTTAAAAAGGAGAGACCGAGCTACTGGTGTGCAAAATCAAGATGCCAAATAATAATATGAAAATTAATTTGGACCATATGGGCGTTCTATTATGTTATGTTATTGGTATTTGCATCACGTGCTATCACCCTGCAGGGTATCCAGACATCCAATAACTTGTTTGATACACACATTACCCAGCACACTTTTGAGCAAAACTTTTATGTGCTGGGCCTTTAAATAAATACAATGCCACCAAACTTGATCAATTATTACCTGTATGAGTAAGTGAAAGTTTGAGATATAAGGCAGATCCGTAAGTTTACTTCTGTGATTTGGATCAGCGCCAGACATAGCACGTGCAGAAGAAGAGGACCTCAAAAGGTATCAAGATGCCCTCATGATCATCAATGCACGGCAGCAATCATGATCCTGGCTAAGCAACAAAGCGCGCGGGTAGAGAGCGCGAGACAATGAAGGAGCAGGTGGGAGAAGGTTGAAAAGACACAGGCTCATGAGGAGACCAGCGCCATTTCAAATGTGAAAGGCACCTCCAATTAACTCGTACATAAACTGCCTCTGAATTGAAAAAGAGAAGAAAGGGCAAAATCTAATTTGTCTCTGTAAAGGAAATGCTATTTGCCCACAAATGGGAGAAATTAATTTTAAGAGCTCTTTGGATGAAGAGGCTGGAGAAGGCATTGCTCTGGCAAGACCAACCCTATCAGGCGCGCATGTGGAAGTTACATTTAATATCTTTCACTTCAGAACTCTATCAACGGAAGGACAGACTATGCTAATTTAGATGAGAGTGTGGGATAAAAGAAAGAGATGCTATTACATTTTGCAAAGGGGACGCTTAACAGGTCAGGGAAGAAGGTCGTATGAAATATAGAACAAGCACAGGCTGCCATTCAAGGGATGAGCGAGAATACCTTCCGAAAGCATGTCCGTGGATTGCCTGTTAAAACGAAGATATGCCTGTCCAGTTTCGCAGGGTTTTATATGGTGCCAGCAGCCATATTTTGGATGCTTGGTACTGCCAGACAATACATTTGATATTTACATGTCCCATGGTTACACTGGCTGGATCATACAGTGAGTCCATCTCGCCTTCCATCCCCCAAGTTTGTTAAACTGAGTACCATTACATGTAGTGACAGTAACACTTTTATTACATTGGTTAAAAGTGACAGAACGCTGGTTATCAAGCGCTAAATTCAAATCTGGCTATTAATGTGATTGTGATATGTGCCATTTGTTACTACCCGTGTACTTGCTCTGTATTGAAAATAACTCTCAGGAGACGGCTTGGCAAAGCCAGTGTCGTGCTAATGAAGCCTGTGGCCATCTACTCCAGTCCCCAACGTCTCAGACATTAATTGCTGAGGGCCAGGCTGCTGTCCAATCACTAGTGCATGCACCTGAACCAGACACAGACCAAAGGTCTTTCTCGGTGTTTGAAGGAGAAAACCGGTCTCCTGGTGTGCCCGAAGCGAGGGACTCACCTGTTCCAGAAGAATAGCATAGATGTACAGTTAGATGTGTTGCATGTCGTGTGTCAGGAGTGACCTTCACCCCATGGGTCGGTGTGGCTAGTAAAATCAGATGGAATAATTGTGCGGTAACTGCATTTATTGACACCTTCATTCTGCATCTTTTAGTGAACAAGGGCTGTGGCACAATTGCTGCTGTGCACGCGCCCTGCTCGCACATGCTTCATGGGTTAGTGCTTTTCATGCTATGATAGCAGACTTTTCTCATATATAGAGGGACAACGTACATCTTGGCACAAAATGTGCACAAATATTTGTTGTTTGTTTTTATCAGCTTGGGGAAGTCGCACCATAGTATGTGTTACTCCTTCTTAAGATCCCTTGCAAGCTATCACGTTTTTGGCATTATATGTATATATGGGGTACTTATATTGCACGAACCCAATCAAAAAGCAGCGGAGCTCTGCCTGCTCGGAAGATACACGATTAGTTAAACTCAAAAAACTCAAATGAAGCTTTGATTAATGTCTTTTTTGTTTGGGTCTGAATGTGTACTCCCGCCCCATTGGTATTACTGTGGAATCCCCACTATTAGATGATCTTGCGCGCTTTCTGGAATCCCTTCCTATTAACTACAAGATAGTGCTGGGCGGGGATTTTAACTGCCACTTTGAGCCCTTGGAAGGCTTAAAGGAAGGTGCACTTACGGCAGAAGATGATCTCTGGGGTGTCCCCCCCTGCCAATCCCCATACGCTAAATCCTGGTCCCCCTTGGCTGTGCAAATCATGTCCCTAACACTTAATTTCTCTCTAAGGGCATGTAACGGACGCACTATCTCTGATACCCCTTCTGCATGCACGTTTAACAGGAAGAACCATGAATCCAGGCTGGACTATATTTTTGTAGACATTAGCCTATGGCCAAAGGTCCTGGACTTTAAAGTCACTGATAGATCGGACAGTGACCACAATGCACTTATAATGGAGATGGTGCATCCTGTGGCTGCCGTGCGATCTTCCTCTGTTGAGCTTGGTCATGATCCTGGGAACCTGGTACTTAGCTCAAACAGACGCAGGGTCAAGTGGGGGAAACTGGAGAACTCAGAGGAGTCCATAAGTAACATCTACAGGATAGCACTCCCAAAGCTACAAGAACTGGATTTGCTAATTATGCAGCCTAAAGATCTGCATTTTAACGAAAAGCTGGCCTTAATCCATGACGACCTAGTGGGTGCACTGGGTGAGGTTTTCTACCCAGTGTTACCGCAGAGGAAAAATAAAACACGTACCCCAACATGGTATAATTCATCCTGTAGAAAGATTAAGACAGAATTACTAAATACAGTCAAAATAGGTATGGATAAAACTAAAATTTCTGAGCTTAGACGAAACTACAGGAGAGCTATGGCAGTGGCACGGTCAGAATGGGATTGGAACAGATGGCAGGATCTCACATTCGCACTTGAAACAAGGGATATGAGAAAATTTTGGTCTCTGGTAAATGCCGGCACGGCAGAACCCAAAGCTGCAGTGGAGTCAAACATTGCAGCATCCATATGGGAGGCCCAT
Organism: Triturus cristatus; assembly: GCF_964204655.1. Lineage (NCBI taxonomy): Eukaryota > Metazoa > Chordata > Amphibia > Caudata > Salamandridae > Triturus > Triturus cristatus. The sequence goes on from NC_140593.1 coordinate 264,463,222, forward strand.
TTTGGACAGCTTTATCAAGAACCGCTTCGATGCGATGATGAGGGGTATGTGGCTCCTACAATTGCCCATGACCCCACATCTGATCTGGAATTCACTCTTGTCGAGGTGGTTAATGCAATCGGGGGTTTGGCGAAGGGCAAGGCACCGGGTCTTGATAGGTTGCCTGGCGACCTCTTTCGTCTTCATCCAGACATTTGGGGTCCTTATTTCCTCATACTTTTCAATTCCATTCTGGGTGGGATGGAGATTCCCTGTACTTGGCTGGGGGCGGAGATAGTTCCAATTTTTAAAAAGGGCTCTCCTCTTCTCCCAGCCAACTACAGGCCAATAAGTCTCATAGATGTCCCTCAAAAATTATATTCTCGCCTCCTCTTGAACCACCTCTCGGAGTGGATGGAGGACAATAAAATTCTTAGTCCTCTTCAGGCTGGCTTCAGGAAAAAAACGTCCACCATGGACCAGATCTTCCGCCTCGTTCTCCTTTATTGGAAAACTGTAACCATCGAGAGGGGAAGGCTGTACATGGTGTTCGTGGACCTGAGGTCAGCATTCGACCTAGTTCCCAGGAAAAAATTATGGCAGACCTTAAAGGAGTTAGGCGTTCCGACCCATATATTAAATGCCATTATCAGGCTCCATGAGAATAACTACACACAGGTCAGGCATGGGAGGTTGGGAGCACTATCATCAAAATTCCCGGTCCTCATAGGGGTCAGGCAGGGCTGTGTCCTTGCACCAACCCTGTTCTGTCTTTATGTCAACAGTGTCATAGCACATCTTGACACTGTTGTCGACAATGATGCCCCCTGTTTGGGCAGCAGGAGGGTACCCGCCATCATGTTTGCAGATGACACCCTCCTGCTGTCAAAATCTCCGATGGGGATCCAACGGATCCTAGATGGATTTGGCCTTTTCTGTAAGCAACATGGTCTAGAAATTAATACAGAAAAGACCAAGTTTATGATATTTAATCCATCATCTAAAACCAGACCTAATCCTTCTCTGAGCACTGAAAGATTGGAGAGGGTGAATACCTTCCAGTATCTGGGGGTAACTCTCCATGAGAATTTATCTTGGGAACCTCAGGTGACTAGAAGTCGGCTCAAGCTTTCTCAACTGTCAGGGGGAATTCTGAAAGTGGCAAATTCCTCTACATACAAACCTATCAGTCCGGCAGTTGAGATGTATAAGACGCAAGCAAGAGCAGCCGCATCCTATGGTGGAGAACTTTGGGGACACAAAGCGGGTCTAGGAATTGTAAAAGTAGAGAACAATTTCATAAGGCGCCTTTTGGCCCTCCCTTGTGGCACACCCCTTCTCCCCCTAAGATTAGACTTGGGTCTACCCTCCATAAGAGAAGACCTGGAATTAATGCCACTGAGATTCTGGCATAGGCTTTGGTCCACCGCTGAGCTCGAACACTACAGGCAAGAGCTTGCCCATGTCATGAATTATAATTTCTGTGATAAAATCCCGTGGCTGGTTTTTATAAAGAAAGAACTTTACCGACTAGGTCTTCACGAACTATGGGATTCCCCGGAACAAGGCTGTTTCAAGGTGTCACGCAAACACCTTGTGGGTATTTATAGGGAAAAAAGTTTTGCCTCCCTTGTTTCTGCCACCAATAAAGGTATTTTGACTGTTAGATTTTTGGATTTTAAGGATTTATACCAATTCGAAGGGTTTATGGACATAATTTTCCCCATACTAGCTAGAAAATTGTTTATCCAATGGAGGCTAGGGACTCTTCCCATTAAAACATTTACTTACAACTGGACAAAAAGGACGGATAAAATCTGCCCAGGTTGTTGCATTTATGATGAGGAAGAACCCCATATTATGTTTTTCTGTCCTGCATACAATCGACCCAGAAAATACTGGTTAGCTCCTCTATGCAGAAACTTGGGCTTAAGGAGCTATCTCCATTCCCTTAGAATATTGAAAACGAGCACGGCACCCCACATAGTATTTGCAGTTGCTAAATTTTTAATGGCCATGTGGCAGTTAAGGTCAAAATATCTTAAAGACTGATCCTTTTGGCTATGATTCTTAACGCCTTTCGCAATCGGAAATTCTTTTTATACTATGATGGTTTTATGTATTTTACTATGTTCTTAAACTAATGTGGATGCATTTTAATGATATTGTTTTTGCATCTTTTATGGCCAAATTGGCCGAAATAAAGAATTTGATTGATTGATTGATTGGTACTTATATTGCACGAACCCAATCAAAAAGCAGCGGAGCTCTGCCTGCTCGGAAGATACACGATTAGTTAAACTCAAAAAACTCAAATGAAGCTTTGATTAATGTCTTTTTTGTTTGGGTCTGAATTTTAATCTAGCCAATTAAACTACACTACACTACAACCCGTTCCTTCCTCTCCAATTTCCAATCTCTTCAGTGTTGCAATAAAAGGATTTGAGCTACCATTTCTGTCTCCTAAAATTAAGAGTTTAGGATCGTGATTTTTCTTGAATCAAATCTATGTTTAATGTGTGTTTGCGTCAATGGAATTTAAACAAAAAGTATGATATATTTAGCTGACACTCTAATGTATCTGCTATTTACTGCCTTTGGCAGTACTGTTAATATATTTAATACTTGTCTTTCATAGAGTGCTATACACCGCACAGGCATCTTTTCTAAACGTCTGTAAATAACAAGTGCTACTGCTGCCGAGTTGAATCATGCTTCTGCTGACACTGGAAGGATGACATGCTGAGTCATCCGAGCTGGATCTGAACCCTGATCTGCAGCTCGCCACATATTTCTGATGTCAGCGATTACCTTTTAATTGGCTGCGACCAGCATATGTTGTTTGGGACCCTCGGCTGCTATTTCGTGAACCCAGTGTATTTCTGTTTTTTCTGGGTGATTCAGTTTTTCCCTCAGCAAGAGCCTGATGCATAGCGTAGCTAGAATGTCAGGCAATCTGTTTAATTAGCAATCAGTTACATATTTCATTACTGCATCTGCAATTAGTGATATGGTCCTTGAGAAAACCCGGGTAGCAAAATAAATTGCAGCGTTACTCGGATGGAATTGACACCAGTGTGATTTGCTGTGCACTCCAGCACGGAGAACATAACCGAAATCCATGGGCAGCAAATAACCGCTTCCCACTAGTAAATGTCACATTTTATAATGGGTAGTGAAAGGAAATTGGTGCAAATTTTGAATTATGGGTCGTTCTAAAGTTATATTTTAGAAAAGCAGGGTGTGGTGTTACACATCATAAAACAAGAACATCGAGTCCAACCTTTAAAAGCAACATATTTACCATTGGGAAGTCTTCTACGTTGCAATAGATTACATCATTTATTTAGTTTATGTTTTTTTAATTTCTTGAATAGAAGTAACCATGTGTGGTCTTTGCTCACACCAAAAAGCATTTCAGGCTGCAATGGGCCATTCCCTCTCACCTCAAGAACATACACAGCCTCTTGGAGAGGAAGTGTCCTAACGGCCTGAGCTGCCGTCTTTGGAGCTGAGGAACCAGGTTTGAGTCTCAGCTCAATATCCTGGGATTCAGAGCAAATCGATTCATCTCCCTGTGCCTATCAAAACATGTGTTATTGTAGCTAATACTCATGTAAAGCACTCAATAGCTTTGGGTCACGAGTGCTGTATTAAATTGCAACAAAGAAATTTAAATGTTTAGCTTTTAACCTAAACAAATCATGTGTTGGAGACCTAATCCCTGCCTGGTCATACATGATGGAGCCTGGCTCACTATCCTCTACCAGAGAAAACAGGCTGTTGACCCCTGCCACCTCTTCCAGAAGGTTCTCAGCCGAATAATTGAGAATTTCTGTGCAAAGGTAATCAGCCACATTCTGATTCCTATAGTCATTCTTGAAGCTTGATCTCAGGATTGCTGGACTCAAGCTTAAAAAACTGTCTTGGTTATACATGTGTGTACAGGGACGGGTTTAGAGCTGGTGGTGCCTGGTGTGACAATCTTTTTTGACACCACTCCTCCCCATGAACTCCTCCTCGGATTCCCTCACTACCACCTGGCACAAGTGCCCCTCATTTGTCTATAGCCTCCTTTCACATACATTTAATTTATTTTAAAATGCTGACAAAAGCTGACTTTAGTAATCCACTCAGCTATCCACATAAAATACAGATCTGTTCTTTGCAGCAAACATATTAACCCTCTGCACTTTATGGCGACAAAACTACCACTAGACAAAACTCTGATCTTTCTATCTAGCAGGAACATCAATCACAAGAGTTACTTTGACATTTTATTGGTGCCTGAAAGTTGCACTCACAGGAAGGATGCATCAAGTGCTTTGAATCGTAAGTTATTGCCAAACACAGCACTTGCCTGAGGTCAGTGCCCACCCTCCAGGTCAACACCTAGCGCAGCTGAACCTGTCACCCCAGCTCCGGACTGGGACCCGAAACCAGCCCTGGCAAACTGCTCGGCCGTCCCCCTTGAGGGGCTGAGGGGGTACGGCCGAGCTGTTTGCAAGGGCCGGTTTCGTCCGATTTTGTTACCGCGGGCTGAAATTCCAGGCCCCCGGTAACAAAACCGGCACCCCAGGGGCCCAAAACTGGCCCCCACCCTGGCGGCCCACTGGGGAAACTCCCGGTGCCCGCTACTGCCAGTCCGGCCCTGTGTCACACTGTCCTAAAGCTCACCCTGTTTGTGTAAGATGTATTGCTTTCCACCAAATGTTTGTGGATTAGACATCAGGGCAGAGTTTAGTTTGATGTGCAGAGTGAGCACGATTTTGATGTCAGAGAGCACGGTTTAGTTTGCCATGCCCAGTGCACAGTTTATCTTGCCATGCACAGGAAGAACAGTTTATATTGCAAAGCACAGTGAACACAATTTAGTATGCCATGCACAGTGAGCACAGTTTAGTTTGACGTGCAGAGTAAGCACCATTTCGTTTGCCATGCAAAGGGAGCACTGTTTAGTTTGCAGTGCTCAGTGAGCACAGTTTACTCTGCTGTGTACATTGAGAAGTTTAGATTGCCATGAACAGTGAGTGCAGTTTAGATTGCCATGCACAGTGAGCTCAGTTTAAATTGCCTTGCACAGTGAGCTCAGTTAAGATTGCATTGCACAGTGAGCACAATTTAGTTTGATGTGCAGAGTAAGCACAGTTTAGTTTGCAGTGCTCAGTAAGCACAGTTTATTTTGCAGTGCAGTGAGCACAGTTTAGCTTGCCATGCACAGTGCATGGTTTACCTTGCCATGCACAAGAAGAACAGCTTATCTTACCATGCACAGTGAACACAATTTAGTTTGCTATGCACAGTGAGCACAGTTTAGTTTGACGTGCAGAGTAAGCACAGTTTTGTTTGCCATGCAAAGGGAGCACTGTTTAGTTTGCAGTGCTCAGTGAGCAGAGATTACTCTGCAGTGCACAGTGAGCACAGTTTAGATTGCCATGAAAAGTGAGTGCAGTTTAGATTGCCATGCACAGTGAGCTCAGTTTAGATTGTCATGCACAGTAACCTCAGTTTAGATTGCCATGCACAGTAAGCACAGTTTAGATTGCCATACAGTGAGCACAGTTTAGTTTGCACGATAATAAATAAACAATACCTCCTTGTTAATTTCCCCCCCTGAATAATCACTTAATAAGGCTGCTGCACCTCTCAGACACACCCAGTTCTCTTTCCAAATTTGAAAAGCCCACCCCACCCCTCATGACCTCCTGCTTTAGTTGTGTCTTGTAGACACACAGGAGGTCGCAACTTAGTTGCAGCTATAACACAGTTTTCATTCCCTGGCAGCACGCCGAATTTGGAGATTGAAAGGGCAGGGTTAAAGATAAAGGGGGTCTCTTAGAAGGTGGCTTCCTCCATTCAGGTTTCCAGAAGAGCTTCCACTCTTTCTTCTTATTCCATGGCAGTGGGTCACTTTCAGAAATGGTGTACCACTAAGCGCTTAGTCCCACAGTCAGTTGAGATGATAAAGGTGCTAGATTTCTTGTCGGATGTTTTTTCTCTGGGATTAAAGGTTTACACTCTTTAGATTCAATGGGCAGTCATTAGGGCTTTCTAGATGTCTTGGGGTAATTTACAAGACACAGATGGGCCTGTCCAGAGGCTTTTTAAGGGGTTTCTGAATCTCAAACCTCCATTTAGGCTGGTGTGCCCATCTTGGGATCTTTCTTTAGTCCTGGAGGTGTTGCAGAAGTCTCCTTTTTAACCTCTTGAGAAGGTGGATTTGACATTACTTACCTTGAAATCTTTCGTCCTCTTGCAATTGCTTCATTGAGGAAGCGAGGGGATTAGGTTCCTTATTAGTAAGGCATCCTTTCTTGAGGGTATTCGAGGGCAGGGTCATTTTACGTCCTGATCCTTTGTTTATCCCAAAGGTAAATTCAGTATTTCACAGAGAGCAGGAGGTTATTTTACCAGTGTCTCATCCTAATCCTTCTTCCCTGGAGGAGGTGAAGTTACATTCCTTGGATTTCAATGGGTCGCGGGGGTTAGTCTGCTTTATTCGTATAAAATTAGGGGTTTTGGTTTCAGGATTTCCTATTTGTTTGTGAATTGTGGGACTGCTAAGAAGGGTTCTAAACATTCCATAGATATTAAATAACCTGAACATTCAGGTTAAAAGAACCTAACCTGGGGGTGTCCGAAGGACAATTGGTTCCCGAAGAACACCCAAAAAAAAGAGAAAGAAAGGGGCAGAACTCTTCCTTTCTTGAGTCCCCTCACTCACCAGGGTTTCCCCACGGTGACATGCTTCATCATTGGGGTCCTCTCAGTCCTCTACGGGCTGAGGCGTGCTGCGACTTGCGGATTACGTAGGAGCACTCAAAACAAATTATGTGTGGTGCAAGTGTAGTGATATGGAGTGGGACAAAATGAATTAAAATAATCAACTAGTGGGCCAAATATATTTTATTCTTGCTCCTAGCTAATTGGTTAAAAAAAGGGGGGGGTAATACGCTAAAATAACCTACTTATAATGGGTAAGTGTACTTAGCATATGGTCAACTAGTTTCAAGCTTCCCCAGCTCTTCTTCAGGACTACACTGGGACCAGCCCAGTGCAAATACCACTCCTAGTAGACCTAATTCCGGTGAAAAAACAAGTGAAAAACGCTGCGGCTAATAAGCATGCGTTAGGGATAATACATACGTAAGTATACGCCTGGCAATGTCTGTAGGGTATAAAAATACAAAAGTTAAAGGGAAAAAGATAATATGCAATGTGAATAAAATCAATAGCGATTACACTATACACCAGTGTTGGAACACTCATTTTCTCTTTGTTCTTATTGTGCCACTGTGTTATTATCCAGGAAAATACATCCTTCATGCAGGCGTTTTGCTATAATGTGAATAAAAGGTATCTATGAATGCACACAGTGCACATACAACAAAACATACGTCTGTCACAACAAAAAGCACACATAAGACTAACATATGCACAACAATACATACATCTTAAGAAGCAATACCATGCCTCATGGGAAAGAAAAAAATGCGATCTCCGTTACGTTGGGGGAGAAGTTTTAGTCTTCCCCCGGGGGCGTTTCCACTTACTTGTACGTTGAAGACCACACTCTGGCACACCTACTAGAGACCAACCTTGCGGACCGCATACTGTGTGGTTCCGGGTGAGGTGCTTGTTATCTACGAGTATTATGGTGAAAAGTAAGAAAGGACTTCCCGGCGGAGGTCCTTTGCGGGGCGGCCATGTTGGCAAAGGAAGATGTAGTTCTTCGGTAAATGTGCGAAATCATAAAAACCTAATCAAATTATTACTCACTCCAGGGGATGGCGAGGTAGCCGTCATTATAAAGTATATAAGTTGGCCCTAAGTACTGGGTATCCAAACATTATTTGTAAAAAAACCGTTGTTAGAGATAAATTCCGCCATGATGGAACAGGGAGAGTGCGAATGACTGTTCCTGTTCACACTTGTCAACGACCAGAATAGGGGGCCCGGTACGCGCCGTACCCCCCCCTCTTTTTAGGAAGAGGAAAGAACCCCCCAAGAGGAAAAAACAGACGAGGTCAGCAAGTACAATGGGCCCAGCCACTGGAAACAGTGAGGAGTCACACACGGAGCATGGGCCCACCGAATATGCCCTCGACGAGCAGCAACCAAGCCTTGTAGTAAATCTATTCAACCTAACTTTGACACCTATCCAAAAAAATGTATTAGAAAAAGGATTAGGTTTTGTTCCAACAGCAACGTTGGACAAATTCAAATTGATCTGCGAATTGAAAGAATTTATTCGCAGGATTAAGTTGGAAGTTTATTTCAAAGACAAAGAACAAAACCCCACAACCAAGACGGACACTGGATTACACAAAAAATCGAACTTCACACCTCCACCAAATACCCTTCCCATTGAATTACTAGCATTTGAAAAAGCAGTAATGAAGGAATTTACAGAGATGGACCCGAGATCCATAAGGGTATTCCACAACACAAGTAAAAGTGAACAAGAGGCAATCCATCAACTCTCAAGTGAAAAAAATCTCACTATCAAACCAGCCGATAAAGGTGGAGCAATAGTCCTACAAAACACATCTGATTACCAGACAGAGTGTCTTCGGCTGTTGGATGACACAAGAAACTATCTAGCTATACCAAATGACCCCACTGAACGGTTACGGATAGAGATCGCAAGCCTGGTTGAAGAATCTCTCATCAATGACTGGATAAGTAAGAAAGAAGCAGATTTTCTGGAAAACAAGAAACCCGTTATTCCTTATTTTTATACCATCCCAAAAATACATAAGTCCTTGGTTACACCTCCCGGCAGACCTATAGTATCAGGGATTGGATCAATTTTGGAACCTTTGTCGAAATTTGCAGACGCATTCTTAAGACCGTTAGTCCAAGCAACCGACACATACTTACAAGATACTAAAGCTGTCCTGTGTTTGATTCAGAATCTTGATTTCAACCCCATAACCAGCATATTGATCAGTCTGGATGTGGAAAGCTTATACACCAGTTTACCACACAAAGACACGCTAGATATTTTGGAGGAAGTTCTCTTTGAAAACAATTGGACAGTGAGGCATGATGGCGGCAGCGTGAGCGGGCGCTGACTGAGCGCACTCCTGCGGCCCTGCGTGATATGAGCGAAAATATGCCGGCCGATTTTAGAGCAAATAAATCTCTGGATCTGGATGTATGAAATTCGAAATTCGAAATTCGAAAACTGAAGCTTAAAATCCATCCTAAACTTATTTTTTTTCTCTGAGATGGACATTTTCCTTGGTGCACTACGGATGGAAGCATATCCGATTCTCTGATCACCTGTCAGCCGCCCACCCACCCGCCCGCCCGCTACCCGATGGACAGTTCAGACTCGGACTCGGATTCAGGCATGAAATTGGATATGGATTAACTGGTGAGGAGCGGGGGGCACAGTGCAGCGTTCGTCGGTGTTTGCTGACGTTTGGTGGCAGGCTTTTTTTTTTTTTTTTAAACGGCGATGCTCGGGGAACATTGTATAATGCTCCTTGCTCTGTTACTATGCAAAATGACAACAAATGAGAAACGAGGAGAGAGGTTGCTTCTTACTCCGTTTTGAGGGTATTGTGCAACGTGCAGTAAAAGACGATAAAGAAAAGACTTTTAATTCTTTAAAATTCACAGCCTGACACAGAGAGCTTGAACAATACTTAAATGTGTCATAAACAATTTGTTACAGCTCGTAACTCACAATTAAACACAGACGCTGAAGTTAAAAAGCCAAGCTCTCTGCTCACCCCCGTTTGACCTCGCTGCTTGGCTCAAGTGGTTCAGAGTCTGCTCGGAAAGGGAGGCTCTGCTTTCAGCCTCGTCTCCATGGTCAATCACCTGTCTAGAGATTTCCACGGAGGTTTTAAGTGGTGGGATGCTAAAAAAAAAAACGGGCACTACTTTTAAAGAGATATAACCTACAATGCTAGGGGGACCTCAGTGGAAAATCCAGGTGCAGAGCATTAGGTGCCTAAGGGTGTCCGGACAGAAGCGGACGGTGGGGAGGGACACCAAAATTGCCGTGTTATGTGCCACGAGGCCCGCAGTCGGGATTAAGGCGACTATTAAGTGTGTACAAGGCATTAGGTGGCGGGCACAAACGAAATGGACAAAACAGACTAATCAAAATCTCGAGGGCACTACAAGCAGAATCAAGCCTATGCCTATGCCTATGCCTATGTGTAATGGTAACGACAAAATACAGGAGCGGCATATTACACTGTGCATCCGGAGTGAGCCAGCCGTATTTAACCTGACATATCCAGGGCAGGTATCAACCACTCTGCAATCAGCTCAGAATATTGCAAGTGAGGAGAGCGAGAAGTCCAAGAAGACCGGGCACGCTACAAGGCGAGAAGAGATAGGGACTGAGGTAGGGAAAATGAATGAGACCGCCGCAGAGAAAGTGGGGAACGAACTAAGGGAGTTACGGGACCAAAATGTGGTGCATGCCCTATCTATGGTGCGATTGAACACCCCGGGGGCATGAGCGCCCAAGGGGCAGAGGAACTTGAAGTTGAAGTTGAAGCTGAGCCTAATGGTAAAATTCAAGATGCATTAGAGGCAGATAATATGGATGATGCTATTGATGATGCTAATATGAATATGAATGTTCACATATCTAAGCTGACGCAGCCATTGCAGCCAATGCAGCAACGACGAGAGACTAGAGGAACTAAAGCCAAAGAAGTCAAAAACAAAGACCAAGTACAAGACAGGGATAAAGACAAAGGGAAAGATAGAGAAAAGGACAAGGCAAAGGAGAAGGAGAAGGAGAAGGAGAAGGAGAAGAATGAGAAAGGCAACAAGAGAGGCCCAGAGAAAGAGAAGAATAAAGAGAAAGAGATAGATAAGGATAAATTATTAATGATGAGCTGCAGAGAGCAACAGGGGGACTATGAAAAACCTAAAGGCTATAAATACGCAGCCAATACTGTAGAATTAGAGAAAAAGAAAGGAAAAAGCAAGGAGCGATACAAGGAAAAGGAGAAGGATATTGAAGATACAGAAGAGATGGAACTATTGATGAAAAAAGCAAAACGGTTACAAGCCATTAAAGATCTGAAAGCAAATGCAAAAGCGTCTTCGACAGGGAAGCAAACAACTTTGCAGCCAAGCATACGGAATATCTTCAGCCCACTACCCAAAGGGTCAAGCAGTGTACTAACAGTCCAAGAATCAACGATACAGAATGGAGGAAATCAAAAACATACTCTGGGGATGAACACTCATGGAATTCTGAATTCCCCCTCAGATATAGGGCCTTCGCCGGAAACAGCTTTATACTTACCATCACATTCAGAAGAATCTGACGCAGATATTTATGAAACGGGTATTTCGACTTCCAGTGACACAAGCGAAGTTAACAAAGGCCAAGACCAAGATCAAGGTGTCTCAACTCAAGATATATCCAGCTGTTCGGGTATAAGGAAATCGAGCGATCCTGGGCAAGGAAGTACGCCAAGGAGAAAACTTGAAACAAGAAAAATAAGGAATAAAAGACTAAATAAATCTACTTACGAAGAAACGATCGATCAAGGAAGCGATCCTGAACCTAGTAATCCTCGGAAAACCGCAAAACCCCAAAAATCAAAGGGAAAAATAGCGGCCCAAGAAAACGGTGTAGACTCAACTGGGGTCATCACTGATTATGATGTAGCAGCAGAAACAGACGAGCCGTCTCTGAGAGATATATTAAGCTCAATTAGGAAACTTCATAAAGATGTTAAAACGGATACTCAAAGAAATCATTTAGCTATCCAAAAGTTACAAGGTGCTGTAAACAAGGTGGGCAGCACATGTCTAGAGATTTCTGAAAGAATGGTGTCAGTTGAAACACGAATTGACCACCTAGAGAATGATGTTGTTTATCTACAAAGGCAAGAAAAGAAGCAAGAAGGCATTATACAGGACTTACTGACAGGTTGAGGATCAGGAGAACAGATCAAGACGAAATAACTTGCGATTTTTAGGGCTTCCTGAGGGCGTTGAAGACAATGACCCAAGGGGGTATGTAATTAGACTTCTTAAATCAGCCCTCCCTGAATTAAAAAACTGGGAACTAGAGAGAGAAGTCCAACGAGCCCATCGGTTCCCCCTTACTCAATCCAGGAAAACACTGAATCAATCTAAATTTCCAAGGGCAATGCTGGTGTTCTTTGGAAATTTTTTACTCCGAGAATCTATCTACGACTTAGCCCGCCCTACAAGCAAGAGAGAATACAATGGCACTGTCTTTTTTGTTCGACCAGATTTTGCTCATGCGACTGTTGAAAGGAGGTGGAGGCTGAGGCAGCTTTTTTCCCCTTTTGAGCAAACTGGCGCAAAGGTTTTCCTACAGAACCCTGCCAGATTGAAGATAATTTTTAGGGGCTCAACCCGCAGCTTTACGAGCGAAATACAGGCCGAACAATATCTTAAAGAAATCTCAGAGACTGTAAAGAAGAATGCCGGTAAATGATCAAGAGGGAAAAAAGAAAAAAAAAAAATACACGCAGGGCTGGAGGGGCAGTTGCACTGAGGCGCCGTGATCAATCGACGCCCACACCTGGATCCGACTGGATCAAGGATGCCTCAAGGGGGGATGCTTCAAGGGGTGGTAAGGGAGGGGGAGGGGTGGGTGGGTCTCCGGGGGAGAAAAGGGGGGGTAAAATCATCATCAGAGAAAGAAAGGGAACAGAAATGGAGGGAAAAAAAGAAAAATGATGCACATAGTCACAATTAATGTATGTGGTTTAAATGATGCAAGAAAAAGAAGAGAATTGAAAGAATATTTCAGAACACTGCAAGCTGATTTAATCTGTGTTCAGGAGACGCACATAGAGATCTCGCAAAAATATTTATTGGAACAACTGGGGTATAAAGTACTGACTTGTACGACTCAGGGCACTAGAACACGCGGGGTTGCAATATTAGCACGTGGAAAAAAGATTACATTAAAAAAACAACAGGCAGATAGACATGGTCGCTGGGTTTTAGCGGATTGCCAAATTCAAAATTTTAATTTTACTCTATGCTCTATCTATGCACCAATAGTTGATGACCCTGAAACTTTCATTCATATAAATTCTCAATTGCCCAATTGGCCTCTCCCCATAATACTATGTGGCAATTTAAATATAAATGGCCTCAATGGGTTGTGGAAAGAAAATCCTGCAAGATTTATTGGTAAAAAGAAGAAAACCCACAGAGCGCTAATACAGCTCATGCAGGACAATGGGCTGATCGATATTTGGGAACATATAAAAGGAGGGGGAGGCTGCACATACTATTCTGCCCCCCATAAAACTCTAGCCCGGCTAGATTATTTTTTTATTTCCCCCTCGATGATACCGATGGTGAAAATTAAAAAAATGCCTAGATTGATGTCAGATCACAACCTGCTCTCCATGGAGATCTCTATACCATACTCACAGAACAGAATAAATAGCTGGACCTTTGAAAGAGCTTTGCTACTGGATGTAAATTATGTTACCTACATGGAAATTTGGCTAAAAGAATTTCTGGAAAACAATAGGGGCACAGCATCACCGCAAATAGTATGGGATACTATGAAGGCAGGTATTAGGGGGGAAACCTTAAGTTACTCTCTTAGACGGAGTAAGCGGGAAAAAGAAACCTTAGAGAAAAAGATAAATCTAGTAGCAAAGCTAGAGGAAGAACTGGTAAGAAGTATAAGAGAGAAAGAGGATGTGACAAAAGTAATGAAAAAACTAGCCTTGGCTAAAGCAGCAGTGGGTGAAGTATATGCTGAAAAGGCAGCTGGTAAATATTTGGCCAGGAGGGAAGAGCAGCATGAATATAGCGAACAGGTAGGACGAATCCTAGCGATTAGAACCCGGCAGGCTGCCACTCAGGGGCAGATAACAGAAATGACTACGGAGGCAGGAACAATAGTAAAAACACCAAAGGAAATCTGTGCTGTATTTCAGAATTTTTATAAGAAATTATACAGTCAGAATAATGGGGATCCAGATCTAGCGAAAATTGACGAATATTTAAACTCTGCCTCCCTAGATAAGCTTACAGAGGAGGATAATAACTCCCTCGAGATCAACTTTACCCCAGAAGAAGTACAAAGAGCTTTTAAGGATCTCCCATCAGGAAAAGCAGTGGGACCCGATTTTATACCGTTAGAATTCTATAAAAAGTTCTATTTAATCTTAGAAGCAGACATTAATCGACTCATGGTTCTAATACAGAATGGTGCTGCACCTCCGGAGTCTTGGGGAGAAGCTTTAATGGTAGTGTTTCTAAAAAAGAATAAATGCCCTACGGATCCTGGGTCATATAGACCAATTAGCTTAATGAATAGTGACACTAAGGTCTATTCTAAAATCCTGGCAAACAGGCTTAGCTTGGTAATTGGTAAGATAGTCTCACCCTGGCAGCACGGCTTTATACCAGGGAGGGGCACTGCCGATCACATCAGAAGGGTCTTCGCGCTGCTGGATGGTACTAATGTCTCACGAGACCCTATGTCCTTAATATTACTGGACGCTGAAAAAGCTTTCGATAGGGTCTCGTGGGACTTTCTTTGGGCAACAATGTATAAATATAATTTTGGGAAATTATGTGTAGGAGCATTAAAAGCCCTTTATAGAAGCCCGAGCATCAGTCTGAGAGTGGGAGGGGAGCTGAGCGAGGCAATAAAAATCGAGCGTGGAACTAGGCAAGGATGCCCCTGTTCCCCTCTACTATTCGCCTGTTATATAGACTCATTTATTAGACACATAGAAAAAAATAAAAACATTTGTCCAATAGTGCTGAATGGATATGAGACTAAAATATTGGGCTACGCAGATGATTTAGCAATTACATCATCAATACCAATAATAGCGATAGGGGAAATCGAGAATGAGGCAAAAAAATATGGACCTCTATCAGGGTATAAATTAAATCAAGGAAAAACACAAATAGTGGTAAATCAATTTGCTCCGATTAACGATGAGAGAGTTGTAGAGTCCGCGGTTTATTTGGGAGTTACTATTACATCTGACCTATCTCAGGTTGTGGAGGAAAATCTGACCCCAGTAATCAAAAAGGCAAAATTAGACTTAGATAGGATGGACAATTTACGTTTAACAATCATCGGTCGCTGCAATGTTATAAAGATGGTGTTTTTGCCTAAAATTCTATATTTATTCCGTACAATTCCTTTATCATTTTCTAACAATTGGTTTAAGGAAATAGAGGGGATTTGTAATCGCTTTATATGGGCTAAGGGCAGAACTCGTAGAGCCATAAAGAGGTTGGCACTCTCTAAAGACCGGGGGGGCCTTGCAGTACCTGACTTTAAGGCATATTATTTTGCGTCAGTCCTTCAGTATTGTAAAGGACTTCTCTGCGGGAATACGAAAGACATCTGGAGGGGTAGGGTTGGCATTCCGGATATATATGAGCTCTTGATTTGGGACTCTAATAAGGGACTTCTCACATTCAAGGAACTAAACTACTATAAAAGAACAAAATTTAAGCTGTTGGGGGCAGTCATATCGGTTTGGTCAATGATCCGGAAGAAAATTAAATTAGGGAGAATGAACTTCTATACCCCTTTATATATGAATGAACTCCTCCCAGAAGTATTCCATGATCAAGTGATGAGGCGCTGGGATAATCTTGGGGTTAGTACAATCGGCGATATCACGGATCAGTCAGGGTTAATTTCATTTGAGAGGGCACAACAGCTATATAACTTGGATCGGAGAGATTTTTTTAAATACTTACAGATAAGATCAGTTTTGCAGAGGAAACAGGCAGGTAACTGTAAGTATGCTAGGGTAGATCTGATGGAAATTGTTCAAGATGATGAGGGATGTTCAATCTCTCAACTCTATGGTGCATTGTGCGAGTATAATGAGGATGATAGAGGAAAGGTATTTGATAAATGGAGAACTAAACTAGATTTAGCCGGGAATGAGGGCGAAAAATCACTTCGGTTTGGAAATTCTATCCTGAAGGTTGCAAACCTGCAAGCACAATACTTTAAGACTTTACATGAACTATATTATACACCACATAGAATAGCTCGTTGAGGTGGTACTATTGGGATCTTCTGCCCAAGATGTCAGAGTTTGGAGGCAGACACGATCCATATGTTTGCAGCATGCCCTAATTTAGATCCCTTTAAACTAGCTATAGAAAACTTCTTTAAAGATGAATTGGAGATTTCAATTAAATTAACTAATGAGATTATGGTTCTTGGAGTGGCAAAGGAGGGACAGGAGATACCCCATCAAGAATTTTTGTTTATTGCTATGACGCTGAGCCGGCTTTGTATCGCAACGGTATGGAAAGACTCTAATCCCCCTTCGTTTCAACAATGGCTCTCAAAATTATTAGCTATTTACACCTTAGAGAAATCTTTATATGAAAAAAAAGGAGCGAATGCAAGACAGCTTGGGAAACGGGTATGGGCCCCAGTTGAAAAATGGAAACTTAAACTAGATGGTTAATCTAAAGGGTGATAAGTACATGCTTCTTCTTTCAAGTAATTATAATTAAATTATGTATTGCATCATGTTGTTAAATTTAAGTGATTACGCTGCAATTGAAGGATTTCTGTTGTATTAGATATATATGTCAAAGCAATTAATTGTTTATACTTTATTTTTCTGATGATGAACAATAAAAATATTTAAAAAAAAAAAAAGAAAAAGGATTAGGTTTTGTTCCAACAGCAACGTTGGACAAATTCAAATTGATCTGCGAATTGAAAGAATTTATTCGCAGGATTAAGTTGGAAGTTTATTTCAAAGACAAAGAACAAAACCCCACAACCAAGACGGACACTGGATTACACAAAAAATCGAACTTCACACCTCCACCAAATACCCTTCCCATTGAATTACTAGCATTTGAAAAAGCAGTAATGAAGGAATTTACAGAGATGGACCCGAGATCCATAAGGGTATTCCACAACACAAGTAAAAGTGAACAAGAGGCAATCCATCAACTCTCAAGTGAAAAAAATCTCACTATCAAACCAGCCGATAAAGGTGGAGCAATAGTCCTACAAAACACACCTGATTACCAGACAGAGTGTCTTCGGCTGTTGGATGACACAAGAAACTATCTAGCTATACCAAATGACCCCACTGAACGGTTACGGATAGAGATCGCAAGCCTGGTTGAAGAATCTCTCATCAATGACTGGATAAGTAAGAAAGAAGCAGATTTTCTGGAAAACAAGAAACCCGTTATTCCTTATTTTTATACCATCCCAAAAATACATAAGTCCTTGGTTACACCTCCCGGCAGACCTATAGTATCAGGGATTGGGTCAATTTTGGAACCTTTGTCGAAATTTGCAGACGCATTCTTAAGACCGTTAGTCCAAGCAACCGACACATACTTACAAGATACTAAAGCTGTCCTGTGTTTGATTCAGAATCTTGATTTCAACCCCATAACCAGCATATTGATCAGTCTGGATGTGGAAAGCTTATACACCAGTTTACCACACAAAGACACGCTAGATATTTTGGAGGAAGTTCTCTTTGAAAACAATTGGACATACCACACGCCCAGACATGTGGTACTTGAGTGCTGTCGCCTAGCTCTAATCAAAAACTTTTTTCAATTCAACGACTCTCTGTACAAACAAACGCACGGTACCAGCATGGGAAGTACCTTTGCGCCGAGCATAGCGGGGCTCTATGTACATCATCTAGAACGACACAAGATCCTCCACAATAACAATCCGCACATCCATAAGATCAAATTATGGAAAAGATACATCGATGATGTGCTCTTGATTTGGGAAGGTGACAAAACTGGTTTTGAGTTTTTCCTACTTTGGCTCAACCAACAAGATCCATTCTTAAAATTTACCTTTACCATGAGTAGGTCCAACTTGGTTTTTCTTGACCTTAACATATCAGCACACGAAGGTCGCCTGACTACCACCACACACTTCAAACCCACGGCAAGAAACTGCCTCCTAGTGTACGACAGTTTCCACCCAAGAAGCTTGAAAGACAATCTCCCTTTCGGACAATTTTTGCGCCTAAGACGCAATTGTACCACACGAGATGACTACAAAATTCAAGCAAAAGATCTATCAGAGAAACTAGTGCGACGGCATTATCCACACCATCTGGTGTCCAAGGCACAAAAAAGAGCTTCCAACAATAACCAAGAAGCACTCCTAGAACACAAACCGGAGGTAATAGCTAAGAATCAGAAAAGACAAATCTGCATCACTACTTTTAACATCGCATCAGATCAAGTGACCAAAATAATAAAAAAACATTGGCGGATCCTGAATAGTGGAGGCTTGGATTTCCAAAAACCTATGTTTAGCCACAGGAAAGCAAAAAACTTGAGGAACTACCTGGTACACACCAGGCCAAACCCAACGAAGACTGTAGGACCTGTACGCCTGCTCCACCCATTACCTGAGGGTCACTACCCTTGTGGTAACTGTAGCGTGTGTCACCTCACCAGTGCAACAAAAACTGTCACCTACAATAATGGCGCTACATGGAACCTTTGATCGTTCACCAATTGCAACACCACAGGGGTCATATACCTTATCACCTGCGTGTGCAATCTCCATTATGTGGGGATGACCACAAGAAAAGTGAACACCAGAATGATTGAACACCGAAGCAATTTTAGGTGTAAACATAGTAACACTAAAATGACCACGCATTTCCTACAACAACAACACACACCCAATGACTTCAGCTGGGTCATTCTTGAACATGTTGACAACCACCCCAACATCGAAAGAAAATTGCACGAAAAAGAACAACGTTGGGTTTTCAAACTACGATCGGACGACAATGGTCTTAACGATGATATACCATGGGGCCGTTTCACTTCTAACTAAGGCTTCTTCTATTTTTGCAGTCAACTACTGAATCATGTAACTTTATTGAAAAGTTTATTGTGGCTATCTCTCCCTGAATTATAACTATATATAATTTTTTCATACCAGCCTATTTTTGTTTCAAGGGTATATGACACTATCTCACAGGAGAGGCGTATCACTTGATCACCACCCTGTATCTTTCACACTACTAGTGTGAATAGGAACAGGCATTCCCTCTCACCCTGTTTCATCATGGCCGAGTTTTCTTAACAACGATTTTGTCTCAACAACGATTTTTTAATAAGTAATGGTTGGACACCCAGTACTCAGGGCCAACTTATATACTTTATAATTATTTTGAGGGTATTTGACATTATCTCACAGGAGAGGCGTGCTACGAGATCATCTCCCTGTATCCTTCACACTACAAGTGTGAACAGGAACAGGCATTCGCACTCTCCCTGTTCCATCATGGCGGAATTTATCTCTAACAATGTTTTTTTTACAAATAATGTTTGGATTCCCAGTACTTAGGGCCAACTTATATACTTTATAATGACGGCTACCTCGCCATCCCCTGGAGTGAGTAATAATTTGATTAGGTTTTTATGATTTCGCACATTTACCGAAGAACTACATCTTCCTTTGCCAACATGGCCGCCCCGCAAAGGACCTCCGCCGGGAAGTCCTTTCTTACTTTTCACCATAATACTCGTAGATAACAAGCACCTCGCCCGGAACCACACAGTATGCGGTCCGCGAGGTTGGTCTCTAGTAGGTGTGCCAGAGTGTGGTCTTCAACATACAAGTAAGTGGAAACGCCCCCAGGGGAAGACTAAAACTTCTCCCCCAAGCTAACGGAGATCGCATTTTTTTCTTTCCCGCCCAAGGTCTGCTAACAAGACGGTGCTCCACTCTCTTAACGACTACTTGTACTATCTCTTTAGGTGTACGAGATCTCCACACCCCCTCCGTTGACCATGAGGCATAGTATTGCTTCTTAAGATGTATGTATTGTTGTGCATATGTTAGTCTTATGTGTGTTTTTTGATGTGTCAGACGCATGTTTTGTTGTATGTGCACTGTGTGCATTGATAGACACCTTTTATTCACATTATAGCAAAACGCCTGCATGAAGGATGTATTTTCCTGGATAATAACACAGTGGCACAATAAGAACAAAGAGAAAATGAGTGTTCCAACACTGGTGTATAGTGTAATCGCTATTGATTTTATTCACATTGCATATTATCTTTTTCCCTTTAACGTTTGTATTTTTATACCCTACAGACATTGCCAGGCGTATACTTACGTATGTATTATCCCTAACGCATGCTTATTAGCCGCAGCGTTTTTCACTTGTTTTTCACCGGAATTAGGTCTACTAGGAGTGGTATTTGCACTGGGCTGGTCCCAGTGTAGTCCTGAAAAAGAGCTGGGGAAGCTCGAAACTAGTTGACCATATGCTAAGTACACTTACCCATTATAAGTAGGTTATTTTAGCGTATTACCCCCCCTTTTTTTAACCAATTAGCTAGGAGCAAGAATAAAATATATTTGGCCCACTAGTTGATTATTTTAATTCATTTTGTCCCACTCCATATCACTACACTTGCACCACACATAATTTGTTTTGAGTGCTCCTACGTAATCCGCAAGTCGCAGCACGCCTCAGCCCATAGAGGACTGAGAGGACCCCAATGATGAAGCATGTCACCGTGGGGAAACCCTGGTGAGTGAGGGGACTCAAGAAAGGAAGAGTTCTGCCCCTTTCTTTCTCTTTTGTTTTGGGTGTTCTTCGGGAACCAATTGTCCTTCTGACACCCCCAGGTTAGGTTCTTTTAACCTGAACGTTCAGGTTATTTAATATCTATGTACACAGATGGAAGGTGAACCTAACCTCTAAACCTCTTTTTTCCCCCCCCTTTTTTGATAACTTCTAAACATTCCACTCTGACTTTGAGTAGATGGATCAGGTATCTGATTGCATTGGCGTATAGAGGACTAGGAACTCCATGTCCAGTTGGGGTGGAAGGTAGATCCGCTAGAGCCATATCTACATACTTTGCAGCAGCTCAGGGTGCATCTTTGGTTGAAAGTTGTAGGACTGCAACATGGGTTATGCCTTCTACATTTGTTTGACATTACAGAGTGATGCAGGAAATTGACCTGGAGGAGGTTGTGGGGTCAAATGTGCTGTCTTCTATGATGTAATAAGAGGTTTGATTCCAAGATTAAATAAACTGTGTGGTGCATAAATAATCAGTTGTCCTGGTTGATTTATTGCTTGCGATGTCTCATTAAGTAGTCAATTAGGGGAGAAAATGTAATGAGGAGGTAAAGCTTCAATTACTTCTGGGTAATTGCATTACTCCGAGTAAATGTTCAACCAAATAAATTAAACCCTCCCTCCCTCCCTGTAGGGACCAGGCCAACTTTACTAGGTGGGGGCTTGTGTCAATTGAAACAGGAGTTTGTGAGGGGGTATTTTTAACTTCTTGGAAAGGGAACGGGGTGTGTCTGTGAAGTCCAGCAGCCTCATTAAGTAATAAATTAGGGCTAAAATGTGCACAGAGGTAGTAACTCATCTAAATCTGCCCTAAGATGCTACAATCAAATAATCTTGATAAACAAATGCACTGCTCTGGCGGACAGCATCAATGCCAGCACTACGGAAGCAAAGAAATCTTTGCCACTGTGAAAGATTTCACCTCACCTGCTGCTGCCCCCAACTCGATGAACCTCTCCAATATTCACTCTCATTTCTTCAGCAATAAAATACTCACCATTTACAGCATCTTCAACCCACAATCAGCCTGTCAGCACTCTCCAAATGCCTTCTGATCTTATCCAAAGATCTAATGCTAACCACAGGGTCCATCACAATCCCAGAAGAAACTGCCACCACAATGAAGTTCATCCACTCAGGGGTCCCATCGGAGCCTTGCCCCACCATACCTACTCCAGAGCACTGTGACCCATTAGCTCCATGCTTACACCCATTCAGCATACCTTCATCTCTTCTGCAACCTTCCTAGATACTTGGAAACATGCAATTCTCTTCCCATTGCTGAAAAAACCTCTGCAGACCCTGCAACACTCGCCAAATATAGACCAATCCAGTACCTGGATCAAGTTCAATGCCTGCATGACGGAAATTGACCACTGGATAAAGACTAACTGTCTAAAGCTGAACACCGACAAGACCAAAATGATGATCATCGAGAAGAGCAAATCACAGTGAGACTTTGCCTGGTGACCAACAGAGCTAAGACCGACACCCCCCCACCACCCTCACCAAGAACCTCAGGATCATCATCAACACCAAACTCAAAATGAAGGACCAAGTCAATGCCGTTACCACCTCATGGTTCCATGCCCTGAAGATGCTGAGGACGATTTCCAATGGCTCCCAATCAGCACCTGGAAAATGGTCACACATGCCACAAGCAAAATGGACTATGAGAACACCCTCAACATAAAACTCATCAGAAGGCTGCACACTGTTCAGAACCTGATAGCCAGAATGACTTTCAACCACCCACGCCACACTCACACATCACACCACAGTTAAAGAAGCTCCACTGGCTAAGCATTCACAGACGTGCGTGTAAGAAATTTGCTTACTCTTTGAGGGGGGTTGTGAAACCCTTCTCAAGCAGCAACCACAATTCTTCTCAGAGTTAAAGCACAAGACAATCCTAAATTAACCTGTGCTCAATCCTCGCGTAGCTTGGAAGAATGTCTGGAAGGAATAAGCAAAGTCCAACAGCCAACTAGACCTAGTCATGTGACCCAGGAAACAAGCTGCAGGCAAAACATTGTTAGGACAAGAAAATGTTGACTTTCCAAAAGTGGTATTTTCAGAATTGTGAATTAAAATTCTTCTTTATCATTAAAGATGATTTTAGATTATGGTGCCTCAGACATCAAACATAATATTTCAACCTGCTTCCAAACACAAGTTATACCTAATGAAATGTAAGAAGGTACCAAATGTTATCCCATGGTAGAGGTAGGCCTCACAGTAGTAAAAAACGAATTTGTGAGTTTTTCACAACCAGGACTTGTAAATCTTAAAAAATACAAATCCAACTTTGTAAATACAATGCACCCCGCCCTATGGGCTGTGTAGGACCTACCTCAGGGGTAACATATATATTAAAAAGCGAGTTTTAGGCTTTGCAAATGGTTTATTTTGCCATGTCGAATTGGCAGTTTAGAATTGTACACAGAGGCTGCTATGGCAGGCATGAGACATGTTTTTAAAGGGCTGCTTGGGTAGGAGAGCACAATAAGTGCTGCAGGCTCACTAATAGCCTTTAATTTACCAGCCCTGGATGTATGGTTTACCACTTTACTAGGGACTTACAAGTAAATTAAATATGCCAATCAGGTGTAAGCCAATTTTACCATGTTTATAAGAGCGAGCAAAAGCACTTTAACACTGGTTAGCAGTGATTACGTGTGCAAAGACCTAAGGCCAATAGAAAGAAATTCGGCAAAACAGGAGTAGTGAAAGCAAAATGTTTGTGGAAAACCCACATCAAAGATATCAGGTCTAACACCCTCTTTATCCAGCTCCACCCTCTTGGAGATCTGAGAACTCTGCTTTTTAAGGGCAGCTGCTTACTGTAAAGGTTTTGAGACCAGAAATGGACTGTTACTGCATTGAGATGTATTTTTTGTATTCAGCTCTACTCTAAACTGGAGTAGGGTTGATGCGTTCCTGGGGGAAACAGGTATTTTGTTCCAGATCCTAGCCACATGGATGGAGAAGGCTTATTGCTTCTTTCAAGCACCTCAGAGATGAGGAGTTTGATAGACATTTAGCCCAGGATACAGGTGGTGCTGGCTTTGCAGATGAAGGACATGCTTTGAAGATGGTGCAATCCAGCAAGTGGAGACAGTGGAGTTAAATTATCAACTGTGCTTTTTCATATTTTTGTCTGTTGTGAATTATGTTAGTGTATGTATCAAGCGCTATATTCCCAGAATGGTATTCTGGCTCTGCAGGTGTGGCTCTAGCCTGGCATAGGTCTGGCTAGTGAGTTATTGGAAGAGCCAGGTCTTCTGCTTCTTGCAGCTTTCAAGAATTGAAGATGCAGTTCTGATGCGTAACAGCAGATTGGTCCAGGCTTTCGGAATGATGTAGAAGGCTCAACCACTGGTTCTTGTTCTGTGTACTTGTGGGATGTGTGCAAGAAGGAGTACAGCCGAGCAAAGGTGTCTGTGAGGTTTGACAAATTACTTTTGTTTATTGAGGTAAGCTGGGCCCTTGTTGTGGAGAGGTTTGAAGGGGTATGTGAGAAGGCTGAACTGGGTTCGTTTCTAAATTGGGAGCCAGTCATTCCATGCCATGGAAAATGCTTCTTACACTTATTGTTGTATGGCTCTTAGATCACTATGTATGAACATGCATTCAGTTTCTCTCAAAGACTGAGTCAGATTCGAAAACCTAATATACAGTGTTTTTGGAGAGAACTTCTCTGGTATATATATCATTTGTAACATGCTGCACGCTTTATGTATGAAAATACTTGTCTCTTTAATAGTCTAATGAGGCATGCACTTTTTTGCATCTTAAACACAATAAATCATTTTTCAATTTGTGTTTTTAATGCAACAGTTCGCTGCTTTTAGAACTTTCCTTGTCACTGTAAACTAACTCAGCTTTATATTTGTCTTTTCTGCAGATGGCTTACATACTTTACTACATGGCGATCGTAGGCCACGCGTTGTCAATAGCATCACTTCTAATTTCTCTAGGAATTTTCTTTTATTTCAAGTAAGTGTTTTCTTCATTTGATATGTTATATATTTCATCCTTTATGTGGGTCTGTGCCACTTTTGAATAAGTGCTAAATGGTAAAGTTACAGTTTTCTTCACATTGTAGTGACCTCTTTTCCCAGAAATCATTGTACCTCGTGTCACTCACACTAGGTTGGGAAGTCCAGTGTAATTGTAAGATATGACCAGTTATATGTTCTTTTACAATATCAATCATGAAGATATAAAGCGAGAGAATAGTAGCAAATAATATGTGATTGTATGCACTCAAATTAAACTTTGGGCGGCAGTAGGTTGTGATATGGGGCAATCTGTATTGTGCGAGGACCAACCAGCAGACGAAACCCTAAACTCTTTTTCTTGTGCACCCATATCCATGGGCCATTATGAGCGGGTAATGATTTTGCCCAAAAGTACTGTGGTGTAATCCGCCCTTATTCACTTCACGAGAGAAACGGGGTATCTTTAAATAGAAAAACAATATACTGTGTTTCTTGGGTGAACTTGGAAAATGGGAGGATTCTGTGCCCAAATGCAGGCAGAATGTCTCTGCTTGGGCTGTCCGGGGTTTATTTATTTATTTATTTTTTTATTTTTTTGAAACCGTTTATTGCAATCTCAAATATATACAAGTATGGGTCTACAACCTTCCGGCCGGCCGCTAAAGTGACAGAAGCAAATGTCATACATACAATAAGGCACCTGACTTTGCAGAGACGATAAAGCAGGAGGTATCAACAACGTGGGCCACATGACTCTGAGCCCACAATACGGTTTCGTTTTATACAACACAACAACATAAAACCACACCCGCAAGGCAACCCGCGATCGAAAATGACGACACGTGCTCCTCCAGTGGGGGACCCCAACCATCCAAAGAAATCCAGAGAGGGGAAGGGAAACAGATCCGGGACTGGGAGAACAATGTGCCCGGGGCTGAGGGAGGGGGTCAACTAGGGGGATGGAGCTGGTGAAGTGGGAGGCATCAACGGCGGCTCGCAAATACCCCCGCGGTAGGCGTTCCAGGGGCCCCATATCTTCACCCATGCCCCAGGCTTACCCCGCGCCACATACACCACCTTTTCTCGGAACATGCACCAATCCATGTGTTCTTTCCAGGCTGACACCGCCGGGGGCCTCTGGGATCCCCACAGTTGAGCAATGTCACGTTTAGCTATCATATATCCCAGAGTCACCCATCGCGTCTGCGGAACCGAGTAATCGGTCGGTTCCCACACATTCAGCAAGCATCTCCTCGCTTCAGGCAACAACGCGACATGCGTAACCGCTCGCAGGACCTCATGCACACCACGCCAGAATCGCTCCACCCTCGGACATTCCCACAGAATGTGCAAAAAAGTCGCCAAAGCACCACACCCACGCTTACACAATCCATCCTCGGCATAGCCCATACGCAAAAGCCTTGGCCCCGTCATATACACCCGGTGGAGTATCTTAAGCTGGACGAAGCGAAGGCGAGCCGGGATGGCCACCTCCTTCGGAGAGGCCACCGCGGAAATCCAGTCCTCGTCGTCCAGCTCCAGCCCATCGGCAACCCAAGCCTTGCGGAGGCCAGTCAGTAAGCCCGAGCGGTCATTTATCAATTTCTTGTAAATGAGGGAGATCGTGCTGTCCGGAACGTGGCCATCTAGCACTCTATCCTCCAGGGGGGAGGACTCCGGGATGGAGGCCACGTCTGGGAAGACGGAACCCAGTGCATGACGGATCTGCAGGTAGCGAAAGTATTCACTGCCCTGCAGCTGAAACTCCGCCTGCAGCATCTCGAATGTTTTGAATCCTCCCCTCGTCCAGAGATCCCCCACTGTACTGATGCCTATCATGTCCCACCTCTCGAAGCCCTTCGAGGTCCACAAAGAGCCCAGCCTCTCCGACGCATACAACGGTGACGCTCGGGTTAAACGGTCCTTCCATCCCATAGCTGCATTAGCCGCGTGCCATACTCGCACCATGACACGCGTGGGTCCCGTCAAGCGGGAATCGGGCACGCTAGTGTAGAGCGCTCGATTGTAGTCGCCACCGGGCAGGAGCATTTTGTCCATTTCAAATGCCGGGTTTAGGGCGGGCCCATAGAAACCGTGATTAATTGCAGCTAACTGGGAGGCCCAGTAATACCGCTTAATATCCGGGAGTGCAATCCCTCCGTCGTACCACGGGAGCGTCAATTTTGCCAGAGCTATACGCGGCCTCCCGTCCCAAAACAGACGGCGCTGCAAGCTCTCCACCTCACGGAAGTAGCGCGCCGGGACCAAGTCCATAGTGTTCTGGAGAGCGTACAGAAAGCGCTGCAATGACATCATCTTGAACAATGCCGCCCGGCCGAGCGGCGAGAGCGGCAAGCGCCGCCAGCGCGCGACATCCTCCTTCAAGCGCTGGAGGGGGGGAAGCAGATTTCGCTCGTAGCGGGCCACCGGGTCCAGCGTAATATAGACCCCCAGGTATCGAAATCCCTGCAAGGCAATCTGGATCGGACAACCCCGGGGGAGGACAGGAGCCTCCCCGGAAAGCACATAGACACAGGATTTAGCCCAGTTGATGACAAGGCCTGAATTACGGCCAAAGGAGCGCAAAACATCGACCAGGACAATCAGTGACTAGCGCGGGGAGGCTAAGTACAAAAGGATATCGTCAGCGTAGAGGGATACGCGGTCCTCATACTCGGGGGTCCAACGGAGACCACGGATAGAAGGGTGCCACCGCAGCCACTCCGCCAGGGGTTCCAAGGCCAGTGCAAAAAGGAGTGGCGACAGGGGACAACCCTGTCGCGTGCCCCGTCCCAGCACGAATGGGGCCGAGACTCGACCATTCACCACCACCTGTGCCAATGGGTCCGAGTACAACAATTTGACCCAACTGATGAATCCCGGGCCAAATCCAAATTTCGCCAGCATCGCCCAGATGTAGGGCCATTCGAGCGTGTCGAACGCCATGGTGGCGTCTAAGGACGCCAAGATGGCCGGCTCCCGCACAAACGGCACACGCGCGAGCACCCCGTGCAAGCGCCGCAGATTAAGGGCCGTATTGCGATGGGGGATAAAGCCGGACTGGTCTTGGTGGACCAAATCGCCCACCACGCCGACCAGCCGGTTGGCGAGCACCTTGGCGAGGATTTTAGGTTCCGCGTTCAAGAGCGAGATAGGCCGGTAGGATGTGACCCGGTCTCGCGGTCTCCCCTCCTTGTGGATAACCACGATGGTAGCCAGACGCTGGTCCGGCGGGAGGGAGCCCCGCGAGTGGGCCGCAAGGAACATTGCGCGGAGATGGGGTGCCAATACATCCGGTCGCAGTTTATACAACTCGATAGGAATGCCGTTCGGGCCCATGGCTTTGCCAGAAGCGACTGAACGGATAGCGAGGGCAATTTCGTCCGAGGTGGGGGCGGCCTCCATCAACTCCCTGTCCTCCATTGAGAGGGAGGGCAGCGCGATGTCACGCAGCAGGGCATGGGAATCCTCCTCCGGGCAGGGAGAAACCGGGGAATATACCTCGCGGAAATAATCTGCGAAGCAAGAGACAATGCCTTCCGGCTCAGTAACACGTACACCATCCATTCTCTCAATCAGCGGGACCACACGACTAGCTCTCTCCTTCTTATCCAACCACGCAATCAACTTGCCAGCCTTATCACCCACATCATACAATCGCCCCTGTTGCTCTCTACTGAGGCCCCTGGCCGCCTCCTCGACGAGGGACCTATAGGCCGCCTGCTTAAGGTGTAGAACGTGCAGCGCAGCGTCAGTCACCCCACTCCCCAGATCCCCCTCCAGTTCAGTAATTTCGGCCTCCACCCGGGTCACCTCCTCCTGTGCGCGCCTCCGGGCATGGGAAATAAAGGAGAGGGCCTCCCCTCTAAGCACTGTCTTGAAAGCCTCCCACAGGGAGATGGCCGACGAGACAGACCCCACATTCTCCTCAAAATACCGTTGCAAGGATTTAATCAAGTCCGCACGAATAGTGGGGTCGCGCAGGTACCAGGCATTGATTGGAGCTACCCTGCCCTCCCCCCTCGGGAAGACATCAAAGTGCAACAGGAGTGGGGAATGATCTGAAATACCCCGCGCCAAGTGGCGCACCTCCCCCACTCTCCCAGCATAGGCCGCAGGAACAAGGACATAATCAAGCCGCGAAAGGCTACCATGGGCCCCCGAATGGAAGGTGTATTGCAGCTGAGCGGGATGCTTTAGACGCCAACAGTCCACCAATCCCAGTGTGTCCAAAAGGCCAGACAGCCACGCTTGTGCCCGGGGGAGGTCCCTAGGGGGATAGCGATCCATAGTCCCAGAGGCCACCGCATTGAAGTCCCCCCCAACCACCAGAAGCCCCCCCGGAAGGTCAAGCAGGAGGCGTCCCAGGTCCGCAAAGGTGGTGGACTGTAACCCCGGTGGGACGTACACTGAGACAAAGACGACTACTTTGCCCTCCATTCTCCCCACCAAGACAGTGTAGCGTCCCCTCTCATCATGGCGCACCTCGTCTATTTTGTCCGGGGTTTATTGAACTGCGAAACATGAGCATGAGATGCCCAAAGGGTTTTCACAGCTGCTTTTTAAGCAATTTGATTGATTACTCTCAACAGATCAGAGCTTTTTGCTGTGATTCACTGCTTGAATATTGTTGCCACTAACACCATATCCTGATGTAATGGATGTGTTTCCATGCCTTGTTGTTTGTAGGTTTGTGGCTGTTTGAGGTCCCCAATGGCCCGCAGTGTCTCTGTTGGCCTTGGGATACTTCTTGTCAGGTGGCAGGGTGGTGCTATCTGACCTTTGAGTGTCTCGGGTTTCCAGCAACCAGGGAGGCAGGGAATCTTGTAAGGTGGACCAATCCTCAATCTTCTGGTAGGCGGACAGTAGTCATGGGTGTGCATTGGAGCCGTGGAAGGGGCAATGGAAGTTTGGTGGCAGCCATCTTGGTTAAGGCATCTTGCCTCCTTTCAATTTCAGCAGATCCAAAGTGATGACTAGCTCAGGGTGCTGCTTCCAGGTCTGTTCCCTTTGCTTCAGTAACCACCCTGAGTGGGATAAGGTGTCAGAAGCACCACAAGCCATGGTCATAAACTCAGGTTTACCCAGTGGTGTAACACAATCTCAGGTGCCTCCACTGAAGGGAACTTTGAGGGGGACCACAACAATCTTCCAGCCACCCACCGTTTTCAGGTACCTTGCCTTGCAGCCTGCCCACAACACATAAACATGGTTATCAGTGATACCATTTTCTTTAAAGAGACCAACATGGTCTGCAAGCAGGAAGACATCAGGGCATATAGAAAACATGTTATGTGTTATTGATTTACAACATTAGGATTCCAAAAGTAGACATTCTTGATATAATGGAGGCATCTCAGGGTGCAGACAGAGAATCCTAAGCATATTAAAGATGATATTGGGCAAAACGTGCTGCCTTTCTGCTATTTAAATATACATTTGCGCTGCACCAACGGACATTGTTTCTGGTATTTTACCTTTCATATTTCACAATTCCATTATTCTGAGTCTGCCTCTCATTTCTAGCTCTTGTTATTTCATCATCATGTTTGCTTCCAGCACATCACTCATTCTTAAACCTTCTACCCAACCAACATATTTAAGCACTGCTGATCTCTACTTTTGTCATTCTTATTTCTATCTTCCCCAGTTTACCTCCCTCCCCTTCCTGTTCTCCTCCCTCTCGAGGTTTCCTTCTTAAATCCACATGGTTCCTACTATTACATTAATGTATTTCAGTTTCACTTTCACGGTCATTCTATGGCCTCTACCATGTTCCCTCACACCTCCACGTCTTGTTCTCTCGCAAATGTGACAGACACTTTCGCTCTCTCTTCTACTTCTACGGGGATTCTTTGTACCCCAATCTCTCATAAGTTCACTCTATGTCTTCCAATTTGCATTTTGCCTCAGAAGTTCATTCTCTAAACTCTCTCCCATTCTAAGCTTATCTCTATCTATAACAGTTTCACTCCACCCGCACTGCTCATTCTCCACACCTTCCTCCAATTTTCCTGTTACCTGCACACTTAACGTTCTCTTATTTCTATGTATCCATTCTCCCTTTCACATTCAATCTCCCCTCTTCCAGCTTTACTCCTCTTTCTCTCACTATCATCCCTCAATGCCACTTTCACTACCATCTCACTGTCTAATCTCCTCATTTCTGCATTACTAGTCTACCAACATCCTCCACTCTTACCCCTCTATCATTTTCAGACACATATCACATTGGTGGTTCTCTTCTACCTCTCACATTCTCCCACATGCATCTTCCAACTTCCACTTTTCATCTTAGTGTTGTCATTATGAGTTATCTTTTCAGCTCACTCAACTTCCTGTGTCTTCCCTCATTTCTCTTCTTTATTATTTCCATATTTATACCTGTATTATCTCTCATACCAACTACATGACACCACTCATCCTGTTACATCCAAGTCAATCCCACCTGAACTTGTTACCTCTTACAGTGGGTATCCCTCTCCGTTTCATTTTGCCCTCCACGCTTGTATAGCCTCCTGCTCATTCTCTCTTTATCATTCTTTAGCCTTTCATTTTACTCTTGTAAACCTTGCTGCTCCTTACTTCTTTTTTTCAAGTCTCCTGTTCACATACTACCAGTTCCTTTCTATGTAAGTATTTTCATTTCTCCATAATGCTTCATTGTTTATTCTCCACCTTGCATTTCTTGCAGATTTTTCCCTTTCATTGTATCACTTTTGCTATTGGTACTAAGACTCCTTTTTTATTCTTTGCCCACTTTCTTTCTAGTTCTAAATATTCCCATACCTTTTATTTTCTCCCTTCTTTTTCATTCCTTCCCTATTGCCTTTTTGTCTAGATTTTCTACCTTTGCCTTCACTCAATTGCACCTTCTCCTTTGCTGTTCCTTTGCTTCACTCTCCCTTCTTTTTGCTCCTGTATTCTTAGTCTTTCTGTTATAATGCAGAACCCTAACTCATCTTCAGCACCTAACCTCTCAGAACTAAGTTGTTCACCTCACTGGTTCATTTGAAACCCTTTGCCTCCATGCCTGTGATTTATTTCAACACTTGCAATTGATGCCAATAACAAAATCAGCAATAGAGCAAGATTCTCAAAAAAGAGATAGATCGCTGACAGGAGCAGATCAAGCTACTTTATAAGCAGTGATATTCTCTTACAGAGCCACAACAGGTATTACGTAGGTAGCAGCATTGCAAGTGTCTCTCTCACACACACATACACAGACACACACACAAGCCCAATCCCACCCTGGGTATATTAGGAGAAGAAATGCTGGATTCCCTCATTGAGAATATGTACAGTACAGGCAGCACCAGTCTAAGATTCCTTAAAGCAGAAACAGGAACAGCACACACGGCTAAACTTCAAGCTTCACGGTGGCAGAGGCTGCAGCTGTGCAGCTTCCCTCGCACACACTATAGGCCCGTGACAAACAGCAACACTACAAGCTTTCTTTACACAGAAAAGGTGGGACCGTGACAGGAGCTTTGCAAATTACTCTCAAACAAATTGTTCATTACAGGGAACAGCTGTTTAAGGCTCCCTGCTGCGTGGGCAGCGGCTGTGCAGGCTTCCCTCAGACTAAACATTAAAAGCACAAGTAACAGCAGTAGAAGGCTCTCTCTTGAAACAGTTACAGTGCAGGAAAAAAAGCGCCCTTCAAACATCCAAATGTGATGCACCATCGGAGACAAAGAGCTGCCTTCACAGAAGAGAAGAGGTGTGATATGGGTGGCAGCTGTGACAGCCCCTCTCACCAACACAGGAAGAATACCAAAGCAGCAGAGCACTTTCATATTATAAAACAAATTATCCCGGAGCAGCATGAATGGATAGGTGTACAGCTGCCAAGTGACAACATGCCACATGACCTTCAGTCACTCCTGGTTTTTCATTCAAAAGTGCTGTGCGAACAGGGATTTCGAATGCCATTTTTTAAGGAAAAAGCTAATCTACAAGTTCCAGACTGGGGTATAGCTTAGGGAGGGGGGAGGGGGGGGGGGCGTTGAGTAGTTACACCCTCCTAAAAAATGTATTTTCTTGTAAATAGATGGGTACAAGTTTATTCAGTCGGGTATGGCGAAGTGTCTGTCGAATTTCACCTTGGATTTTTATATGCGCACACCGACAAAAACACACACACACACACTCTCACGTCTCTTTTTTGAAGGCCTTAAAAATGCTGACAAGTTGGGAAGATGTTGTGTTTTAAGTGCCTCTAACCATCTGCCGTCCTCTCTTTTTCCACTACACCTTAAGTCCCCCTCACGCCGTGCTGCTTATATAATGTGTTAACAAGATATCCCAGTGTGATTGTTGGGAAATCTGAAGCTACCCCCCAACCCAAATCTTATTGAACAAGCTACGCCCCTGGTCCCAGAATGCAAAGTGTTGTTGGCTAGAAACCTAATACTAGCTAGAGGTTTCCCATTTGGCATGTGTGAGTGTGTGTACATGTGCGTGTGTCTGTATGTGGTTGTATATCTGTTTAAAGCTGTGTCAAACATTCTGGGTACTAATCTTAAAATGTGCTAGAATAGATTTCTTCACCTTGCAGTAAATTTCAGTGTGGTTCCTGGTGCAGTTTCAATATACTTTTTAAACATAATACACGTGTACTTTATTTTGCCATAGGTGCAATTCACATTATGGTGCATAACATTTGAACAAGATGATATTCTTGTATAGGTATTGTCTTTTACCCTTAAATAAAAGATACAAAAAATACAGTTTGGAGAATTCCCAGTTAGCCTGGGGCCTCAGGAACACCATTCCAAAGGAGCTGTGGGGCGGCCAAGGTTTAGTTAGGATAATGTTGTGGATGGTGGGCTCTCCAAAAGCGGTGCGGCTAAAGAAGCATACTTATACATTTCTTTTCAAGAGCCACTGACAGTGTAATTAGGAGTGTGTCTTTAAAAGTAAAACTAAAACCATTTGCATCACACACCATGGTACCTGACTAGTGTTTGAGTCCGTCTTTGAGAGCTTTCAGCTATTGCATTCAGACACGTCAAATAATAATGAACATGAGCCTAAAACACGGCTAACCTTTTGGATTTGCCAGTGCTTGTTAGCAGTATCAGATAAATCACTAACAACAATATTGTTGTGAAAAATTATAATTGAAAATATTTCAATTCGAATCAGTACAGAGATCTGTGGAAGGGGTAGTCATTTTCAGTGTCATAAACACTCTTATTCACCCCTTCACTTCCCTCTGCCTCCGCTCTGAGACACCTACACCTTTTTCTCCCCATATCTTTCTAAAATCCGCTGTAAGAAATTAGGTTGTTGGTTCACTGGGGTGTGAGCTCTCATTGAGCAGCAACAACAATCCTTCTCAGGTTCAGGCACATGCAAACCCCATATTAACCTATGCTCAACCCCAGGGTAGCTTAGCACCAAGAAGTCAGGCTTAATTTAGAGGCAATGTGTAAAGTATTTGTACAACACTTCACACACTACTACGGGGAAGAAAACACACCACAAAATGAGCCACAACAGAGTTATCACTGGAGATATTGAATTTCGAAATTTCTAATGAAAATAGCGCAAAAGGCATAAAGTGCCAACTGTGGATATCTGGTCGTGCCAGACCAGAACAAAATCACAAGTTCAGGCTGACCACTATAGAGTGCAGGCAGACTACCGGGACCCAGTTAGGCCAACTGAACAAAAGTACCTTCAATTAATGGTTTGTGGAGCATTGCGTGGATCTGTGTCGAAGATGAATCGTGCAGCCAAGGCGATGCACCGGTTCTGAGATGGTGCGCGTCTGCAGTGCGAGGCCCTTTTGCGTCGATGGCAAGGATCCTGCCAACAGGGCTTGCGATGTGAAGTTCGGTGTCGGGGATGTGATGCACAGTCGGGAAGATGTGTTGGTTCTGAAGAGCTGCGAGGCTAGGATACAGAATCCGGTGTTGTCATCAAACCTATCTTTGATGAGAGATGCAAAGGCTTGTGCCAGGGAAGTGCCCGGCAGCAGCGGTTCCTAAGTGAGGCTGGTTGCTTCGGCGATGCAAGTTCTTGCAACTAGTCCAATCCACACATCAATACGTCAGTTCTGCTCTGGTTTGCGCTGCGCAGTAGATGAGATGTGTCAGTTCTGCTGGATCTGCAGGCTGCCAGAGCACCTTAGGCCCACTTCCAAGGTCCAGGATTGGGGTGGCACCACTTGGCAGGATGGACAAACTCACAGATGGCAGAGTGCAGGTGCAGATGCAAGGTTGTTGCAAACCTGTTATGTCACTGAGGCTTCAGATCAGAAGACCAGCCAAAGAGCCCCTGGAGTCACTGTGGATTCTGGGTTCAAGAGATGCATGTCCAGTCCTTCCCACCCAGGCAGGAGAGCAGCAGGCCAGCACAAGAAAGCAGGAGTCCAGCAGAGTGGCAATCCTTCAGCAGCACAGCAATCTTTCTTCATTGAAGAGTGTCCACAGGTCCAGAAGTCTACTGAAGTGGTGGTGTCTGAGTTCTATCTTTTGTACCCTGGTGCCCTGGTTCTGGAAGATGGCAGAGGCTTCTAGACAGTGGCTTTGACGTGCAAGGGATTCCCTGTCTCTCCTGCCCTATCTCCAAGCTGGCAAGAGTGAAAATGCAGGGAGGGTTGTTAGGCCCTTTGTGTGAAGACAGGACATAGCCTATTCAGGTGTGAGGCTGTGTACAGCTCCTTTCTACCATCCTGCCAGTGATGCCCCATCCAGTCACACCTAAGCTCCCATTGTCTGTGGCTGTCTAGTAGGAATACACAAAGTCCAACTACCAACTACACCCAGTCATGTGACCAATTAGGGTGCAGGGAACAAATGGATCAGGCAAGAAAATGACAACTTTCTAAAAGTGCCATTAGCAGATTTATTTTATTTGAAAAGTTTTGTATAGCGTGACCATGACCCATCAGGGTATCAAAGCGCTGTACATAAAAGCAAGCAACATAACCAGGAGAAGATAAAGAATAGCCCAGGTCATGGGAGATAAACAGCAGTATAAAATGCAGTGCAAACATGACCCATCAGGGAATCATTGCCCTGTACATGATATCACCAGGAGAAGATAAAACACAGCCCAGATCATGTGAGGTATACAGCAGTATAAAATACAATTTAAAATCCAACTTCACCATAAGTTAGAATTTGAAATTGTGATTCTAGAGACAGCAAACAGGAGCCAATTATCTCTTTCCATTTGGAAAGTACTCCTATAAAATGTAATGTGGTAACTTCAATGTTATGCAATGGGAGAGATAGGCCTTGCAGTATTGAATAACAAATGTAAGAGTTTTTCACTACCAGGACATGTAAAAGTACAGGTACATGTCCTGCTTTTGAAGTTCATTGCACCCTACCCTTGGGCTGTCCAGGTCCTACCTTAGGGGTGACTTATATTGCAGTCCTGAGACATGTTTAAAGGGCTACTTAAGTGGGTGATGGACATGATTGCAGAACAATGTCATACATTCACCCCAGTACAG
This sequence comes from Triturus cristatus, assembly GCF_964204655.1. NCBI lineage: Eukaryota > Metazoa > Chordata > Amphibia > Caudata > Salamandridae > Triturus > Triturus cristatus. Next base: position 264,499,284 of record NC_140593.1, read on the forward strand.
AGATCTGGGCTCAAATCCATCGTTTTTTTGCTCCCCATGCCATTCCAGTTTGAACCCAGCCATTGCAAATCAGTCTTGTTCCTACGCCCAGTGGGAACAGTCCATCCCGAACTGCCAGGCAAGGTTCTCCCTACACTGGAAACAAACATCCTAGGACCGTTTTGGGGGTTTCACCCCTCATCAGCCAGGATAGCTTGACTCCAGTGGCATGGAGAGCAGGGGACCCTTGTCTGGGCATACCCATCCCATTCGGGGTGACAAATGAGAAAAGAACGATTGATGGACAGAATGCTGAACAATGTCATACATTCACCCTAGTACAGAGATCTGGGCCCAAATCCATTGTTTTTTTCAATTCCCATGCCATTCTGGAGTCTGTGGGAGGCGAGCAGGAGCAGAGACGAGGGACCTGGCAGCAAGGCAAGTGTTTAAAATGTTATACATAGCACACCCCCGCGCCCGCTTCACCACCCACAAGATGCGCCGGCTGCCACTGGTGAGAGGGCCTCTCTCTCCATGCAACTTTAAGTTGCTATTTAATTAATTTGCAACCGGCCAGTGGACCTGTGTGGGCCACCCACTGACATGGAATCTGTGGGGTCCCCACCACACCGTGGAACCTGCGGTGGCCTCCGTTATGCCCCTGGGCATGTGACTCTAGGCTGTCTATGGATCAGATCTTATGTGTGTTGCGGTGGTAGAGCAGAGGGAATTGCCAGGGGAAGCCCTGTGTTTGCATGGCCTCTTCATACCTATCATCCTTTGCTGTACGTCATATTACATGTACGTCCTGCTGTAACACGTGGAATGGATTTCATGTGTTTACTTTGGGTTGATAAACTATTGAGATTATTGATAGGTGATTAATGTCATTGTGATTCATTTTGGATTTGGATTTTTGAAAAGGTGTTGGCGATCTTTTCTCTTTTTGTGTTTTTTGGGGTGGTAAGTTACTGAGTGAGAGGTCCATAACCTCCTCCCTATCATGTATCTTAACTTTTTCCTGTCTCACGTGTATCTTAACTTTTTTTATCCATTTACAGTCAGCCTTAAAAACATAGCTTTACCCTTCTTCTCCTTTTTTTACATGGTTTGGCCATCTTCTTTAGGTGTCCTCTTCTCTTAACCTAGTGCTTCTGTTTTCTGGAGCTTTGTATAGTGCTCACCACAGCTGCAATGCCAAGCGTACAGTCTGCTTCAGAATGTAGAAGGAACTCCAAGCTGTGCTAGGTCTCAAATGGTCAGGTGACACTTGCATGAAGAGTGCATGTTTTACCACCTGCATCAATAGCATGCTACATGCAAGTGTAAAGCAGCAGGTGAGAATGGGGCAGGGACGTTTTGTAGGTAGGATGGCTGTGCCTGTCTTTTAGCATTGCAACGATGTTCTGAAGTGCATACAGCAAATTCATGTTTAATTTATTTTGCCTTGTTATTAAATGGCTTTATGTAACTGTAAGGCTCAAGAATTCTACAGCTCTTCCTTTAGGATTCTGATGCAATCTCCTTAATATGATTCAGTATGACACGTACAGAGACAAGAGTATTAGAAATGTATTGGTGTTGCCATAACAATCTGCAAAAGTGATAGGAAATTTAAAAATATGACCTAGTTTAAGTGTGGGACCTAAAAAGAAAAAAGTGGTAGACATTATGTACAGCGAAGTACTTATGTACTCGGCGCGCCTTAAACCACTGTTTACGTTTTAAATAGTTGTATAACACGTTTTAAGTTTAAAAATTATTCCATATCAGTAGAAAACGTGGAGATAAAGGCATCAAAGAAACCTTACAGATGGGTGAACTGGCGGGAGGGGGTGTTATTGGGGGTAGGAGGTTTAAATATAAAAGTACCTAAAAAATACATCTCCATAGATCTGACAAATGAGATTATTGAAGCTGAAACTGTCAATAAATGCCAAGTCGCAACTGGTTTTCAGTGGAGTATTAGAGATGTAAATACAACTCGGTTCCCACACCCACGCCAAAGAGCATCTTAAAACACTGCATGGATTTTTGACTTAATAAATGTCTCTGTTGGATTTACAGTAAGGTGTATTTATCCCTGATCCATATGGAAGGAAAAGCCTCAGAAGACTGTGCTCATCATTGACCAATTATCCTATCCAGCATTTTCAAAAAAAATCTATTAAAACCCCTATCCTTAGGCATCAGTTGAAAAGGCATGCCCAGACCACACAGATTAAACATCACACCAGTTAAATACTGTTTCATTATTATTCAGCTATTAATGCTTCTAAACAAAGAGTAGAGTTCATGTCTTTTTTTTACCACTTCGTACTGGGATCTGGTTTCCTTATATGGTTGAATGTGCTATTTTACGTCACCCAGAAAACATAATTGCACTGGGTCTCTCTTCCTTGAAATACAAAAAAAATGTATCAGGAAAATAAGAGACAAAAAGAAAATTTGCAAGCTCACTGACTTTACTTTTTCAATAAATGCATCACGTTCCCTTTTATGTTTTCATGCACTGCATCGTACATTTATAAGCTTATCATTCCAGTGGTAACAGTTTTTACTCCTCAAGGGATGCGAATTTATAAGCAGACTATCTATCATCTGCTACAGGAACTCTGTCACTTCAAAATTAAATTACTAAAGCCACAAGACAAGGAGAACGAAGACTGCCTCGAGCACCGAGGAACCTTTTATAATCTTAATGTCATAATTATTGTTATGTATTATTCTATAGCTATGGTTTTAATTAACTGATGCAAATTAAAAACATTGAAATGGAATGTGGCGAAATAAACTCACTTTTTTACCTTTTTTTTCTGACTTTTAGTTTCAGCAGTTATTCTCACCTTACTGTTCATTTAACACTATAATAGTACAAATCGCAATATCATTAGCAGTATAGCTTGAGATAGCAAGTCTTATTTTGTCATTCATTTATTCAGCGTTTCATGGAGCGCTCCATAGCTCCTCTTACTTATGTCTGAGCTCAAGCTGGACTACAGAAGAACCGCGAAACACTGAAAGGGTTAACGTCCAATCGGTGGCAGGGATATATATCATTTTCCTTTGCTTGTCATGTTTTATTTGATTGATTGCAACATATTGCGGGGCTTCTTACCGCTATTAGACACATAACAATAGTGATTCCTAACCAGGGCTAAAACAGGCCTTCTGATTAAAAAAACTGTTATTTAATAACTTCCTGAAGTGAGGAAAGTTAGTCAGTCAGTCAGTCAATTATCTTTATTCGATTAATGAAAATCATAAAAGATCGAGCAAGAAAATACATAACGTGATTACATCAGATCATAACATTTGCATACAATTATCAGAAAAAGGAAAAAGAAACGATTAAAATTTATACATCTAAAACATACATAAATATTTTAAAAGAACAATAAAAAGAAGGGTACATTATAAAAAGAGGAAATTCATTTCTCGCAGATAGAATGCCTATGCCTTGTTTGGAGCCTCTTCCAACGTGCTCCTGCCACTAGAAAACTAGCGACAGCGAAGGCTACATTTATATTAGGAAGGAGTTGCAAAAATAGCAGAGCTGGTTTTACCTGAATAAAGCCCTGGGTGCGTAAAATGGGGAGCAGGTACCTTTTTCTGATCTCAGTATAATGGCCGCAAAACATAATAAAATGCATCGTGTCCTGGACCGAAAAGCAATCGCAGTCACAGGGTTCAGCGTCATCAGGACTAGCCCAAGTTCCAAAGTTACCTAGGATAAAATGAATTAGATTGAAGCGAAATCTCGTTAAGAGAAAGCGATGGTAAGGATTTGTTACCCACAAAAGATATGGTTCCATTCCAGGAACAGAGGTGAGCAAAAAGTATTTCCTTACCATAGGTTTTTTTGACTCTTGTGCTTCCCTTTCCAGAGCATATAGATTTAACAGGGTGTGTTTAACTAATTTTAAATCTTCATAAATTATTTCGTCTGGAGATGAGAAGAGCTCCGATCGGCCTGCTAAGGACAGCTGAGTTCTCACATATCTTACCCATGGGATTTTGAGTGCATTGTCCATGTCTAAACAATCTTTTAAAATGGTGTGATTTAAAGTAAGCTCCGGATTAAGCCAAATTTTTAGCCACCCAATAACTGGAGCTAATTTCAGGAAATCAGATATATAACCCAATCCTAACTCTTTATGTAATGCAAATGTCGGGGTTGATTGAGGAACAGACAGAAGTGATCTTAAGAATTTATTTTCTACATTCTGTATTTTAATGGGGTTAGTGTAGCCCCAAATAGTGGAGCCATACTGGGCGACTGACAAGCATTTTGCTTTATAAACTTTGATTATGCTTTCCATGGGACGAGCGCCCAGTTTTTTGGCAAAACCCATCAGCCCTGCAGTAGCTCTGGCGACAGCATTACTTTTAACCAGAAGCTGGGGGCCCCAGGAGCCCTTTTCATCAAAAGTTACACCTAAATATGGGAAAGAAGGAACTCTTTTTACCTCCTTCCCTGCGCAGTGAAATGTTATCATCTTTTTTTTCCTACCTGCGTGTCCAGAGATCATTACATGAGATTTATCTGTATTAATTTTCATATCCAAAGATACCATAAAAGCTCCAAAAGATGAGAGGAGTTTATTCAGTGCAACTCCAGAACGTGCGAGAAGAACGGCGTCATCCGCGTACAGTAGGACGGGTATCTTTGTCTCCCCTGCTCGCGGAATATCGCTGTGTGATGTTTGCATTACTGTCTCAAGGTCATTAATATATAAAGTAAAAAGAAGGGGGGCGAGTATACACCCTTGTCTGACCCCTCTCTCAGACTTAAAGAGACAGGTACATCTTCCTTCCCTAGTGACTCTGACAGAAGTCATGAGGTCCTTATGTAGCTCAGCTAAGTAATCGACTAAGGGCGGGTCAAGGCCCATGGTCAACAGGATCCCCCAGAGCTTCGACCTGTTAACCAGGTCAAAAGCTGAGGAGAGGTCCATAAAGGCCATGTACAGTGAACCACCCCTAGCGACCACATATTTGTTTATGATAAGCTCCAGGTTTAGGCATTGATCTAGGGTTCCTCTTTTGGCTCTAAAGCCGTATTGTGCATTAGATAAAATGCCCTTGCTTTCTAAAATCGTGGACAGTCTACCTAACAGGACTCTCCCCAAAATTTTAACACTTGAATCAATGAGGGAGATGGGCCTGTAACAGGCCGGATCTGTCCGCTGTCCCTTTTTGAAGATTGGCACAATAGTCGAAATTGACCAACTGGGAGGGAAAATAAATTCCCTAGTGGCGTTAAAAATATTGGTTAAAATTTTTGAACTAAATTGAGGGGCAGTCTTAAAGAAGTCTGCTGGGACCCCGTCTGGCCCCGGTGCCTTTTTACAAAGTGTGTCTTTTAGGGCAAGTATCACCTCTTCTTGGGTAAAAGGAGGAATCTGAGTCGATGGTTTTAACGCTGTTGTTTCACAGTCTATTGTGGTATGAGTTTGACTGTAAATATTACTAAAATGTAAGACCCACTGTTCGTCTGGGATAATGCAGTCAGCTCTCTGATTATCTAATCCCACAAAATATGGATGATTTATGACTGCCCAGAATTTCGCACTATCTTTCTGTGTCTCGGGCAGTAACAGATCATTCCAAGCCTCATCCTTGATCTCAGATTTCGTCTTCCTAATAGCAAGATTGTATTGTTTCCTCAATGATGCTATCAGGACTCTATTTCTAGGTTTACACTTTAACGCCTTAAGAAGGGCTGAATGGGCCCTAGAGCAGTTTGAATCAAACCATCTAGGTCCAAATGATTTATTCGGCTTTGCCTTTACGGTCAGATCTAAATTAACTTGATGACATATGACTCCAAAGGCATCAACCACTTTGACACTCGGGTTTTCATTATCGAGACAAATAGCAATTTCATCAGGAACTTTTGCCAGTGTCTCCTGTAAAAAAGACATTGGGATAACTTGGTCCCATTTTAACCTGCGGTCTTGATCTTTAAGCTCAAGGCCTATCGCACACAGTGTGTCAATCTTCCTATTTTCAAGGACTCCGAATGCTAAAACCTCTAAAATCACAGGGTTGTGATCACTAAAAACAGAGGTTTCTACTCCATATATAAATATTTTAGATAAAATACTTAAAGAAACAAAAATATAATCTATAATTGTACCAGGTTCATGACCCACGTATGTTGGTAGCCTCGAGTCATTTGAGCAGGTGCAAAATTCATAAAGGTTGAGGGTAGCCAAAAATAATTCCAAAATCTCTCCGCTTGAAGTGTGTTCGAAATGCGGAGAAGAAGGATAAAAAGGAAGTATCTCAGTTTCCCTCTGACAACCTGCCAGGCAGGGGTGGATATTAAAATCCCCCATTAGGATAACCTCAAATTCACAACTACTATTCTCAATATGAGTGGATAAGAGATCCTGTAAGGCTAACAAATGCTCGTTTGGAAATTGACTGGTCATAGAGTTATAAAAATTCACAAGTAAAAAAGGGTTACAGTTTGATAAAGTCAGTTCAACCATTAAACAATTTTTGGATTTAGACTGAATGTATTTAGGTTTTCCTTTAACGTCAAGAGAAATATACACAACTAGCCCGCCCCTAGCTCTTCCTGCTTTACTGGGGACTGCGGGTACTGAAAAATGGGAGTAGCCATCTAAGGGCAAACACTCTAACAGGTCCCAAGTTTCTTGGAAAGCAAGAATGTCGTAACTCCTGATTTTATCCAACCACATTTTATCTTTAAATTTGGATCTAAGGCCAGCAATGTTCCAACTCAAAATTCTACAGGCTCTATTGTCTGCAGAAGACTGAAGAGGTAAAACAAGAGTCTGCTGTGGTTCCTCAACATTATCAAATGAGCTTGGCAAAAGTCAATCATTTTGATCCAAAAAAGAAAGTGGCGCAAAACGGTTAAGCAGTTCCAAAGGTTGTGTAACAGGGTTGAATGCGAAGGGTTGTTGTCGATAGGCTGGTGCGTTATTCCTTATATCTTGGCCCCATCTGGATTGAAAATCCCAATTTGTGATTCGTCCTGGAAAAGGAGTTCTTGGGATTGATACATTCTGTTGTTCCCCATAGAAGAATTTCAGAGTTAGGGGAACGACAGTACCTTGTCTACGTTGAGGGGGAAGAATGTTTACAAGAATATTAGGAAGAACATTTTGGTTTGAAAAGCTCACAGCCACGCAATCACCTTTAAATTTTTTAGGGCGGTTTCCCAGCCAAGGAACCCTAAATGCTGATTTAATTACACTTGCAAGATGTTGCTGACCTCCTGGAGCTAACCGCACGTTACTGCTTAACCAATGTAAAGCTTTGCTACACAGTGAGTTAGAACTTTCCACCGTGCCACTTTCTAAGAGAGGAACATTTGCAAGGACTAACACCACTGGTGTGGCTTCAACAATAAATTGCAGGGGATCCGATGTAGAGGCGTGGGGTTGTAATGCTTGCATGTGGGTAACATTTGCCACAGAAATTGAATTTACTGGGGGGCACTGAAGCGTAGAAATCCCAGCGACAACATTGGGAATCAGTGTCACTGGTTTGCCCCCAGGTGGCTCTGTTCCCTTTCCAACCCCCAAGGTCGTTCCATCAACGGCTTCCCCGTGATTTTTGCTCAAAGAAGTAACTAACGTGGTTAAATTTTCAATGCCACTTGCAGCTATATTTTGCTGCCCACCCAGCTTCTTGATCTCAGCTTGTAATTTGTCTATCTTAGAGATGAGGGGTTTGATGATAGAATTAATTTTAGTCTCGATGAAATCCGCAATTTTTTCTAAGAGAGCTTCTTCAGTAGGACAAATAGGAGAAACCTCAGCGTAGTTCATTCGTGTAGATTTTGGGGTATTAGCCCTCTTCCATTTAGCCCCAGAGCATAGACCGCCCCGTTTGAGAGGAATCTTTGCACAATGACGTTTGGTTCTTACTTCATGAACTGTAGGTGTTGCATCAAGGATGGACACCTCGGATGTCTGAGACTGTATATCTTGGTCAAAATTAATGTCATTTACAATATTTATATCACCCTCAGTTAAAGAATCTTCAAAAGCCGGAGTTGCATTGACCGGGATATCAGGTGTGGCTTGTAAGGCAGTGTCCACCAACGTGGTGGTGCTAAAAACATTTTGTGTGTTAGTTTCATCAGACGAGGGGATAGCAAAAGAGGGTGGGGACAAACAGAGTAGGTCCGGTGATTGGCTCAGCCCCAATGACTCCCTCCTTTGCGTATTAATTTTCTGGACAGTCTGTACCAAATAATTGTTCATCTTATTATTTTGAACTGGTACAACTTTTTTAGGCATGACTTAAAATGTAACCACAGATCGTTCACAAGAATGAATATAGGGGCTTCTTACTGCTCGACTTACTTGCAAAATAATGTCCGATGTGACTCCGGCAGCGTGTGTGACCCTGCCCCTGCCTTTTCCTGCCGATGAGGGCCGTAGAGGGCCCGCCCTTTGCCCGGGCTTAGCCCGGCGCCGTCCCGCACGCGTCCCGCGAAGCGGACCTGACGCTGAATTTATGCGCCTCCTGGCGCTGGTAGTGCGTGCGTGTTGTGTTGTGCGCCGCCGCAAGTGCTGCCGGGATTCGTAGTCCCGTGCGGCGGCGCGGAATCTAGCTGTCAGAGACTCTTGGCGGTGGCGGCACAGAAGCGTGGACTGCACGGACTCTTGGCGGTGGCGGTGTTCAGGTAAGTTCAGTTCCCCCCGCTCCGCCGGCCTGATGCTGAATTTATGCGCCTCCTGGCGCTGGTAGTGCGTGCGTGTTGTGTTGTGCGCCGCCGCAGGTGCTGCCGGGATTCGTAGTCCCGTGCAGCGGCGCGGAATCTAGCTGTCAGAGACTCTTGGCGGTGGCGGCACAGAAGCGTGGACTGCACGGACTCTTGGCGGTGGCGGCGTTCAGGTAAGTTCAGTTCCCCCCGCTCCGCCGGCCTGACGCTGAATTTATGCGCCTCCTGGCGCTGGTAGTGCGTGCGTGTTGTGTTGTGCGCCGCCGCAAGTGCTGCCGGGATTCGTAGTCCCGTGCGGCGGCGCGGAATCTAGCTGTCAGAGACTCTTGGCGGTGGCGGCACAGAAGCGTGGACTGCACGGACTCTTGGCGGTGGCGGCGTTCAGGTAAGTTTTACTCAGCCCAGAGAGTGAATGGTAGATAATTCCATTATATGGTGGCCGTGATGTGAAAGACCTCATGATCAGCAGAGGCACGACCAGCTCTCTGAAGGAGAAGGTGCTGGAGACTGGCAGAGAAGAGGGTCTGGGAGGGGCTATGAAGAGAATGCTTGAATGCTAAGAATCATGGGGATTCGGTATGAACAGATTTATGCACTGTTCTTATATCTTTAAAAAGGGCTTCATAATGAATCAGCAGCCTTAGTTATGTGACGTCTTCTGGTAAAAGCTGTTCCTACACCAGAAACCCTGGTTTAGTTGAGTTGCAAGTGATGGAGAAGTCTTCCGGAGCCATCAAGTAGATCAAAAGTTGGTGTAGTCCATTTATGATTGGAATTAGAAAGTTTACCACTGTAGATATAAGTTTGACTCAATGATTGACAGGATCTTTTTTAGGATCTTCGGACAGAAAAGCAAATCTGAGTGACTCTAAAAACCTAAGCATCTAAATGCACGTTATCATCTTGTAGCATACCCAGATGATGGACTACTGTGGATAAAGTGGGAGAAAGGCCATATTTCATGGCCACCAGCAGGTATTTTACTGTGGCAACTAGAACCTGAGTTTTGGCTGGGTTCAGCTCAAGAAAACTGATAGACATCTATCAGTGGTCAGTATTTTGGGCAAGGAGCTCAGCTTGTAGCCTGGTTGTGTAGATCAGATTGGCAAAGAATCCTGAAAATAGACTGGGTGTACTCTGTGAGTCTCTAGTCTGATATTAGTCAAATGCTGCCCCTTTAGTATGGGGTTTAGTCGAAAAGATGATGCAACAGTTCCATTTTAAATGCCAATGCACACAACAACAAAGAACTCTTCGTCATCGTCAAGGAGCTCACCAGGCTCAACAGCAAGTCCACTGATTCCCCACCCTCCCATGACCTCTGCAACAAACTCTGCACCTTCTTCCACCAGAAGATCTGGCAGATCTACGATGGCTTCAACACCCAGGACCCCACCACTATGCCCACCACCACCTCACACAACCGTACCGCACCCCAACAGATCATGCTCAAATGGACTCCACTCACCACAGATGACACACTCAAGACCATGAAGAACATCTACTCAGGAGCCCCATCGGATCCCTGCCTTTACCAGATCTTCCACAGAGAAGCCGCCTCCATCGCCCCCCAGCTTCACCGCCACATCATCTGCTCCATCGAAACCGCCACCTGCCCAAATGACTGAAAACATGCCGAGATCAACCCCCTGAGAAGAAACCGTCCGGTGACCTGACAGATCTCAAGAACTTCAGACCCATCTTCCGCCTCCCCTTCCAAGCCAAGGTCATTGAGAAGACCATCAATGCCAAACTCTCTGAGTTCATTGAAGAGAACCACATCCTGGACACCTCCCAATGGGGCTACTGAAGCAACCGCAGCACGGAGACCACATTCCTTGCTGCCATCGACAACGTGCGCTTCCTCCTCAACCAGGGTGAAACCGCAACCTTCATCCTACTGGACCTCTCAGCCACTTTTGATACAGTCTGCCACCACACCCTAATCACGAGAATCCACAACACCTGCTTCAGTGACAGCGACAAGGCACTGGACTGGATCCCCTCCTATCTGACCGTCTGAACACCCCAAGACAGACTACTCCGTTCCAGTGCCCCAGGGCTCCTTTCTGAGCCCCACCCTCTTTAACATCTACATGGCCCCCTTCGCAGCCATCAGCAAAAGCAACAGACTCAACATCATCTCCTATGCTGACAACACCCAGCTGATCATCTCCCTCGCTAAGGAATCCACAACCGCCAGAACCTACTTTCACAAACGAATGAAGGCAGTTGCCACCTGGATGCAAGCTCAACTCGGACAAAACCGAAGTACTCATCCTAGAACCCACCCCCTGAGCCTGGGACAACTCTTGGTAGCACGCCGCACTAAGACCCCCTCCTGTCCTTATGGTCCGTGCACCCACATTGGCATCATACTGGACTCCTTGCTCTCAACAAATCACCAAATCAATGCAGTATCCTCATCCAGCTTCCAAACACTCCATCTACTTCGAAAGACCTTCAGATGGCTCTCCACAGAATCCAGAAAAACACTCCTCACCAATAGACTGTACTACTGCAACGCACTCTATGCCGACGCCACCCAGAAACAGCTCAGGAAACTACAAAACTTCCAAATCATCACAGCCAAACTGGTCCTCGACTTACCCCACTGCAACCCATCACACAACACCTCTGACAGCTCCACTGGCTCCCTTTCAACAAGAGAATCACATTCAAGCTCCTCACACACACCTACAAAGATGTCTACAATGTAGGACTGGAAAAGTCTGAACCGCTGCCTCGCCTTCCACACACCCACCAGATATTTCCACTCCACCCTACTCGTCCTGACCTCCGTTCCACGGATTCACAAGCCCAGAACAGAAGGAAGATCCTTCTCCTACCTTGCTGCCAAGATCTGGAACACCCTGCTCCTCCACCTTAGGCAATCCAAGTCATTGACACAGTTGAGGAAGGACCTCAAGACCTGGCTCTTCAACTGAACCTCCACACCCAGAAGGATCAGCAGCCCCTCCCCCTCAGGGCCTTGAGACCCTCACAGGTAATTAGCTGCGCTTTACAAACCCCTGATGGATTGAAAGTGCACCTAGCATACTAATTTAAGTTTTTTTACAGGTTAGTATACATGTCTACTACTCAGAAACACTTTCATTCACTTGATGATGTCATCAGTGATGTTATCAGTAATGTCATTTGAAATGTCATCAATGATGTCACTGACCATGTTATGAGTGACATAATATGTGAGGGCATCAGCTATAGTTAGCTCAGGTAACTGCGACTGCTGAATTTCACTGGTTTTGTATGAGTGAAACATCAGCCCATCTACTTCAGTGAATATCTATCTATCTATCTATCTATCTATCTATCTATCTATCTATCTATCTATCTATCTATCTATCTATCTATCTATCTATCTATCTATCTATCTATCTATCTATCTATCTATCTATCTATCTATCTATCTATCTATCTATCTATCTATCTATCTATCTATCTATCTTTTTTTCCACTGAGGTTACAGGGACGTTATAGTTAGGCTAAGGTTTCACTTGTACAAAACAAGTGAAATTCAGCTCTTGCAGTTAGTCAGCTAACTATAACTTGCGCTCCCGCAATGCTCTGTGAGTGAAACCTGAGCCTAACTATAATGTCCCTGTAACCATTAGTTCTTTCAGTGAATTACTAAGGTTTTTTAAATGCTTATTCCAAACTATAACGTCCTTGCAACCTTTAGTTTTTTGAGGAAATGTCTATGGTTTTCTACTTGTAGTTGCATTTGCAGAGTGGTGGAGAAATGGGGCTGGGCCTCTGACCAGCTCTCAGGAATCCGCCTACGTAGTACTTACTAGAGGTACAAGGAGGGCTTCTTGGCCCCCAATGTCTCTCACTCGTAAAGTGGACTTTATCTCCCTACCAGTAGTGCACCTTGAGCTGCATTTGCAGAGTAGTGGAAAAAGGGGGCATGGCCTCCAAAGACCTATTAGCAATCCTGCTGTGTGGGACTTATTGGAGATAACAGGAGGTGTAGTTGGCCCCCAAGGAAATCCTTGGGGGCCAACTACCCCTCCTGCTACCTCCAATAAGTCCCACACAGCATGCTTGCTGAGAGGTTATCAGATGACACACCTCATTTCTCCTCCAACCTGTAGACGTGCCTCCTGGCACACTACTAGTAGGGGGATGAAGTCCCTTTGGCTATTGAGAGTACTTGAGGGCCATCTAGCCCTCCTGTTATCTTCAATAAGACCCACACAGCTGGATTGCTGAGATGTTATCAGCGGCCACGCCCCCTTTCTCCCCAACTGTGCAAACATGCTTCCTGGTGCGCTACTGGTTGGGGAAGAAGCTCACTTTAGTCCTGAGGCTCTCAGGAATAAAGTGGAATTCATTCCCCAACCAGCAGCCCGCCAGGAGGTGCATTTGCAGAGTGGTGGAGAAAGGGGGGGTGACCTTCTAGTCCTCTCAGCAATCCCGCTGTGTGGAAGTTACTGGAGGTAACAGAAGGGGTTCCTGGACCCCATGGATCCTCAGCATCCAAGGGGACTTCATTCCCCAACCACCACTGCGCCATGAGGCGCATTTGCAGAGTGGTGGTGAAGAAGGCATGGCCTCCGTCAACTTACCGGAGACTTCATATTTTAGATTTTTTAAACAACATTTAAAGGAGGGGGCTTTGTCCATTTTTGGCCCCGGGGAACCCATCCCCTGGGGCTCAGCCTTTTATTATTTGAAATGTAATGGAAGAGGGTCAGAGCGGCTCCTCTCTGTGGCCATTTTCTGCTCTGGGGACCCCCAACCCCCTGGGCCTGCCACTTGTCATATATTTTTTTAAACAAAAGTCCCATTCCCGGGGCCCAGCCTGTATTGTGGGTGCCTGGAACCACCCAGGACACCCACATTTTACATGTTGGGGACCGCAGGGGAGCCTGAAGTCCCCCACTGTCCCAGCTGGCTCCCCTCCTACTGTGGGAGCCGGCATTGCTTTTTACACACAGGGAGCTGCTAACAAAATGCTCTTGCTTGCTGAAAGCGGAGTACTGTTTGCTATGTCATGGCGGGAGTGGTGCTCCCGCCATACCATAGCAAACTGCACTGCTCCAGGAGTGGGCCCTCGGAACATTCTTGGAGCTGGCCCTGGGGGTGGTGGTCCCAAGGGCCATTTATGGCTCCTTTCTCGATTAGGGGCCTGCCCCAGGGCGTGTACGGTCCCTGGGATTGTGGTGGCAGCCCCCTCCCATTTTGTTTCATAATATACTTTGGCCCCGAGGAGGTGGTGGTCCCCGAGGTCAGGGAGGGGGCCCTGCCCACATGAACTTCTAAAATCCCCAGGAGGTGGTGGTCCCGGGGCAGTGGAGGTCCTTGAGGCCACCATTACATTAGCCCCGGGGAGGTGGCAGTTCCTGAGGCTGAGCCTCACCTGCACTCCTTAAATAATTGGCCCCAGGGAGGTGGCGGTTCCCGTGTCTGCAGGGGATGTGCATCTTGTTTCTTATATTTGCCCCGCGGAGGTGAAGGTCCCCGGGGTGCGGGTTGACGCCTGTGCACCCCCACATTACTATATGAGATGCCAACCGGTGGGCATTATTTAATGAAGCTGTTTTTTTAATTTTGGCAGTAGTCACGGATCAAGCACAATGGCTGCCATTTGGACCCCCCCCCACCCTTGACGGATCACCCCCGAAATTTTTAATACAGCAGTTGAAGTGAGCGTCAAACAATGCCAAAGTTATAGGCAAATGAAAACAACTCTTCCTATGGAAACTACAGCCTAACTATAACTACTACTGGTGACTGCCAGTAGGTAATACACTTATAAATATATATACAATAGTGACCAGGACCAAATTTCAGATATTGAAAACAGTCCTTTGCAACTAGATGTCCAGCATATATACCTGATTAAGAACAAGGATGAATAGAACTGTCATTACAATGGCAAATAATGTCTGGTGCCTCCACCACCGCATTGTCATCCCATGTACCTGCATAGGGACTATGATTATCACGACACTTACAAACATTAAAACTCAGACCCAGTGATGTTGCAAATATCTATGAATTTGTTGAATACTTTATGACTACAGTAATGTATGTCACCCTCTCTTCTACTTCAGACTCTAACACCATAACCCCATCAAATTCAACCCCCGCTGCTGCCACCGGAGATCGCTTCCCCACCCACAAACTGTGCACCAGTTCCTCCTACCCACGGGACATGGGGGAAGATGAGGATAAAGAGAAGGAGTGGGATGAGGAATAAGCTGTTAACTATAAATAACATGGGAAAATTCCTGCAGATCATCTGCAGATTACATTGATTGTTTCCATGGGATGATGGGCGGAGCATCTACGAAATGTGGCCTATTTAGGTCAGCCATTGAGAAGCAATGCTTCTTTTAAAGTTTCTCAGAGCAACCTAAGAAGTCATCAATGTCCATTCCAATTTTAGAGTCCATATGGAATGAGATGTTCACACTCATGAAGACATCCACCACAGTCCCGGAAGTAATACCTTGACTCTGGAAGAAGACATTTAGAGTACCAGACATGGCACCAGAGAGCCTCAAGGGTAAATTGAAACCAGACTTGATAATTGCAGTAGTGGCCCACATAGGATTTAAAAACCCCTATATCCATGCTTCCAGATAGAGATAGCAAGCATATTGGTAATTAGTGCCAGACAGTAATTTTAATAGATGTAGACTTCCTCAAGGTAGCCAATGTTTTGGCCATCCTTGGATGCCGTGACTGCCAGATGTGGAATGACATTTCTCTGCTTCTAGACCTATTTCCAGTACAAAGGTGCATTGAGGTAATTTAAATAGTCAAAGAAGAAATTAATGCATCAGCAGCCAATATTGAGGCAGTCATGGATATGTCAAATGGTAGGTTTCGCCAACTTACTGCAGCTACTGTCTTTAGAAGACTAGGGTGGTTGACGTCCATCTCCTTCTGGCCAGAGTTCAAGACCAAGATTATGTACATGCCATTTGATGATAACACCTTTCTCAGAGAGCATGTATTCAAACCCTTACACATAAACAAACCAGAACAGAATATGCAAATAAAGAGGAAAGTGTTACACTTGGGAACTTTTTGCATATTGGTTGTTGTTGCCCAGGAGTCACCTCAACCCAATGGCTAGTGTCACCTCACCCTCAGCTCATCAAACAAATCTGGCCCTCTGTCCTACTGCTTGAACAAAGGATAATCACTCCTGTGCAGAATTAAGTTCTCCAACCCCTTACTTAGGGGGCTAAAGACTTGCATCAATTTCTTTGTATGGGTCTGTTATGGATCAAAAGGGAAGCATGCTCTAATTATGTGGCTAGAGTGGCAAGGCCTGGCAGACAGATACATGGCTAAGTTCCTCCTTCACACAAGTGGCAGGTTCGAGGACTGAGGCACTGATTACAAGTTACTCATTAAATTGTGACCCATGTGTAAACCCCTGTTTACGCATGTTTTGGAATTACGTGTTCGAAGGTATTTACAACACCCCGTAAATATTGGATGCGTTAAATACTTGAACATTCATTACATTTCGAAAGGTCACACCTGTCAATTTTAAAACAGGGAAAGCAACAGTATTTACTGTACCCTACGGATTTTGGTGCCTTAAAAACCCCAAATCTGCATGTTATTCCCCAGGAACTCGTAACAGGTGCAATTTATTGCACCTGGTAAATAACGAGCCCTGTGGTATCGTTATTTACTAGGTGCGATGAACAACACCTATATTTGTAATCAGCCCCTAAGAGTCGATATTTGTTTGCGGAACCAAAATGAGGAACACTTAATAAAGGTAAAGTCAAATTTGTAGGTGTATTTTGAAGGCAAAAGAACCTCACATTCCTTGGTGGGCCTTCAAAAAAGGGAAAGGGAAGTTCTTGTGCCATCCCAGAAGGAATGTAATGATAATATACATTTTCTAAAAAGGCAAACAATAAGACATGCATTACTGACTTTTAGATAGGGATCCACATCTATAACGAATCTTGGTGCAGGTTTGTCAGATGTGTTTGTGGGTTCTGGAGCAAGAACCTGATGCATGGTCAGCTGGATGGGATTTCAATTCATAAGGACCGATTTAATACATGAAACAAAACATTTTCCACTGGAAGAGGAAACACAACTACTTTGGTATCTGGCAACATCTATTGGTATAGCCACATAAGCTGCCTCATTAATAAGAAAATCTCAATCAATACATTTGGCTAAAGGCAAATGAGATCACAGAACTGGAGCAAGCTCCAAAAACATACCCTTATCCACCCTGAACTGTGGCCAGTGCCAATTGTCTCCTTCATGAGATAAAGTTTTGTTGACTTTTGTTTCATAGTTAAAATGTGTACATATGCCCGGTAATAAATTAATTTGACTGTTTTGAGAGTTCATTGAAATATGCCAAAGAAACAATGGAGGTAAGTTGTCATAGTTTCTTACTTAAATGTAAAACTAGGGCATAAGGCGTGTAATTGATAACATGTGTTCCTTATTTCAGGAGCCTGAGTTGTCAGAGGATAACCCTGCATAAGAATTTGTTCTCTTCATATGTGCTCAACTCATTTTTTACAATACTACACCTCGCTGTGGTAGTGCCCAATTCGGACCTCGTGAAGAGAAATCCGGTGAGTCTTTTAATTTTATTCAAATTTAGTCCTCTAAAATTCTTTGGAATTAAATGAGTAATCCTGGATTATTCAGCCAGTGTCACAACAAACAGTGCACACCACGTCATACATTACATCCTGATGAAGTGCTTAATTTGTAAAAGAAAGAGTGCCAGAGCCCATAGCTCTGCTCATGCTGTAATATTTAAAAGAGGGGCTCCGAATACCAAGGCTATGAAGTCTTGAATTCACCCCAGGCCTCTTTAAACCACTAGCAGGTGTTGCTGGCTCTTTATGTCCGATTCTTGATTCTCTCTTTGTGCCCTTTTTAAAAAAAAAAATCCTCTTTTTTTCTTGTTTGTGGGGCATATTTACAAGGGGATTGCCCCACTGGTACGTCACTTTTTTAAACATTTTGGGGGCGCAATGCCCTGCACCATATTTACAAAGCGGTGTTGCGTGGCTAAGCGCTGCTTTGTAAATATGGTATCCTTCTGCGTGAAGGGTGCGTGGAGTGGGTGCTGCTGTGGGTGTTCCACCGCAACACCCATTGCTTTTTGACACTGCCCCAGATTTACAAGGATGTTTAAATCTGAGGCAGAGCAAAAAAACTAACGCCATGCAAAAGCAGGTGTTCGATTGGCTCAACGAGGAATAATACTTTTATTTCTCCTCACTGTTTGCTCTACATGAAAAGAGCAAATCGCCTTTAAAGATAGTTTTTAGTATATGAAGGGACACCTTCCTGCACATAAACAATCATTGCCCCATAGTGCAAGGTTGCCTGTGTTACAGGAAATCTGCGGTGCCTGTGTTGGCGCTAGGCAGCGTTTTTGAAATTATGCACTGCAAAATTTGCCGAAGCGCCGCACCATTTCCTTGTGAATATACCCCAGTGTGTTTTTTCTCTCTCTTGCCCTGGACCAATGTCTGATGGGAAAAAATAAATGTTGGTCACCAATGATGAGTGCTGGTAGTCCTCACTGGCAAAGACTGGCTCACATTAAGCACTGAACTGTTGACAGAGACTTGCAAACTTGACATTCTTGATAGGAAACATTTGAATGTGTAGATTGATGCTTGACGTTGTAGGCTAAAACCTTGAGCTGACACTTTAATTACAGCTTTTAAGAATTCTTAACTCGGTTATAGCAAAAATTGTTCAAGTCTAAACTGTATTCAATGGCTTCCCCAGAGTGGTACTCTTCCTACCGGTAGTGATCTATTATAAGCATGGGGTTTTAGTATGCATAAACCCATTTGCCTTTAAACGATGAGATTACACTTACTCCACAGTATGAACGCTCTTGCAACCTCCACAAGTGAGTGTTTGTCCTGCAGGCAGTGTATCATGAATAATAGAGAGTCATTAACTACCACAACATGTTTCTGTGCAAATGGTCCTAAAATCACAAAGGACTTCTTCAGAATTGCTCATACAACAATAATTGAAAATCCTGATTCAGGCTGCGCGGGCTCCTGTTTACAATCAAATTGATAGTTCTGCAAGATGGCCCACAAAGCTGTTTGAGCCACCGCTGCATGTTTATGTTCTCTGTTGTTTCTCGCACACTTATACAAATAAGAATATGCACTGCAGCTATCTTGATTTCGTTCTGTGAAGTGTGTAGATACGAGCCCTCTCTGTAATAGTGCACATGCGCAGAACTAGCCAAGGCATCTTCACAAAACGAATACAACAAAGTGTATGGCAGTGTTTTATGATTCAAATAATGAAACACATTTTTCTGATTTTGAGGTGTATGACAGTTGACACTGGGCTTGTACACGTTCTTTTTAGAATATAACGTATTTAAGTCATTTAGTGGGTTAAAAAAATGCAAACACTGATTACAATCTTTTGTGTTGAGCATATATTTTATATATATATATATATATATATATTACCTACTGGCGGTCGCTAGTAGGTAGTTATAGTTAGGACCTATTTTCTATAGGAAATCTGCAACATTCTATTCCCAATAACTTTGCCGCCGGTTGACAAATCTTCGCGAAATTTTCAAAACTTTTGTCCAGCTCCGGTCCGCTCCTATCCTGAAAGTCTCGGGGTGATTTGTCAAGCAGGGGCCAAGGAAAAAAGGGGGGTCCCAAAACGTATTTTCCC
The DNA here is from genome assembly GCF_964204655.1 of Triturus cristatus. Taxonomy (NCBI): domain Eukaryota; kingdom Metazoa; phylum Chordata; class Amphibia; order Caudata; family Salamandridae; genus Triturus; species Triturus cristatus. The sequence goes on from NC_140593.1 coordinate 264,518,686, forward strand.
CATGCAATTTTCCATACGAACCTTTAGTCGCAGCTACAGCCCGAACTGCTGAACGGAATTACACCAAATTTGGCAAAAAGGTAGCCCTTGGTTCAGAGTCATGCCTCTTGGTTAAATGGTGTAAATCTGTTCAGTAGTTCCTGAAAAAAATCAAAAGTAAAATCACATATATATCTATGGGCGATGTGGATCCGCGCACCCTGAGCGCACCCTGCGCGCACCCTCCCGATCACAAGCTGCATGTTAATTGACTGTGAACTTGCTGTCAACACTCCAAACCAGGAAGTGTTGGCAGCCATTTTGTGCCTCGGTAGAACCGAGGCACCGGAAATCCTTGAAAAAAGTGTGCAAAATGCAAAAAGGGGGCAGGGTAGGATGTTGTCATCAGTGATGTCATCAGTGATGTCATTTGAGATGTCATTAGTGATGTCATCAGTGATGTCACTGACCATGTCATGAATGATGTAATATGTGATTTTATCAGCAGTGGATTGCGGGCACGCAAGTTATAGTTAGTAGAACTAACTGTAACTAAGGAATTTCAATGGTTTTGTACGAGTGAAATGTCCAGCTAACTATAACACCTCTGCAACCTATGGTTTTTTCAGTGAATTTCGAAGGTTTTTTAAATGCTAATTCCTAACTATAACATGTCTGAAACCTATGGTTTTTTCAGTGAATATAGATATATATACATATATAGCACCAAAACCATCCTCCCAGTGTAAGAGCCCTCGACCCTTCAGGGGGGCTTCTTAAAACAATGGGCATGGAGCAGCCCATCAATTTCACAAACATGAAGCAGCAGACAGATGCCCAATACTGGAAAAGTTAGCTTTTTTTCACGGCACAGCAGCACAAAGAAGCTTCCGTCTCCTTACGTATTTTGGTGATCAATGCCGCCTTGCTCATAGGTGGAAGCAATATCAAATTGCAAGGTGCAGGCATGCATGCTTAATAACACATTGAGTCACAGGACCAGTTAGTTAAAAAAACATTTCCCATAATGCAGGTTAAGTTTCTGTTTTGAGTACAGGATACCTGTTGCATGATGAGGAAGCACTGGTAAAATTAAAGGTATAGTTAGGAATTAGCATTTAAAAAACCTTGCAAATTCACTGAAAACACCATAGGTTTCACACATGTTATAGTTAGCAGGACATTTCACTCGTGAAAAACCAATGAAATTCCCCCGTTATAGTTAGTGCACGCCACCGCAATCCTCTGCTGATGACGTCAAATATTACATCACTGTATTTAGACACTTATTTACCCATGTCTTCTTCCATTAATTTTCAGCTATACATATATTACAAATATTTTTTTTTCAGAAAGACACATATGTTATCAGTGATGTAATATTTGACATCATCAGCAGAGGATTGCGGTCGCGTGAGTTATAGTTGCCTGCACTAACTATAACGGGGGAATTTCATTGGTTTTTCACGAGTGAAATGTCCTGCTAACTATAACATGTGTGAAACCTATGTTTTTTTCAGTGAATTTGCAAGGTTTTTTAAATGCTAATTCCTAACTATAACGTGTGCGAAACCTATGGTTTTTTCAGTGAATTTGTACGGTTTTTTAAATGCAATTTTTTTTTTGAGATTTTTGGTAAAAAATAATATCCAACCTATGTATAAAATAATATATGTACTATATCCTGCATTATGGAATGGTTATTTTTTTTTTAAATTAATGTTTACATACAGTTGTACATCACAGTTATTATCTTCTACAACTTTTTTTTTTTTTTTATGCATTTTTTGCCGTACGGTAAGCTGACGCTACGCGCTCCGTACGTCATAAGTACGGTGCGCTTACGTGATACGATGCGCGTACGGTAAGCTGACGCTACGCGCTCCGTACATCATAAGTACAGTGCGCTTACGTGATACGTACGTGACGTACGCGTACACGCATGCGCGTTGTGCGGAAGCAACGTCGCGGTTACGCAGGGGCGTGTAATGCGCATGCGCGAGTGCGTCTTACGTACGCGCTCCGTAAGCGTCACGTTTGTGCATGCGTACTTGTTTACGAGCGCGTACCGTAAGCTTACGGAGCGCGCACGGTAGGTCATGTGATCCACAAAGAACACTTTTCATTGGTTGAAACTACTTTCAGTTCCAGAAACTTCCCACACCACACCCATTCCCCTCATTACTGCTTGAGATCCCCTAGGAGAAGGAGCTGAATTGACATTGAGATACAATGGCAGAGCAGCAGTCCTCTTCTGAGAGTGAGCCTAGCAGCACCATCATCAGACAGAGAAGGAGGAAACAAAAGGATTCTTTTGTGTGGGAGTATTTTACTTTTCCAGAGGGGCAGAAAAAGGTCAATGCTCCATTGGTCACTTGCAGACTTTGTGAGCGTGTTTTATCTAGAGGAGATCCAAGGAAATCACTCTATGATGAGACACCTTAGGGATAAACATCCCAGGACCTTTGCTCGACATACTGAAGAAAACTCTTCAGTAAGTCACCGGAGCCCAACCTCAGAAGCTCAGCCGAGTACATCAGCGGCAGCTGAGCTGAGCTCTTCCTCTGAGGTGGGAGCATCACCTTCTTCTGCTCCTCTGGACATTAACCCTCGATTTCGGAGGGTTTCAATGAGGTGTACAACGTGTTGTGGTCTTATTGTTTTTGGGGAGACCAGTGTTTCCCTTATTAACAATAAGATAGACCAGCACGTTTGTAGACGCTCATAATATTCCCATTCTTTCTTTCCTCTATCCCTGTATTAACCCAACGGCTCTTTTAAGAGCCAACCTTACCTCACAATATTTTTTATTTTTTTTTAAGCTTTCCTTTTTGAAAAAAAATGTTTGCCGTGCGCGTACGGTACGCGTAATCGCGGAATAGTTACGCGAAGTTCGCAGAATTTTTTCTCGCGGAATTTTTCCGTTTACGCCGTGCGCATACGCTACGCGCATTCCGCGATTTTTCGAAAAAAAATTAAAATCAATTTTTGCCCTTGGGGGTCCTTCTGGGACCCCCTGACCAAGGCTAGGGGGTCAGAAACTGTCCACTCTGCCCCCTTTTCACGTTCTCCACCTTTGTTTTTCACCCCCTCAGACTGCGAGAGACAAAATGGTGGCCGACACTTCCTGGTTTTGACCGATTCGAATGTTTACTAAGATCTAACAACCAATCAGAATCGCGCTCGTGCACGGCGGCGTGCGCGTACGGTAAGCTTACGGTACGCGCTCGGAGCGCGCCTATAGATATATATATTGATTTAAAATGCTATTTTCTCAGGAAATACTGAACAGATTTACACGAGACCTGCAAAAGGCACATCCTTGACCTGAGGGCTACCTCTCTGCCAAATTTCAAGTAATTCTGTTCAGCCGTTCGGGCTGTAGCTCGGACTAAAGGTCCTATGGAAAAATACATGGGGAAAGCGCGTTTTGGGACCCCCCCTTTTTCTCAGCCCCCGCTTGACAAATCCCCCCGAGACTTTCAGGGAAGGAGCGGAACGGAGCGCCCCACCTATTTTGAGAATTTCGTGAGGATTCGTCAATCGGCGCCAAAGTTATTCCAAATAGAATGTTGCGGATTTCCTATGGAAACACGGTCCTAACTATAACTATCTACTGGCGACCGCCAGTAGATAATATATATATATATATATATGTATAAATATCCTTAAATTATAGAAATAGAAAATATGCATGTACAAAATAAGACCTCAGTGACAGCACCAAGTCTTAGTCAAAATGTTTACTAATTGGTTGACTTATAATGATATTATTGATTACGACAAATAAAAAAAAGGTGTTTGCAGCAATATATATATATATTTTACTTTTTTTGTTAAAATGCAACTAAGCAAAATTTGCAAAGACCTTATGACAATTAGACATTAATTTTCTCAATATATTAACCCTGTGTATCACATTTACTTCTCCTGTACGTTTCTTAACGGCAGTAGCGGCTGCTACTGAACAGGGGTGGTGAGGCAGGAGGAAGGGGGTATGGAGGGAGGGGCTGGGAAATAATACATTCAAAAAAAGCACTTACCTTTTCACCGCCAGCCGCCGCCTCTTCTACCTCTGTCCTCCTTTCTGCACTCGGCAGGAAGCGCACAGAATACCACAATCCCCTGACCAATCTCAACGCTTCCTCAGCAGCATTGTGATTGGGCTGAGCTCCTTTGTTCAGCGCTCAGAGAGGGGCTGGCAGGCTGTGCATGTTCTTCACCCAGGCTATAATGCAACCTGGGTGAAGAACATGCACAGTGCGCATGAAGCTTTGGACGGCCGAAGACGGACGGCCAAGTCGTCATGTGCACTTTAGGTGCTGTTACCACTCCTCCCCCTATGTCGCAGGGAGCCCAGCCCCAGCCACCTGGCTTCAGCTGCAAGCTGAATGTAAAAAAACTAAATGATCATAATGAACGTTATCATTTTATTTTTTGCATTCAGCTTGCAGTTGGAGCAGAGGGGCGAGGCTCTTCTGCCTTACCGAAGGAGCGGCCACTGCTTAAGGTAATTGCTATAGTGATACCGTGCAATCACTAAGTAAACAGGGAATAATCTAAAACCAATTAAAAATATATATACCCATACACACATGTAAACATCATATGGGCTGCCCAAAAAAATTAGATTTAAAAAATATATTCTTTAAAAAAACCTTAAATATTTAAATACATTGTTAAACCTGTAGCAGTTTCAGAATTTTGCATCTGAAACAACAACATTAAAACATCATTCACTATGGACCCTGATTTTTCATGTAGCTCTGTACACGCTTGAGTGATACACCAAATCCCCGTTACACATTACGTCACTCATTACGAGGATGCAAATCCGCCCGACGCCGTTGCGGAATCAGGACTGACCAACCTCCTGTCGGCGATCCTGACCGCATTAGTAGGATGCAACCTCACATGGTGTGTTCACACATTCCCATTTCTCTATGGGAGCTTGTGCTGCAGCTGTAACCCAGCCGTAGCACCAGCTCTCATAGAGAAATGGGTGTTTTTGGTAATTCGTGCACTGCGTAGCAAGCACCTAACGGTGCCTGCCAGTCGATGCAGAGATTTACAGGGGGGCACCATAGGTGCCACCCTGGCATCCAACCGGAGGCCGCTGTGGGAAGGGGGCCTTGCTAGTTGCCCCCAAAGTTCCTTTCTGACATGATTCTCATAATCAGGTGCTCATATGAATGAAGGCACTATGGGAAACAGGCAGGGTTTGTCCCCCTCCGAATTTGGGGATGCATTGAACAATATCCTCCCGATAGTTTGAAAGTAAACTGATGAATGAACACTGCCTAAGCCTCCTTTCAGCCCTGTTACCTGAGGAACAAACTCTGCAGGGTTTCAAAGTCCTTTCAGTTTTGTTGATTGTTGAATCGCGGTGGTTGAGATATTGAGTCTCTCATAAAACTGTTCTTTTTTTTTCAACCAGGGGATCTAGCAGAGTAAGGGAGGCAGGAAGCGCTATTTTGAGTTGATGTTACTGAAAGCTCATAATGTTACTGAAGGCTCAGCTGACTTGAGAAAAATAATTATTTTAGGAGAGGCTCAACACCTCAATGTGTGCAATTAAATAATCAGCGGAAAACGGAGAGGACTCTGAACGCCCACAGAGTTTGCTCATTAGGTTACAGCTCTTCAAAGAGAACACTCCTGAAGTGTAGCTAAATTTCACACAGGCTTGTTCTGTCACTGTGATTGATCAACAGTGTCTGTGAAAAAAGACCAAACAAAACATCACAACTTTAAATCTCATGACTATATATATGTTGGAACGGAAATGTCATCTTCATGATAATGGATGTGCACTCTGTGCTGAGTGCCCTACGGTGCTGTTGTCTGCATTCCTAATGCTGAATTTTGTAGTCATCAGCAAACACAGATCATGAGTGTGCGGCATGACATAGGCCTCTCTCCCGTAATAAGGTGTTGTTGGACAGCGAAGGGCACCCAAAGTGCTACCCTCATACTTGTGGAAAGTATGAGTGAACAGGTCATTTTTAGGTTGAGCATAAGCGTACGACCTCTTGAATACTTAAGTATATTTCTCTTGTGGGCTTAAAATCGTCCCCCTGCTTTTGATTTGCTTGTTTCAGTGTTCTTTAAAAGTCCTTGTTTGCTAGTGGTCAATCCTGCCTCTTTGTCCCTCCTTTTCTCTTCCAGTTCCTCCCACAGAGCAAGGGCTAATTCCTATCTCATTCTCATATGTTTTTTTACCTGTTCTTTGAGGGACTCATTTTTACTTGGTTTTCCACTCTGTTGCTGTTTGACTGTGTTCAGATTAAGCACCATAGCTGATTACATTTAAATGTAGCATTCATCCCTCCCACCTCCTCACAATGCCACAGTTTTGTTACTGCTGCCTCCTGCGCCGTGCTATCGCTCCCTTGCTATTTTCATTTTTTCCTTTTGCATTTTTAGATGTCCACCACCAGTTGAGCTTTTTTGGTAGGATACTTGTTTGATTTGGGCTTCCTTATAAGAGCGATTGGGCTTGTTGAAGTCTTGCTTGAAAGAAGGCACGACGCATTACTGCCCCTCCCACTCCTCAATGTGCTTGGTGCCTTCGCGCCATGTTTCAAGAGCTGCAGCCTCGTAGGAGCCACTTTCATCCACAGTTTGGAAAGGCTTTGCTTTTTGAGCATACTCAGTAATAAAATACAGCTCATGAAGGGGAGTAATATCTGCTTAGTTTTGTTTGTGTGCTTTTTAGGGTTTCCCACCACACTATGCCACCAACATTTCACGAGGTCTGACACAAATTGAGCGGGTGTGGCTTAACAGCTAGGGTGGCCGACTTTGAAGCTGGGGGTTTGAGTCTGGCTGGAGGATCAAACATCTTGTGATTCTGGGCAAATCACTTAATCTCCCCATGCCTAAAAAAATGAACGTGTCCGTCTGCAATGCAACTGGTGCTCATGTAAAGTGCTCTGATACCTTCGGGTCGAGTGCGCGTTTTATAAAACTGCAAAAACCAAAAACAAAACTCCTTTGCCTATCGCCACCCTGTCTACATGGAAAATGAGTGTGTTTTTTTTTTATATATATATATATATATAAATATGTAGCCCCGGATTTATGTATATCACCTCGATGTATGTGTGTCACACAAAAGGGTCGGGTTGAAGCCTGGAGACCTGCTCCACACAGTGATCGGAAACTCACCTCCAGAGGGCGAAAACAAGGCTCTGTAACCATTCTGTCTTTGGCCTCTCAAACTAACAACGGAATGGGAGTGCCCATGTTATGACAATCATGATGCAGGGTTTGTTATGTGGCATGGGTTTATTTAACAGCAGTGTTTGTGTTGCACCCTCGCATACCAAGAATACAGGGATGAAGGAAGAGGAGAGTGCGTTGTCCAGACCTGATGGCCAGTGCAGGAGAGGTTTGTCCAACAGATGCAACCTGGCTGACACGAACACCTAGAGACATCAGGGGCTCTCGACCAGGCAGCTCCGGCCCGCACAGAGGGTCAAAGGTAAAGCACAGCGACTTATCCCGTTACAAGGAGTAGGAGTCACATGACAACCATACTAGTAGGCTGTATAGTTTAATAGTGATTGGTCTGGAAAAACACTAACTCAGAATTTAAAACGTAATACCATGGTTGGGGGTTCTCTTTAATAATCAGAATTGATTTCTGTCCAAAAGAACACTTTTTGTAACATTAGGATAATCAAAGACTGGGGGAAAAAACATAACACTCTAATTTATACCTTGCAGTTTGTATGCAGCTCTTAGATGAAAGTTAATAGCTCACTGTTCTATGTTAGGATTTTAACTTATAAACTGCAAGTAACAAAAGGATCTCTCTAACAAAAGCAGTAGCCCACTGACCTATTTACATTATGTGCACTTTGTGAACTGCATGGTACATGTTCTTTGCAGCAGGCCCATTAACCCTCTGAGCTACCTTTCCATGAATCAAAATGTTCACTAGACAAAATGATTTCTCTCTAGGAAGAACATTAAACACCGGAGTCATCATGACATTTTTATTGTTGCTGAAAATTGCTGGAGGCCAGGAAGGAGGCAGCAAGCGCTTTTAAAACCTTAATATACTTGCAAACATGATGCTTCCACCCAAAGTCAGAACCCGGTGCGGTCACACCGGTTGCACTGCACTAGAGCTGGCCCTTCTCAAGAGTCCTGTGACCACAGTGACAGAGTCACTGTTGTTCTAGGCTGTGCTGCTTCATAGGCCTGCCCGCAAGACTGGAGGTGAACTTCAGTATGGATTGTGGTGGACAAACTTTGAAGGTTACCCCACACTTGACACTGCTAGGGTCCACCTGCTGGTGCTAAGACACCAGGGCTTCTAAGCTCTTGCGAAGCCTTCTAAGGTCTAGCATGGGATTGTGCTCTCTCATGAGAGTGGTCTGGTGGACTGGTTATTAAGGCTGAACCTGGTTCCCCAGTTCCAAATTCAGCAGCTCTGGCCAAAGTGCCACATCCTCTCCCCCACTGAGAAAAACTCACACTGCCTTCAACTACAACCCAATTGCTGCCGGCTATAAACACCTGGATGTGGCTCAATTTAAATGACGCACTAGACAAGAGCAATATGCGGCCTACAAAAAAACAGTAACAACATCCTGGAAAAAGCAAACACTCATAGGGAATGCAAAATTTAGCAAACCATGTGAAATGTAAGCAGGAACAACATGGTTATCTTAACGCTTTTACACTCACTATTCAGAAATCAGTGAGTGCTTTTGCCTGAGGAGTTAAGGACATGACTACAGGGCCCTGAATGGACACATTTCAATGTCCATTGCTTATATCCTTACAAAGCGTAAGCAGTATGGTTAAAAGACCACATCCCTGGACGCAGAGCCGCAGTACACATTTTGTTTTCCAAACCACACTTTACAGTACCTCCAGGATTGGTGCACTAGTTGCGAGCCCAGGGAAAACAAAGACAAGAAAACAAAAATAGCGCTTCATTGGCAAACTCTGTAAAAGTGGCGCTAATGTGTTTGGGTGTGAATATAATCAATCTGGCCAGTTTGCTACCACCCTGTCTTACTTTAAGTTATTTTTAATATTTTTAACCTTTTATTCCAGATGCTGCTCTTTGGAATTAAAATACCACATTTCCAGCAAAAATGGTTTTCTTTTTTGAATCAATTTCACAGGGGAGCAAATAAAAGAAAGGAGAGGAAACAGTGAGAACCTCGTCTTGAAGTCATGGTTTTCAGTAAGAGAAGAACTGCTAGACAGAAAGAGAGGGAAGAATGAAAGAGTTGGGGGTTGGGGTGGGCAGCTGAAGTGGCAGAACATAAGTGGACACTGTATTTTTCTTCTCTGGGCAAGAAGGAAAAGACAGAGTCCTGTTACTTCTCTGCCGCCCGTCCTCCAACGAACACCAGGAACGCAATGGGGTTCCGCCAGGCCGCAGGACAGGTCTGTGAAAGGCCTAGGGCCTGCAGTGTGTGAGGGATCCCTGACTCCGGCTGTGAGTCCCAGGTTGCGCAAGGCTGGCTCAGGTATGCTTCAGGGCCTTGGAGCCCGGCTAGGGGCCCGCATGGTTGGAATCATCAGAAATGGCAAACCTCAGTGCTCCATTATTGGGGCACAGGTTATGGGGGCAGTGCAGAGTCCTATGCCTGTCTACACCACAGCAGGCCACCGGTAAATGACACCTGCACCCATGCACTCAGGCGCAGAAGGCAGCGGGAGGAGAAGTTTGAGTTGGTGGGGGCAAGGGGGTAGGGGAGTTTTAGTGCAAAACCAAGAGCCCTGGAGTGGGGCTCTATGATTGTGATAGGCACCCTGCAGACTATAACTGTCATGATGCATTCCACTGGTAGCCTATTTAATGTCTGTTTGGGCTGGGACTTTCAGTCGTGCTTGGTCCTTCCATGGTTTCAGATGCATCATCATGGCAGAGGCTAAGGGCAATTCACCTCTGGCTGGCTTATTTCACGGCTAGAACCGGATATGATTATGTTTTCAGTTTTAGTTAACCCCTTCCATGCTGGACGGATTCCCCTGCTGTGCTGATCTTTTCCTGCGCGGGCGTGGTCATGACGGAACGGTTCCGTCATGAGCACAGCTCAACCGTGGCTCATGACGGAACCGTTCCGTCATGAGCACCGAAGGGGTTAAACATTTTGTAATGTCTGGATTTCAGAGTGCCTAGCACTGCAGCACCTTCTGAAGCACTTTGGGCCTGGTGCTAAAAGGAAGAAAAAAACGAGACCGTTTGTTTTGTCATTTTACCTATGCTGAAAGTGTTTTTTCATTGTTTCTGCCCTTTAACTTTACAATTCATTGCTTTTCTCCTCACCGAGAACCTCGCTTTATTGGGGGGCAGGGCCCCTATGGATGCTTAGCAGCTGATGTCACGCCATCTTTCCAGATCTAAAGAGTACTGAGAGATGCTGGGGAAAGCACATATTCTGGACTTAGACCATTTTTTTCTTATTTTGTTCATGCTGTTTATTCCTAGTAACATATATTATACAATTGAGACTATTTATTTTTTTACCTTCTGTATTGCACTTTAATATTTTAATAAATCTTCATGGTTTCTAAATAACTAATCTGGAGCCTTTTTGCATATGGGTTGACTTAAACATATCAGCCTTAACTTATACATTTATTGGTATTTGAAATACAGTTTAATTATATTCTTGGTTTAGGGACCAATTTTCTCAGCTAGTCTTGAGGAAAACACTGTCCTGAGTCCTGCACGGACCCTTTATTACCACCTCATCATATCAACTGAGATAGAGACTAAACCCTGTATTATGCCTTGAGGGCCACTAGTTTTGTAGTTGACCTTCAAAAAGGTGCAGAGAAAGAATTTTACAGCTACCAGAATTGTATGGTGTTTGCCTAACAGGACAGGAAAAGGCAAATGCATATTTTATGGTTTTATGGCCTCAACAGCTGGGGAGGGAGCCATAGGAGTCACATTTCAGGTCAACATAGGGAGAGGAGTTGGCCTAACTCCTAGGGTGCTCGACCTCGGACCTGGGGAACTGGGTTTGAGTCTCGGTAATGACGCCAAACATCCTGTAATTCTGGGCAAATCATTTAATCTCCCCGTGCCTAACAAAAATGAATGTGTGTCCTCATGTAACGTAACTGGTGCTATGTAAAGCGCTCTGATACCTGATTGGATTCGGGTCAAGTTTGCGCTATATAAAACTCTGCAAAAAAAACCCAAAAAAAACTTCATTGGTCCTCAAGCGTTGAAATGGCAGTGTAGGAGTGGTGACTCTGTGCTAGAGCTATGTGTCCCTGGAAAGTAAGAAATACAGGGACAGAGCAGTGCTGTGCAGTGCAGTACATGCATGCGAGTGATACATTACATGAGAGATGTAGTGCTGTTTGCGAAAGTACAATACATGAAGGGGGAAGTGTTGTGAAGCATGTGTGTGGTAAATATGTGTGCTAGCAACGTGTGTGTTTGTAAGTAGCACATCATGGCACAATACAGAAAGGCAGAGTGAATGTGTGCACGAAATGTATGTGTGTCGGTTAGGGCACAATACACTGAGATAACAGTACTGAATAGTGTGTGAGCTGTGTCCATACACTGAGTGCAAGTGTGCTGAAATGATACATTATATGGAGGACCCTGGTTCCATTTTGGGAAGCCCAGACCTGCCTGGTAAAGACACGAGGAGTAGAGGAATCTCCCCAGACAGATTTGTGCATTGCTGCATTCCTGTTAGCTGAGTGGGCACACTGAAGAAAGGAGAGAGATTCCTTCTGTACACTTCAGTGATCAAGTGAGAGATCACAAGGAAGGGGCTGGACACATCTCAGGGGGACATAGAGCTGATAAGGGAATCATCAACCAATAGGGCTGGGAGCCCGGGATTAACCTTTTGGGGACATATACCTGTGGATGACGTCTAGGTGTAAACCCTAGTCTCTCACATGGCCTGTGTTGTGAGACTATCAGCTTTAGAGTCTCTCCTGCTGAGAGAGACAGCCTTTCAAGGGGAAGAGAGAGAAGAGAAGGGTGCACTTCAAAAGCAGCAGAACCCCAACATAAAATGTGAAAGATCTAGATCTAAATTACATTTGGTGTCTGGAAATGGACTATAAGAATGGGAGGTTGTTATCTGCCAAGCAGCCAGGCCATCTGTGTGAAGAGAGGATGCTCTGCAAGACTTCTGCCAGTGACCGGGACTGGGGCAAAGGCATGCTAATATCCCTGCTGGGTAAGTAGACTTCACCCAGGGAAACCAAGACCACCTGCTCTGGAGCCTGGAGCGCCAGCACCTGCCAGCTTGCCGAGACTTGTGTGCCAGGTGGGAAAAAGCAGAGCATTGGAGGGATCGAGGTACAGTGGGGAATCCTGCTGAGAGGGCTCCCAGTGTGAGGAGATGACTATGCACCATGCAGGTCCTTGCCTGTGTGCAGGATGAGGATGGTGATCCTGGTATGCCTGGAGAGGGCTGCTGTAAAATCAGCTGAGAACTGAGTACCACGAGGAGAGAGTGAAGCCCAGACCTACTCATTCCAATGACCCTGTATGCCAGGCGGGGCCACCGTGGTATAGGTAGTTGTTTAGTAATGACCAATGCCTTGCTGGCGGATGCTGCACCAACCGCTGCCAGGAAGGGTTGACCGCACTGGGCAATGAGAAGTTTGGACATCCACCTGAAGAGCTGAATGTTGCAACCTGCGGGTTGGAACCGGTCCCATGGACTCAGGAGGATTTTCTGAGAGGACATTGCCACATCTTTGGGAACATATCGGGATCCCCATGATCAACCCCTCCCGCCCCATTGTGGTGCGCTGAACTTACCATGCTGACGGAAGCCCAGCAGCACATCTGATTGCTGTTGAAGGTGGGTGTGCAGCTCAGGGAGAACCTGCACCTGCCGGGTGCTGCTGCGTGCTGAAGCATTGTGAATGCCCACAGTCAGGGCACAGAGACAATGAACGCTTCTTCGCTGCTGCAGTAAGGCTTGTTACAGGCCTACCAGTCCCCGGGGGATAGGCTGCTAAAGGTGCTGCAGCACCATAGAAATATGTTCCTGTTTTAGGACCTACTTGGTGAACATTCCCTGTATGCGGTCAGCAACCTCATTATAAGGAGCAGATGGGAGAGAGATTTGCCAGTGAAACACTAGAGCTCCGACCTCATGGGGATTGTTTTCATGTCAATGAATGTTGTAATACTTCTTTGAATATGTAGAGTTAGAAATAAAATACTGATTTTTAATATAAAAATAAGTATTTGACAAGACATTTTTATTGACATTGCTGTGCACACTTTTGACTTATGAGTCCTGTTCACTAGAATCTACATACACTTTCCCCCCTTGAGTGAGCCTTTGATTAATGTGTCACAGCTACAACTGAGAGTGCAGAAGGGGTACTTGGCCTAGCTGCTCAGGATCCATAGTAGGTCAGGCCCTGGGACATCAGAAGTAAAAGGTCACCATGGTCGGGCTCATTAGCTCGTGCGCGAGATATATATATATATATCTTCAGATTTACCAGAATCCTCATCACGCAACAGGTATCCACGGCACCATGAAGAAAGTAAATCCAGGCAAGTGCTTCTTTTTTTCCCAATATTTATTTCAAACCACCATTAAGGCAGAGACATGGACGGTCTACGCGTTTTGGCACCACGCCTTCAACTGGACCAATGTATTTATTAAGGGGAGTGTGACTGTGTGGCCCCCTCCCAGAGCCTTTATATAGCCCCAGGACCTCACCACAGGGGCAGTTCACCTGCTATGTCCTGGGGAGCCCACCCCTGGGCCACAGCAGTTTCCCTGCCAGCACCACCACAGGTAGGGAAGCTTGTGTTTACTCCCGCATAGCAAGAGCATTTTTGAAAACTCCTGCCAAACTGGACCAAACACAATCTCTGTCCTAGACTTTAAAAAAGCTCCCGCCAGCTGGGAGTACACTTTTATTCAGTTTCCCTGCCCACACTGATGTGGGCAGGGAAACAGAATGATATATTGACCCCACATTAATAGCTGCTATCTCTGGATGGGACCAATGCCGGCTCCCGTACCATGGTGAGAGTCCGCTGGGGTTTGAGGGCTCTAGGTCTCCCCTACAAACCGTGGGCTCTTCTTGGATAAATACGCAGGCAAGGTTTCATTCTGGCCCCGATGCTGATTTCACAGAAATGAAAATTCCAATGGAAGTACTCACAAAATAAACTTAGCAGTCACCCTATTTGAAGCTCCATTTCTGTAGGGGAGAAATCATCCTAACTTCTTGCGCATGGCTAAGGCAAAGCAAGTGTGCTTTCTCTACAATGCCACGTTGAAAAATGACCTGAAATCCTTGATGCAGGTGAATGCATCATTGATTTATTGGAGCGCAGTCTCTTCTGCAGTGACTTTCTAAGACGAGCAGGTTCTTTCTTGTTATCTCCTGGCCTAAGAGCAGAGTCCATGGTACTCCCTTTTAATTACTGCTGAGTATGCAAATGCACAAAATCACCTACAATCTCCACCAGTTTGGCATAGCTCCTTCCTTGTTAGTAGGCTGCAATGGTGTTCCCAGCACCTAGAGGGACAGCTCAAATTACCAAAGTGATCCAATCGTATTTCCTGTCGATTTTGATGGCACATTCTTGATGCAGAGGAATATGAGAAAATCTCCACCAAATAAAGAAGCACTTCATATAATCAGGAGGAAGTACCCTTGCTTGGTGGAGGTCTGTACTCTTGTTGTATTCTCTACATGAGCATTTTTTATGTCTCTGATTTCTATATGACGACGCTTGAGAAACAATCATATTGCCAAAATTACATGTCCACAAGGTCACTGTAGACATTACCTAGTGTTTTTTTACACAGCTGTAGTCTGGAGTATGCAAGTAGACAAAACCAAAGGTTAAAGTAACATTATACTTAGGTGTGATGAAAAGATCTGCATTTGTTGAAAAAAAAGTTAGAAAGGAGAAAATTCACTGAAATCAACCAAATGTTAAAGTAACGTTATGGTTAGAAATTCATTGAAAAAAAAACAAAGGCTTAAGTGACGTTATTGTTAGGTGAATATGCCATGGACAACATTAATGCTTTGAATTTAAAAAAAACACAGTAGTTCACCAGTTATAGTGAGCAGATCTAACTATAACTTGAGCCCCCACAATGCACTGCATGCACTGCATATGACCTCACATATTACCTCACTCAAGACATTGTCTATAACATAATTTATTAAATCACTGATGACATTTCAAATGACATCGTTCATGACATAACTGATGGCATCATCCAAGCTTTTTTGTACACCTAGCTCCATCAACAGGTATAGCATTAGAGCTATTAAATTAAGCGCAAAATAGTTTAAATGCTTAAAAAATATTACTTCCAATAAATGTCCTTTATTTCAGGGATATAATTGCATGTACTAATTGAGACACAGAAATGTTGAAACACATTTTTTTACATTTTAATATCATTGTCATATTTTTCATGGCATTTGTTGTCTGTTTTACATTTTTCATTGGCTTTGAACTTGGTTCTTAAAGCTAACCAGAACCCTGACTTGGTTCTCCCCAATGCTGTCCGTGCCCTAAACCTCCTTTCCCCCAGACATTTTGATATGGACCATTTCTGCTCTCTCCTTGTGCTGGCCCACTGTGTGCTGCCAAGCACTTACACTCTTGTACCATGGTGCAAGGCTACCTGCATTGTGAGCAGGATTGATTTTGTGCACGAAAGGATCCCTTCCTCCACAAAACAAGCATTTGCAATGCAATCAGTGTTGCCTTTGGGTCCTTATATGTATTTAGCTATGCATTAACATGAAGGGAAAGGAAGCACCAAACTGCATGACACACCAGGTATGGGAACACATGGGGAGAAATATTGCCTTTCAGCAGAAAATGGTATAGTCCAAAGCTCTGTTTATAATTTAAAATCAGTGCTTTGGTCGTCATTTCAGTGAAAATACAAGATTTGCAAAAAATATTATTGTCTACGGGTGCTCGTGGAAGACAATTTCTTTGGACTGGAATCTAGAGAATGCTAAAGTAATTCTGGTATTTTACTGACTTCTGTTGGTAGTTTTCTAACAAGAAAGTTAAATAGAGGCAGTTGCCAGAAAAATTAAAAAAAGAATCTCCCTCAGCAAAAAGCAATTCTGGTATTTTACTGACCTCTACTGGTCGTTTTCTATCAAGACAGTTAAATAGAGGCAATTGAACAGAAATAAAGTCCCTAAGCGGAAGCAGACAAGTCACGGGCTGATCTTCAGAGCACACAAAGTACATACCCATATAAGTATATACTAAAGTATATACAAGAGGTCTCGAATGCTCGACCTAAAAAGAGGAATATCTTGAACATGCCTCCCACGTGAGGATGACACATTAATACAATGTATTAATAAATGAACACCCGTAGTGCTAGAGGCACTCCTATGGTTTGAAACCACGTGATTTTAATTGACTTTTGGTGTTTTACATCATGTTCATTCCTGCATGTGCCTTTCTTGCCGTGAAGATTTCTTTCATATCTCTCTTTCTGATCATGTATATGGTGGTAGTACTCAACAGAAAATGCTACGACAAGTTAATATTCAGTAAACTGATACTGCCTGCCCTTGCTCATAGGATGGCATGGTAGGACAGAATGAAATTTAAGGGTGGTATCCAGAAAAAATATAAGATATCATGAAAAATAAGGATGGTATACAGAAAATGTAGGCTGATCATAGCTTGTAGAGGCTCCTATGTTAAGACAGCATCCACCACGTGTACTGCCAGGTACTACGATTACAGAATGGGAAACATTACCCCTACACTATCCAACACTTTCACTACTGTTGTACTCACTGGAGTGGGAATAGTAATGTTTACCCCTACACTATCCAACGCTTAGTAATGTTTACCCCTACACTATCCAACACTTACCCTACTGTTGCACTCACTGGAGTGGGAATATAAATGTTTACCCCTACACTATCCAACACTTACCCTACTGTTGCCCTAAAAGCATTATGTGTTGTAATGGTATGCGTTGTAATGGAATGGTTGTAATGGTAGTTTTTAAAAATGCGTGGTATGCGTTGTAATGGAATGGTTGTAATGGTAGTTTTTAAAAATGCGTTGTAATGGGATGTGTTGTAAAATCCTGCAATGTAATGGTAGTTGCAATGTAAAGACTGCGTTGTAAAAGCATGTGTTGTAACATCATATATTCAACAGGATACTAGATACAGTACTTGTGCTGACACAGCTGCCAAATCACCACTTTTACACTTAACGCTTATTCCAACCGATTGCACGTTGCATGGTGAGTATTTTGTGAAAAATAAAATACAACTATTAGAGGACAAGGTTCTGTAATTTTAGTCTGTTCATTAGCTAACTGACAAACACTTGCCATACAATGCGTAACTAAGAACTTTAGATGTGCATGTATGTCATGCACACAAGGGAATAGCTGCAAACAGTGGAGAACGTTTCTGGCAAAAGGAGTTAGCAGACCCTTCTAAAGTAAAAGGATTCAATTAAACTACTTGCTGAATGTATCAAGTGTGGTAGCATGTCTCCATCCTTAGAAAATAAGTACAATTATAGAATGCTGCCCATAGAGGGTGCTGGGTGGACCTGTGTGCCAGCATTTGCTAAATGTACCATAATTTTACTCTAACTTTACTGGCTGTCTCTGTGAGAGTTCATCTCGTTGGATCTTATGAACCGCGCCTGTTTGGCTGGCCTTTAGGGTGAATGCTCTGCCAGAATGATGTTTGGGTAAAACATCATACTTTCAGCTCTTGGTACTGCGCGCTCTGCATGGGCGTTGATGAACAGTCGATTTTTGTCAGGCGTGTTAAAATGGCGATAGGTATACTTGAGATGGTGTGCATTAAACGTATCTTGTTTGCATTTGCCGCAGAGGCTGAGTAACTACAGTACTGTGTGACAGTTTGCAGAAGGAGGGGTAAATGTACCTATACTGCCAGCCTTTGCTGCCGCTGCAGCTAGTTCCCCCTGGCCCTCGAGGCCCGGCGGCGCTCTTTTTCTACAGCCCGAGAACCTCCAGCTTGTTCTCGGTGTTGCAGACCCTGACCGAAGCAGTCTCCCCCTGCATGGTGACTCCGTGGGCGCTGACCACACTGCAGCCCCCACCCCCGGGAGTTACAGCCTCCCATTATCTGCTCCCTGCAGTCTCCTCCTCATCCTCTTCCTCTTCATTCCCAGGGCCTCTACAGTACAGCAACTCAGAGAAGTGTCACGGAGTGAAGATATTTTCAATGTCCGCCCTGGCTTGGCGAACCCTACACCCGCCTGCCAGGGAGACACAGGGAACGCAGGAGGCGGGACAAGTAATAACACCACGGCCACTACGCTTCCGAAGCCCTGCAGAACAGATGCTGGGATACTCTTCTTAAGTCAAATAGGGCCATTTTGGTTAAGGAGCAATACGTGAACAATAGAAACAAATAATGCTGGGACGTCACGGTTCAACGAGAACATCAGAAACCAAACTTGAAAAACACATTCTTTAAGAGTAAAATGCTGAAAATAACAGAAAAAGCAAACTGTAATGGAAGATAAGAATGCGAAAAAGTGAGCGTGCGCATTTCTTAAGATACTTATTTTGTTCCTATTTTAACATAATCTCATAGATTTGTAAAAAAAAGTATATAATTTCAAAATACTTACAAATCTAATACGTATAGTGCCATACATCTATTGTGATTCCTATGTTAAAAGTCCCAAGAACATCATTCGGTCTTCATTTAAAGATAGCCGCTTTTTGTTATTCACTGGGGACTGATTCACACAGCAAGAACATTTACTGACAATGCTTCTAAAAAAAAGCTAGAAGGCGACAGCCTGCAGTACCCAAAGGGCGAACCCCTCCGACAAGGGTTTGCTAATCGCAGACATGAGTAATGACAGAAAAAACAAGTGCAAAGAACACTGCGTTACTGATTTCAACACAACCACTGTGCACTCTAACCTCTCACAATGACTATACACTGAACACTTCCACCCCTTCCCCCCCCCCCCATGGGAATTAACAAAGAGGGAATCCACTGCACATGAATGTAGTCTTTAGCAAACAATGGTAACAGCGTGCACCAGCAACACGTCATCTTATGGTGCTTTGCACTTCTTGGATCTGCTCTACAGCAACAGCCATGCGACAGAACTCCCGAGGGCTGTCTCGGCTGCTCAGAACCACTGGAACAAGTAGTCACGAGTGTCCCCGCAGCTCAGAAAGGGAAAGTGCGCACAGCGTGCTGACTGTAAACAAAGCACGTCGTCCTGCCTCAAAGACCAACTCAAAATATAGTGCTTACAGTGTAACAACAAAGTAAAGGAGCCAGTAGCCACGGTAGGATACAAATGACGACATGGCTGTACTAAGAAGGGGCTAACAAGCCTATTAATAAATCCGAACGCAGCATTTACAAAGGACAAGTACACGTGCCAATGAAAAATAAGGGCGGGGGACTGGGCAAAGATTCTCTCCGTACTGAACTACCACAGCTCTTCGCAGAGCAGGGCTTGTACGCCGGCTCACCGTCGACCTAAAAATCCAGAGGTATATTCCTCATTCTATGAGTGCTGCAGAATGCGGCACACATGGAAAGGGGAATAAAAGAGGAGGAAAAAATGAGATATTCTCCCTCATTAAGCCTGTCGTGTAGGCGCACCATTTCTGTGCAAACCCAGGTTTACATGTATTTTCAAATCTGGGTTTACATCAAACTTCATTGGTGGATGCATGGACATGCTCATGCTCCAGCCATGTAATGCCTACCCATCTCTAAGTAATGCAAGGCAGCCCTATGTGCTAAATTGCATTACTTTGTATTTACTAAATGATTCAAACCTAGTTATTTTGTGTGGCCTAGTAAATGCCAAAAATCATTTTGTGTCAAGGCAGCTCCACCATTGTGTTGAATCCCTGATCCCAAATCATAATTAATCTGTGCATCAAATTCTGCTACATACTTTGGTGCTGAGGCGGGACCCTATCAGGCCCTCTGCTTGTTGCTTGTACACTTATCTTCAGCACGACAAAACTTGGCTAAACTTGGCAGAAGTATTGCCTAATCCATTGCCCATAACTTCAGAAATAACTGGTTTGATATAGAGGGAGGCATCAGGAGCTGATCCATAGATGTGATTTCCTGATAGCGATCTAAAAGCACTCCCTGTGGAATCTGCAGGGGCAACAGGGGTAGCGGGCAGAGCTGAGGCTGCAAAGCTGACAGAAAGATAACACATAAACAGTGATTTAGCTGATGTTGTCTGAGAAAACTGCTTGATGAGCTGCTGATGTCCAGTATGGGCAGTTTGTGAGCATTTTCCAACCCTCACTTAATAAAGAAATGAATATTTTCAGACATTCACCTGCGGAGAGCAAAGAAAGGCAACAGCAATATTTGTATTGGAAATTTGCATAATAATCTGCGGGTCCTGATGGTTGATCAAATCCTTCACCAAATGGATTTGTTCTACAGTACCCAACAGAGCACTGCAGTGATCTTCAAAAAGGTCTAAGGAAAAAGGAAATACTAGCCCCGTCCTTCAAGGGGAAGAGCAGTGCTTAATTTGATCAGGTGGTTGCCAGTGGGGGCCACCGGGACTCATTCGTGGGGTCTGGCACTTTTTTTTCAGTATCAGACATTTCCAGACAACGAGAGAGGGAAAAGCACAAAGAGGGGATGGAAGGAGGAAGAGAAAGAAGGAAAGCTACTGCAAATAAGGAAAGCAGGAACCACTAGAGTGATGTAAAAGGATACAGAGTGTCTGGCAGTGGATGAAAGCTCATAAGGTGGATTCAGGATTACAGCCTTGGTATTCAGTGTGCCGACATTTAAAAGCCCTGGCAGGCAGTATTCTGAGCAGAGCTTCTGGCACCTGCCCTCATCCTTTTACAAATTAGGGACTGAGGAGGAGAGAGGAAGCATTGCCTTTCAGCACATTTTCTGCAGATCAGATTCTAGAAGAGAGGTGTTAAAATGGAGAATAACCATTCTCTTCAAATCCGTCTATCACCGCAGCTACTGCAGTGTTCATTGCAACTGATGAAAAGTTTTGTCGAGTGAAACTTTTTATTTCGCGTTCTGGATACTCTGTCACAATAATAGACCTGTGTAGGACTTGGCCCTTTTTGGCTTAAGTTCCCTAAACGTTTTGCTTTCCCCCTAGACCTTTTTCACATGGTGTTGCCAACTTAGATTCTTTGGGCACTTTGCCACTGCTGATCAGTGTCAAAGTGCAAGTGCTCCCCCTGTAAAGTGTAATGGTAATTGGTTATCTATGATTGGTATGTTTGCCTTACTAGTAAAGTCCCTGGTAAAGTGCACTATGTGTGCCAGGGCTGGTAATGCAAATGCTACTAGTGGGTCTGCAGCACTAATTGTACCACCCACACAAGTAGCCTTAAAAAGGGACCTCAGGCCTGCCATTGCAGTGCCTGCGCTCAGTTTGTTAAACTGCCATGTTGTTCTGACAAATGCACCCACTTGCCAGACCTTAACCTTCCCTGTCTATGCAGATCAGACACCCCTATGGTAGGTCCAAGGTACCCCCTGGACAGAGTCCAGTGCATGTGAAAGGTAGGACATGTACTAAGGTGTGTACCATGTCCAGGCAGTGAAATAATCTCCATTTCGTTTTCATTGTTGAAAGGCCATCTTGCCCATAGGACAGAATGGGGAGGCTGTGTAATATGTTTTCCAGCCTATCTTCCCAAAGGCTTAAGATGGAGAGGTGAAGTGTATTATGTCTGAACTCACAATATAATAACACATCTTTCTATGAAGGTGGTTTTTGCATTATGTGTTTAGAAGCCGCTCTTTTAGAAGTGGCTGGGTTTTTGTGCTCTAAACATTTCTGTGTGTCTCTGTCTGGTTGTGGATTGACTGTCTGGATTTGAAAGCGATAAGATCTGGGGAATGTCTTGACCCAGGGGAGGAGGTAAGATAGCAACAGGCTGACCTGCATCTGGAGTGTAGGGGGAGGAGTAGCCCTTAGAGGTGAAAAGGCCTGGGTTGCTGCCAAAAAACAAATGTCCCGGCTAAGTGATTGAGATTGTGAACGTGACCACCTGGAGTCCAAGCGAGTCTCAGCGATGCTGTGTGCGTGTGCTTTATTCAGCCTGAGCCCTTTGGGAGGATCGTCCTGTGATCGTGTGCATCGGAGTCCAAGTGAGTCTCAGCGATGCTGTGTGCGTGTGCTTTGTGCAGCCTGGGACCTTCGTGAGGATTGCCTTGTTAACATACACACCCAGAATCAAAGTGGGTCTCAGTGACACTGTGTGCGTGTGCCCTGTGGCAGCCTGAGATCTTCGTAGTGTCAGCAGCCCAGGCCGGCAGCCCCTGGAGGAGCTGAGCCGCCGGCCCAAGCCCGCCATTGCCAAATCCCAAAGATTGCATCGGAGGCCCAAGTCGCTGGAGGAGGAGAGTGAGTTCACACCCCCCAGGTAACATGTGTCGACTCCTGGGGCGAAGTGCGGGCTCGGAGGGAGACGCACTCGGCCTCTCTCTCATTTGGGCAGCGTGAGCCTCTGCTTCGGCTCGTATTGCGGTCCGTATTGCCAAGGGAGTAGCAGTACCGGGGCCAGAGCGCGGAACTGCACTTTTGTTAAACCATACCCGTGTTGGGGGCAACTTTTGACAGAGGCTGACTGCAAGTCCACACGACTGGTGGGGAGACCGCCAGAGGCACCATAATCGGTGCTGGAGTGTATTACACATTACCTTATTTCTGCATAACGGAGTGCCTGATTGTCGTATTACACATTGCATCACTTCTGCATAACGAACTACCTGATTAGTGTATTACGCATTACATTATTCCTGCATAACGAACTACCTGATTAGTGTATTACGCATGGCATTATTTCTGCAAAACGAACTACCTGATTGTTGTATGACGCATTGCATTATGTTTGCAAAACTAACTACCTGATTAGCGTATTACGCATTGCATTATTCCTGCATAACAAACTACCTGATTAGTGTATTACGCATTGTGTTATTTCTGCAGAACGACCTACCTGGTTGTTGCGTTACGTATTGCATTCTTTTTACATTGCAAAGTGCTTGGTTGTTACGTTACACATTGCATTACTTTTACATTGCAAAGTGACTGTTACATTACGCATTGCATTACTTTTACCTTGCAGAGTGCCTGATTGTTATGTTACGCATTGCATTACTTTCCCATTGTAAGGTGCCTGATTCTAGCATTACGTACTGCATACCATGGTATTAGGACTACAGTGGACTGTTTAGAAGTGCTCATTAATATTGCTAGAACTTACAAGGGCTGGCTGGCGTAACAACCGGCCAGGAGGAATATTACAGATACGCATATGTTGGATTTATATTGTGTGGTCTTATCGTATATCTTTTTATATAAATTTATACTCGTTTTTATGAAACTCGTGTGGAGTACATTTGTGGTTTCATCATCGGGTTGCTGTGCGTGTGGTTGCAAATACTTTTCAGATTTGTCTTGAAGATAAGCCTGGCTGCTCGTGCCAAGCTACCAGGGGGGTGAGCAGGGTCTATCTCATAAGGTGTCCTTCCTTAACCTGATGGGGAAACGTGGGTCCCTATTTGGCCTAAGGTGCCTATCTCAGCCAACCAGGCACCCCGGGTCTAACAACCTGTGACTCAAATGTCATGTGATATCCTATCATGACCGAAAGTGTAAGAGTTAGGGCAATTTGTAAGCATAAATGCAGAGATGGACTGGGAAAGAAAATAGTCCTTTGCACCAAAATAAAAGCAATCAGCATTAGCGAATCAGATAGCTAAAAAAGTGGCCCACATTTTCAAATCAGGGTAGTTTTGAGCTTGTAAAGAAAAGCTGCATACATGTTTTGAAAGATATGAGCGACTGAATGTATTTGTACGTGCTGCAGGGAGTGTGTGGGGTAATAGAGAAAATAGTGGCCCATCAGACGATAAAACAGGCCAACAAACAGCCGAAAAAACTGCCCACAAACTAACCAGTCAGACCAGCCATTCGGGTATTATCTGGTTGCCCTACAGGCCAGTCTGACACTGTGCAAGTGCAAAACCATTACTAGCACTTCACACTTCTACTGGGCCCTTCCTCTCAGGCTGCCTTGCACTTTGGGTGCTCCTTACTCTTGCTGAGCATCACTCATGACGTTTTTCTAGCCTTCACTTTCTGGTCCTTCACCCAGTATCACAAGTTTCTAATTTTCCGGTGTCTGCAAAGACAGTGGGGCCCAACTCATGAAGATTGAATATGAGTAGTAAAGTTACGAGTTCGGAGTCTCCACATTACGCTCCTGAAATGGGCCCTATGAGAATAAACTTCCTCATTGCATACTGGTAATTGCAGTCACGATATTTACTGGTATTGGATGTACACACTGAAGGTAAATAATTCCTTACTAATGGATTACTGAAGATATTAGAAACCGAAAGTACCAGAATGTAGTGCCGAACATATGCTGATATACTTCTAGTAAAAAACAACTACTGTTCCATTTGCTGATTAGTAAAAGTAAGCAAAAACTGCCTTGGTTACGCTTTTGTATGAAAACGGACAGCCAGTTGTAAATAGAACAACAGAACAGAAAATGTGGGAGTTGTTTTAAAATGCCAGTGTTTTTCCTGAGCACTTCCTTTTCAGTTTTGCTGAGGCCAATACCTCCAAAAAACAAGAAACTGTTAACTAAATATATCGGGGCAGATTTATGACGACTGGCGCATCCCTGCATATCAGCAGGGATGCGCCAGTTATTATGCGCCACAGCTACGCCACCATGGATGCGCCGCATTTATAATGCGGCGCACCATGGGGCAAAAACGGCACAGATGCGTGACGCATCTGTGCCGAAAAGTGGCGCATTGCTGGAGTTGCGTCGCAAGCGCGACGCAGCTCCAGCAATGATCTGGGGGGCCCTATCTGTACAATGCTGCGTCAATCCTTACGCCTGCTTCAAGCAGGCGCAGGGTTTTGACGCAGCATGGGCCTAAAAGTGACTGAGTGAAATCTTGTAGATTTCACTCAGCCACTTTTAGGAGGCGTTCCTGCGCCGGAACGCCCCCACCTGCCCTGGAACGCCTACATGTGGCGCAGGGCTTTACAACGTGACGCATCTGGGAGATGCGTCACGTTTGTAAATGCCCCGCACCATGGCGCAGGATTTGCGCCGCTGCGTCACAAAAGTGACGCAACGGCGGCGCAAAAGTGCCGCAAGTGCAACATAAATCTGCCCCATCGTTGCTTGCAGTTCTCAATTGAAGAATCTGTAAAAGATCAGTCTGTTTATCAATTTATGAAGCATTGTATTCCAGTCTATGGGAAGTAGACCACGTCCCAATAAAGGTGTCCTATTTACACTTTATTGCCACCGCCATTCAGAGATCCCCACCTGTTCCATTCCACTTAAAGCTTTGAATGCAGGCATGGTCCACATACTTTACTATATCTAACTAATATTTCCAGGGACTTTTTAGCAGGTACACACACACGGAGACATACACATCACATTCAACACACACAAACACACTTCCTGTCCTTCCCACAGCTTACATAATATGGTTTCATATTTCAGTAAATTATTAATTTCAAGTACTTTATGTGACTTAGTCTACCAATATCACATCAAAAAAATACACATTGCACAGTTTACCAACTTCCTTTTTATGCACAAATGCCAAGTTACTCACGGCAGCGTCGCACGCCGTAACAGCCTTTACTTAAAATGAGTTTTGCTAAAGATTTCCACTAGAAGACATTTTGTGGAAAGAAAGATCTAGATGGAGATTTCTTTTAATAAGTTTTCCACAAAGCATTCAAATAATGAATCTTAATTACTGTTGGTGCTTTGCATTAATAAATTCAAAGGGCAAATGCAAAGGATGGGGGCTGTGTGAGCCAGAAAGGAGAGGCCCTAGTGCAGCTTATGAACATGTTTAAAGGGCAATATTCCAAGTCAAAACCATAAAGGGTTATTCATAATAAAAATCAAGGCAAAAAGTAATGAGTTAGATTAAAATCGGCATCAATAGTGCATACAAATGAAATCAATTACAAAGTCATAACATAAGTGCAATTATCCATATTCAAAATATAGTTCATTAATGAACTAAGATAAATGTACACAGTCAATACAAAGGATTAATCAGCAGATAGTATAATGTGGAGACCATCAGTTCAAAAGCAACAGTCTTATTATAAAATTATAAACCAGTCTAACATGGGGACTGGTTGGCATGAAAGCAAGAAAAAGGTCTGGCACACATCACTGACAAGGCACATTTTATAGTTGCGGAGAAATGGAAAACAACACTGTCAATATTGTATGAAGATGTACTATGCATGACATACACCACTCAACATCATAGAAATTGTACTACATAAACAGGCTCTTAGGGATCACTTAAATTAATCAAAAAATAATAATTCCATTACCCTAACAACAAGGGAGCTGATATTGCACTATTGAAACAAAGTAAACATTAATTCCAATTAAAATTCATGTAAATACAGTTTTAGCAGCAAGCAACAAAGCCTTGACTATTGCATCTCACAAGAACATCTCGATATAGCCTCCTTCTAAGGCGCACAGTTTGATACAGTGCAAGAAAACACCATGAAATGAATTCCATTCGGATTATTTCATGAAAAGAAAAAACACTAAAGAGGAAAAAGCATGTATATAGGAACCGGTGTGTGCAACTTCAAAAGCCAGGTTTTCTTCAGCTGTCAGTCCAAACAGAAAAAGGCCCAGTAAATTAATTTTGTGCCTAGTTATGTTA
This sequence comes from Triturus cristatus, assembly GCF_964204655.1. Classification (NCBI taxonomy): domain Eukaryota; kingdom Metazoa; phylum Chordata; class Amphibia; order Caudata; family Salamandridae; genus Triturus; species Triturus cristatus. The sequence goes on from NC_140593.1 coordinate 264,545,404, forward strand.
ACTGAAACAAATGTAAAAACATTATTTTCAAATTATTAAAACTGTCATATCGTAACAGTAATCGTCATTACAGTGCCACCTTGCTCTTCTGCTGTATTTGAAATCTCGTCTGTTCTCCTTTCGCCCTCTTTGGATGTTTTTCGTTTCTCCCTGATGGCCAGACATTGAAGCAGGTTTCACTTGCTCCTGTCACCCATTACGTCTTCTAGACCTAGAGTAATGTGGGCCTGATCTTGATGTCCTCCCCTGGAATCTGCAGAGGGATAAGAGTTTCCTCATATATTCTAAATAGCTTCAGTTTGCCTTCTTTACTTGTGTCTCAAAGCTGCATTGGCTTTCTGAGGATCATTTGGATTGCGTAGAGGAATGGGGGCTATGCTGGCTACCTGCTTTCAATTTTGGTTGGTCCAGTGCAGCCTCCAAAAGTCTATGTCACTTTTGGTCCAGAGAGAGGGAGACCTCTATGCTATTTTGTCATAAGGTTGTCCCTTGACTCATGATTTACCGTGTTGCACAATTAATGGCCCAGCTTACTCTGGGTCTGCTTGCATTCTTTTCACTTTTGATCAGATTTGCCATCTTTCCATTTCAATAGACCTGATGAGGTTTGGACTTGTCCAGAATCTTTAAGTAACCCAGTTGTTGCTTATCACTTTGCTTCGTGTTGATTTCCTTACAGTATATTGTTTCCTTGGGGGTAGCTTCGCTCGATCTCACTGAGGACTGTGCCCAATCCCCGTTCATTTGAACTATCAACATTCCAGTTTTTTGCAGGATGCTTCTGACATTTACGGTTCTGAGCTCTGTTCTTTGTATCTACTCAACTCAGTGCGTTTTTCCCAAGGTTTTGACTTTAGTTGGGTAGTTGGTGTATGGTTGTGCTGGCTGATTTCTATCTGCTTCATCGGTCAGCAGGGAACTACAGGATGGCCAGCTGTGGCACCAGAGGCTTGGTCCCTTTGGTCTTGGGTGGAAATATAACTTAGTGTCTTCGTTACTTTTTTTCCCAGGGCAACGGTACCAGACGCTGGTGCACTTCATCCATTGCTGGTGCCTTTTTACTTGTGTCTGGAGGTTCTTCAGTTGATAACAGTTCACTGGGGATTGTCATGGTTGCTCCTCTTTGCCCTTAGATTTATGACATGTGTATCCTACACAGCTCCTGGCTCCTCTGTCACTTGGTTTTCATATTCATCCCCTCAGACACTCTCCCATATTGTGCTTGGGGCCTGCAAATTATCCTAGTGGGGTTTCCTATGCAGGGCTGTTCTTGTCCTTGGCCTATTTGACTTACAGAAACCCCTTTTGCTACATATTTTATGCAAAATTATGTTCATTGTGTATCACAGAGTTGTGAGAAGTCTACTAGATATCGCATCATATGATTTTGTTTCTTCATTTTTGAGTTCCTTAGGGATGAAGAATGGTGATACTATCTCAGCCTTGCTTCTTTCTGAGGATTCCGTCCTGGTTTCTTATTCTGAGAACCTTGCTGTCAGTTTCTCTCTTAAGGGTGTTGGGAGACACTTGCCCTGTGACTGTTCACTGGCCTTTGTCATGTGTTGCACTCAGACAACAATTGCCTTTGGACAGCTCTTGGTACTCTTAAACCTTTTTGACATTAGGTCTTTCAGTGATTCCTTGGCCAATACTGCTAAGATTTCTTTACAAGACCAATGTAGGGCTGTCACTTCAGCCCCTTTCATTATTTTTGTGTTGCCCTGTCACAGCCGACTTATATGGTGCTTTTGTACTGCCTTTATATTTGGCTCTTTTTCATTGCATCCAGATTCTTGGGATCAGGAGTGTCCTCTGTTGTGAGGATTTGAACTTTTCTTATATATCTACGGACTGGAATGAGTATTTACCTTAATTTCTCCAAGTCCTGGTCTTCCTCATTGCAGTCCTCTTCCTACCTGTCCTCTTTTCTTCTATTGGACACCTTTGAGTAAAAATGTGGCTTCTGCTTGGTTTGAGTATAAGATGTTGACCTGTTGGCAAAGAGTGGGATGTAAAGATAAGGGTGAATGGAAAGCAGAAGGAAGGCTTGGCTGATTAAGATAGGGAAAAGTCAGACTTCCCATCTATAGATATTTATAGTACTCTATCTCTAAGAGGCTCGCTGCTTCAATTCTGAGTGAATGAAAAGACAAACTAATGAATGAAAGGATGAATGATGTAAATAATCAATACATTTTATCAATATACTCCTACCCATAGGGTATCTTGGCACTATAATGTTGGGGTCCCAGGCTCCTGGTCCTTGGTGGGGGGCAACTACTGTCTGCTAATTATCCTGGACCCTCTCCTCTTAATGTAGGCTATTTTGTGACTGTCAATATGTGGCAGTTGGTTGTAGTTCCAGATGTGCAGACCAGTTTACCTGTATTGTTGATGGGAAAGTTGTCTAGTGGCCTTTCCTGGTAAATTGTAACCAAATCACATAAGTTGGCCCCTTGCTTTCTCTGACATGCATGAAGTGTGTGAGGTGTGTGTGTCAATCACATAGGCTTGTCCAGCAGACTATGTGCACCATGGCTGGAGTCCTTGCATTCTATTGTCTATAATAATGGATATAAAACATTTCCCATCATTTGCTATTGGGCCCTCTGCCCGAAACTGTAACTGTCTCGTGCACTGATTTAGAATGTCCATCCCATCCATGTAAAACCATTTTCCTTTCTTCTCCAGTGAAGCTCCCTTTTCTCTCTTTCTTTGGTGAATACCTTGTATCTAACATTGTGGCACAAAACAGTGTGGTTGGAAGGTGCCAGAACACCCGATTTGGCTTGACAAGCCTGATCATTGACCAAAATAAAAGAAAGGAAAAATAAGAAATTGGCATTTCTTTTTGATTGGAGGAAGTAGACTTCTTCACATGGCATAACAGCCTGATGGAGAGGATGGATATGATGAGTATGAGGAGTCCCTTGTCCATTTGGAAAACTACTTCAAATTTACTCAGCATTACACTTGAAAATTGTCACTTATAAATGTGCAGGCAGAAGGAATGAGAGTCTTTGGACAGATGTTTGACTGCTTTGAGGGGACATTCAGTTATGTGATTTCAACTCATGGTCAACACTTGCAGTAAAGGCATCCAGGAGAAGCTATGGGAAGCCCTAGCCCTGATGAAGTAATTAAATCTGCAACTGCTATAGTGAAATCTATGTCCTGGCTGAAAGAAGTAAAAGAGGATAGGCAAAATAATAAAAATACTGAGGTTTGTGCTGTAAGCAAACAAGACACATTTGTTTTTTAAAGGAAGAAAACGATGGTATCTAGAGGCAGCTGTTATCCATGAGGCAGCAATTTTTATCTATAGTCCTTCAAAGTGTTCCCCACCTAAAACAAAAACTACAGCCTATGCAGCAAAGTGGGGCATTTTGTGAATGTTTGCAAGGGAGAAAAACTCATGAATAGTGCAGGTGTCTGAAAACAAAACTGCATCTTGTTGTGTGAAGGAAGATCTGGAGTTAGAAACAAAGAACTTGGTACTTGTGATTAATAATGTAAAGTAATCCAAGGGCACCGAATTGGACAAACCATTGATGTTCACTTTGAATGTGAAAGATAAGGCACTTGCTATAACGGCAGATTCAGTTTCTACTTACTCCATCATAACAAGAGAGACATTTCAGTGTTCATTACCCTCATTTTGATGTGGAGTCTGAGAGAACCAGATATAGGAGCTGTGCCATTTGAGGAAGGAGTACTTCTCGGCTTCCGTTCAGATCAAGAGCAGGTCAGCTAAGATAAAAATCTATTTGACCAACAAATGTGTTTATGTATTGGTCTGGAAGGACCAACAATTGTCAAGCATAGTTTGAACCCTTCCAAATTCGGTGAAGCTATAAATGGTTTGGACCTATGATGATACATTCTTCAATATGTACACTAATGAATTCAATAGTGGTATAGGGAAGTTGAAAAACTTTATGCGCAGTTTCACACTCAAGGAGGATGATACACTTGTCACACAGAAACATAAGGGAGTACTTTTGTGTGTTTGCAAAGAACTGCCAGAACTATTAGAAGCCCTACAACTGAAAGGACATGATAGAGGAAACATAATCTTCAGAGTAGATCTCCCCCATAGTTCTGGCTAAAAAAACAATGAGCAGTTATGTTTATGAGTGGATTTAAGGGTCTTAAAGGGTGGATGCTCTGAAAGACACATGAGCCAGTATGATTACTGTCATTTGTCATCTGCTAGCCACAGAGCAGGTGATACTAAATACATTTCATTAGGTTGTGGTAGCATTTAATCACGAGAGACCCTACCTGGTGGCTCTACTTCCCTTCGATTGGGGCAGGGGGTCTCAGGTTCTTTTAAGGTAGCTGTGAGCCCTGACATGCCTTTGAATTGATTGCTAAGGAAAGACTTGGAGTACAGTGCCTGGAAGGAAGCAGAGTTCTAGTCACATGTAGAAATGGTGGGGCTGCCTGAGTGGGTCTGCGTGACCACTGGGTCCATCCATGGCTACCGAAGAGGGGAGTCAAGTAGGCCTGGAGCCTGGAAGATTGGCCCATGTAGATGCAAAGAAGGGTAAATGCAGGGGGGTGGGAAACCCTGCCCCTGAAGCTCCCACTGCACCAGATGGGTCACTGAAGAAGGCCTCCCCAGATGCAACTGGGGAGGACATTGCCTCCTTAGGAGACCTGCTTGAGCTTGCTGGTTGGAAAGTTGAGAGTGGTCCCTCCAGCAAGGTGCTCTGCAAGGCACAGAGAGAATGCCCTACCCTCGAGAGTCTGAGGCGGTATTCCAAACCCCAAGCAGCTGGTGACACCTCTGGTGATCACCTTATTTACTGGGAAAACAATCTCCTTTACACAGAGCCTAAGGCACCTGAGCATGGGGGCACATGAGCTAGTGGTCTGCCAGTGCGCTACAGAGTCTTCCCACTGGGTCTGGCTCACATGATACCCCTGGCAGGAAATCTGGAGCAGAAAAAGACATTTGTCAGGCTTGTCACTCACTTCTATTGGCCCCGGATGAAGATACCCTCACATGCCTATTATAGGGCTTGTCTCACCTTACCTGACATGGCAGTGGGAAGACAGGGAAGAGGCTTAAGACTCTCCTGAATCCCATATGTGCAATTGCCAGCCCCTTTGAGAGAGTGGGACTCAAAACTTTTGACTCCCTGGACCATAACACTGCCTAGAGCAACAGGTTTATCCAAGATTTGGTGGACCATGACACTAGGTACCCAAAGGTTGTCTTTCATAGGACCGTGACTGGTGTTAACCAAGTGAATTGCACCTGGGAAGTGGTGACTGACTGGGCACCCACTTCATGTCTGCGAACATAAAGTCCATGTGATAGTAATGTGGGAAAACTTACAAGTTATCCACGCCTTACCCTCTCCAGACTAATCGGCTCACTGAAAGGTTCAACAAGATCCTCAAGGGCTTGATTTTGGGCCTGTCTGAACCCATGAGGTAGAAGTGAGATGTCCTCTTGCCATGCCTGCTCTTTGCATGCAGGGAGGTACCACAGAAGGCAGTAAGGTTTAGCCCTCATGAACTTCTCTATAGTCATCCCACGATGGGACCTCTCAGTTTGGTGAAGGAGGAGTGGGAGCAGGCTCCCTAGAGTCCCCCTCAGGATGTGGGTAGCCACATGCTAGCCCTCCACAACCAAATGCAAACATTTTGAAAGAAAGCTTTTTAAGAACACAGAAGCTAGCCATGAGATAATGAAACAGTGGTATGACCGGAAGGCCACCCTAGTCCAGTTTCAGCTTGGCCAGAAGGTGTGGGTGATGAATCCAAATGAGCCCAGGGCCCTCTGAGATTGTTTGACAGGGCCCTATGAGGTATGAAAGGAAATAAAGGACACCTACCTCGTGGACCTCAAGAACACCCAGAAGCACCTCAATATCCTCAAGCACCCACTATGAGAGGTCTGAGGTAACCATGCTGTTGGTGGAGGATGATGGAGTGGAGGAGGAGAGTGAACCTCTCCCAAATTAACTATCATCCAAGGACAAAGGTGGGTCAGTGAAAGGTGTCTACCTCTCTCCTATCATGACCCTAGAACAGCAGAATGACTGCCACTGGTTATTAGGAAAATTTGCTTCACTGTTCTCCCTCACCCCTGGTTTTACACACTTGTGTACTCATGACGTTGACACTGGTGACAGTACCACTGTCAAGAGCAAAATCTACATGCTGTCAGACAAAGTGAGGGCCAGTATCAAAGAGGAGGCCTCAAAGATGCTGGAGTTGGGTGTGATTGAGCACTCCAGCATTCCCTGGTCCAGCCCAGTAGTGCTGGTTCCTCAAGGCGGTCCCACTGGGTGCCACTGCAGAATTCCAGTTCTGTGTGGACCACAGGGGCTCAACTCAGTCATAAAGACTGATGCTCACCCCATCCCTTAAGCTGATGAGTTCATTGATCAGTTAGGAGCTGCCAAGTTCCTCAGCACGTTTGACCTAACATCTGGACACAGACAGATTTCCCGAACTGTGGGGGCAAAAGAAAGGTCTGCCTTTTCCATTCCAGAGGACTACTTCCAGTTTAAAGACATGCCTTTTGGACTCAAAAATGCACCTGCCACTTTCCAACACTTGGTGAATAAGGTCCTGGTTGAGGTGGAGACCTTCAGTGCTGCTTACCTAGATGCCATAGCTATCTTCAGTAGCAGCTGGAAGGATTACCTGTTTTGCCTCTAGGAGGCGCTTCAGGCTCTGCAGCAGGCAGGCCTATCAAGGGTAGTAAGTGCCAGATAGGGTGAGGGTCTGTGGTGTACTTAGGACACCTGGTGGGCAGAAGTCAGGTGCAGCCCCTCCAGGCCAAGCTAGAAACCATCATGGCCTGGGAGCCCCCAAAACTCAGACAGAGAGAGGGCCTTCAAGGGCCTAACTGGATATTACAGGAGGTTTATCAAGCAGTATGGAAGCATTGTTCCCCCTTGACTGAGCTGACATCAAGGAAGCAGCCAAAGACAGAGGCCTGTCAGAAAGCCTTTGACTCCCTCAAACAGGCCATGTGTACAGCCTCTGTATTCAAGGTCCCTGACTTTTCCCAGGAGTTCAGTGTGCAAACAGATGCATCAGAACATGACATAGCGGCAGTGTTGTCACAGTTAAATGAGGAGAGCCTAGATAAACCTTTAGCCTTCATTAGTTGGAGGCTATGGCCCTGGGAAAAAAGGTGGAGTGCTATTGAGAGACAAGCCTCTGCTCTGATCAGGGTACTAAATAAACTGTAATCATACAGGTTTGTACTCACGTCCGGGTTCAGACCTCTCAGATGGTTAATGCAGATGAGGGGCGAGAATCCAACATTGTTTAAGTTGCCCATCTCCCTACAGGGAATGGATTTTACAGTAGAACATTGTCCTAGGTCAGACCACGTCACTGCTAATGGTCTCTACAGGTTTTTCTGCTTTAGTAATGAGAACTCCCAAGAGTGGAGTAGATCTCTTTACTTTCAAATTGGGGAAAAAGATGTTAGACCTGTTAGCCTTTGGGCTGTTGTCACCCAAACATTTTGCCTTCACCCCTCCTATTTTTGCTGATCTCATTTTTCTTGGCCTCCGGACTCTGTGTACTTTAACACTGCTAACCAGTGCTCAAGTGCTTGTGTTCTGTCTCCTAAAAATGGAGGGACTGACATGTGCCAAATTGGTACATTTAATTTACTCGTAAGTCCCTAGTAAAGTGGTACCCCATATACCCCGGGCCTGTAAATAAATCTTTTGCCAGGCCCAAACCTTCCTTTTCAATACATTTAAATCACCCCTAGGGTAGGCCCTGAACAGCCCAGCATGCAGGGTGCAGTATATTTGAAAATATGGACATTTACTTTTAAGTTTTACATGTACTGGAAGTGCAAAACTCTTCAATGAGCAATTCACTACTTCAAGGCCCCACATTTAATAAGAGATAACTTTAAATTGGAAGTAGCTAGACAGGTCGAGTTTGGTGTCTAAAGAATTGTAATTGGGGTGTGGCCAAGATGGCGGCAGAGTAGCACCATTTCTAAGGGGCTCCGCACACCGAGGCCAATCCAAAGCATCCACCGGCGGCAATGAGACCCAGGAAGGGACCATACAAACACCCCGAGTGGTGCTACTGACTGAGAGAGTGGCAGGCTGGTGAGCGGGCCCTGCTTTTGGCGGCGATCAGCTGCGGCATTTGAGGTGAGGCAACAAGTGGCGCGAACTGAGATGGCAAAGGAGCGCCCCCGGGGACGTGGTGCTGGTGAAGACTGCCCCGGTTGCAGCAGACCTGCCTTTAGGGAGCTGTGGGTGTCCTGCATGCAATAAAGGGCAGAGCGGTGTGAGCGGAACCCGTGGGAGGCCCTCTGCCTCATACCCACAGAGTGAGGGCTTGTCCAGGGCCTGCGACCGGAGCCCGCAAGGTGGCCATCTTGTGTGAGGCCTGCAGCAGAGGCCAAGAGACATTGCCGCAGCCCGTCCTGAGACTCCACCTGGGCGGACACCGATGGATGTACCCCCCTGGCCTTGAGGTCCTAGACTGAGGTGGACGGCGGCGGTGTCTGCTGCGGGATCGGGGATGAAAGGAAGACACCCCACGGTGTGGCCTGTACTGGGTGGGTGCACGACCTGCTCCACACATACCAACAAAGGCCCAGCGGCAGAGAGTAAGAAGGGGGAGGAACAGCGCCGCAGCTTCCACGAGGCCGGAGTACACGGTGGGAGACGGAGGCCCTGTGCAAATGGTGAGTCTCTGGGGCCGTTCTGCATACACGGCCCACTTTCGGGAGAGGACCTAGCGCAACCTGCAAATGCCCCCCTCGAGGGCAGTGAGGCCTTATTTGGGACTGCGCTGGAGATAATCTGGTCTTTGCGGTCTGGCCCCCCATTCGCCACTCTGGTGTTGAGGGCCCCGGCTAGGCTTAGCAAGGCGCTAGCATCCGAACATCGGTGCCCTCGACTGCGGGTGTGCACACCCTAAGGCTGAAGTTGGAGGTGCCCGCTCAGAGGGGGCAGCACCCGGGGGCTCTGGAGTCTGTGGTGTGATTTAGCAAGTGTGGGTGCGGCTGGGCCTTGGTTGAGGTAGGCGCCCACATTACTGGGGCTCATCGACCCTCACCGGAGTTCGACCCGACATCTGCGTGAGTGGTGGCTGGCGGAGACCCTACCCTTGTGCCTGGAGCTGCGAGGCCCTGGCCCAACTGACGGGGGCTATGACCACCCCTCGAGCCAGGAGAGACACCATGAATAAGGATACCTCCATTAAAGACCTGCTTCAGAACACGAGCGGGAAAATGTCCGGCGAACCAGGTAGAGATCCGGAGGCCTGTCAGGCGATGGACCCCATCACGAAGGAATTAATGGAATAACTCTTCAGTTCCCTTCGAGATGACTTTGCTAGCCTCCATCAAGAAATGGCCTCCAACATCAAGCAGCTATGGACGGAGCTCGGCGAAATTGGGGACAGAGTGGACACCCTGGAATGCAACGGGGACAGGCGAGAGGAAGAGCTTACGCTTCAGGCTCGGGAACTCATTGATCTCCGCGAAAGAAATGACGAGCTGTACCTCAAGCTGGAAGACCTAGAAAATCGCTTGAGGCGCTCTAATATCCTCATTAAGGGCGTGCCACTCCTGGCTGATGGAGGCAAACTGGAAGAATAGGTCCTCCACCTCTTTAAACACATGGTCCCGGAGCTGCGAGACAAGGAGGTCGTGTTGGACTGCACACATCGGGCAGGGCGGCCCGCCTCGGGCCCCGGACAGCCACAGGACATCCTGACATGCCTGCATTCTTTTCGACAGAAGGAACTCATCATGGCCGCCACGCAGGATCACTCGACGGTGGATTTTGAGGGCCTCCACGTGGGTGTCTTCCAGGATCTTTCACCTCTTACTTTGCAGAGGCGCAGGGAACTGCGCCCGGTCACTTCTCTCCTCCATGAGCAGGGGATTCGGTACCGATGGGGGCACCCCTTTCGCCTGACCTTCATATGGAACAATGAGACGCATGGGGTCCAGGTTGTCCAGGAGGCGAAGGCCATACTTGGCAACGCTCTGATGGTGCCATAAGATTCAGATGAAGCGATGAGAGCTCCGGTGACCGGGAGGCGGACGAGAATTGGCAGAAGACAGGGCCCTAGGAGTGGCACTCAGGCAGAACCCTCAGAGAAAGAATTTCAGCGGGAAAGGAATGCCCTGCTCAGCCAGTTGCAGACCCAGGAGAGCCATGAAGATTGAGGCCGACGAGGGTTCTTGATGGACCATACCCAGGGTTCTGACGCTGGCACGAAGGGTCCGTGACCAGTGTCTTGCGACATCGGTCTTGGTGGGGGAGCTCCACCATCTGGATGGTGATGACCGACTGCCTGACACGTGGACCTCTGCACGATGGTGCGATCTGTTCTGCTGAGACGACGTCACTGATGTTCATTTGTTACCCTTTTGCTCTTCTTCTGTTGTTTTCTTCCCTCTTTCTTTGCTGTCTTTCCCTCTCCACCCACGTGAGATCTGCTGCTCCTCCACGGTCAGGTAGGGAGTGTCTTCGATTCTGGTGGTCGGGGGTTGGGGACGTGCTTGAGGAGAATGGGAGCATCTGGTGGGGGAGGTTGTGGCAGTTGGGCTTCTTAGGGGTGCACTGCCTGTGTATCCTCCCAGCGTCCCTTCCCCTCAGGTGCGCTAGATGCTTTGCTAAGCCCCCAGGATCTATCCATAGCACACACAACGGGATGACCCCGCCAGATTGGGTGACACCGCGTGGCGCTGCGTGGGGGGGGCTGGGGTGTTTGAATGGGAGTCTGGTGGTGAAATTAGGGGTGGGGGAGTGAGTATCCAGTTCTCCCGGTTTCTCTTTGTTGCTGGCTAGGCTGGTGCACAATTGCTCTTTCTCATAATGGCACATGACCTGTATTAAAGTAGTTATCTTGAGCTTCAATGTGTGGGGTCTCAATTCACTGGCAAAGCGGGGAGCGCTTCTTACCTTGTTGAGAGATGCAAAGTGTGATATTTGCCTCTTACAGGAGACTCACCTTATGCGGGCGGACAGGCGGCGACTTAGATCTAGATGGTTCAATCGACAATACTTCTCATCGGGACCCGGGAAGAAGGCAGAGGTGGCGATCCTTCTGCTATGCATTTCCAGGGGACGGTGGTCAGAAATGTCGTGGAAGTCGCGGGATGCCTTCTTTCTCTGCGGGTATTAATAGGAGGGTGGGTGCACACAATAGCCTCAGTCTACAGTCCTAACGAGCACCAGGAGGTTTTTCAACGTGGTACGCTGAACTTACTGATGGAATCCCCGGATGAGGATTTAGTGATTGGGGGTGACTTCAACATAGTCCCGGCCACGGATCTGGACAGGTCGACGCTTAGGGTGGGACATACGGGCTCACTTTCATCCATGACACTTCAGAGGCTGAAAGAAGCTGGCCATACGGATGCCTGGCACCACCGCTTCCCCTCCGCACAGGAATTTACTTTCTTTTCCACGGCCCATCAAACGTATGCCCGCATAGATCTCTTCTGGACTTCGCCCAGGGTCAGGGTGACGTCTTTATTGGGGTACCGGCCTTCTCGGACCATTCCCCGGTTGTCTTAAAGTTGACTCTGGTGGGCGGCTCCCCAGGCATCTAAATTGCACCCTACTTACGTACGATGCTAATGTCACTGAATTGCGGCATGCCATTAAAACATATTTGGAACTGAATGACGTGTGCGCGGTCGAGGTGGACAGGCTATGGGATGCCTTGAAGGCAGTCATCCGCGGGTGCTGTATCACTATCACGGCGAGTCGCAACAAGGACCGTAGAGAGAAGGAGGGGGAACTGGAGGCTCAGATTCAGGAGCTGGAGGGGGTTCACCATCGTACTGGGGCAGTTCAGACACGGCGACTAATTACACAAGGGTGGAAACAAGTACGGGCCCTAGATCAGGACCGCTCCGAATATGCTTTGCTCTGCAGCAAACAACCTTATTACGAGGGGGGGGGGACAAAGCTGGCAGACTCTTGGCACATGCTCTCCGAGCTGAAACGGCGATGCGCCGGGTTGCGGAAATTACGAACGTCCAGGGCAAGAACTTGGGAGCGGACCAGGACATTGCGTCCGAATTCGAGGCCTTCTATAAGGCATTATATTCAGTCGAAAGCCTGGACCCCATTGCAGCTGAAGAGTACACACAGGCGGCACCAGTGACTCCGCTGCTAGCCTCCATTGCGTCCAATTTGGAGGCAGACATCAGCTCAGAGGAAGTCCTAGGAGCTATTCAGGGACTTTCAGCCGGCAAGGCTCCTGGCGAGGACGGCTACCCGGTAGACTTTTATAAAGTATTTGAGTCCGACCTTGCTCCTCTCCTAGCGCGCCTCTTCAACACCTTCAGCACCATGGGGAGACTTACCCCTTCAATGTCCATGGCCAAAGTTGTGGTCCTACCCAAACCCGGGAAGGACCCCCGGGAGTGCGCTTCATACCGTCCTATCTCCCGGCTCAACGTAGACCTGAAATTTTTTACCAGCATCTTGGCGGCTCGACTCGCCCCACATATGCAAGGTTTGGTGGACCCGGACCAATCTGGGTTTATACAAGATCGCAGCTGTGGGGATGGGACTCGGCGACTGTGCCCGTTATTAGATAAGACACACCGCACACAAATCCCGGCGATGCTTTTGCCGGAGGACACAGAGAAGGCATTTGATCGGGTCCACTGGCCCTACTTACACCAGGTCCTGTGCCGATTCGGACTCTGGGGTGAACTGTGTTTATCAAGGGCCGCAGGCCTGGATTAGGGTCAATGGAGTGGTCTCCCAACCCTTCCCAATCAGGCGTGGCACGATACAGGGGTGTCCGCTCTCCCCTCTCCTATTCGCGCTTTACATGGAGCCATTTGCTGAACGAATTCGCCAACTTTCCGCCATCACCGGGATCCGGATGGGGGATAGGGAGCACAGGACCTCGCTGTATACGGACGACATGCTCCTTTTCCTATCCAGCCCGCTGTCATCTCTCCCCCCCTGTTGACGGAGGTAGCCACCTTTAGCGCTGCGTCAGGGTTCAAAATTAACTTGCAGAAGTCTCAGGCATTGAGTCTCACTATCCCGGCAGCGGACCGCCTCCAACTGTCGCAACTCTTTCCATTCTCTTGAGCGGTCAGTGACATTACGTATTTGGGGCTCCGGGTCTTTTTCACCACTGCAAAGACGGCCCAGGTTAACTACTCGGAAGCACTGGCTAAGGCCTGTAATGACCTAAACAACTGGAAGAAGCATGCTCTTTCATGGTTGGGCAAGATAGCTGCCGTTAAAATGACAATCTTACCGCGTTTGCTTTACATCATGCAGACGCTTCCCTTATGTCCATCACCCACATTATTGGTCCAAATGCAACAACTAATTAATGGCTTTATCTAGGGAGTGAAGAAGCCGCGCATGCCTTGCCACCTCACGTATCTGCGACAGGAGGACAGAGGTCTTGGGGTCCCCCACCTGGACCGATACTATGAAGCGGCGCAGCTGCGCTGGATGGTGGAATGGTACCAACTGGAGTCCGAAAAGCACTGGTGCTTTATGGACCGGGGCGTAGCAGGGATCCACATCTGGAAAGTTCCCTGGCTCCCGCAGCAAGACCGTCCACCGGGTGCATACCTCTTGCTGGTCCTGCGTGCTACCATGACGGTATGGGGTAAAGTACAGGAGAGATGTCAGCTCTGTACGACTATTTTACCCTTGACCCCCTTCATTGGGAACCCAGACTTCCCCCCGGCTCTCACCGGGTCCGCCTACTTAAAATGGCAGGAGGCCAACTGTAAACGTATTGGCGACCTTTTTGATGTACTGGGCATTATGGACTTTCCAAAGCTGTTAGCCCACTACGGGATTCCCAAAGAGGCGTATTGGCAGTACCTGGTGCAGCGCCACTGGGTCACGCAGCCTCAGATCCACCCGCATGAAGGCCGTCTCCTTGCGAAATTTGAGATTTGGTTTATCACCCGCACCTCAAACAAGCATCTCCTGTTGGACATTTATAATTTCCTCATCAAGGCTAGGAACCACTCTAAGTCCCCAGCGCAGCATAGGTAGGAATTGGAGCTGGATAGAGAATTCTCCCCAAAAGAATGGTAGGACATTTTACACAGAGCTCGAGCATCATCATGCAGCACTTAAGGGAAAGAGATGCTCCTAAAAATCGTGTACTATTGGTATTATACCCTGGCAGGGGTTGCTAAGTGGAGGCCTCGCAGCAGCAATCTTTGTTGGCGCAATTGAGATCAGGTGGGCACCTTGTCTCATATTATCTGGCACTGCCCCAAGATACAGTCATTCTGGGATTCCGTATTACCTCTAGTTGACCATATATATCAAACAAAACTCCCTAGATTCCCCAGCTATATTTTGTTGGGGCTTCCAAATCCCCTTACATACCCTCTCCGCTCCTGTAGAGGTAGGGCGATCACTTTGGCACTGGGAGCAGCCAAGCAAGTCCTCCTGGCGAAGTGGGTCATGGATGTTATCCCAACCAAGCTAGACTGACTTCATAGACTGTGGGAGGAGGTCGGGATGGAATGGATCACTGCTGGGATTCACCGCACTCTCCCTAAGTTTGACAAAACCTGTGGCGTACCTCTCCTCCGAGATCGTTGAACTTACATGCCCTCGATATCTTAGGGTCTTGCGGTTTCCCACATCCCCCCTGGCGGCCCCTCCCTTTTCCCTGAGGGGGAACTCAGCCCTGACTTCCTACCAGACCTTACCTTGAGTAGTGGGTGGATTTCTGTCTCTCCATTCCCTAACTGATTTCACGCTACTCTTTGCTTTACTCTGCTCTTCTTAGACTCTTTTCTTGTCCCCTTCTTTTGTTTCATTCTGTGTTTGATTCAATAAAACTTGAAGCAAGTTCCTCGTCGGTCTGTGGTTGTAGGTGGGCGTAGTGTTATCATTAACAACAAAATTCAATAAAATGATTTAAACCATAAAGAATTGTAATTTATAGTTTTCTTTTATGATAAATTCGGATTTTAAGTCGCATTTCTGAAAATCCCACTTTAGCACATACACACATGATCAGGTACACTTATTGTAGGTATAACATTACTCTTACCCCTTTCCGATAGACATGTGGCCTGAAGAGGGTAATCACTTGGAAGGGGCGTAATCTCAGCCCGACACTCGAATCTAAGGAGTAATGCAAAAATCCTCACATAAATCGTGTGACATTAGGTTCCAATTATCCCAGTTCCCCTAAAACAACACCTTCTTGAATAACACAGGCCCCCGGCACTTCTTTCTCGGTGACGTACTCCAAGGGCCTACACTACGGTCAAGTAGGTAACACATTTGGATAAATATAGTGATAAGAGAGAGAGCCCAAAATACCGCTGGTCTGGACTACTCGTGATTGCCCCCAAAAATGCCCATAACGACTTGGATAGGTTACTAAAATGCAGGAAATGGCGAGAAGGGAAAACGGGAACGCAGCCGTGTTTATTAACCCGAAAACCCTAACAACAAAGCAACAAAGTGATTTTTTGAAAAAACTACCCAGAGAACGGGAAGGGAAAGGAAGCAAAGTCTGGACAAGAGTCCCAAATGCAACAAAGTCCCACAATCCTCAGGCTTGAATCCCAGGAAGAACGATGATCCTGAATACGCAAAGGTAGCAGGCGAAGACCTTCCATATACCAGACCCGGAAGAGAAACCAAGCAATGTTGTCAAGTAGGCTGCGTCTTTAAATACCTGCTGCCCGCGAGCTAAAACCTCCCGCAAGTATACCCAATCATGCATTCAGCACTCAAAAAAGGTAACGAAAGGGAAAAGAGGCCCCTCAAATGCCCAACACCTGACACCTCAGGGCGGTGGAAGCACCCAAATCTTCTCCTACTTCAAAGTGTGCACCAGGTGTAAATAATGGATCCTCAGACCCAGCTCTTTAGTACACATCTTGACCTGTGAAAAATTCAGAAGGACTGCTGTGCTGCTTTGCTGCAAAAAGGAATGCCAAGCTGCTTCCCTGCCTGCCCTGCTGCTGTCCTCCTGCCTGAGTGAGAAGGACTGGACCTACTTCTTGAACACAGGACCACCAGAGTGACTCCAAGGTCTAGTTGGCCGGCCTCCTGATCAGAACCTCGGGGACAGAACAGGCTTCAACAATCGTCAGGACTCTGCCAGCTGTGAATCCTGCTATCCCAGTCCTGGACCCTTGGAAGATGGCCTGAAGGTGCTCTGTCAGCCCAGCTATGATCCCAGCAGAACCAACGCAGTGTGATGTGTTGCTTTGCGGAACTCCGCATCAGAACCACTGCACTATGCATTCCTGATGCAAGACTTCACATCACAGCACCGCAGTTCATTGGAACTGCAGCTGCGCAACATCGATGCAGGCCTTCGCAACGCAAACCCCTTGTCAAAGGCAGCCGCAACGATGATTAAAGACCTTGCATCGCAGCTTTCTGGAACACAAATTTGCATTGAATCTTTTTTCTCTGGACAAATATTTTCCCTTCAAGGATTGTTCATATAAGTTCAAAGAAATACATTCACTGTCTCAGGCTTTTCAGAAAACATAACCCCAGCCTATGTGATCAAACTTTTCCAGTTAAAACAGCCTCAGGGATACACCACACCTCATCCATTTAACTATTACCAGGGTCATGCAAGCAGAATTTGAAACTTTAGCATTAAAGTCACCTATAATAATAACCATAGGGCATTCCTTCTGAGCACGAATTCTATGAACAAATGAAAACATGGAATCAACTATGATATCCTAAGAGTTACCGGGGATATATGTGTTTACAAGCAAAAAGATAACAGTCCCCCATTTTCATTAGATAATGCTAACTTTAAGCACAGGCAAAGATTAGAGTGGTGGAAAATACCTTTGGATTCCAATAAATATCATTCCTAAGTAAAATAGAGATTTCTCCATTGGCATGGCCTTTTACAGAAGGTTTGCTACAGAAGAGAAAACAAATAATTCTCATAATTAAAATCAGAACATACCTAGGATTCTTGCAAACAAATAATGAATGGCTTAAGGTGCTACAAAACTAAATTCTATAATAGATTGTAGTAGGCCCGCCATGTTCCAGTATAATAGTTTACCCAAAGGGCTACCTTTGCAACACCGGGATCTTTGCAGTGTTTTTTGCTCCATTCAGTATGCCATTAACCTAACACCAGCTAGATAATTCATCTCTCTTCCTGGATTCCCATACACATGTTTCCTCATTTTCCATGATGCTTATAACTCTCCTCCCCATGACTCTACCTACGAATATTGCAATGCCCTTCAAATTGACAAACCATCTCCTCCTCCCTCCTACGGTATCCAACATTGAGCTATCACAATTAAACTCAGTACTTGGCTCAACCAGAAGAACATCAATTCCTCTTTTCTGAAAGTAATCCACCTTCCCTTAGATCAACATTATGACAATCTTAGAGCTAAATGTTACCCTTAAACTCAGAAGAGAGGCATAGAGGTCTATATAAACGCTATCAATGTCTTGGTTTGTTACCAGACTCAGGGCCTCCATTTTTCCAATAACAGCTGTAAAATGAAAAGGCCAGTTCAACAGGCCCACATCACTATTAAACAGAGAGTAAAATCCAATCTATTTGAAATAAAACCAGTTTCTAGCCCCCTGTATGATTATTAGACTTTGCTCTGTCCCCAAATAGGGGTGCTGGGATGGAAGGAAAAATGGTTGAGCCTCCTCATTAAGAGGTTTAACAGATCTTAATTCAAGCTTGGTGGGCAATTACCCAAAGGGGGAGACTAATGATGGCCGCTCAATATTCCTAACCGGTGTAGTGTCTCGTGGTTTGAGGTGACATGAGCTGTAGAGCCCCCCCTAAGGTGTCATAACGAGAGGTAGATGCGAAGGCACCAATATTGTACATCCCCACCAAGCCATGCAAAGATCAGACCACAAATACTGCCACTGGATTCTTACATAGAGTACGTTTTGGCCTATCAGTGCTCAGTCTCCACCAAGTAATGATTGAATTGAGATAGGCGAAGGACTGCCAACTTATGAAAAGAGGTTAACACATGTTCATACATTGCTGTGCTGTGAGTGCATTTAACCTGTAGTTGAAGAACGAATTAACTTACAAGAAATACAAGCGATTTATTAATTTGGTCCTGATTTTTATTACCCCTACCAAATATATTTCCTGGGCAGATGAGGGGTTTTCAAGGTCAAAATTATGAACACAGCCTCAGTCTTTTGATGTAGGTGGTGATAAGTGGCCCTGTGTAGAGTAAGGCTCCATAGTTCTCTCCCAATGCAGTGGGGCAAAGGTCCCTTTTCCTGGCAGATGGGAGGCCCTAAAAGTTCATCTGAATCCCACATTACCACCAGATCCATCCTGCCCTTGTCCCATTCATTCCATACAGAGATGTTCTTATCTCACAGACAGAAAAAAGAACTAAATGAACGCTTGATCCCTACCCCACCCCCTCCCACTGGGAGTACTTAGTTGTACTTACACAGCATTTCTTCTGTTCCTTGTGTGTCCGCTGAAAGAATGGGATGAGTCAGGGGCTGCTCCTGCATAGCTGAAGTGATTGGCGTGTTTGAGTCACCTTCACAGCAGGGCAGCAGAGATAGTGCTGGTGTGCATGTCTCCGTCTCTGCTGGGCTTGGAGGGAGATGTGAGGGGTGCTTGTTGAGAAGCCTTTCTATTCATATTGCAGTCTGGTGAGTGTCTTGTTTTTGTTGCGCGCCTCCCTGACTGCTGGGTATGAAGGGAGGTACTTTATTGGTATGTGGCAATAATCCTCTCTCAGATTATCGGACCCATGCGCAGTTATTAGCACTTCCGGGAGTTTTACCTGTCTTCCGGTTGAGGTAGATTGTGGTTCAGCCCATACGGATTTGGAGCAGGTGCGCCAAGGGGGAGGGTGGGCCGGTGTCGGCGTTGGAGGCCGCAGGTGATTCCAGCCACCTACTTAGGCCAGTTCCGGGTGAATACTGCATAGGAGTTGATTACGCTACTACGTGTTGAAAGGATCATAGTGTGCTTCCTTTCCCTGTGTGGTGTGACACCCTGTACTCTCTGGCTCAATGGGAAAGCATGCCAGGAAGGGGAAGCATATGGAGGCTTCTTCCTACTCAGTTTCCTCTCCTTCCTCGCCTAGATCGAAACACCGCAGGGAAGGGGAGGATGTAAGACTACGGCGCCTGATTTAGGAGACTTTATAGGAGATGTGCAGTGGGGGCAAGCCCAAAGAGTCTGTCCTGGTTCAGGCCTCTCATTCTTCTGGTTTAGAAGAGGATATTCTGGGGCAGAGGAGCCCAAAGGCAATTACATTGACCATGACTTGCTGCCTGAATTGTTGAAACATGTAAAGTCCAATAGAGGGTTTCTAGATGAGGATGTTCCAGTCACTTCTTTGGGATCACTTCTTTGCCAGTTCCAGAGTGCTGCCACAGTGGATGTTCTAGTCCATCCTTACATCCACAAGGTATTAAAGAGGAAGTGGAAGGATCCTGATAGAATCAATCTTCCCCGATTCATGGCCAAGTTGTACCCTCCTCAGAATATGTCCAAAGAGTTGGTGGATTCTATTCCCAATAATTTGTTTTTGGCAAGTCTGGTGGGAAGGACGTCGCTGACTTAGAAGGCTGTTACTAAAGATTCAGTCAACAACAAAAGTGGATGCTTCCCTTTAATAAGTGTACTCAGGCTCTCATCTGGCCATTCGCGCTGGCATTAATGGGACATATGTTGCCCAATACCTGATTTTGGATGTCAAGGCCCTGTATAGGTCCCTGGATGACACTTCTAACTGTTCTGGGCTGTTGGAACAGATCAAGTTCAAAGTTGAATTTCTTTCTGATTTGTCCTTTGATGTGGTGGGGCCTCTGCTCTGTCCAGTAGGGCTTGTGTGGTAGCTCGACACAATCTGGTTTTGAAGGGTTGGAAGACTGAATCAGCCCAGCAAGCTTCAGTCCTGTGGTTGCCCTTCCAAGGGAGATGAATTGGAGGGGAAGTTGCATACTCATCTTTCCTGAAGCAGTCCTCTGCTAATAAGCAGTCTTCAAAACCAAAGTCCCCCTCTACTCAGCCTTCTTGGAGTCAGTTTTCCTATGGCCATGGCAGGTTTTCTTCTGTCTGGAGAAGAGACAGGAAAGCCAAATCTCCCCAGTGTAAGCCTTGTTCCTGACTATATAAAGGAAGAACAGGAACTGTTGGTCGGCAGACAGATTCAGCACTTTATTCCAGCCTGGGAGGAGTCTTTTTTTCTTCAGGTGGTGATGTTGTAGGGATTCTGCTCAGGAGCAGAACTATGCTTGGGACCATATAACATTAGGCGATAGGGACTAAGTCACCATACCACATCAGTACCATGAGCTTGAGTCCTACTAACTATAGTGTCTCACTTGCCCTCCTACTCAAAGACAGAGAGACAAGTGAATTGACACCCCAGAAGACAACACTTCAGACCCTCTGAGGGATCCCGGTGACAGGACAGCCCCTTTAGCTCACACACTCGTCCTCGTCACCAATAAGATATAACAGACTCACAAAGGAAGTTTGAGATGTGTATTTAAACTATCGTGCTCTAGAATGCAGTATACATGCCACAATCAGAAAACAACTCCATAGTACAAATACCACCAGCATAGTCAGTAAAACATGTATTATGAAAAACCCTGTCATATTATAAGACAGATATCCCTACCCCCCCCCCTCTACAGAAGCAATCTGATCATACAGCAAAGATCTCTGGGATTAGTAGTGGACCCCGTACCTTAGCATACACAGATGGACGTTCTACATCTCAGATACAGCTGTGATCTTCTCTCAGAGAAAATCTCTCTCTGTTACATTAATGTGCATACCTATATGACAAGGCATACGTGTTCATAAACAACAGCTGCATTCTCTGTTGTGTCTAGGTGCTAGCGCCTGACCAGAACAAAATAACGAGGGACATTGTTGCTTGATCTTGTCGGCTGTGCTCAGACTAAATCCCAGGACATAAGAGAACGATAAATGAGAAAACAACTGCAGGTTCTGTATGAAAATATAATGTGGCACAAAAGCAAATATGGTTGTATAGTAACATGTGCAAAGCTAATACGGCCTATGTTGTGCACAGTTAGGCTAACATAGGGAAAACTACAATGGTCCTTGGACAGAACAAACGACAGTTGGTGCTGGACATTGTGCGACAGGGTTACTGGATCCAGTTCACAGTAACTCCTTCAGATTCAGGGGTTCCTCCAACTCTGTGGCCTTCCAATCTGGTGAGAGGTCAGCATTGTCTCTGGGAATTGGCTCGCCTGTGCACATGGGGAACATTCAGGAGGTCCCTCCAAAGGAGAAACAACAGGGCTTTTACTCCATAATCTTCCTGGTGGCCAAGTTGACAGGTTTTGGACTTGAAGGCCCTGAACAAATTTGTTATCCACATGCCCTTGAAGATGGAGGCCCTGCAGAGATTGATCCCGTTGGTTCTAAGGGATCATTTCATGGGCACTCTGGATCTGCAGGACTAATACTATCATATACCGATATAGCCCCACTATCAACAGTTCCTGAGATTCTGTGTTCACGGAAATCATTATCAGTTTTGTGTCCTGCCCTTTGACCTTCGGAATGCCCTGAGAATTTTCACCCAAGCAGTTGCCCAGTTAGTGGCATCATTACATCTCCCGGGCATCCATTTGTATCCTTATCTGGACGATTGGTTGCTCCATGCTCCATACTGGTAGCAGCTTCTGCTCGATCTACAAGTGGTTTGTACAGCCCTGAAGACTCACTGGTTCCTGCTGAATCAGTTAAATGTCAACTGGCGCCTTCTCAGTAAATACATTTATATATTTTGCACCAACCTGAACAGGGTGCTCTTGCCAGTTCCCAGGGTTATGGCCTAGATGTCCTTGGTGGTGAAGGTGTGAGGGGTGCCGTCTTTCAAGTTTGACTGTGGTTACGGCTTCTGGGTCTCATGGTATGACAGTGTTCACCATCCCCTGGGCTTGTTTCCATCCCTCGCTTCTGTGGATCCATTTGCTGGCTTATTGGGATCCAGTGTCTCAAGACCTCAACCATCTAGTTCTGGTTGCTCCGGCCATCATTCCAGTTCTGTGCGGGTGGACAGTTGTGGACAATTTTTTCATGGGGTGCCATTGTAGCTTGATCCCTCTGTTGTCCTTACTGTGGTTGCCAGTGCTTTTAGGGGGGATTGTTGGTCTCTGCAGGAGGAGAGGTGTTCTTCCAATTGGAGGGAGCTCGTGGTTGTCTGCACGGTGATCCTGGGTTTCCTTCTTCATCTGGTTGGGCGGAATGTGCTGTTCTGGTCTGACAATATGGTAACGGTGGCTTATCTGAACCGTCAGGGTCGGATTCGGTCCCAGTCTGAATGTGGTGGCTGTTCCCTTGTTTTGCTGGGCAGAGGGGCACCTGTTGTCTCTAGTGGCAGTTCACATCTGGGGTGTGGGCAATGGGTGGAAGATGCTCTCTGTCTGTTCTTTCATCCCTCACAGGAGATGTCTCTCACCTGGTAGGTCTTTCAGCAGGTGTGCAGGAGGTTTGGTGTTCCTTTTCTGGACCTATTTGCTTCCAGGCTAAATGATCAGCTGCTCCGGTTTTGTGCCGGCGTTCAGCAGGTGGCAGCCTGGGGAGTTGGGTGCCTTGACCATTCTTGGCCGTCCCGCCTATTGTATGCCTTTCCGACAATTGCTCTGATTCTCCAGTTCTTGGCAAGTCTGGTATGGGAGTTCAGGGAGGTTGTAGTGGTGGTGCCCTTTTGGCCTCGGCAATCTTAGTTCCCCACTCCCAGGCTTCTAGCTGTTCAGGTCCCTAGGTGATTTCCTGCTTCCCCTCTCCCCTGCGGTCAGTTCCCTTGTTGCCTCTCCTGTGGCTCTGGCTGTCAGTGTGGAAGTTGAGAGGGGGGGTTGCAACGCAACGGGTTCCACAGACATTTAGCTTTGTCCATTCAGCCGTCTTATAGGCCTTCCAACCTCAAGACCTATGGGAGGCACTGGAGGAATTTTCAGCGTTGATGTGGGTCTCTTCAGTTGTCTCCCCTGGAGTGTTCGTTGACAGATGTGTTGCAGTTTCTTTGGGAGGGTTTTGAGAAACGTTTGGATGTGTCGACCTTATGGGCGCAGTGGGCTGCGATTAAGACATTTTGTTCCAGGGTGCAGGGGCGCTCTACTCAGGGGATGGTGACTTCCTGGGCCTAATTGCAACGATTTCCTTGTCTGAGATTTGCTGGCTGCTACTTGGGCCTCCTCTAATAATTTTTACAGCTTCATAGAATTTTCATAGTGAAGATACTAATTATGGATTGTGGTGTTACAGGCAGTGAGCTCCTAAATTCCTAGTTTTCTTTTTCACTTAGGTGCTGTTGTTGTTGTGTCCCTGCGTTTCTGTTGATATGTTGCTTGGGTATTCTCAGTTTGTAATGAATGGGACAAGGACAGGAGGGACCTGGTGATAATGCCATATTACTTACAGGTAATCTTCATTACTCCTGGTCCCGTTGTCCGCGTTCCATTCCTTACTCTCCTTCTTCCCTGCCGGTTGGCCGGTCTTCATATTGGGGCTTGGTAGTTTAGAAGAAATGCTGGGTAAGTACAAGTAAGTAAAGGGGGTGTGGTTGGGATCGAGCATTCCTGTTGTTCTTTTTTCTGTCTGTGAGATAGGTATATGTCAATTTGTAATGAATGGGCCGGGGACAACAGGACCAGGAGTAATAAAGATTTGCGGTACATAATAGGGCATTACCTCTAAACAGCCACCAATAGCCGGGATGCTCCCGCGGAGTGTGGGAACAGCTTAAAAGGTCTCCGCATTCCACTGATCTAGATTTGTGTACGTTCTGTGCCTGGCAATTGCAAAACTGAAATCTGTGCGTATTCTTGCATAAAACTGTCTATTTTCAGTTTGTGTACGCAGGATACGCTTTGATAATAAAAACAACAACAGAATCACCACGTTATTGACACTCTCAGTATTATCCTTTGTCATGAATACTCAAGGGAGTCCAGAGATTGGTCCTCTGCAACAGCAGCGGGAAGGCCAATTGAATAATCTGTCACAAAAGAGAGAAGCAACAAACCAAAGCAGTTAGGCTCAAAGCAAACTTAAGCTACACTGAATGGCATGTTTATCCATTTGTTAAGAACATTGATGTATTTTGCTTTTTAAAAGAAGGATTATTCTGCACTATCGATTGGCTTAAAGTCTCAGAACGTCTGCCTCCACTTTTATGCACAGAAAGGATTCCCGAAGGTGGTCAAATCAGCAATTTAATTGCACAAGTAAAAGTTGTTTGGAAAACATTTTTACTTCCAACTTCTCCACTGCCTCGGATCACACCGAATGCCAGCCGAACTAAGGCTGTCAAATGTCTAATGAAAGCTCATTTTGTAGCGACAAAGTGTCCCAGGTATTGATCTCACGTCTTCCAACAGAATGTATTGTCCCATTTGAGAGCATGCACACACAAGCTCACAGGTATCAGTGTTATATCACCCGTGTTTTCCGGCACTATACTCTCTGTGGGACACTGAAGGTTGTTGAATGGGTCCAGTTCCATAGCGTGTGCCTTACATTTACCCGAAATTGTATCAGTCCTCAGACCCCATATCAAGATAGGGATCTCACACAACTCTGACATTAGGGAACTTGAGGCCGCCCGGTCAAAAGCCGTAGTAACATTACTAACTTTTTAAAGCACAACAATAAATGGCGAGTAACTAAATAAATACCTGTTATATATTATATTATATATTTTCTTTATTCAGGCAAGCCTCGCAATATGTGTATGCACTCTGACCCAGCGTCACAACTGTTTCGTTCCCATATATTGTGCACTGGAGACTCAAGTGGACAATGGTAATGTGCGTTATTTACACCGCTTACAAACAGCTGAAATGTTGTATGATGTGCTATACTTTTTTCTGAATATTCAAGCTAGGCGCCACGTAAAATTCATCTGCCACTGGAAATGGGCGTATCCTGATTTATAAAATTCTGGTCTGCTGAAGTTTCCCACCGGCAAACAGGGACTTGGCTACCAGTGGTGCAGTCGCTGCAGTGGCGCTGTAGCGTTAAGGGTGGGTGGCCCTCTCTGCGCTGCACCCGCTGCAGTTATGGTGGCACGCGCTTAGATTTGTTTAGCGAGTGCTGCCTCCCTGGAGCCTGCCTTTGTTAACACTTTCCTGTGTGTTATGGTGGGAGGAGGTGTTGGGAAGGCGACGGGGTAGAGATACCATCACGCGGAGGGGCATAACCAAGCAGTGCCCTGAGACTACAGTACAGGCTCCCTACATACCTACGGTGGGCGTCTGCTTAAAGAAACTGAAATACACATTGCTGCTTTTACCGTTTGGACTCGGTCTGTATTAGCTTAAAAAATCTTTTAAGAATAGTTATATGACTCTTCAGTTCTTTTGATTTGCTTCTTCTTGTAAATGGTGTGGTAGGCTTCTGTTTTTTTTATGAGCTAGGTAAGGAGAGACCGAACAGTATGCATCTCAGTCTTTAATATTTTACCCAAATCTAATCCATACTTCAATCCCCACTCTCCCTTTAAATCTATATATGGTAGCCTTAATCTCAAATGAGGAGCTCATAATATGGCCACCAAAATGCATGGGGATCCAACCAATGTTTGCAATGACTAGCCTAGTGGTGTTGTTGCCACAAGTATCAACCTACGTAATTGCATGGTATGGTCCTATCTCGTACATCATTATCCAATAAAATAAAAAGCGTGTTATGTGTTATTTCTGAAGTTAGCAGATTAGATCAGTTGTGAGCAATCTCCTGCCAAAATTCTCGAAAATTATCACAGGTGGCAAAGATATGGTCATTACCCACATTTTTAGCTAGGCATTTGGAGCAATGTGCATTTCTACATCGGAATTGACTCTTAATATGCAATGTATTCTGATAAGGAAGGAACAAGGAATGTAGATAATTGTTTATATTTTATGTTAATGTTCCAAACTATGTTACCTTTCCTGCTGTACTATTTATACGAGGTTTCATGAATTACTTCGATTACTAAAAGACACAGGGTACCTACTCACAAAAGCCCACATTCTTTTCAGTTCTCAAGGAATTTGAGAGGATTAATTTCTTCCAGCAGAGCAATTGATAGCACATATTTCTATTCTTTATGATGTAAGGGATAATGCCAGGCAAGGATTCTATTCCAATAATGATGATAGGCCGACCCATTGTTTGGTTTTTTTCCAACTCACCCATGTGTCCCCCTCATTTGGTTGGAGCTAGCTTTCTTACACATGAAAAAAGAAAAAGGCCCTGTATCTGGTAGTATCCCAGGGAACCTATTCCACTGGAGCCTTCTATATGGGTTCCCTATTTGAGCACACTTAGCAATGCCACAGTTAGTGAAAAGGAAATCCCTAACTCATGGTGTGGAGCCATCATTGTTCCAATCAACAAGAAGGGGACAAAAGATATTCCTGCAAATTATAGGCCTATCAGCCTTATCGACAATACACAGAAAATGTTTTGTAGGCAAGTCCTCTTTACGCTGCATGAATGGATCAGTGAACACCACAGTCATTTTGGATATCCAGGTTCGGCTTCAGACAGAAAACAAGTACTTCTGACCGGGTGTTTTGTTTCATGACTATTTACTGGAAGTATATCTCCCTAAACAAAGACTGCATTTGATTTAGTACCCAGGAAGAGCTTGTGGGAGGTACTTTGTCAGTATGGAATACAAGAGCATCACCTTCAAATTCTAGTTAAACTACCCATTAGCACATGTGCACATTTGAGGTGGAATGCCCAAGGGGAGCTGATGAATACGGTTAAGACAATGGTGTGTCCTGGCTCCCATGTTGTTCTCTCTGTACATGAACACTGTGGTGGAGTTTTTGCATAAATGCCAGCACGATGCACCAAAGTCAGCCAGCACCACCACCCTAGTCATGTTTGTTGTGTCATGTGTTCTATACAGGGCCCAGTGTAGTTTTAACTATGTTAGCATTACTGTGCATGGCATGCCACATTAGCTTTGCACATGTTAACACATACACATGTTTAATTGTGTGACACATTATATTTTCACACTGAACCTGCAGTTGTTTTCTTGTTCTGCTTTCCTGGGATTTAGTCTGAAAAGCAGACACAGTCAAACACCAATGTCCCTTGTTATTTTGTTCTGGTCAGGCACTCACACCTAGACACAACACAGAAATGCAGCTGTTGTGTATGAACATGTAAACTTTGCCATATAGGTATGCGCAGCACTGTAACACACAAAGGCAGGTTTTTCCTTAGAAAAGTTCACAGATGTATCTGAGATGTAGAACCTCCATCTGTGTATGCTAAAGTACAGAGTCTGCTACTAACCCCAGAGATGTTTGCTGCATAATCAGTTTCCTTCTGTGGATGGGGATGGGGGGTAAGGCTAATCTGTCTTATAATATGATTGGGCTTTTCATAGTGTACGGTTTATTGACAGTGCTAATGGTAGTTTTGCTAGGCAGTTGTTTTCAGATTGTGGCATGTGTATTGAATTCTAGAGCACCATAGTTTAGACATTTCAAACTTCCTTTGTGTCTCT
Organism: Triturus cristatus; assembly: GCF_964204655.1. Classification (NCBI taxonomy): domain Eukaryota; kingdom Metazoa; phylum Chordata; class Amphibia; order Caudata; family Salamandridae; genus Triturus; species Triturus cristatus. Next base: position 264,572,915 of record NC_140593.1, read on the forward strand.
TTCATATCTTCTTGTGGATGAGTACGAGTGTGTGAGCGAAAGGGAGTGTCCTGTCACCGTGATCCCTCAGAGTGTCAGGAGTGTTGTGTTCTGGGGTGTCAATTCACTTGTTCCTCTGGTTATGAGTAGGAGGGCAAGTGAGAGACTATTGTTAGTTGGACTCAGGCTCATGGTGCTGAGGTGGTATCTGACTCAGACCCTATTTACTCATGTTCTATGGTCCCTAAGCATACTTCTGTTCTCGAGCAGAATCTTTGCAACAGTTGAGATTTAGCAAGAACAGGGGCCAAAAAATTTATGTTGGAAAGTCTAAGTTTATGGCATCAAATCCTCACTTAGGAGCACAATGGTTGTGGACGGGGTTCTTATTGAGCAGGTCAGGAAATTCACCTACCTAGGAGTTAGGCTCACTGACACCCTTTCTTGGGACCTTCACCAGTCAAAAAATAAATCCATCCTTCAGAGTAGATCAGCAGCTATCTTGAAAGAATTCCAGTCAACATCAAGAAGGATTGTCTCTCCAGCGCTTAAGGTTTACAGAGCTGTAGCTCTCAAAGGAGCTTTGTTGTGGGGCAGAAATCTGGGGCTTTGGGGATGGTACTCTGCTAAATCATTTGAAAAACAAATTTGTGAGATCCCTTATGAACGTCTCAAATAGTACACCCTTAATACCACTAAGGTGGGACCTGAACTGAAAAAGGATTGATCATATTACCTGATTTAAGATTCTAAACTATTGTGTCAGAATCTGGACAGCTTCGCCCTGGACACTTATAGAGCCGCTCTTGAGGAACTAATTGCTTTAGAAAAGAGGTGTGCCATTTCATGGCTAAAATCAGTGAACGCCTTGTGTATGCTTTTTAAAAATAGAGGAAGTGTGGAACAACACAAGTACAATGGAAAAAAATCATTGTCAACTGGATTGAGGGTGTAAATTGGAATCACATCCTTTGGGAAGTATGGTGTGAGCTGAGGTCTGGTGGCCAGATCGATAAGTTCCTTACCCACAAATGAAGCCCAAAATGTGAATTATTCCTTGATAGAATCAGCCCTACTGAGGCCAAGATCCTCTATATCTGCTTTAGAATTGGTATGCTGCCACCTAAGGTCTTTTCTGCAAAGAGGGAAAAGATGAGCGGTACAGGAGGGGGATGCCCCTTTTGTCACAATACCCTGGAAACTAAGGCACATTTTTTATTCTATTGCCCCAGATACAGAGAGCCGAGGTCAAAGTGAATTATTCCACTATGCCGTACTCAAGGTGTAAGGTGGGATTTGGAGGATCTACGACTATTAAAATCTTGCACATCAGAACAGATTGTTTTTCCATGTCAAGATTCCCAAAGTGGTTTTGGTCCTTAAGATCTAGCCCTGTGTAAACATTGGATAGAGAGTGTTTTCTTATTTTATAGAATATTGGTGCTGTTTGGCTTGGTTACCTATACGTGGCTTTCTTTTGAACATTTTATACACTTGACCTCGGTATACCTAATTTTACAATGAGCTGATTACTTACATATGCAAGTTGTTTGCTATTTCAAGAACTGGGACTCCTATATGAACATTGTTTTTAGCACCCCACAAGTGTCTGCATCCCTATATGTGGTTCCTCTTCAAGCATGCTCTGTCTATAAGATTGTTGCACTAGTCACTTTACAGCTGCCTGACTCTTCCCGAGTGTAAGTGCCATAATGATTCCTGAGTCGTGGCATTCACGTTTGCTGCTATAGAATCAGCGGCTTTTTAATGCTCTTTATTTGATGTGTCATGATGGTCCTTAAATTCACATCATGACTCCACATGCTGCTTCTTAATGGGTTGATTTCCTTCTTATCTAAGCTGGAAGCCATCTCAGGAACTGGGACTCCCACACCGACCCTGTATGTGTCACTTTTTAACTGCTTGGATCCCCATATGTGTTCTTTCTCGTGTAAATGATTGCTGCGCCAGTCACTTCACAACTGTTTGATCTTTCATGCTTCTAAGCTTGATGATGCTTCGTGAATTGCGATTCTCCATATGACTGATTTCATTCCATTTTGTGAGGTCTGTGTTTAGTTTTTAAATTTCAGTTCTTAACTTGACAGGTTGCGACGCTCCTTTGATTTTATCATGGTTGCATTGTCATTTTATGGTTGTATACCACCAAAATAAAAGTAGAGATAGAATTGGAGAGGATGCCAAGGATCTCTAAAAAGGTGGGGATTTGTTTGAATACTTATATGTGAAAATTCTCTGCTTGCAGAATTGCAATCAGGTTTGCAATTTTTCATGCAAGAAATGGAAGGTAAATAAACATTTAGACAGGGGAAACAAATAGTCTTTTATGGCAAAACATCTTTTTGCTACACTGCCATTAAAATATGGGGAATTGCCCCTTTCCCACTGCCTTCCAGAATAATCACCTGCTTTTGTCAGGAGTAGATTTGTATGTATTTCTGTGGTGGAAAACAACCTACAAAGCATTTGAGCTTTTGTGTATTAACGTACTCTTACAGGTAGGCCCTCCCGGGAGCACATATAAACCCAGCTCTGTATAAAATGTGTAAATATATAAAATCTAACATACCAGCACAATTTTCAGTTTTAAAAGACATATTGTGTATAATACCAATTATTTAGAGCAGGCTTTGTCAGCCCATTGCTCATCACCGTTTGCTGTCTTGTCTATTTAATTCGCTTGCTTCTGATTCAATAATGTTCTCTCCTCTTCCAGTGGTGCAGCCCAAAACTGCCCACTGTTTACACGTCACGAAAACTTAAATGCAAATGATACCTGATACACAAAATGAACGTGCACTTTGCACGAGTCAAACCCGTCATAGATTTTTCATGCAGACGTTGTATTTAACACTGCTGTTGCAGGAGAATCTCTACTGTAGAATTTACAGTTCTCATATAGACTATTTACTAATGTCAAAAGATATACTTTTGAATGTTTAACTTAGGAACCGTCCCTACCAAATAAGAGATGCATTTAATTAAATAATGTAGAAACAATTATTTGATGTTGAATAAAGTTACTGACATGCAATAATTAAACATATATGCTTCATTGCAACTATATGCTTCACAGTTATAATGTGTAAAGATGAAAACTAGTAATGTGTAATTGCTTCATATCGATCCTCTATACTTCACTGCTAAACATTGCTTATGATTCCTAAATGTGTGCTATATTGTCTATGTAAATGTTAGGGATATTTTTCTTAGCTCTCAATGATCCTTATACGTGAAGGATCCTAATATAGGTTAAACGATGACAATTATTTATTGTATGAATTCATGTTACATGTGTACCTGCTACTGTGCAGTTTAGTGCTTATCAAGTGATCATAAAATATGAACTAAAAGTACCAAAAGAAATATTATATTCATACATGTTAAATATACATGCACATACTAAATATGCATCATTGATTTAATGTCTTAAAGTCAGCATTTACACAAAGCACTGTATTTCATTTCATAATTTGCTGCATACTGTATTCTGCTGACTTGCTGTTTTCAAGTGTTCTCATGCATTGCTAGTTTAGAATGGCTACATTTCTTGTAACAGCAACAGATATGTCTGGGAAAGGAATTTGAATACAAGCACATGAGAAACTTGTGAACAAATAAAAGACTATGGTACTCTACTCTGAGTGTGCGACCAAGGCATTGTTCCCATGTCCAGTGTGAGATTGTTCTCTACTGTTGCAGCCTGCAATGCATGGTTACTATGGACTTCTATTGATTATGCAACCAAAAGGGGGTTGCCCTACAAACATGTGGACTATAACCGTGTTGAACTTGCCTAGAGCCTCTGAAGAACTCTCTTGGAATGCTGCTGAGCCTTCCCTCGCTGATTCCTTACATAGTCTTTGCTGAGCTCCCTTCTGCAGACTCTGTGCAGAACATTCCTTGGACTCATACTCAAACCATTTCCAGAATCCCCATTGTCCCTTGAATGGTCTCTTTAAGGAAGTCCCCTATGTCTCGTTGTTACCCTAAGAGTGGTTTAGACTGACTCTTAATGAAACTTACTGAAGACCCCTGACTGAGTTATGCCTTGGTACTGCTGGTGTTGCTAAAAATAATTCTAAATATTTCTGTGCCTTGGACTGTTCTTGCAATCATTAAATTGCTAATGCATAGAAAAGATCAATAAAGATTATTGTCCAAGCATTAGATTCTCATGTTATCATTCTGTATTGCAGCATCCAAGCTTCTTGTTTGTTTAATTCTTATTTGTCTGAACTTCTTTAGGAGGCTTTGTTTCTCTGTTGCCATTTTGTATTTATACAGTTTGGTCTTAAGAGTGATTTATTTGAATCTAATTACTAATTTGTAATAAACACCCTTGGACTTGGCTACCAATTCCTGGTCCTCATTGTGTAGTCAAATTGTTTGCACTGTTTATTGGATATATGTAGAGAGAGCACCATATCAACTTCTACCCTTCAGTGCAATTAAAAAGGTCCATCGGAGGACCATAAGTAAATGAGTGAGAACGAGAATAGACGATAATTAAAGTCTAAGAATAAAGAGTTTTTGGTCCCATAAAAATCTGGATCAAACCTGGTAGCATTTCTGATGGTTTATCCACTGACATAGGAGGATCTAGGTATCCAGGGTGCCTTACCTATCAATTGCCCAAGCTTAGTCCAAACCCCATGGTTTCGCCGGAAAATTGATGGAGCACTAATGGTTTGGAGATGACTCATAGCAGTGATGGAGTGGGAGTATTAATAGGGATACACGCTACAATTGTGGTGTTTTGAAATGGCTGTATGAAGTCATGCGGAGATGATTTATGTTGATGTGTGAATGTGGCGCTTAATGGAGAGAAGTTGACATGGTTATCGGGTTCATCGTGGCCTAAGCTCCGGTGATATACACCTATGTTTTAGGTCTCAGCGTAGAAGGCACTGGGCATAGTTGTTTGCTGTGTAGTGGTGTTTGTTGTGAGTCGTCGTCGACAACATCTCTAAGACAGAGTCTATACTTTGTGTGATAGTGAGACGTGATTGGTATAGTTGATCTAAATGCACAGGAAATAACTGTATCATTCTGGTTTCACATGAAGTCAAGTTAGAATAGTTTGATACGTATGAATAATTTTCCATTTCTTTAGAGGAGCAGCCAAACTCAGTTGTTGAAAACACTTACATTTGTTGTGTGAATTGCTTGTAAAACTTGCTCGAGAGAAACTTGTAAAGGAGAGTGAGCTGCTGCGAGGAGTGAGATTGACGTCACTGTGTGCCACGCTGGTACAGGTTTATTGATATAAAGCCATGCTGGGATTAGTTGTATATGTCACAGAAAGCCGCGCTGGTCTTGGTTGTGATCGCCGAACAACAGAATTGTGTGTTAGATTAATTTCCTGGTTTTAACGAAAGATCATTTGTGAACAGTGTCCTAATTTGAGCAAAAATAAAGTTTTAAAAAGCCATACAACACTTGGTAGGGGGAGCGGTGACTGTTTCCATTGGAGAAGGAGAAGAAACACCACCTGAAGGTATCCCAGCTCACATTATGGTGACGGATGAGGGCTTTAACACATGCCTTTGGCTCGCATAATGGCATAAGATCACCAAGAAAGATGGTGCATTTCAGTGTCCTTGTTACTGAAATTCAATTTGAGAATTATTGAGAACTTGAGGAGGAAATTGTACGAAAAGAAACCGCCTCCTAGACTTGCCCAATATGAAGCACTTAATGCTTGGGCACATGTTGCACATCTTAAGGAGAGAGAGGTATCAGGGGAGAGGGCAGAAAGCCAAATGCATTTATGTGGATGCCATATGGGATGTACAACAGAAATCTTGGAGAGTTGACATAAGTGAGATAACTCAATTATATCCTATACTGACAACTGAAGGAGAAGAGAAGGGTAAACCCAAAGAAAAGAATAGTCATATAGAGAAAGAATGGAACAGCAATTGTCCTGAACATTGTGACAGGGATTTAGATGATGATTTTTTGACCAAATCATTGTTAGATCATCTACCTCCATATAATGAGATACCAGTTGCTGGACTACGTAGTGCACCTGCTGGTGGAATGATCTTTGACATGCCTTCTGCACCATTCAGTGTGAATCCAAATGACGTCAGAGAAAATCCAGTGAGAACAGTTCCATCCATGTCACATACTCTAAATGCTCCAGATGCACTGACAGTTCCCGATACTATAGGTCCTGTAGTTCCTTTGTATAAGCCTGGAGCAACAGGAAATACTACACATACTTTGGCTGTTGCGACTGGGACAACCTCTGCAACTGAATATTCAACAGCTTCAGTACCGAGACAAGTTTCCAAGACTCCCATGGTTCCAACTCAAGCAAACACTTCAGGTGTTCCAGGTGCAACCTCTGCTGCAAATCAAATAGGGTCCCGAAGTTTTTCTCAGAGGCCGTCACCCTTTTTATGCCCAACTTAAGTGCCCAAGCCATGATGAATTATAATCTCCCTAGGGCAGAAATGCCCATAGAAATACCAGCTTCTGTTATGTCCCTTTTGCTTTCACTACCTGCCTGAAGCAGTGGTACCTACGGTGGAATAATTCTAATTACACCAGCAGAACAACCAGGTCTTACTGCTTGTGATGATTGGCTCAGAAACATAGACACCTCTGCAAGCAAGTGGAAATCATGGAATGAAAAGAGAGAGAGAGAAGGGGCCGTGTATGTGGCAAGGTTAAAGATAGACTTAGAAGAAATGATAGTTGGAACTCTTAGACCGACTCGATTAGGAGTTTATCAGGATGATGAACTATTATTCCTGTGTAAAGACATCACTAGGCATGAAGACTAGGCTCATGACAGACTTTCAGAACTAGCTCAGAAATTTGGGATCAACATCCAAAGACCCAAAGTCCTTCAGAGAGGCTAGAAGTTGAGTTTACTAAATGAGGTAGATGGTCAAAGAGAAAGGAGACAAAGAAAGTCAGGATACAAATGCCTCCGTTTGGAACAGAGGAGGCTAATGTAAAGGTACACATGCTTCCCATGAGAGAAGTTTCTGGTGGAGGGTCTGTACCTGTGCCATGGAGCAGAAATGATCTTACATCCTTCCCAAATGGTTTCCCAAAATTGAGAGAGAATCCAGTGGAATTACACCTATTGTGACTGCACGCATAATCATTGGTGTTCAACAACTTAAAAGATGGTGAGTGAGGAGGCAATTGTTGGGACTATTTTATACCTAAAAACAAAGCAGGAGGATGTAAAGTGACTTTCAGGGCCTAATTATGACTTTTGGCAGGGCGAGGGTGGGCGGGACAGTTTTCAAAACCGTGATGGAGAAGAAACTCGTAATATGCTTGATGGGATCACGGTAGTTCCGCCAAGCACATTGCAGCCTCTGGAAGGCCGCGCCATCTTCTGGGAATGTGGTTCCCTGGCGGCGGCAGCAGCAGTCTCATGGCAGTGATCCGAAAGCATTGACATAGATGGCAGTTGCACATAGGTATTTAATTATATAGATCTGCAGAGGCAGAAATCCAAAGCATTTTGTTTTGAAAAATAATATCCTATCCTATTGTGTGTTCTGGCACCTTTAACATTTGATGTTATTATTATAAGGTAAAGACCCGACATGATAAGTAACAGACTTGAGTTTTACATTGGCTTTTTGATCATGGATCACATCAATGGCAATAATTGTACTTTAAATTGTCTTAGTTACTTGAGATTACTGTAATATAATAACAGAAACAATTAAGCAATTGACTTTTGCAGAAGGTCATTTTGACTATAGTAAACAGATACTCTTCTGTAGGATGATTTGTAAAACATGATTAAAAGTCCTTTGCAATTCATTTTCAAATTGCACTTTGAGGCTGTGCTGCTAAGTCTGCCAGCTCTTACTGAGCCCTTTACACATACATGATAATCTCTTAGATTACCTCAAAGTAAAAAAGCAATTAGAAAATATAATCAATACCACTGGAATCAACAGACTGTTGATATTTTTAAAGTCACCATAAAGTTGCAGGAAATGTAGAATGGTGTGGTGGAAAATAGAAAAACCCTCTTCCTGGAGAGGGCCAAACATTTGAATGAAAGTACAAATTATGTATCGGGCCACACTTATCAGAGTGATAAAGTGGTGGCTGATAGGAGAGCAGAGCCCGTGCATGCTGGTTTCAGAGTAAACACAGGTTTTCGGAGCAAGAGCAAGATGCCTCTTTGATATCCATAGAAGCTGGTACCCCACTAGGGTTCTGCTGCACAGAAGAACCTTTATTTGGTCATCCATATTTATGGCATCCACTTGGCAAGCTATACCTTAGATTGGTAACAGGCTGGTTGCCTGAGTTTTCTCATCACTGGATCAGTTGGATTTACAAGGGTTATCCATTTTTCCCTAGGTCCCCTGTGCCTGATTTTTGGTAGCTTTGCCAGAGTGGAAAGGCAAATACTTAGATAGTGATGCATACAGTATGTGGTGTAAAATACACTAAATAGGTAATAGTAATAAAAATACAGGTTCAAATCTATTTGTAATAAAGGAGCAAAAATGTGTGAAATGCTGTGAAAATGAAGAACTATACCAGCGGTTCAAAAGTTAGTGCATGCATTTTAGCCAATCCTTTAAAGAGCAGTGCAAAAGGCACATTGTGAAAATCAAATGTTTATGGTAAAAATGCTGAAGAAAGTACCCACCAGGGACTTCAGCAGGATGTAGAGCACAGGTATGGCCAGCCTATATGTTCATGCTATTGGCTTAAAGTTACGTTATGAGCCATTCAGGAGCTAGAACAAAGAAGGATGTACCCAGTAATAGGCCTTCAAAGGTAGATAAGAAATATTCAGGTTTTCATTGAACTAAAGAAAGTCAAGGCAGAAAGCTCTAGAGTTGACCAGGTACGTTGCAAAGTCAGTTGTTAGGGAACAAGCCTTCTCTCAGTCAATTTCTGCATCAGCATGGTTTCTTGATGTTTCATTGATACAACAGGTCCTACTGATGGCTTGTTCCTTGTGGTTCTCTCCAAGCTCAGCCTGCAGCTAAAAGGTTTTGCAAATATGCATGTTCTTTGAGTGTGTCATTGTACTTCATCATCCAATTGAAGTCTGTAAAAGTGAAAGTTTTTCCACTGGTGGTAAATATGTCACCTGAGAGTATCAGTACTGTCATACTGGTTTCCCTTAACTCTTCAAGGCTGTTTCCTATTAACCCAGTCCAATTAATAATTAATAATTGTGAGAAATTAGGTTGTTGCTTAGGGGGACGTGAGCTCTTTTCAAGCAACAGCCAGAATCCTTGTCAGGGTGTACCACAAAAGTCACTAAATTAACCTGTGCTTAACCAACTGGTAGTTGGCACAAAAACAGTCAGGCTTACCTTAGAGGCATTGTGCAAAGTATTTATGAGGCACACAGACAGCCCAGAGCAAGAAAAACACACACCAATTTAGGAAAAACCAGTAAAATGTAATACATTATTTGTCATCAAAATGACAAAAACCCAATCAGTAGAAAAGGAGATCTGCAATGTCAAACATTTAAAGTTAATTATACCATCTAAAAGCTCAAAGCACCACTCACGGTTATCTGGTTATGTGGGACCGGGTGAAAGTCATAGGTTCAGGATGACCATAATGGAGCGCAGGCCAAATACAGGGATCAGGCTAGTCCCGCTGAAAAAATTACCGTTTAAAGTCCAGCATAAAGAGTTCTGTCTGTGGTTGGAGGGGCCTACAAACAGCAGGGAAAGCATAGTGGATAGTCTCTGCTATAGTTTAAAGATCCTCTCAGGCATCACGGACAGTCATTTATTGGAGCTTTTTATTTGCGGTCATGAAGGACTGTTGATGCTGTAGCACAAAGGGAAGATCTCATATTGCTGGTCATCCCTGGTGGTCGCTCTAGAGCAAAGAGTCAGGGTCACCAGAGCTTCATGTTACCAGCTTGTGCAGACAAAAAGATTTTGGTGTGAATGGGCCCATTCACAGTCATGAAGTTCCCAAAACTCATGGGTTTCACCTTTCCTTCTAGAAGGAGCTCAATTAATGCCACACAAAGGGTCTAGGCCATGGGAGGAACCTCTTAGGGATCAAGAACTCACATAAGCAGAGGTGAGCAGAGCTCAGGCAGGGGCAGTTGCAGATCCAGTGCAGCTGGTCAGCTTGGCAATTTGAGAGAGGCCTGGAGCTTGTTGTGTCACTGTAGCTCAGTACAAAAGGTCAGTCAGCTAATCCTTGGAGTCACCTCAGCCTGCGATGAAGGGTGCAGGTCCAGTCTTCCTTCTCAGAGAGCATGGCAGGACTCAAGCAGCAGGGCAGTCCTTCTTCTACAGTATCTACAGGTCCAGGAGTGTTCTGATGAGTGGGTCAGAGGTTCCCCTGTTTATGCCTGGTACCTACTTTGAACTAGAAGAAACGTCTTGAGTCTTCCTCCTATAGAAGTTTCTTGAATTTACTGCCTCCCTGCTATGGTTCCAGTCAGTATGCAGGTAAAATGGGCTGGTGTGAAGACCTTTGTGTGTGAGATGAGCGTCTTTAAAATGCAAGTGGGAGAGGTGACAGCTCCAACCCTCCCATCAAGTCAGGTTGGCCATTTCTGTCGAAACTAAGACTCTCTATTGTGTGGTTGTCTGGGAAGAATACACAAAGACCAACTGGCAACTATACCCAGGAAACATGCTGCATGTATCAAATGATTAGGACAAGAACATGCCTACATTCTAAAAGTTGTGTTTCGGAATTGTGACTTAAAATCTGACTTTACCATTAATGATCGCTTTAAATTACAATTCTCCAGACATCAAACACAAGTTTTCTACCTTATAACTTATTGAATGTAATAAGGCAACCCAATGTTATCCTGTGGGAGAGATAGGCTTTGCAATAGTGAAAAATGAATTTGGAAGTTTTTCACAGACCAAGACATGTAAAACTTAAAAGTCCATGTCCAGCTTTTAAAATACAACACACCCTGCTCTATGAGCTGTTTAGGTCCTACCTTAGGGTTGATGTATGCATATTGAAAAGGAAGGTTAAGGCCTGGCAAAGGGTTTATTTTGCCAGGTGGAAATGGTAGTTTAAAACTGTGCACACAGACTGCAATGGCTACTTAAGTGTGTGGCACAATAAGTGTTGCAGGCCCACTAGTAGCATTTCGTTTATCAGCCCTGGGTATGTGGTATACTGCTTTACTAGGGACTTACAATGAAATTTAATATGACAATTGGGTGGAAACTAATTTTACCATCATTACAGGAGTTAGCACCAGCACTTTAGCACTAGTCAGCAGTGGTAAAGTATGCAGAGTCGTAGAGCCAAAAAAAAACAATTCAGCAAAACAGGATGAGTGAAGGCAAGATATTTGGGGGAAACCGGGCCAAGGATGTCAGGTCTAACAGTTGCCAAAAGCTACTTTGTCCAATTTATTGTCAAGGCAGGTATCCAGCACTTATAAATAAAGCAATCCATGACAGCCTAATCAGTCCCACACCCATTGTACCTTGAAATGGTGCAAGACAAAACCTGAGAGGCTAGACTTCTGCTTCATTTCTAACAGTAACGTCTACAAAAAAGGGTGGCTGGATTACTAACAATCTCAAAAACAACAGAAGAGTGTGCCTCTTTATTAAACATATGAATAGAGCACAAATGAAGAAACCAAATAGGTTCTTAATAAAGCCCTCACTCACCAACCTGGTTGGTGACATGCTTCATCATCGGGCCCCACCAGGAGAGGCCGAATGCCACCCTGGTGTGCTTCGACGCCAGGATTACTGCGGAGCTGTTTTTTTGTGTGTTCGGTGAAAATGAAAGTGAGTTAAAAATGTCTAGATTGTGTCACAAAACAAATGTTATTAATAGCCAATCAGACATGTATAAAACAAAGTGTGGGATCTAGTAGCTAGATAAATTGTCCAGCCCTATCCACTAGTGTTTGGTCAACATATTTCTGCCTATGTATAATCATTAAAGAGGCATTCTTCAGGACTGGAAAAAGGTGAAATTTGGCGGCGTGGGCGCGCTAAGGCCCACCCTAACCATAGGTTATAAATGTGAAAAATTATTAAAACAAAAATTGTTTTAATCGGCCTCGTAATGAGAGGAGCCACGTTCACTAGGATCTCGTGTTTGAGAGAAACTGAGTTTATTCTAAATAGAGTTGTGGGTTAACAGACATAGACAAACAAACGAAAAGAAGAAAAGAACAACCAGCAATTAGGCGTTGTATTCATCAGTTTGTCATAAAAGTACGTACAGACACTTGTGCTCATAGTAATGCACTTGAACCGTAACACTAGCCAGACATGCTGCTGTGAGGAAACAAGTGCACTCAGTTAGAACGTGATGGAACAAAGCTTAAAAACAAAAGGGGGTGTTACGCCCCGTATGCCCAATGTGGCGTTTGCAGATAGCTATTAGCTTGGTGGAATATAAATGCTATATAAATCCAGAAACAGTGCGGCTGGGCACGAATAGTATGTAACGCAAAAGATTTCTTACATGGAGTGTAACCATTAATTACACCATGGGTCTCGGGAGGGGGGTGGTAGCACAGTGGTACACCCTGTAATCACAAAAGAAAAAACGAAAAAAGGAGAAAAGGGAGAGAGGGGGGATGGGGTAGGGTGACGAGGGGGGAAGAAAAGGATTAATCACTGTTTGGGTAAATGGCGGAGGTTACTTATCTCCTGGCGTAGCTGTAGAACTCACGCCTTCGCTGCTAGGTACCCCCTAGGTACCTGCGCAATCCCTCATGTAGCCGGACCCCGTTGGTAAAGTAACAGGGTCGGCCAACAAGTTTATAAATGCAGGCAGATACAAGGCCATCGAAACCAGAAAGGACTGGGCGGCACTGGCTGTGTCAACGGTGAAGTAGTCACGTGGTTGGCAGAGCCAATAGAGATACACGTCTCTCACGGTAAACAAAGGCAGCCAAACAAATCCAAGGTTGTCTTGGGCACAAATCCCTGCGGCCAATGGGGGCGCTTGTGGCTGCATGTGGCAGGAAGTGGCCGAGAGGAGTGTTAATAAACACTAAGTACATTACGTGCTGCCCCAAGCTGCATGATTGGTTGGAGATGTATCAACGGTAATTCTGCGGCCAATGGGGCACTCGAGGCTACATGTGGCATGAAGTTGCCGAGATGAGTCTTGATAAACACTAAATACATTACTTACCGCCCCAAGCTGCATGATTGAATAAAGGTGAAACGGCGGTAATTTTGAAATGCAGGCAGCACAGTGGTGGCTGCCCTCCCTTGGAGTAAGCCCAAAAATAAAGTAATGATGATACAAGAGATCAAAAATGAGCCTATTTGGTCCATAACAGTGTACTGATTTAGGAAAGGGGGGTTGGGAGGTGGGTGGGAGAGGGGGGATGGCAGGGGAGGGGTGTTGTTGGGGGGAAGAAAAGGCAAGAAGAGGGGGGGTTTTAAGAAAGAAAGGGAGGAAGGAAGAGAAATATCAGCTGTACTGGTCATCCAAAATTCTTGGGTATTGAGAGCCTAAGACACTCTGTTTAGAAATAGGTTGATAGGTTTGGAATCAAGCCAGCCAGCCTAAGAGGGCCAGACACAGGAATAGGGGAAAGAAGGGCTCTGAATAGCCAGACAGACTGTATTGTGTGGACAGCAAACCCAAAGGGACAAGAGAGGGCACCCACAGTTAACGTTGTAGGGCCATTGCCCACGGGATGTTAACATTTAATCCTTGCTTGTGTGTGTCCGGTCGGTACACCCACCTCTGTTCTTTCTCAAAGAGGATTTCTTGAGTATTTCTCTGTACTTGAACTTGCTCAATCACTGTCCACTTAGATCATTAGTTGTGTGGTTGTATTGTATGAAATGTTCGCTCAATTTGGTGGTGACTCTTCCACACCTGAGGTTACTCCGATGATCACAAACACACAACTCCACTTTGCGTGTGGTCATGCCCACATACCGTAACCCACATGGACAAGTGATCAAATAGACCACATTTTGTGGAGTTACAATTGGTGTGGGCACATTGTGTCCAAGATTTTCCTGGTTCGAGGTCTAAGACTTTGGTGTGTGTAGTGAGGTGACAAATGCTACAGTTAGCACAAGGGAAATGGCCCGTAACTTTTGGCAGGCCCCATGCCTCTGTTATAGATGGAAAAGCACTGTTGGCTTGTCCTCTCGGACGAGTATGAACCAGGGTGTCCTTGAGACTGCGTCCCTTTTTAAATGAAAAAAGTGGTTTATCCCATTGTCTATTATAACTGTGTTTATTAATGACCTTTTTCACTGTGTTGGATACACTGCTAAAGGTCGTGACACACGTCAGGGGTATTTCTTGTGTTTCTCTTGGTATTTCTTCAAGTAATGCCTCTCTTGGCTGATTCCTTGCCCTCTTGTAGCCTTTGTTTAGGATTCTGTCCGGGTAACCTCCATGCTTTAATTTAGTTGTTAAGTCAGAAGACTGACTCTGGAAATCATTCAAACTACTGCAGTTTCTCCTCACCCGTAAATACTGGCCAAAGGGTAAATTCTCCCTTAGGGATCTCGGGTGGAAGCTGGAAAATTCCAGGAGGTTGTTCCTAGCCGTAGGTTTATAATGGCTTTACATTGTGAGGCACCCATTGGATTTTGTGATAACTACATCAAGGAACACTACCTCATGAGGACTGTGGTGAGTGTAAACATGTTCATGGATTCCTAACAAGCCATCTGACGTCCAAACCAAGATGGTAGGTGTAAGAAATTGGGTTACTGCTTGGGAGTGTGAACCCCTACGCAAGCAGCAACTACAATCCTTGTCAGGGTGTTCTAACAAGCAAACCCCAAATTTACCTGTGCTAAAACCTCTGGGAGCTTGGCACACAACAGTCAGGCTTAACTTAGAGGTAATGTGTAAATTATGTATACAGCACTTCAAAGACCAATAAAGTGAAAACACAACACACAAAAGATTCCACAACATGTTAGAAAAGGAAGTAAACTTAAAATGACACCGAATAACAACAATCCAATCAGTATAACCAGAGATATGCAGTTTTAAAAATGTAAGTGAAAATAGCACCAAAAAGCCCAAAGCGCCACTCATGGCTATCCTGTCATGCGAGAGCGGGAGAAATTCACAAGATCAGGCCGACTGCGATGGATTGTGGGCAGATACAGGGATCAGATTAGTCCCGCTGAACAGCTATCTTCTTGGTTCAGCGCAAAGAGTCCCGTTCAAAATGGAGGGGACTCCATGGAGTAGGGACGCATCATGGACGGTCGTCAATGTAGCACGAAGAGCAGGCCTGGTGTAATAGACGGGCATCGTTGTAGCACAAAGTTCATGTTGTAGTTGTAAATGGCTGGGCCGGTGCTTCTCAATGGCATATCCTATGGGCAGTCAATGCTGTAGCGTGAAGGGTCGGACTGATGGCAGCTCACATTTGCAGGATGTGTGAGTGACAAGGTGTCAGCACCAACAAGCCCATTCACCTTCAAAAAGAGCCCACAAACCTTTACGCAGTCTCTCTAAGGCCACACAAAGGGTCCAGGACCTGAGGGGCACCACTTGGGAATCCGGGGCCTGCTCACCTGGATCTGGGAGCTGCTTTAGGTGGTTGGGATGTGTTATATTCCTGTGGCTCTGAACAGGAAGTCAGCTGACTAGGCCTGTGAGTCATTCTGAGAGTCCTGGGTTCAGGTCGAAATCTCTCTGATTAATACAGGAGGGCAGCCGGACAGCTGGGTAGCAATCAGCAAGGTAGCAGTGCAGCAAGGTCTTAGCCCATCACACCAGCAGTCCAGCAAATAGACAGTCCTTTCATTAGCACAACAATTTTTCTTCCTGGACGAGTGTCCACAGGTCCAGAAGTGCACTAGAGATTTGGTGCCTGACATCCAATATTTATACCTGGTTCTTCCGTTGAAGTGGAAGAAGCTTTTAGAGGATTTTAGTTTGAAGTCCTCGGGCTTTCCGCCTTCCCTGCCTTAGCTCCAGACTTACTCCAGGGAGTATGCAACCTTTTGTTTCGCTGGCAGGGCTATTCAAGTGTAATTAGGGCTCCGTCTGCCCATCCTTCCAGTGATGGCCTATCCAGGAACACCTACGTTTTCTATTGTGTGCGGCTGTCTAGGAGGAATATAAAAAGCCTAACTGTCATCTACACTCAGTCTTGTGATCCAGAGACGGACTACAGGCAGCACATGAGTAAGGCAGGAAAATGCCAACTTTGTAAAAGATTATTTTGTGCTACAATGGTCCCTAGGGAGGTAGGGATAGGAAGTAACAAATTAATACAGACCCAATCAGTGCTGTATTGGTTAACTTATCCAGCCGGACAGAGGTTCAATATTTAATTTATCAGCAAGTTTTTGGGATATAAACAAACACAAATTCTGAAAAGTGGGACACAAGCCTGCATCCTACTACACAAACATACAAACATAAAATAGGAGAACATTTAAGCGAGGCTCAGGCAACGCTTACGGTTTGTTTTGACAAGTAGTATGAATTTTAAGAAACAAATCGCAAGTAACGTCTCTACACTGTTCATAATGACATTATATTTAGTGCATGAGGTGTTTTAAGGTGTCGAAGGCATTTCGGTCCAAGTGAGCAATGCGTGGATCATCTTCAGGACATTATATTAGCATGCCTGTATATAAGTGCCTAAGATAATTGGGGAAGTCCGAAGGGCCTGCCATGGGACTGTGGGTGTGACAACACCGGATGCGGGAACGTCCGGGCTCGGTAGGGGCTCCGGCCGTTGCAGATATGTGGTACTGGCAGGTCGAGGATCAAGGGGCACTTCAGGGAACACTTCAGGAGGGACTGCGTGTAATACAACTTCGCAATGGCTTCGATGAATGTGCCGTGCTGCTCAGGGGGTCAGCATCCCGGATGAGCAGCACGGTGCATTCATCAACTATTGGTTATTACGCCGTCTGAGCACACGCCTGTGGCTCCACTCCCGTGAATCTCTCCAATTTCTTTACTTGAGGCCATCGCGCTGCCACCGTATATATACAGTTTTGTAAATACTCTGCACCCAGCCCTCTGGACTGTCCAGGCCCTAACCTTGTGGTGACTTATAATTATTACAATGGAAGGTTTGGACCTGGCAAAAGGTTTATTTTACCAGGTCTAAATTGCAGTTTGCTGCAGGCCCAATAGAAGTATTTAATTTACAGGCCCTGGGTACACATGGTACCACTTTACTACGGAACTATAAGTAAATTAAGTATGCCAATTGGGGATAAGTCAGTGGTATCATGTTTTAAGGAGAAAGAGCATGCACTTGAGTATTGGTTTGAAGTGGTAAAGTGCACAGAGTCCTGAAAACCAACATAAATGGGTTCAGAAAACAGGAGGGTAAAGACAGGAAGTATTGGGCTGACCTTTCAGAATGGGCCATGGCCAATACTATGTATGCGCATGTGTATGTATGTATGCATGGATGTACATATACATGTTTAGGGACTTTCTGTAGCTAGAACCTGGCTAAAGACAGCGGAGTGCTGAGCATGGTTAAAGATAAGCATAAAGTCAATGACTATTAGGAGAGGATGCTGAGTAGTAGATGTTTAATGCTTTGTGATGTAGTGCTCTTTAAGTGGGTAATTCTTCGGTTTCTTCCTTAATTGGAACAGCTTTTGGGGGGTCCTGATGGAAATGGGGATGTTTTCCAGATCCAGGCTGTAATAATGGAAAAGTCCTGATGTCTTGTTTTTTCCTTTTTATATTTCATAGTCAGCAGTTTGATGGTGAATCGATAGTGTATTTGCTTTGAATGAGACTAGAACTATTAGAATTGTCCCTGCAGTAAAGGTAGTGGTGCTGGTCATGATGGCTTTGTAAATGAATATACAAAGCGTATAAAAAGCACACAAAAAAAACAAATATATATAAGTACGGTAAAAACCTTCAATGCGCATTACATGTGAATACATAAGTCTATAATCCTTATCTCTGTAATTTCCTTCGTCCTTGGGGATCTGCCTTGTTTAGTTTTTAGTTTTGGTGTTCCATGGATAAGAACAATATTTGTATTACTACTTCCTGAAGTAAGGAAGCACAAGGCCAAGTCAAGGTGTAAACTAGTGGAAAACTGGTGATTCTTCCAGTTTTCCCAAGTTCTATTTTGTGAATGGCCATTCCTTAATTAGATACTATACACACTTCCTTCCTTTTTTCCTACTACACCTAGTGCTAATATTGAGGTTTTAAGTCAATGATACATTTTCATTTATAGATAAACACCACCATACAGCATTCAAGCAATTGACTCAGTAATGGAAGAGGGGAATTATTCAGGTATTTACACCACAGTCACTTTATTATCTGTTTAACCTCTCAGACCGTTTTACACATATCTTACTTTCTTCTTTGTTGTCTCATGTAGGAATTCTCTTGACTACTTGAACTTAGATCCGACTGGGAGAAATCGTGGGGCATTTGTTTCTCTCATTTTCCCTTACCCTTTTCCCCTGATTTACCATAGTGCTTTGACATTGTTGGGCACCATAGGTGAATGGAGGACGATGGGATTTTTCCATCTTGCATGTTGTTCCTGCAGAAACTTAGGTAAGAGCTTGTCATATACACAATAAGTTTCCTTCTTGTTTATCTCAGGGGATAGAGTTAAATATGCTTCTTGCCTTAAACAAAGTCATGAATGATCTGTTGCAATTCATCAGGAAAGATGAATTGCCACAGATCATTCATTACTTTGTTTGAGATAAACAAGAAGGAACATTATTTTGTATCTAGTTTCACTCTGTTTTTGATCTTGACTAGAACCACCATTATAATAATATAGTGAAAAGGTGGACCTTAGTCATTTTTAGTATTTCACTCACTTCCCTTCCAATCTGCACTTCTGGTATCTTCACTATAGGCTTGCTAAGGCATATCATTTTAAAAGCTCTCCAGCAAGAGCCCCCTTGATGGGCCCATTGGGCATTGCAGCACTGGCACAGCAAGGAGCTGCCCAATGATGAGGCATGCCACCTATTTGAGTGGGTTAGGGCCCTTCATCCTGAAACTTCACATTCCATGACAGCCCTTTTCATGGGTATACACTAGTGGTGTCCCCTGTGTGATAACTTTAGGAACTGGATACTCTTTGTACATTGATTAGTCTACACAGGGCTTGGACCTGAATTGCTCCCAGTCCCTCCTATTGTTTATGGGTTTGTAAATGAAGGCCAATGACAGAGATGGAAGAAAGAAGAGCCCAAATAAACATTGCCCTTATTAACAATGTGGATCCTTCAAAAACAATAACGACTTGAACACAGATAGTGCCTTCCCTGTCTTCAACTTATCCACACACATAATGAACAACAATGAATGTCCCTTTTGAGCAAAGGTTTATCATACGTCTTGACAGAAACAACTGATTTCTTCAAACTTCAAACGGAACTCCACAAATTTTTCAGGACACTTAGACTAAGAGTGTTTTTCAGTAATAAAGAAGAACTCCATTCCTCCTCGAAATCTCTTATGCGACCAAAATCCACATTTATACCAACCAACAGTATGATGCCTCCCGAGATCATAGCCTTTGAAAAAGGTGTACTATAAGACATCCTAAAGTTGAAAGAACAAAAGGTTTCACCCCATACAACATTACCAGAGTTGAACGTGAGGCTTTGATCACTCTGAAAAATGATGAGACCATAATCCTGAAACCTGCAGACAAAGGGGGCGGGATCGTCATCCAAGAAAGAACACCCAACACTATATAAGATTGCCACGGGATCCCTTGACAGATATCCAGAAACGCATGCAAGAAGTCACTAAAAATGGACTGGATGAGGGGTTCCTGACCAAACAAGAATTTGACTACCTCAATAAAGAATATCCTAGGACTCCGGTCTTATACACTTTACCCAAAGTGCATAAGTATACTACTAATCCTCCAGAGAGACCCATCCTGTCCGGATGCGGGTCTGCCCTGGAACCCCTGGGACACTACATCAACAGTTTTATTAAAGATTATATCCCTGTCCTACCTACATACGTCAGAGATAGCACGTATATGATACATTTGGTGGAAGGTATGGAATATAACCCTGTGCAAGAGATGCTAGTTACAATGGACATCGATTCGTTGTATACGAATATCCCACAGATGGAGAGCATTAATGTCATCAAAACTATTTTGGACTCCCGTCCATCACCATTTGCAGTTCCCACTGAGTTTATTACTGATCTTCTAGAAATAGCACTCACAATGAACTATTTTAGATTTAACACTAGCTACTTCCAACAATGTACAGGAACATCATTGGGAGCTATTTTTGCACCAAACCTGGCTAATCTCTATGTAGGTGACCTTGAAGAAAAATACATTAACAATGTTGTCAACCCATTCTTCAATAATATCAGGTGCTGGAAGCGCTACATCAACAAGATTTTCTTCATCTGGACAGGCACTGAAGAAAATGTGGAAATGTTCATCACACACCTACACGAATATCAGTCAGCACTGACGTATACATATACCAAAGATAAAGAGATGGTCCCATTTTTGGACCTAAAGATCAGATGCTGTGACAATCAATTAAATGTTACACTGTATCGAACACCGACAGACAGAAACACATTGTTACAATACAACAGCTTCCATCCCAGGGCTCTGAAGGATTGTCTACCATATGGCCAATTTTTAAGGCTTCGGCGTAACTGCACAGAGAAAGAAGACTTCTTCAGAGAAGCAAACATACTAAGCAATAGACTGCGTGAACGAGGATATCCTAAGAGATTGGTCAAGATCTCAATGAAAAGGGCGTGGTTCAGCCCTCGTGAGGTACTACTCACCAAGACCATCAAGAAACATACTGACCAGAGCGTGTGTGTGACTAACTTTTGCCCACTAAGTACTCAGGTGAAGAAAGCCATCAACAGACATTGGCCCACACTGAATACCCTGAAATTGTGTCAAGCATTACCGATGTTCTCCTTCAAAAAAGGCAAAAATATTAAAGATCACCTAGTACACTCAGACACCAGTGTTATCAAAACCAAGAGCACCATACATGACCTTTGGTCACTTCCCCCATTGACAGGGCACTACAAATGTGGTAGCTGTGTCGCATGTAGGTACACTTTGGAGACCAAGCATTTCACACATGGCAACACGAACATCACACTCCGTGACTTGATGAATTGTTCTACGCAAAATGTGATCTATTGTATCTGGTGCCCTTGTGGCTTGATATATATAGGCCAGATCACTCAATCTGTGAAAGCACGCATTGACCAACACCGTAGCCGAATACGTTGCCAAGTAGAGAATGCTCCCCTTGTGGAACATTATAAAGAGAAATCACATTCAGCAGATGATGTGAAATGGCAAGTGATAGAGAAATCCAGGATGCCACCTAGAGGTGGAGACATCTCATTCATTTTACAATCTTTAGAGTGTAAATGGATCGATAAATGTGAATCCATCAGGAAAGGACTGAACAGCCTTGAGGAATGGCGCAGGTTTATCAGCTTGCACTAATAAATGATACAACACTAAACTAATCTCGCTGTACTAGCTAGCCAGGGCCCTGACTAGACTTTCCTTGATCAAGTGTATGCACTATATATATATTTAGCACCTTGACTGTAAATTCATTTTTACTGTACATATTGGCACTATGTTTGTATCTTTATGTATAATATACGTTTTTACAAATACAGTATCATGAAATTAATATCATGCAGAGAAGACATATGTATGTACTATTCTGCTCTTAAATGTTAGGAGCCTTGTGAAGAAATAATTGTTACCTAATAATCATGGCTACACCCCCTAATACATGGTGGACCTTTAATCAAACCTCATTGTTATATTTCTGACACCAGGAAATATGGACTCCTAGTACAGTGATACTTAGAGATTATACCCCATCGTTTTACCTGTGTACCTATGAAATTATACTTGGTCCGTTACTATATGGCCACCGTAGGTATGGGTATGAAAACAGTGCGTATGTTTTGGCGTGCAATAGTTCAGGCCTCTACATCAATAGCATTAATTCCATGCTTAAGTAACACATCCCTTAATAAAACAATATACCACATCCTTGTCCACCACTACAATATGGCCGCCGCAGCTATTAGCTAGGTTGACCCTTCTGCGCATGTGCCGACGTATTCTGATCCTGTACATACGCTTTTTTATTGTCTCATTGAGTCGGTGTCCTGGTTACGGAACATCCACTCCATTGAGAGTCCTACGGGCGATGCTGAAGTAAGTAGCTTTGACACTCCCTGCAAGTAGGCAGGTACGCTGTCAGTAAGTAACAATTACCCCTCTTATGCCATAATACCTTATTTCTTCCAGTTCATCCCAGACTAATTGCGAGTCTTGCACATCGGTATTACATGGGTTCTACCATGAACCCTCGATGAACTCCTGTTGCCCCTTAATACAACCAAGTTGGAATTTATTGAAATTTTGGTGAGTGCGCCTGCATCACTTTAAATCTATGGTGCATGGTGCTAGTTTTGAATTTACATAACTCACCCTTACCTTCCCTTCATTTTAGGATGGTCCTCATACACCCACAGACAGTTTATCACCCGGTAAGCACTATCACTTACCACGCCATTGAGGTGACACTTATCCACTCCAGTCACCTTTAAGCTGATTTTCTCATATGTGTCCCCAATAGGTACTTCTCCTGTTGCCAAGATACACAAAGAAATAGACGCTTTGCGCTGATACTGGTAAGCCACAGCGCACCAAATATCCTTAGACCTTGCAGCACTACTAGAAATTTCCTCTGCCCTAATTTCAATTCCTCTCATTAGTCCCCAGAAACGCTGTCCTGAAGAGACCCCGTATCAAGAGAGGGTTGAAATGTCGTCGACACTAACAAAAGAGAGATCCTGATTGATACATTATCAATGGTTTACAGCTCGTCCTTTTGATTTTTACCAATAACCTGTTCCCCCCGCTTCTCACCTTTTTCACTTAGTACTCACCATGTTAGGTTATGGTCACTTAACTGGGGCTCACAAATCACTCTGATGTCCTTAAAGTGTAAACTTTAAAATTTCTGAAATGTATAAGGAAATACTCCTGTGGTAATAATTGTCACTACAGAATGAATCCTACTCACTTCGGCTGAAGTGAGCACTACCTTAAATAATTGCTGTTTTGGGTTTTTTAAAGAATTTTCTTCTAAGAAATTGTGTAAAATATAAAAGATTTGTTGATATTTTGACCGTTACCTATTTAGGAAGGTTGCCATTTGAATTCTTTTGCCCTAGTTGAATCTGAGCAAGTTATATTAGCTTGCATATAACATATTGTTTTGATAGATGAGTTCCTTTTGAACATTGTATCTTTGCTTAAAGGGTTTGTAAATGATGCAGCTGGTTTTGAAGACGGTGTGGGCCGCCAAGGGGTGCCAATGGAGTTCCATTAGGATCACAGTGATGTGATCATACTTCTTCAGTTGTTACACACAAAAGGGGTGACATTCACTATTCCCTCTCTAATCTAACCCTATTTGTGAAGGTGTTGGTCACTAAAGGGGTGACATTTACTTTTCGCATTCCAATCTGTTCTAATTTGGTAAAGGTGGTGGATGCTAAAGGGATGACATTTACTATTTCTAGTGCGATCTAAGCCAATTTGGGCAAGGTGTTAGACACTAAAGGGGAAACATTTACTATTTGCAATCCAATCTAAAACATTTTATACAAGGTACTACATACGAAAAATGTTATATACACAATCAAGAAGATAAAAGAGGTACGGTGTTCCTGGGTGGCAAGTTGCCCACCTGGTGAGTACTCAGAGTGGTGGGGAGGGGGGAAATACCTCCTTTCGGAACTAGGGCCCTCACACACCCAGCAAGATAGGTGTCATGCTTCATCATATGGGTCTGCTCCTCGTCGAGCTGGCGCTGCAATGCTCGACGGGCACCCAT
Source organism: Triturus cristatus (assembly GCF_964204655.1). NCBI lineage: Eukaryota > Metazoa > Chordata > Amphibia > Caudata > Salamandridae > Triturus > Triturus cristatus. The sequence goes on from NC_140593.1 coordinate 264,596,764, forward strand.
AAAGGGGCTCTTTATTAAAGATCTTTTGTTCCTTGCCGTATAGGTGCTGTGGGTGTGAGGGTATTTCCCCTGCATTTGCAAAGGGGAAGCGGTCCCCTGGGGTCCCCTTCCCTTTTGCGAGTGCATTACCACTCTCTTTAAGAGGGTGGTAATTTGCGAGTGTTTTGCACCTGCAATTGCGGACACAAAATATTCTTACATAGGGTTGCGCTTGCTATTAGGAAGGGAACGCCCCTTCCTAATAGTAAGTCGCAAAACCCTATTTTGCGAGTTACAAAAAATTGCGACTCACAAAATAGGGTTTGTACATTCCCCATGCTGCTTTTGTATGTGCAAACGGGATCGCAAACCCGTTTGTGCAGGCAAAAATGGTCATACATCTGTCCCAAAGATAATAAGGTAGCAAAAAGAAAACAACAGTTTAGATGGAGGTCAGCTCTCATACCTGCACCTAACAATCTGTGCCCTCCTATTGTAAAAATAAAATCATGATCAAAAGTTAACAATCATAACATTTTAAAACATTTAACTCCAATTTTTTTAAATAAATATAAAAAATATGTATTATTACAATGACATTATTATTTTCAACATAAAAAACGTGCAAATATTTTCATTTTGATAAACCTTAATTTTAATATGTACAATAAAATAACATTACATTTACTGTAAATAATATATTTTCTAATTGATTAAAAATTATTATTCATAAACATGATTAATGAAACAAAATAAATGAAAATAATTACAATATTAATGTGCATATGATCAAAATAATTAATATTATATTTACACTAAATTATCAATTTAAAAAAAATCTTTTACCCTTATTTCATAACAACCCAATAACCCGCCGCTGAAAAAACCATTATAAGTCCATTATTTTTAGACATTACTACAAATAAGAAGACAAATGTCATCAATTTCACAATTAGTAAATTATCTTACTAAAATAAAAAATAATAAACATATAGAATCAAAGACACTGCAATAAATTATACACAAAATAGCACTTGCAAATGACACCACATAGAATATTTTCTAAACCTACATTTTTTACAATATTCAAAGCAACACTTAAAATGATATTTCTACCTTCAACATTCCTGTTGATGATATTTTTGACAACCCCATATTCTTGACACACTATGTTTGTATTGCAGTATTTTAAACTCAATATTTTTTCCAAACGATGAAACCGTGAAACACACTGCATTGAATCTGATGCGATATTCCAGGGTCCACTTACCATCCTGCTCATTATCAGATTGCTTATAATTTGTTATTTGGATATTTGTTGATTGACTAAATTAAAATATAATTTTCCTAAACAAATAACGTATCCACTTTACACATATCTAAATGTAACAGTGCAAATTGAAACGGTGTGATAGTTGAAGGGGTTCTTATTACAGTTTCACTGGCTGACTCAGATGTGTGATTTTCTCTACTGCAGCCTCTTGCCAAACAGAGGGTTTATAGGCAGCCACGTGCAACCGCCAGGATCTGAAGCGGTGCTGATAACAAGGCATTCCTCGAATACTTCGATGACGCTTCAGTGAAGAACATTTATCTTCCATGGCAGCCATAATTGCATTCAGCTTGAAACCAAAATCGCACAGACATCCATCTCAGGAAAAATATGAACTTGTGAAATGTCCTCTAGAAACACCGCACAGAATGTACTACAAGTTAACATCTTGGTTAACTTGTGGTCATCATTTCTATGTTATCATGCAATTTTGGAAGACGAACAAAGTAATTTTTAGATCTGGCCTAGCAACAGCATTATGCTCTCATGCCAGTCTTAAAATGATCATGCAATTCACATTTAAAACATCTATAAACATACATATATATATATCTCTCTCTGCACCATTAGAGGACTGTGCCATCAAAGTTCCAATACTTTGTCAGCCATCACTGCATGATACATTTGCAGTTTCAATCCAAATGAAAATGTGTGTTTCTATTATCAAAGTCAATCAGTGTCAAATACAGCAATTTAAATATTGTTACATCAATAGATAGAAATTTTCAGCCATTAATTTTCTTTGTTCATGCTAATGGCTTATGAAGACCTCTCAAAAAATCTGCCCTAGAGTGGGCTGCCACTTTCTCCAAAGAGCCACACCTCCTCCAATAAACTGTTCAACTTAAGAAAACATTCCCCTTGCCCCAGCCACAAAGGGAGATTGCCAGGCACATTCACGAACAAATGACTTTGCATCCTGAAGTTAAGCAACTTTCAATATTTGTCGACATAGGTACCTCCTTTCTTCCCCAAAGCGGCGGTTCAGACAGTTGCAATTTAAAGTCCAAAACACTTCCACTGGGCTCTGCCAAACTCAGGGCTGGAGTTTTCTCCTGTAAATCAGGAGGATGGAGCTCATGTAAGTAGGTGGATAAGAATACCATGTCGCACTCTCTGGATGATTCCTTGTTTTTTTAAGGCAAATACTTTCCAGCAAAGCGTGCCTTTCTCAATACCAAAGTTCAAATAGTGTCAACATCATTACATCCATTTTATCTCATAGCATCAGCTGCTCATTTGGGGACATCTTCACCAAGCAATATATATATATATATATATATATATATATTACCTACTGGCGGTCGCCAGTAGGTAGTTATAGTTAGGACCCTGTTTCCATAGGAAATCCGCAACATTCTATTTGGAATAACTTTGGCGCCGGTCGACAAATCCTCGCGAAATTTTCAAAACTAATGGGGCGCTACGCTCCGCTCCTACCCTGAAAGTCTCGGGGGGATTCGTCAAGCGGGGGCTGAGAAAAAAGGGGGGTCCCAAAACGCGTTTTCCCCATGCATTTTTCCATAGGACCTTTAGACACAGCTACAGCCCGAACGGCTGAACAGAATTACTTGTAATTTGTCAGAGAGGTAGTCCTCAGGTCAAGGAAGTGCCTTTTGTAGGTCTGGTGTAAATCTGTTCAGTAGTTCCTGAGAAAATAGCATTTAAATCAATATATATATCTGTAAGCGCGCTCCGAGCGCGTACTGTAAGCTTACCGTACGCGTACGGTGCCGTATGCGAGCGCGATTCTGATTGGCTGTTAGATCTTAGTAAACATTCGAATCGGTCGAAACCAGGAAGTGTCGGCCGCCATTTTCTCTCTCGCACTCGGAGGGGTGGAGGAAAAACAAAGTTGGATATCATAAAAAGGGGGCAGGCTAGACAGCTCCTAACCACCTAGCCTTGGTTATGGTGTGCCAGAAGGCCATCCAAGGGCAAAAAATAAAAAATGTTTTTTTTGAAAAAACGCCGAATACGCTTACCGTACGCGTACGGTAAAAAATTAATAAAAAAAAACCAAAATCCATATTTCCCCCCCCCCCCCGTGTGCAAAAGGTGCCCGCAGGGCACATTTTGTGCATTGCATATATATTACTCAGTGAAAATTTAATAGAAAACCTTTCAGAATGAAGCGCATAATATGTCCTCCGTGTGCGGACGGTGCGCGAAGGGCATCGTGCGTACATGGCCCATCCAGCCTAACGTGGGCATGCGGTGCGCATAGCGCACCGCGTGCCCACCGTGCGTGTACGGCACTAACTGCGTTAAGTGGGCGCGCGGTGCGCGAAGTGCACCGCGTGCTCACTGGGCGCGCACGGTGCGCGAAGCGCACCGTGCACGCACGGAACGAACTGCGTGAAGTGGGCGCGCACGGCACGAACGGCGTAAAGTAACTTAGCATTTAAAAAAACGTACAAATTCACTGAAAAAACCATAGGTTTCACACACGTTATAGTTAGGAATTAGCATTTAAAAAACCTTGCAAATTCACTGAAAAAACCATAGGTTTCACACAAGTTATAGTTAGCTGTACATTTCACTCGTAAAAAACCTATGAAATTCCACGTTATAGTTAGTGCAGGCAACTATAACTCACGCGACCGCAATCCTCTGCTAATGACATATGTGTCTTTATGAAAAAAAAAAAATTTGTAATATATGTATAGCTAAAATTTAATGGAAGAAGACATGGGCAAATAAGTGTCTAAATACAGTATTAGCATCAGCAGAGGATTGCGGTCGCGTGAGTTATAGTTGCCTGCACTAACTATAACGTGGAATTTCATTGTTTTTTTACGAGTGAAATGTACAGCTAACTATAACTTGTGTGAAACCTATGGTTTTTTCAGTGAATATATATGTATATATATATATTATCTACTGGCGGTCGCCAGTAGATAGTTATAGTTAGGACCGTGTTTCCATAGGAAATCCGCAACATTCTATTTGGAATAACTTTGGCGCCGATTGACGAATCCTCGTGAAATTCTCAAAATAGGTGGGGCGCTCCGCTCCGCTCCTACCCTGAAAGTCTCGGGGGGATTCGTCAAGCGGGGGCTGAGAAAAAGGGGGGGCCCAAGACGCGTTTTCCCCATGCATTTTTCCATAGGACCTTTAGTCCGAGCTACAGCCCGAATGGCTGAACAGAATTACTTGAAATTTGGCAGAGAGATAGCCGTCAGGTCAGGGATGTGCCTTTTGAAGGTGTTGTGTAAATCTGTTCAGTATTTCCTGAGAAAATAGCATTTAAATCAATATATATATCTATAGGCGCGCTCCGAGCGCGTACCGTAAGCTTACCGTACGCGCACGCCGCCGTGCACGAGCGCGATTCTGATTGGTTGTTAGATCTCAGTAAACATTCGAATCGGTCAAAACCAGGAAGTGTCGGCCGCCATTTTGTCTCTCGCTGTCTGAGGGGGTGAAAAACAAAGGTGGAGAACGTGAAAAGGGGGCAGGGTGGACAGTTCCTGACCCCCTAGCCTTTGTCAGGGGGTCCCAGAAGGACCCCCAAGGGCAAAAAATAATTTTAATATTTTTTCGAAAAATCAACGAATGCGCGTAGCGTACGCGCACGGCGTAAACAGAGGAATTCCGCGAGAAAAATTCCGCGAACTTCACGTAACTATTCCGCGATTACGCGTACCGTACGTGCACGGCAAAAAAAAAATTCAAAAAGGAAAGCTTAAAAAAAATAAAAAAATTGTGAGGTAAGGTTGGCTCTTAAAAGAGCCGTTGGGTTAATACAGGGATAGAGGAAAGAAAGAATGGGAATATTATGAGCATCTACAAACGTGCTGGTCTATCTTATTGTTAATAAGAGAAACACTGGTCTCCCCAAAAACAATAAGACCACAACACGTTGTACACCTCATTGAAACCCTCCGAAATCGAGGGTTAATGCCCAGAGTAGCAGAAGAAGGTGATGCTCCCACCTCAGAGGAAGGGCTCAGCTGAGCTGCCGATAATGTACTCGGCTGAGCTTCTGAGGTTGGGCTCCGGTGACTTACTGAAGAGTTTTCTTCAGTATGTCGAGCAAAGGTCCTGGGATGTTTATCCCTAAGGTGTCTCATCATAGAGTGATTTCCAAAGGAATACTTCTTCCTTGGATCTCCTCTAGATAAAACACGGTCACAAAGTGTGCAAGTGACAATGGAGCATTGACCTTTTTCTGCCCCTCTGGAAAAGTAAAATACTCCCACACAAAAGAATCCTTTTGTTTCCTCCTTCTCTGTCTGATGATGGTGCTGCTAGGCTCACTCTCAGAAGAGGTCTGCTGCTCTGCCATTGTATCTCAATGTCAATTCAGCTCCTTCTCCTAGGGGATCTCAAGCAGTAATGAGGGGAATGGGTGTGGTGTGGGAAGTTTCTGGAACTGAAAGTAGTTTCAACCAATGAAAAGTGTTCTTTGTGGATCACATGACCTACCGTGCGCGCTCCGTAAGCTTACGGTACGCGCTCGTAAACAAGTACGCATGCGCAAACGTGATGCTTACGGAGCGCTTACGGAGCGCGTACGTAAGACGCACTCGCGCATGCGCATTACACGCTCCTGCATAACCGCGACGTTGCTTCCGCGCAACGCGCATGCGTGTACGCGTACGTCACGTACGTATCACGTAAGCGCACTGTACTTATGACGTATGGAGCGCGTAGCGTCCGCTTACCGTACGCGCATCGTATCACGTAAGCGCACCGTACTTATGACGTACGGAGCGCGTAGCGTCAGCTTACCGTACGCGCACGGCAAAAAATGCATAAAAAAAAAAACAAGTTTCAAGAGTTGTAGAAGATAATAACTGTGATGTACAACTGTATGTAAACATTAATTTTTAAAAAATTAACCATTCCATAATGCAGGATATAGTACATATATTATTTTATACAGAGGTTGGATATTATTTTTTACCAAAAATCTCAAAAAAAATTTGCATTTAAAAAACCGTACAAATTCACTGAAAAAAACATAGGTTTCACACACGTTATAGTTAGGAATTAGCATTTAAAAAACCTTGCAAATTCACTGAAAAAACCATAGGTTTCACACATGTTATAGTTAGCTGGACATTTCACTCGTAAAAAACCAATGAAATTCCCCCGTTATAGTTAGTGCAGGCAACTATAACTCACGCCACCGCAATCCTCTGCTGATGACGTCAGATATTACATCACTGATGACATATGTGTCTTTATGAAAAATAAATATTTGTAATATATGTATAGCTAAAGCTTAATGGAAGAAGACATGGGTAAATAAGTGTCTAAATACAGTGATGTAATATCTGACGTCATCAGCAGAGGATTGCGGTCGCGTGAGTTATAGTTGCCTGCACTAACTATAACGGGGGAATTTCATTGGTTTTTTACGAGTGAAATGTCCAGCTAACTATAACATGTGTGAAACCTATGGTTTTTTCAGTGAATATATATATATATATATATATATATATTACATACTGGTGGTCGCTACTTGCCAGTTGGTAGTTATAGTTAGGACTTAGGGCCTGATTCCGAGTTTGGCGCTCTTTATATCTCCAAACCTGGGGTGGGGCAGCGGTGTGGCTACTGGCGGTCCGACCACCGCATTCTGACTCTTGTGGTGGGAACACAATGGGTTTACCGCAACAAAGGGGATCTGCGATACCTCAGCAGTGGCGCTGCAATCTGAGGATCACAACATGATGGTGGTACCGCTGCAGCACCGCCCAGCATATTACGACTTTCCTCACTTCTATTCTTTTCATGGCGGTGAGCCCGCCATGGAATGGATGGTGGTGAAGAAACTAATGGGGCCTGGGGATACATGCAATGAGCACTTGGTGTCATGTGGGCAGGGAAACAGATAGAACAATTGTTCTCACACACAGGGAGCTGCATGTTTAGCAGCTCCCTGTGTGTAGGAGCAATGCCAGCTCTTGCAAGAGGCGGGGAGCTGGCAAGGACTGCAGGGGCATTCAGGCTTCCCCTGTTGTACCCAACCATGCTAGCTGGGTCCTCTGAGTGGGCTCCAGGGAACCCAGCATTTGAAGGCCGGGCCCCGGGGGATTGGGTCCCTGGGGCCAAATTAGCATTGAGGAGGGAGGCTGAGAAGCCACCCTGCAGCATTAAGCCATGGCCAGCTCTGGGGGATGGGGTCCCCTAGGACCATCCAGCCATGATGCTCATTTCACAAAAATTAAACTTCACCAGTATGCATTTACACATATAAACATAGCAGGTTCGCCCGTTGAAGCTCCACTTCTGTAAAGGACATATGATCCTAACTCCTGGGCTTGTGTGTTTTCTCTGAAATTCCATATTGAAAAATGATCTGAAATCCTTTATGGATGTGACTGCATCAATGATCTATTAGAGTGCAACTTGAATGTGACCCTAACGAATGGGTTCTTTTTTGTCTTCACCTGGTGAAAGCAGAGTCCATGGCTCTCCCTTTAAATTGCTAGGAGTATGCCAATGTGGAAATCACTTGGATGCATCCCTGTTTGGCCCCACCCACCTTAGCAGTATCCAAATGCCTTGCTGCCTTTTGCCAGGATGATGGACAGCTTAACAAGCACCCCCCACATCGTTTCCCACTGACTTTGGGGAGGAAGTCTTGATGCTGAGGAATATGAGGTCATCTCCACCAAGAAAACAATCACATACTTCATATAGTTAAGAGGAAGGAACTTTGTTTGGTGGAGATTAACCTTTTTGTAGTCTTGTGGTCTACTCTATAAGAGGATTCATGTTATCACATATTTCTGGATAAAGACGCACCAGGTGCAATAACATTGCCAAAATGCACACAAGGTCACTGGTGACATTTTCTCGTGCTCCATTACGCAGCTGTAGTGTAGAATACATACTGAACATTTTACCCAAGGAGGTAACACTTAGGGGCCGATTCAGATCCGGGTCGGAAAGCACTCCGACCGAGTCAGATCCGGAGTGTTTTCCGACCGAGCCGGACCCCTACAGTCCGACCGAGCGAGTACGATGCGCACGTATGCTGTCGGACTCGGTTCGGTCGGACACCCATAAAAGTCAATGGGAGCCAGTTGTACGACACGTACATGCGCTCCATTGACTGAATGGCTACGTCTCAAACAACTGCGCCCCCTACAGTGGGTACGCGTTGGTGCCATCTGCACCGTACATGCCTGTGTTAGGGAGACCCATCGGTCTCCCCCTGTGTGCGAGTCATACGGCTGCGGGTGTCAGGGGGTCCGACGCAGACCCCTGAAGTCCGACTCTGGGAGCTTTTGCGAGCCGGACACTCCGGCTCGCACAGGCTGTCCAACGCGTGCATCGTACTGGCTCGGTCGTGAATTGCATCCATTGCACGCCACGGTTAGCTTACGACCGAGATGTACGAAGCGGTTAGGACCCGGAAATGACTCAGTCGGTTAATTTCATGTAGCTCGCATCGTACTGGCTCGCTCGTACAGCTGTACGAGTCGGCCAGAAAACACGTGTACAGCTCGCAGTTTTTCTGGCCAGATCACATTCGGTGCCCTTCCGACCCGGATCGGAATCGGCCGCTTAGTAATTAACCAGTAAAAAGAGCTCCACTCAGTAGATATTTAGTGCAAAACTGTGGACTCTTGTTGGATAAAGGCGGAGGTGTGGTTCCTACATGGCTGAGTCACTCACACAGCTACTGACACACCCACACAGACACCTAGATACCCATTCACACACTCAGGACTCACACACCCACTGACAGACCCACACAGACACTCACACACCCACTCACAAATACACTCAGATACTCATTTATACACTCGCACACACTCACAAACCCATACAGCAACTCACAGAGGCACTCACAGAACCATTCAGATACTCTTGCACCCATTCATAGACCCACTCAGACATATACACCAATTTACATACCTACTGAGATACTCATGTACCCACTCACAGACCCATACATTCACTCACACAGCCACTCACAGAACCGCTCAGAGACTCACAAACTGACTCAAAGGCCCACTCAGAGACTAATGCACCCACTCACATTTCCACTCAGATGCTCATGCAATCACTCACAGACTGACTCACACTTTATGGAGGCACTTCCAAACCCACTCAGACACTCTCACAGCTACTCACAGACCCACTGAAATACTCACTCAGACACTCATGCACCCACTCAGACACTCAGTGAAACCTAAGAAATTCACTTAAAAAACCAAAGGTTACAGGGACATTATAGTTAGGAAACAACATTAAAATAAACTTTAGCAATTCACTAAAAAACAAAGGTTACATGGACATCATAGTTAGGAAACAGCATTACAAAAACCTTAGTAATTTACTGAAAAGACAAAAGTTACAGGGACATTATAGTTAGGAAATACAATTAAGAAAACCTAAGAAATTCACTTAAAAAACCAAAGGTTACAGGGACATTTTAGTTAGGAAACAACATTAAAATAAACTTTAGAAATTCACTAAAAAAACAAAGGTTACAGGGACATTATAGTTAGGAAACCGCATTACAAAAACCTTAGTAATTTGCTGAAAAAAACAAAAGTTAAAGGGACATTATAGTTAGGAAATAAAATTTAAAAAACCTTAGAAATTCACTAAAAAACAAGAAAGGTTACAGTAATGTTATAGTTATGAATGAGAATTTAATAAAGCCTCAGAAATTCACTGAAAAAACAAAGGTTACAGGGACGTTATAGTTGCGCTCAGATTTCACTTGTACAAAACCATAGAAGTTCAGCACTCACACCCAAGCACAGACCCACTCAGAAACTCACGCACCCACTCAACTCAGACACCCAGTGAGATACTTATGCATTCACTATCAGACCCATACAGACACTCATACTGCCATTGATATACTCATGCACTCCCTCATACACCCAATCAGAAACTCATGCACTCACTCACACACTCAGTCTCAAAGGTTACAGGTTACAGTCAGGAAATAAAAGTTAAAAAACCTTAGAAATTCACTTAATAACCCAAAGGTTACAGGGACGTTATTGTTAGGAAGCAACATTAAAAAAACGTTCGAAATTCACTAAATAAAACAAAGGATACAGGGACCTTATAGCTAGGAAACAACATTAAAAAAACCTTAGTAATTCACTCAGAAAAACAAAGGTTATAGGAACAATATATTTAGGAAATAAAGTTTAAAAAACCTTAGAAATTCACAGAAAAAAACAAAGGTTACATGAGCATTATAGTGAGGATCAGATTTCACTCATACCAAACCATAGAAATTCAGCCGTTATAGTTACTTAAGTTAACTATAACGTATGCCCTTGCGATCCACTGCTTATGACCTCACATAACACATCACTCAAGACATGGTCAGCGACATCACTCATGACATCCTCCACAGAACATGTATAAAGAAGAATTGCAGTTCCTATCAGGAAGAAAAGGTCAAAGGTAGCCAAGGAGGCAGGCCATGGGATGTGCTCTCTTAGGAGCAAGGGCCTTCACACACCCCAAGAGGTGTCATGCTTCGTCATTGGCAGCTCCTCATTGGGCTGGCGCTGCAATGCTCAACGGGCCCTGCATGGGGGCCTTTTGCTGGAGGTCTTTTGTATTAGCCGACATGAATAGTGAGGTGTGGTGCATGTGTGTGTGTGTGTGTGTGTGTGTGAAAAGTTAGTAGACTTGTCAAAAAGTGAAGTAAAAATAACTAAGAGAACCCAAATCGTTATTTAATAACTGGCTTCATTTTTTACGGTTAAAACATATAGATTGGCTTGAAGTGGATGTAATGGTCCAATCAAGCCCAAGGTGATGTTTTAAAAGAAGGTCAAAATGTTTCATGCCTTATTTTTGTGCTTTATTACTGTCAAATAGATCAAGACCAGTGTCCTAATCTGCTAGTGTGGGGGTCAAAAGCAAGTCCATGTGAGTAGTGCTGTACCTTTAATAATTTGTACTAAGATATAGTATACCTTCAGGAAATAAGTACCTGGGAAACAAGCAGACATAATCATAAAACAGGACTATAAGTATTGTAATATCATGCTGCACATTGTGGACAGGAGAATGCAAGTAGACGTCACCACCCTTACACAGTAGATGTGGAATGTCCACCAAAGTTATGAGAAACTACATACGGGCAAGACAAACACGTAGTGCACAGCATTAGCCATGGGCTAGAGTGGACAGAAAATGGAGTCAAATACCTTGGTTGTGACCATAGGGATTTACCAAGTAGGCAAAAGTGCCCCAACCGTAGTGGCATAACTGACGCTCACTGGTGTGTCCACAGCCCTAATGGAGGACAAAATGAGGTGAAAATTACACAGCAGAGACAGAGAAAATCTAGGGGCCCATAAACATAGAGCCGGTCCTTCCGTAAGGAAAGGAAATGCCCACAGTGAATGACGAGCGCATCTATTGGTCGACCTACGCCTTGTTCTGTCAGTTCAGAAGTGACCTGGCCCACAGTTGAGTGTTTTATTTAAAGCAAGCCCCATCCGATATAACCAAGGCGGGCAAGCGAGTAAGAGAATAAGTTGGCTGGATGCTACACCATCTAGCAAACAGCGTCCTGGGTGGGTGCCATATTGTGGGTAGCAAAGCATGAAAGTAAATGCCAGAGTGTACACATAGGAGCTGGAGGAGCCATAGTGAGTCCGGGCTTCCCAAATAGCGTCCCAAAAACGTGCACCATCATGTGAGTGGCATTACATGGAGATTAATAATGGTAAATCCAGGCCAGTGGGATTAATAGCCCAGGAATGGAGAGTACGTAGTAGGGAAAGTAGTGAAAGTCCTGCCGCATCTCATGTAAAAATCACCGTACAGCCTTGAAGGTTAATGGTGTGGTAGGTAGGGAAAAGGGGGTTTAAAACATGAACCTAGTGTGGTATCACTCGGACGTAAGCTGTCATGCAGTTAGATAACGTTATACACAACAGGCGTTGCCAGCAGGCTAATCAATTATGAATGTTTGAGCATTCATGAGAAATGACAAATATGTCAAGGGGGGGCCTAAAGTGTGGTAGGGGGTTAACATAGTCACTTCACCCCAAGGAAAATAGTCATTGAGCCCAGCGAGTGAGAGATGTCTGATAATCAGGAACATATATGCCCCTAACATGGAGCAAGGTCCCTTTTGGAATAAGTTAAATACAGTGTTCTCCAGATGGTGTCATATACCTTGGTTCATAGGAAGAGACTTTATTAATGTACTTGATGTAGCACTTGGCCGCTCATTCCCACCTCTCAGGGGTACAGTAGCAGCTAGTGGGGCTTCATTATTGAGGAACTGCTCGAACAGCTGGGGATTAGTAGCTATATGGAGGCACCACAGCCGTGCCACACAAATATATTTATTCTTTTCGGCTTCACATACCCTTCATGTCTGTCTTAAAAGATTCCTGTACACAACAAATGTGCTGCCATATGTGAAGTGGAGTATCTGGGTAGGACTCACTCGGATCCTAATCCCCACTACTTTGACATAGCTTGGGACATGCATGGACCTACGCCATTGTTCTGGATATTGCAGCCCTCCATGCTGGAGGATCTATCCTTCCAGGCCTCCTTTCGCACTTCACACAGAATACCGACACTGTGGAGTTGGCACTTCTAGAGTGGGACTCTTTTAAGGCGATGGTCAGGGGCAACTGCAAGGGGCTGGGAGGTGGTATGCGGAAGCAAGTGGAACAAGAACTTGGTGATGTGGAAAGTACACTGTTGCGGCTGGCGACGAAATCGGTTTCGGATCCCGCTTGCATACCAGAACTGTTAATGTTGAGGGAACAACACACCTCACTACTAGAGATATTGCGCTGAGTGAACTACATGGCTCATTCTGCCTGGGCCCATGCATTGGCAAGTAAATTGGGGTCCCTGCTTGCATGGCTGATAAAGTAGAATCAGTTGTGTGGCCCTATTACTGCACTTTATTCCTCTGAAGTGGAAATACACTGCACCCAATATGAGATACATAATGACTTAGTGTCCCACTTCGCCTTGTTATATCACTCAGCCAGTATAGCAACGGACGAGGATGTGTCCAGTTTTCTGGACAGGCTCCCTTTCTCACAGCTTACTCCTGATCAGGGCGCCAAACTTCACATATGTGATTTTTGGGTCAGGTGGAAGTGTAATCCAAACGGATCTCTATGAATGTTTTTTCAGTGAGTAGACACTGCATGACCCACATGGGTATTGACCTCCCACTGCACAGGATACCACCAAAAGCACACCTATAACATCTTTCGTCAGGACCGAGGCATTTGTGTAAATTTTCTGTGTGCTCTATCTCAGGGCTTATGCTGTGCACTATTTGTTTGTCTTGCCTGTATGTGGTTTCTCATAACTTTGGTGGACATGCCACATCTTCTGTGTCAGGGTGGTGACGTTTGCGTGCATGCTCCTGTCCGCAATTTACAGCATATGATAATACTTACTGCCCTGTTTTAAGATTATGTCCTCTCTTTTCCTAGGTCGTTTTTTCCCAAAGGTATACTATATCCTGGTATAAATTATTAAGGATACAGTACTACTCACATGTACTTGCTTCGGACCCCCACACAGGTAGATTAGGACACCAGTTCTGATAAATTGCCATGTTCTTTATGACAGTTATAAGGCAAGAAGCATGTTGACCTTTCTTTAAAACATAACCTGCCACTTGATTGGACCATTACATCCACTTCCAGCTTCTCAATATGATTTTAACTGGGAAACAACCTTTACAACGCAGTCATTACATTGCACTACATTTACAATGCAGTCATTACATTGCAACATCCTTTACAACGCAAGTCACTACAAGGCAGCCATTACATTGCATGTCACTACAACGCATTACACTCCAACACAGGCATTACATCGCATGTCATTACAACGCATAGTACCCCTACACTATCCAACACTTAACATAACATAACTGGTGTATTTGTAAAGCGCACGATTACCCGTAGGTGTCCTGGCACTGAATAACAGATGTTTATTGTTGCCCAACTCAATGGCACTCATTTTATCAACCTCAGATGGATGAAAGGCTGAGTGGACCCGCCAGGATTTGAACCTGTGACCATGTGGTCGAACACAAGCCCCTGCAGTGGCTGCTTTAGTCCATTGAGCCACCAGACCCGGCCACTTACCCTACTGTTGCACCCCCTGGAGTTAGAATAGTAATTTTTACCCCTACACTATCCAACACTTACCCTACTGTTGCACCCCCTAGAGTTAAAATAGTAATTTTTGACCCTACACTTTCGAACACTTACCCTACTGTTGCACCCACTGGAGTTAGAATAGCAATTTTTACCCCTCTACTATCTAACACTTACCTTAAAGGCAATGTAATGGTATGCGTTGTAAAGCTATATAATGCGATGTAATGGAAATTAATGCGTTGTAAATGTAGTTAAACAAAATTCATTGTAATGGCATGCGTTGTAAATGTATGTGTTGTAACGTCATACATTCTTTTTAACCATAACAAAAGAACCCAGTTATTAAATAGTGCTTTGGGTTCTCCTAGTTAATTTTATTTCACGTTTTGACCAGTCTACTCACTTTTCCACACACACCACACCTCACTCTTCACATCGGCTAAAACAAAAGAACTCTGGCAAAGATCTTCCTCCCTTGCAGGACCTGTTGGGCACTGCAGCACCAGCGCATTGAGAAGCTGCCTGATGATGAAACATGCTCAATACACCGTGCATGTTCGTACAAATTGGAGCCTTTCATTCTCCCTCGTGTCTGTGAAGGAGTAGATGGCTCCTGCCTGCACACTCAGTGCGGTTTTGTAAGTGCTACAAAGATAGGTCAGTTTTGCATGGGTTATACATGTTTTAAAGATAACTTTTGCTTGCAATTAATCTGTTTTAACTGTAGGTGTCTCTAGCAGTAAGCTTCACATAATTGTCAGTACTTTGTCTGGGCTGAGTGCGTAGCGCGACCTTCAGCACTTAAAACTATTTTTAACTTTACGTGTCCCTAGCAGTGTACTTT
Organism: Triturus cristatus; assembly: GCF_964204655.1. Classification (NCBI taxonomy): domain Eukaryota; kingdom Metazoa; phylum Chordata; class Amphibia; order Caudata; family Salamandridae; genus Triturus; species Triturus cristatus. The sequence continues at coordinate 264,612,026 of NC_140593.1, forward strand.
ACACATTTGGCAGTACTTTGCCTGAGGAGAGTGCAGCGCACAGTCTTTGTCACTCGAAACAAATAGTTTGTTTTTCCATTTTTTTCCTTTTTGATTTATACACACAGATCATAGATATAACCCAAGAGTTAATCGTATCTATGTGCACAGGTCTAGCCTTTCATTGAAACAAGCACATTGTAATGGTTGGACATATTTGTGCTTTTTAGTCTACAATTCCAAAGAAATTAGAGCAGTAGAAAGTCCAATTGTTTGGAATTGAGTCAGGTTGTAAGTATAAAGATTCTGTTCCAGCTTATTTAAGTTCTTTAGACACAGACAACAGATATAGACAATAGAAAGGAAGGCTAATGGTTTGGTTTTAAATTCAACATCATTCAGATGCCTCTAGACATGTGATTCAAACATGAAGACAGTTGACAAAGGGAATACCTCCACTTCCATGAGTAACATGACCCTCAGCGAAGCAGTGAGAGTCGCGTACACCACAGGTTGTCACCTCTTGCATTTCTTTGTTTTGGCGCAGGCACTCATCCCCCTCTCAGAAAGCAGGGATTCACTGGGCTGCCAACCCGACTGCTGCGTTTCGGTCCCAAGATAGATACACTTTTGATTTATTCTACTTATATTATGCTAAAATCGATTCATTGCCTTACAGTCTTGAATTCTGAGATAACTGACCACGAAGGGCCCATCCCAGCAGCGCCAATAATCATTGGTAGTTACTTGCCTAATGTTTGCTGTGGTTATCCCAAATAACCAGGAGTGACACGCATATGACTTTGCATAATTGCCCCCCAGTCTCCTGGTAGGCCTAGTGGGTTCCTTTGTGACGCTAGTTAGAAGGATATGTTAATATACAACTTACCTAGGAAACTGATCAATAGTGTGTACCTGTTTTATTTCAGTATAGACACTTGCTCTCTACTTGCTGAGGCTTTCTGACTCAATTCAGATTGACACACCTACAGCTGCGAGCCTATATACCCCAACCCTTGGCTAGGGATTTTCTATTTTCATGTGGCCTAGAGAGTAATATTACGACTAGCAAATCACAACACTAATACATGGTATGAACCTAATTTGTTGTTTGTAGCTCCTTGCTTATGGTTAGCAGTAGCTTGCCGCCGTACCTAAGACTGATACATCTATGGTTGAGGGTCCTTGTACCCCAATCCTCTGGTATGTTAATTAAGTTTCCCAGTGACCAAATTAACAATGACATCACAATGCATTACATACCTTGGGTACTGATATGTGACTCCTTTGTTTCTAGGTGTCCCCTGTCTTTACTTTATTCCTTATGATGATCCTGCTATAAGTAATTGTGCCAAAGGGTCAGAATGTCGAAAACAACATATGTTGACTGATTTTAAACTCTGATTGAGGTTTTGACACTCCTAGTATGAGTGACAAGAACAATAACATATTATCCCAATCAGTTACATGTATACATATTTGTATCTAGCACAAGCGTACTTGTTTTATCACTTTTGTCACTTTCACTGAGCCATCACTATATGGGATCACCTTGTCCTTTTTGATCAATGTATATAATGTGTCATTTTGGCATGATTTGTTTCTAGAACCTTTGAATTCAACTACCATGAATAAATGTATTGACTAGTTACCAAAGAAAATGTAGTAAAAAGTTTTCTTGACAATGCTATTGCAGTGGAAGTCCAAAGCTACTCTCCCCCCATGGAGACCACATTTTTGATAGTAATTGTACGGTCCAGGTCCCTGGGTTATTGAGTTGCCCCATTTCTTTAGAATACAATCATGAAGCATCCTTGGCAGCCTTCAACCTTCCCTTCCTGATAGGAACTGAATACCTTTTGTATACATAGCCTTTGTGGGGGTATGTCTGCTGGAATTTTATTTGTCCCTCATCCATCTTTATATTGTTCATCATCCACACAACCACTCACATACCCTTTCACAGGCCCACACAAATACTCAGACACACACAAACTGATTCATAGAGCCATTCATACAACCATTCACTCACTCATACAGCTACTCACCCATATAGCCAGTCACTCACCCATACAGCCCCTCAACACAACCACTCACTCACCCATACAAGCACTAACACACGTACTCACACAACCACACAACCACTTACATACCCATTACCAGATCAATATAAGCACATCCACATCTGCTCACTCACCCATACAGCCATTCACACATATGCTCACTCTCCTATACACCCACTAATATACCAACTCACTTAACCTAACGCCCACTCAAACAGTCACTCACTCACCCATACACCCATTTACACATCCAGTCACTCACTCATACAATCATGCAGGCACCCACTCACTCATCCATGAAGTCACTCACATACCCACTCACCCTCCCATACAACCGCTCACACAGCTAATCATTTATCCATACAGCCACTGAGACACCCACTCATATACCCATACAGCCACTCACACACCCTCTTACAAAGAGATACAGACAGTCACACAACCTCTGAGATCACCTGTTAGAAATAGTATCACTCAGTAGTACAGAAAGAATATTCATTTAACTTATTCAGTAGCTTAGTATATATCTTTAAGCCTCCAAACGTTTACAAAATACTTACACTCACTGGACAATACCACTTGAGATGTCCTCAGTGATGTCACTGACCACGCCATGAGTGATGTAATATGTCAGGTTATAAGCAGTGCATTGTGGGGGAGTAACTTATAGTCAGGTCAGGAAATTATAAATGCTGAATTCCTATGGTTATGGACAAATGAGATCTGAGCCTAACTATATAACCTTTGCATTTTTCAGTGAATTTCAAAGTTTTTTTAAATGTTATTTCCTAATTATACTGTCCATGTAACCTTTGGTTTTTTAAGCGAATTTCTAAGGTTTTTTAAATTTTATTTCCTAACTATAACCTGTAACCTTTGAGAGTGAGCGTGTGACTGAGTGAACGAGTGTCTCAGTGGGTGTGTAAGGGAGTGCAAAAGTGTCTCAATGGGTGTGTGAGTAGGTTTGTGGGTCTGAGAGTGGAAGCATAAGTGTCTCACTGGGTTTGTGAGTGGGTGAGTTAGTGTCTAATTGAGTTTGTGAGTGGGTGTGTGAGTGCTGAATTACCTTTCAGTGAATATATATTGGTGTGTGTGCATATGATGAATGGCTTTGGGTTTGTTCAAATGTTATTCCCATTTTGCTTCCATATGCCGTAGCATATAACAACATGCACTGGGTCTGCCCACTTCAACCATTAATTCTCCTCCTCCGTGAGTGGCAGTATTTTTCATAATGGGAAGTGCATATGTGCCTATGAAAAAGTACACATTTGTTTTGGTGGATCAATACTTTACTATACCAGTGCTATCTTTTCATTGATTATAATTTTTTTATTTTTTTTAATCAGCGTGTTACAATTATATTCCGTTGTTAATTCTTTTTTAAATTAAAGAATTTATTTTAGGCGTATGCCCACCTCACTTAGGCAGTATTTTTTTCTATTTTAAACATTTACATCATTAGCTTGTGCAGTCTCTTTTACCTACAGAACATCATCATTTGTTTAATGTGAGACTTCACAAGTAAGCACATTTTGTTATGGATTAAGCACTTAAGATTGACTTATCAAGTCATGCAAGGCCACCTTGTGTGGCTTGATAAATCCATAGTAACGCAATGCAGCACAAATTGCCCCATTGCATTACTCTGCCCCAGAGAGGCATTCCATGGGTGGACCATGAATGTTCCCACGCATCCACCCATAGATTTTGGCGCATTGCTAGATTTACCATCAGTCTTAGACCTGGGAATGCGTCACAATTCTACACCTCCCCAGGTGTGGCTTAATGTGGAGAAAAATCTCCTAGTTAATTACTCTCATGATTGTTTTTGCACAGGAAGATGTGCCTTCTTGCGCAAAAACAATCCTGCTTACAACACAGACACCCTTACCTCATGGTGCACACATTTTCTCACGTGTGCATGTGTAACCAGCCCTGTGCCTCCTACACTAGCTGCACAGCAGAGAGCTAATCTTAAAAGGCCAACAGTGACTGTCAACATGTTCAGTCCAATTACAATGAATTTACAGTGAGAGAGACTCAGGTAGTGAGACTAATTCATAGTAAAAGTTCTAAAAAGTCAATAGTTAAAACCTAAGAATCCTCTTAAACTAATTATACGGAACACATCTGTTAGGATGGAACAAGACAACAAAACTGTCAAAACAGAACACTACACAAGATCCAAAGGTACAACATCATAAAATCCATTCACATTCCAACATTGCAGAAGGAAAATGCTGCAGCACAAAAAAATAGAACACATCACCACAACAGCAAAATTCCCCACAGCAAATGTGCACAGATGTTCTTCTTACATATCAACACTTCCGGAATCCTGTTTTCATATTTGTTAGAAATGGAGGTCTCTAATTTGCAGAGGTGAGTACATTTGTCCAAGTAGGGACCCTTGCTTCTAGTCAGGATAAGGGGATACACACTTTAGATAACCCCTACTCACCCCCTTGGTAGCTTGGCACGAGCAGACAGACTTTTCCCAAAGGAAATGTGTAAAGTATTTGTACTCAAAACACTCAGTAATGCAGTGAAAACACTACAAATGGACACCACACAAGTTTAGAACAATAAAGTATTTTTGTCTAAACCAAACATGACCAAATCGAAAAGAATCCAACATGCATACAATAAAATAGCACTTGTAGAAACAAATAGCTCCAACTGGGGCTCTTACGATATTGTGACAGGCATAAATCCAAAGTACTTCGCCGACCATGAGGTGCACAGCTTCGGTCAAGGAGTCACACAGACCACGAAACAAGAGTATCTTGGAAGACAAAGTCAATGGATGATACATACCATTATGGAGGTGAGGCGTCAGTGCCGAGGTCGAGGCCAGTTCCCTGGTTGCCACACGGGAGGAGAGGCATTGTGTCCATGAGGAGGCGACGTGTTGAGTCCAGGACAGGGGAAGTCAGTGGCGTCAGAGGTGCCATTGAGGCGATATAAAGTTGAAGAGTTCATGAAGTCACCCTCGTCGGTTATCGGCTCCAAATAAAAGAGATGCAGGCACTAGCGGTGACAGCGTCGGTGCAAGCGCTGTTGTCTGAAAGGCCAATAAGTGCACACGTTGGAGCTACGGTCCAGGTGGGGTGGTGCATTCTGCACTTCATGAGCGGTGCCCCTGGCCTCGGTGCAGGTCTCTGCTTCACTGGCGGTGTCTCTGACAGTGTCAGAGTTATTTTTCTTGCTTTGCAGAACCAACCACACAATTGTCAGGGCCCAGGAAGTGGAATTGGTGCCCATTTGAATGCAGGAGTCCATACAAGAGTCCAGGTGCTGGTCAGTGGGTTGCAGGGGAAGACTTTGTGTCCCTAACCCATAATAACAGGAGGCCAGCTCACACAAACCCTCGGAGATTCTTCTTCAAGCAGGTTCTAAGAAAAGTCCCAGTCTTTGTCCTTTCCTTGGCAGAAGTACCTCAGCACAGCACAAATCAAAGGCACAGTACTCCTCCTAACAGCTCTCCAGCTCTTCTCCTCGGCAAAGGTTCTTCTTGAGTCCAGAAGTGATATAATTCTTTGGGGTTTAAGGTGCACTTCTTATACCCCATTTTGTCTTTGTTCTCTTTGTGACAAGGGTCTATGATATCAGTCCAAACCAGTTCTGTCCTCTCTAGTGCAGCATCACTACAGGAGGTGGAGACAGCATTGTGCAGAGGAAACACCGCCTAATTTGGAGTAAGAGAAATTCCTCCCACCACTCTCATTACAGACAAGGTCTATTCAGTTCAGCTTTGAGTCAACCGGGAAATACAGGACACAACACAAACCCCCAGTGACTGCCTATATTGAATGCATGACCATCCCCTGTCACACCAAACCCAGACAGCCAAGGCACACGGGGGTTAAATAAGAACATTCCTACTGTCTAAAAGTGGCATTTTCAAACATACAATTTGAAGACCATCTCCCTAAACGGATGTTATTAAATTCCGAGTTCAGAGAGCCTAACCTCCACTTCTCTCTCTTGTTCCAATGGAAAGTTTTACTCGGAAGATGTTCCAAAGTAACTCCCATGTTACCCTATGGGAGATGTCACACACACACCAGTACATGCCCTACCTTTCACATACACTGCACCCTACCCATGGGGGTAACTTGGCCCTACCTGACGGGTTTCTTAGGTGTAAGAAAAGGAAAGGTTAGGACCTGGCAAGTGGGGGCACTTGCCCAGTCAACATGGCAGTTAAAAATGGAACGCACAGACACTGCAGTGGCAGGTCTGAGTTACATTTGTATGGGTGGCACCATAAGTGCTGCAGGTCCACTAGTAGCATTTGATTTATAAATCCTGGGCACACTCGGTGCACTTTAATAGGGGCTTACCAGTAAATCAAATATGCCAATCATGGATAACCAATCATGATAACAATTTACACAGGGAGCACTTGCACTTTGACACTGATTACCAGTGGCAAGGTGCCCAAAGCATCTAAGCCAACAAAAATGAAATCCAGCACAGCATCAAAAATACAGGAGGTAGAGGCAAAAAGTCAGGGGAAACCATGCCAAGGATGCCCAGACTAACAATATTACATTGCTAAAAAATGTTTGGAGCAAGCGTTACCTTAACTTGACACCAAAGACATGAAATAGTTCCAGTCAAATATGTTTTGTGATCCGGCACTTGATGTGCAAAAGACATTACTAGCTAAAACAAAATTCTCACTGGTAAAATCTCTAACTGTAATACTTGAATGTGAGTAACTCCATTTTAAACAACGGAATTGGTAGAGTACATACAGAGCAGGTAAACCGCGGTCAAAAACACAGAACCATAGTTAATGATCTGTTTGCCAAAAGAAAGAAATCATTTTCTGCTTCTAAATAGAATATTTTCCAAATGTAGTTTTACTTCCAAACTTGAATCCGAGTTATAGAGACGATGTACAGCTTTAAAATAGAACAGGAGATATATTAGCTAATTAGGCTTCTAATAAAAGGAAACACCACAAGTTTAGTCAAGTGCCGAGTTTTACACTAAATTCTTTGTCTTGCTTATCACTTTTATGTAAATTGAATAATGATATTCTGAGTGAATCAATACAGCCTGCTTATTTATGGAGATAGTTTGATAAGATTTATACCCAAGCCAGGAAAATATAGTATGGAATGGGCTACTCTCAGGCATTTGCTTTATTAATGCATTTTTCAATAGACTAACTTGTAAGAAATTAGGGGGCATATTTATTGAAGATTTGCATCACCCTTGCGCCACGCAATGGGGCGCAAGAGCGACATAACTTTTAAGTTTGATTTATCAAGCCATGCAAGGCCGCCTTGAGTGGCCTTGCGTGGCTTGATAAATCTAGAGTAATGCAGGGCAAATCACTGCGTTGCGTTACTGTTCCCCAGGGAGGTGTTCCATGAGTGGAGCGTGGATGTTCCCATGAATCCTCCCATGGATGTTGGCATATTCCCAGATTTACCATTAGTGGTAGACCTGGGAATGCTCCAAAATGCTATGCTGCCCCAGGTGAGGCATTACTTCCTCTTTCTAAGTTAGCTGCATTCTGCAGCACACATAGAAAGTGGAAAAGGCCTTTCAAGATTGTTTTTGGGCAGGAATGTGTTCTTTGCTGCACAAAAACAATCCTACTTACACCGCAGGCACCCTATGGTGCAAGGGGGCCTGCATTTGTGCTAGGCAGCACATTGTGCACCAGCCCTGGGAAATGACAGCTGTGCGCTGTATATTGTTAAGTACGGTGCATTCCTGCCCTTTCCCAAGGTGGTGACTTGCAAGGTGACATGTTGAGCTGCGTTGAAGTACGTGATAATTTCATAAATGTGGCTCTACGTTTTGGTTGAGGGGGATGAAGACCCTTTTCGAGCAACAACCACAATCCATGACAGGGTGACCCACAAAGGTCACTAAATTTACCTATGCTTAATACCTACAGTAGTTCACCACAAAACCAGTGAGGCTTAACTTAGAGACAATGTGTAAAGTATTTGTGCAGCACACAAACAGAAATAAACTGAAAACCCAACACAAGAAAAATCTGATAGTATTTTAGAAAATAGGGAAACTTAAAATGATATCACAATGACAAATGATACCAAAATGACAAAAATCCAATCAGTAGAACCGTAGACATGCAAGTTTTAAGTAGGAATAGCACCTAAGAACACAAGGCCCCACTTGTGGTCATCTGATTGTGCTAGACCAGGGGAAAGTCACAAATTACGGGTGACCATGAGGGAGCGCATGCCAGATACATGGACCAGTGGGGGAAGCTTTGAATAGAAGAGAGAATATTGTGGATGGTCATCGCTTAACCATGAAGAGCTGGCCAATTGTTGGGGATGGTCATTGCTCTAGCACAGAGATCTGGTTGAACGTCGTAGATGGTCGATGCTAGAGCTTCTCCTTGGTGGTCACTGTAGGCTATCATTGTTGAAATGTGAAGTTCAGATCGGGCTTTGCCAGTCATCACTGGGGGTCGCTGTAGCGTGAGGAGTTGACCTTCGCGTCGGTGGTCATCATGGGATGCACAGTCCTGCTTCAAACTGGCCCGTCCGCGTTTGAAAAGGGTCCAGAATTTCAGCATTTCACCATTCTTTGCACTCTGATGCCGGGAACTAGGGAGAGGATTCTTGGGTATCAGGGACTCACTCTAGCAGAGGTCAGCAGGGCTTAGGCAGGTCCAGGTGCAGATCTAGAAAGGTCCAGGTGCAGCAGGTCAGCTGGGCAGTTGCATGAGGGGCTCTGGAGCTTGTGTCTCTGTAGGTCAGGACAGGAGGTCAGCCAACTGACCCTTAGGGTCACTGGTAGTCCTGGGATCAATCAACAAGGTAGACCTCAAGCAGCAGGGCAGACCTCCGTGTGTACAAGGAAGGATTGAAGCTGCAGGGCAGTACTGTGGTATCAGCAAAGCAGACTTCTGAAGTAGCTGAACAGTCTTCTGAAGTACCAGGCAGTTCTGCTGGTAGTCCTCCACAGGTCCAGGAGTGAACTAATGAGTGGCACAGAAGATCCAATATTTATACACTTTCAAGTGGGAGAAACATCTAGTCTACTCCCACATCTGCTTCTGAAAATGTCCTTCCTTCCCCTTCACAGCCTCCAAGTTTCCTAGTGAGTGTGCTGGAGGCTGCCCTTTTAAATGTAAGTGAGGCAGGAAACACTTCCTCCCCACCCATCGTGGCAGTATGGCCCAACCTGCCAACAAAAAGATCCTCTTTGTCTCACTGTCTGGGAGGAATACGCAAAGCCCAACTGCAAACTATTCACAATTATGTGACTCAAGAAACACGCCTCTGGCACTAAATAGTATGGACAAAAAAATGCCAGCTTTCTTAATGTGATATTTTAAAAATTGTGACTTAAAATCAACTTTACCAATAAGGAGGATTTTAGGTTACAATTCCTTTGAGACCAAACATGATATATAGTTCTACCTTTTTGCAGTCAAAGATAGCACATTTTAAATGTAATAAGGTAACTCAATTTTATCGTGCAGGAGAGGTAACCCTCATAGAAGTGAAAAATGAATTTGTGCGTTTTTCACTACCAGACATATAAAACTTGAAAGTACATGTCGAATTGTTTCATTTCACAGCACCCTCCCTATGGGCTGTTTAGCGACTACCATAGGGGTGAATTATATGTATTATAAAAAGAGGTTTAATCCTTGCAAAAGATTAATTTTGGAAGGGCGAATTGACAGTCAGAAACTGCAGAGGCTGTAATGGGTACATGGAGTGCTACGTTACTAGGGACATATAAGTAAATTAAATGTGCCAATTGAGTGTAAGCCAATTTTCCCGTATTTAAAGGAGTGAGCACAAGCGCGTTAGCACTGGTTAGCCGCTCTAAAGCCAACAAAATCAGAGTCAGAAAACAAAAGTGGTGAAGGCAAAATATTTGGGGGTGACCCTGCAGAGATGGCCAAATCCAATATAATATAACCCATATACAGACCACGCCCGAAACCTCAGCATCATTATAGACTCCTCCCTCACCATGACCCGCCAGATTAATGCAGTCACCTCCACCTGCTTCAACTCCCTCCGCGTCCTTCGCAAGACCTTCAAGTGGATCGCCCCGAATGCAGAAAGACCGTCACCCACGCACTCATAACCAGCAGACAGGACGACGGTAACGCCTTCTATGCCGGAATCAACAAACCCTGCTACACAAGCTCCAAACCATCCAGAACACCGCAGCCAGACTCGTACTCAGAACCCCACGACATGAGCACATGACCCAGCACCTAAGAGACCTCCACTGGCTCCCCATCGAGAAGAGAGTAACCTTCAAGCTGCTCACCCATGCCTACAAATCCCTCCACAACATCGGACCCAAATACCTCAACAAAAGAGTCTCCTTCCACGTACCCAAAAGGATCCTCTGCTCCACCGACCCCACGCATCCACAGAACCAGAGCAGGTGGAAGACCCTTCTCCTACGTCACAGCAAAGAACTGGAACGAGCTTCCAGTCAACATCAGACGCTCCCCAACTCTGCACACCTTTAGGAAGAGCCTCAAGACCTGGCTCTTCGACTGATCGAGAGCTCCACCCCCCATGCCTTGAGACCCTCATGGGTGAGTAGTGCGCTTTAAAAAAAAACTGATTGATTGATTGACATAACTTAAAGATGGGAATTACAAAAACCTTTGACTGATCACAAATGGGATATATTCTTCAAGAAACTGCCATAATTGTATAATTGTTCTAATAATTTCCCTGACCTTGAAGGCTGCATAAGATGTAACCAACAATTCCACAAGCTTTGATGGTGAAGAGCATTTTCATATCGCTAGCCTGATCCTCTGAAGCAAGACCCTGCAAGTAGTTCATTTTCCAGGCACCTTCATTGGTCTGGTTTTGACACTGTACAGGTGCAAATGAACATGATCCAGCAAACAATGTAACTGTGCAGCATTTTAGAATAGAGAAGGAAAGCAAAGTGTGGTGTCCTCTGCATTGTCTACTTTTAACCTTTCTCCAGTACACCTATTAATTTGGTTGAAGTTAGACCCTACAGTGTAGGGATATTTTGCTAAAATGTACCATGATATCTTTCATCTATCACTATGTTGAAATTGTTTTTTTGTGTGTGCTGCTGGCAGTCCCAGTGGAATGCACTCCAGAAATCTAAGTGGGTAGAGTTGGTGATGGCTGTGGATTGGTTTTCAAGTATTCTGTTACTTGACATGTGTCCAGTTTCAAAGTATGCCATTTTGGAAAGTAGTGTGTCAAAAAAGGGGTGGATTGCCCTTGCAATCATCTTTTGAATCAAATTGTGGCTGTCTGAAGCTTTTAGGAGTGTGCCAATCATCTACCACCTTTGTATGTAACTGTCTGTCTGTAATCTGATGCATATCAGATTGCTTATCTATTCCTACCTGCATGAGAACTATAGAATGTTTTGGTTGTATGTGACGGTAGTCTATGGTCTGTAGAGATGTAAGGTGCACCGAGGCAGAGGGTGATGAGTGGTAGTGTGCTCCGGTATGGTATGGTAGTGTATGTATTTGCTCAGGTATGGTGTCTTGCAATGATGATGTGGTGTGGTATGGTAAGATATGCTGAGCTGTGCAAAGATCAGTGTTAGGTGTAGCAAGCATGTGCTCTTGACAAGTGTGGTGTAGAAGTGCTACGTACAAGTTGGTGATGCACTTGTTGGTGTAATGTGGTGTCATGTTGTATGATATGCTTCAAGTTATTGAAAAATGAGACAATGCAATTATTTGCGATGCATTGTGCTGAGCTATGATCGCAAGGAAGTTTTAATTAAATAAAATGGAGAATCCAAGTAGGGAGAAAGTCATTGCATTGTAAACAAACAACAAAGCAGGAACAAAGTATAATATGGTAATCACAATTCTAGCAAGTAGCAGACAGCAGAGTGATGTGCTCAAAGCCACATTATGATCAGGCAGGGTGACCATATGATGTCACATGGTTCCACATTCTATGGTGCAGATGTGCCTGTTGAGAGATAGACCTAGAGTTATTGGTTTTCTTGTATAGCATCACTTTGTGAGATGTGGTGTTATAAGGCATGTTGTGTGGAATGATGTAGTGTGGTGGGGAGTTCTGATGGTGCTGCTCAGCAATCTTGTCTGGGGTGGATGAACACATTTAAATAATCAAAATAGTTGTAAGTGAATAGCCAATACATGATACATTAGTCAATATAATTCAAAGCATCTCAAAACCATAAATACAAAGAAAAACTATTATAAAGTTGTCTCAAAATAACATAAAGCAGACTTAGTTTTCCATGAAGGGAAGACCCTACTCAGCTAAGTTAGGGAAAAGTCGGATAGTTTGGGGAGATTCTGAAAGGCAGGATACATAAATCAAATAAACGTCTTCTAGTAAGCCAGGGATGCATCTGCCCAAGAGTCAAGTTAAACTCCTTCAGGAGAGGGAACAACAGCATCCACTCTAAAGCAAGCTAGAAAGCAATCTGCCCTGTAGGAAAATAAAAGATCTGAGTCTTAAACACAGCCTTAAAAAGAGAGAATTGTAACATTGTCAATAACAAATACTTTTTCTACAGAGCAACTCAATCATGTGAAGACTGAAAAGATACAGTTTAAATCACATTAACATATTCTCACACACAGGTTTCAACTGTGACTTTCAGACTAGCAGATAAGACATAAGGCTCGCATTTGTAGGTACAGCTAAAAGGCCTCCATTCTATTAAGAAACGACACCACAATATCAAAGAACAAATTATTATATTCTGCCTGGGAAAGGTGGACGATAAGCAGTATAGGTTTCCAGTATTGCTTCAGCTTTTCGAAAAAAAATCTTTTTCATGTTTTGCATTCACTAACATGAGCCCTTTTGAAAAATACAGGCCGAGATTAACGATGCAGTTTAAGCATGGAAAATGTGTAAAAAATGCATTTGCTTGTGACATTTTACTGTTGATATATGTGCACAAAATAATGAAAAATGTCTGTAATCGGCCCCACCACCTCCCCTGCCTCCAGTTACCATCCTGCAGCTTTGCTTTCCGCTTTCAATCCAAGTAAACACAGCGCTGCTCTGAGAAGCTCTCAGAGAGCCTGATTAGCCCGGCCTGGAAGGCCTTCATGACGTAGCAACAGTAGGTAACAGATCTACCATTCTTTCACCCAACACAATGCAGCAAGGCAACTTGCTGCTCTGCCTTACGCATAAGGGAGAGGGCAGAATGCTCCATATTTACAAACATATGGAGCGTTTCTGCTCTCCCATTTGCTGCCTAGTGCCAAAGCAGGCATCATGCACCGTAGTACAAGGACAACACAAGTTTTACGTAAATGTGCCCCCCAGAATCTGGTGCAAACAAAAGTGGTTCACTACGAGAGCCTTGCATAACAAAAGCTGTTACCCATGCCATAAAGGGATCCCAGGCTGCTCTGTCTGGGCTCTTGCAGAGCCCATAATTGCAGAGAAAGGAGGGGAACAGAAAGGGAAGGAAAGCACAGAGGATGGTGGAACTGGGGGAAACGCGAGGCTGCACCCTATTCTGAAGGATATGGCGCAGCCTCACAGTTCCCCCTGCGATGGCACTAAGTTTCACAACTTAGCGCCAACGCAGGCACTCTTGCACCAGAGTGCAAGGGTATCTGCAAGCAGGAAGGTTTGTTTATGTACAGGATGGTGTCCCTTCCTGCACATAAACAAACCTAAAATGCCAGTTTGTAACTTGCATGTGTGCTGCTTCATGCAGCACACATGTAAGTTACAAAACGGCATTTTGTAAAAAAAAGTTTGTTTATGTACAGGAAGGGACACCTTTCTGATGAATACAGGCCCCAGCTAGGCCCGCAAATACAAGGGTTCGCCCTCCTGTAACGAAAGCTAGAAGGAAGTTGGCACGGAAACTGCAAATACAAAGACAAAGTTTATTAACCCTTAAGGGTGGTCCTACAACCCATACAACACTCTTCAGTATTGCATAGAGTAGCACAAAGAACTTGCGTACACGGTCCCCTTTTATACACAACAGAGGGGCTCATAAGTGGGTGGATACAACATGAGGCGAAAAGCATTACCTTTTATGGACATTTTCGATACAGAATCAACATGTGGGCGGAGTTAACACACTCCTAAGCCCGCGAAAACATGGTCAAGCAAGGACTAACTGATAACAGATGTGGTCAAGTCTGGACATGCGCCAGACGGACAAAGGAACTATTTATAGACTGTTACTAGGCAGATTACAAGAGCAACTAACACGAAGATAGGACTCTTCTCGTGCTGGGCACGTGGAGACATGACAATACAAAATGCAGTCCGGACATTAGGCAACATAAGACGAAAGACATGTTTTAACTGGAGAGAATTCATGTCTTTAGTGAATGCTTAATCATATCGCCATTTTAGTTTTCAACAGACGACCCTTTCAGCATTTACTGAAGACATTCGGCTTATTAGGATAATCATCATATATGTCAATTTTCATCATCTCTTCCACCTCTTTGGTTAAATGTTTCTGATAGGTGACATTGGCAATAGCTTTCTTATCAGGAATACAGAATGACACACATAAAGAACAGAGTAAAGGACCACACTGGACACAGATGCAGCAGGAAAACAAAATTGCCACAATAATGCAGAGACCAGTTAAAACCTTCCATCCCCATGTAGTGATCAATGCCCAAAACCATCCAGAAAAGGTCCAAGTGCCATTTTCTGTATGAATCTCAGCTGCGATTTTATGCAATTTATTAATAGCATTATAAACTGATGGCGTATGGTCAGGAATAAACACACAACAACTACTTCCGATAATTTTACATGCTCCACCTCTGTCAGCTAACATAACATCTAATACCATACGATTCTGCAATGCAACAATTCTAGTGATTTGTAATTCTTCCGTAAGATTCCCAAGAGCAGCAGCAGTTTGATTCGTCACAGCCTCTACAACTCTCGTTAACCTTCGAACCTTCCTACTATTTAGGGCAGCTCCAACAAAGAAAAACAATCCTAAGTTAAAATCAATATACTGCTATAAGCTAGTATCAGTTTGATCAACATCATCAATAGATAGAGTACGTTTATATCTATTTACAGTTACATTGTTCAACAATTTCAAATCTTTATGATAAGATGCAGGTGCAAAAAATACAGGAGGTAATAAGAACGCTACATAACATACTCCGGACCAGCCGGCTGGCAAACGATAATAACCCTTATTCCCATATACAAAGTATGTGTTATGGGAGGCTAAGAAAGTACTATTATTTAGACCATCTATATTCAAAACAATAATACAATCACTAACACCAACTGGAATATAACCCACACTCTGGACACACAGGTCCGCTTGAGCTTGTGCCACTTGAATCACAAATTTTTCTTTCTCTACTGTGTCTCTAGTGTTCGTGAAAATGTAGGGGATCGATTCATTGTCTGGTCGATATTCTTCCCATTCCCATATTGTCCCATTCGCTTGTGGATAGCCTTCTTTATCCTGATGACATTCCTTATTAAGTCTGAAAAGTAGTCGTCCCACTGTAGGTTTCCGTGTGGCGAAAAGCAAAGTGTACCATGCTCTACAAGAGCCATTATGAGAAAAAGGAAGAGGTATAAATGGCGTTCCTCCTTTCTTCTGATGAGCTGGCATCATACCACATATCCAACAGTTCGTAGCATTTGTAGCAACATGGGTATGATGCAACATCTGGATGAAAGTGTTATTCAAATAAGACTGACGATGCTTCAATTCTTGATACGGGAGGGTATAAAAGTAGTGCTCCTCAGGCAATGGAGTGGTCAAGACAAGCAACTCACGAGCAGGAGTCACGTCTTCAACAAACCATGTGGTTATACCAACAATAGCTACAATGATAATAAAACTCGTCGCACAAACAATCTTCTTCCTTCCCATCTTGTAGTAAAAATCAATATCTTCCTGAAACTAAAAGGTTGTCAGAAATCTTCCCCTTAGGCAGCCGTTGATTTCTTCACCAGCGGGCCAAGACGGGTGTCACTACACTAATGCAGGGCTGATCCCCCCCCTTGCCACATTGGCTCTCCGTTTCACTAACCTAAGGGCCGTTCTGACAACGTCTTTGGATGCACAAAGAAAATCACTTCCTAGGTCTGAGATGATATCTTCCTCCTCCAGGAATCGATTGGTCCAGGAAGAGCTCCTCAGTATCGTTCGGTTCCACAGCACGGCCTTTCTCTGCAGTCAGGATTTCTCGATGGTCGGTCAACACAGCAGGCTCCACCAATCCAGGCGGCACTTTACGACAGTGAAAAGAGTGGATCCAGTTCTTCCGATTGGAAACTCGCACAGCTGTCCTTGTTGCAAGCATGACCTGCTCAGGACCAACCCATCTCGGCTCCAGACTGTTCGTCCTTTCGAATACCTTGATCATAACCTGATCACCAGGTCGGAGATTATGACCTTCACCTGTGGACCGATCAGGGAGCGCTTCTCGAACCTGTTGATGAATAGAAACCAAATTATCCGTTAACTGTGCCAAATAATCATTCATCATTACACAAGGTACATCATACACTGACCTTGGTTTTGGTGGACCCCAAATATTCATTGGGCGTCCGTATACAATCTCGTAAGGTGTGAGACCGGTCCGAGAATGCGGTATCGATCTAATTGACAATAATGCCAGCGGTAAATCGTCTGGCCAAGTCAAAGAAGTCGAAGCTTGAATCTTCGCGATCTTAAGCTTCAGAGTACCATTATATTTCTCGACCAATCCCGCAGACTGAGGGTGAAACACTGCATGAAATTTTTGGGTAATTCCCAGGCCTTTCAGGACATACTTAATAACGTCTGCTATAAAATGAGGTCCATTATCACTCCACAACAATCTGCAAACACCATATCGAGGGAAGAACTCCTTCAATAGCATCTTGGCTGTAGTCATTGCAGTATTGTCTTTCGTAGGGTATGCCTCAACCCATTTGCTGAAGGCACAAACCACTACTAGAACATACTTCAGATTGTTACAGTGCTCAAGCTGAATGTAATCCATCTGCAAAACCTCAAAGGGTGCAGTAGGTGTCGCAAATCCTCCTGCTGGAGTTCGTGTACCCTTTCCCGGGTTATACCTCAGGCAAATCATGCAGGTCTGCACTACCCTCTTTGCCGTACTAGCGATCTCCGGATGCTCCCAAACTCGTGTGAGTAATTTTACAATTGCGGAAGCTCCGACATGCGCTAGTCCATGTGCCATCTGAACCATAGGTTGTACGAAGGCAGTGGGTAACTTCCACTTATCCATCTGCTTACTTCTCCAACACCCTTCATCATCTAATTCTCCATCATTGGACCATTGCTCCCGTTCCTTATTGGAAGCGGTCCTCTGTATCTCCAGCACTTCTCTCCTAGCATTGTGCCATCTTTCTGCCTGTGACTTTACAACATACATTGCAGTAGCACCAGGCTGCATCGCAGTCTCTCGTGCCACCCGGTCTGCTAAAGCATTCCCTTCTCCAACTTTATCAACCACTTTCTTATGGGCACTACATTTGACTATAGCAATCTTCTTTGGATATGTTAATGCAGTCAAAAGGTTGTGAACTAGCTCCTCGTACATTATCTGTGCTCCATGTGACGTTAGAAACCCTCTCTCCTTCCAGAGTAGGCCGAAATCGTGCGCTACTCCGAAGGCATAGCGGCTATCTGTATAAACATTCACACACAATCCTGCACTGAGCTCACATGCTCGTGTTAATGCTATCAGTTCCGCTACTTGAGCTGATTTCTGCGGTATGCGCGCTGTCTCCACTATTGTTTGTAATGTGGTAATTGCATACGCTGCTGAAGTCGTACCATCTGGTAGCTTCAGGCATGATCCGTCCACCCACAGTTCTCCATCTACATCTGTAAAGGGCGTATCCTGGAGATCAATACGACCCTTTGTCTGTTCCTCAGTCACAAGAATACAGTCATGTGCTTTTCGTGCTTCAGACTGAGTTTCCGGGAACGGTAACAATGTGGCTGGATTTAACGTTGCACACCTCTTTAACGTAATATGAGGAGCCAAAAGCGTCAACTCATATCCCGTTAAACGAGCACTGGTCAAATGCTGCGTCTTTGTCTGATTAAGCAGGGCATCAACAGCATGGGGGACTAATACCAACAACTTATGGGATAACACAATTCCCTCGCTTTGGCGTATTGACACAGCTGTCGCCGCAACCGAGCAAAAACAACCAGGCAACGCTCGGGCAACAGGATCAAGTACAGCCGAAAAATATGCACAAGGGCGCTGCTTGTCGCCGTGCATCTGCACTAAAACTGATAATGCACATCCATCTTTCTCATGCACGTACAGTGAAAAGGGCTTCGTATAATCAGGGGTACCTAACACTGCTGCTGAACAAAGGGCTTGTCGTAATTGCTGAAAAGCAATTTCACACTCATTTGACCAGGGAAGCGGGATCGGTGTGTCTTTTGTCAAAAGTGCTAACAAGGGCTTAGCTATATGTGAAAATCCCAACATCCATTGCCTACAGAAAGAAGCAAGACCCAAAAATGCACGCACATCCTTCTGTGTGGAAGGTACTGGCGTGTCCAAAATTGCTTCAATACGATCTGGTGTGAGTGCACGCCCCTCCTTAGACAAAAGGTGACCCAAATAAGTCACCTTTGGTCTACAGAATTGCAATTTCTTCTTCGACACTTTGTGATTGTGAGATGCCAAAAAGGAAAGCAAGGATAACGTACTCTTTTCACACAACTCAGGAGTGTCGGCCGCCAACAAGATGTCATCGACATATTGTATAAGGGCGACACCCTCGGGCAGAACAAAGGAATCCAATTGCCTTTTCAATGCTTGACTGTAAATGCTAGGGCTTTCTGTATAGCCCTGAGGGACTCTACAAAATCTATAAGACCTATTATTCAGAGTAAAACCGAAAAGGTATCGGCTATCAGGGTGAATAGGGATCGAAAAGAAGGCATTTTTCAAATCAATAACTGAAAACGTGGTCGCCGTTGGCGGGACCAGAGTAAGTAACGTCGTGATATCAGAAACCACTGGATACTGAGGTATCACTATCTTATTCACTTCCCTTAAGTCAATGATAAAACGATAAACTCTGGAATCAGTATCTTTCTTCAAAATGGGTAAAATAGGACTGTTGCAGACATTATAGGGAACTTCTTCCACTACTCCCACCTTAATCAAATCCTGCACAATCTGTATGAGTGCCTCCTCCCCCTCCTGGGAAATACGATACTGAGGGAGGCGCGGTAACACCGCACCCTCCTGGACACTAATGTGGACAGGCGGAATCACCATCTGTCCCACATCAGTATCCGAAGTAGCCCACAAAGTACGAGGGAGGGAAGCTAAGACAGTATCCTCTGCAACCACACACATCCGTTCTGTCATGGGGTGATTATCAATTAAGATCACACGTACTCCAGTAGGGGAGCAGCGGATCGTTGCTCTGAAGTACTTGAGCATATCAAGACCCATAATGTTGTCGGGCGTGTTCGGGGCAAGCAGAAACGGACAGGACGCAGAAAGGTTGTCAACATGGAATGCAAGGGGTCGGGAAAGAGGGCTTCGAGAGAGTGTACCATCAAACCCTACCGATGTAACCATTAAGCCAGATGGGGGAGCCCTCGGAACCAATTGTTTGGACAGCGCACTGCTAGTAGCTCCTGTATCGACTAGGAACCGATCAGTAGAACCCAAAACGTTTGCTGAAACATAAGGACCCTTCTGATCAACCGGCACTTCAACTGATTCAAACCCCCATCCAACGCAATCCTACGCATGCTGTGATTCATGATACCCAGAACGGTCGTTCCCAGACATTTGATACTGGTGTTGCCTATCAAACACATTAGGCCTATCCCGTTGCTGTACGCTAGGCTCAAATCGAGTACGATCATTAGAGTTCCCTCTATAATTCGAAAAGCCCCCTCTACCTCTCGGTGGTTCCTGACCACGTCCCTGACGAGATGCATACAACACCGGACAATCTCTGGCCCAATGACCCGACTGTTTACAATACGCACATTGATTTCTATTTACATCTGACCAGCCCGAAGGGGGACCATAGAATCCTCCCCTACCTCTTTCTACACCCCGACGAGGCGGACCATATACTTGTGCTAACATCACCTTAGTTTTCAAATCTTTCGATTCCTTCTCCTCATTCCCCTTCGCTTCTTGTTCCTGACGCTCATAATACTGAGCCATAGTCAGGAGGGATGCCGGAGACGAGGTGGACCAAGAACTTTCACTCGCTTTTAAACGAGCTGCTATTCCTGGTAATAAATTTGCCACATATTTATCCACAAAAAGATGTCGGCCCATATCATCCGTAAGCGACTGACCACTGAAATCATGAAATGTCTCCTCAAAGCGTGTAAAGAAATCTGAAACTGATTCATCAACCTTCTGTTTACACGAGGCTAACATATTCCAATCAATCTTTTTAGGGGGAATAATCGTTTTCAACTTGGTCAAGATAGCAGCGGGGAGATCTAAAATAATCTGGGGCGGTTTTTGCGCGGGTTTTCTCTCCCTATCCTCATCCTCAATCTCAGACCATTTGGCCTTAAAAACGGCTAGATCATCCACCTTCTGCACAGATCGCCACATATCCGGTGGTAAAATAAGCCCAAATAACAAATCTATATCTGCTAAAGTCATAGTACAAGAATTCAAGGCCCCTTCGACTTCTTCGTAAAAGGCCGCTGGATTCTTGCGGGGGTCAGGCAATGCATTCTTTAATGCCATAACATCAGCTCTATGCCAGGGAGTATAAACCCAATTATACACAAAATACCCCTAGCATCGGGGGAAGACATATCCAAGCTTGTTCCTGCTCCTTTAGGAGGAACATACAAAGGTGCTGCCTCTCGCATTGGTTTAGCATGCACTAGTTCGCTCTTATCTGAGTGGGAGGTAGATGATTGGTCGCCGCCGATACGTGAATCCGATTGCTCCTCCTCCCCTGTCTTTAGGCGCGCTCTCTCTTTAAGTTCACTCGCCACGTCCCGCAATGCAAACAGCTGCCGGACCGCATCAGGTTCCTTAGAGGGAGAAGAAACACCGTTACGTAATGCTTTAGCATCTAATACTACATCATCAGGCTCAAAAACTTCTGAATATTTCCGAAAGGCAGTAATCACTTCATCAGAAAAGGTTTCAAGAAAATACAACTTCTCTCTATCCCGCCACTTTTCCAAAGAGTCCAACAATTCAGCAAGGGATAACTTGCCCTTAAGTGCACGAAGAGAAATTTTCCGAAGCTCACCCATACGCTCAACTGATAACATGGAACGCGTGTCTACCTTATCTGAAACCGATCCAGAATCCCGTGATCTCGGGGCAGACGCGCCAACATAAGGGGGCGGAGAGCGATCTAATAAATAAAAATCATCGTCAAGATTAGTAAGGACAGGATAAAGTGGCTGGCGGACAGCATATTGACCCGAGACTTGCAACCTACGTTCTTTCTCTTGTTTCTCCGCCAGTTCTCTTTCCTCCTGACGCTTCGCTTCCTGCGCTCTCACATGATCATTTTTCCGTTGCTCTTTATCCAACAGCGCTTTCTCACGTTTCTCTCGCTCACGCACTTCCTTCACCCATAACCGTACACATTCAAACATGTCTTGCCGAGCACGCCGTTTACACATACACTGTTCCACATACTCAATCTTGCGCATATCAAACGAGCCATACAAAGGCCATCGTAACTCAGGATCCTTTTTGGTGTATTTCCTACACACTGTGCTGTACATTATAGAGGAAAGACCATGCTTCACATACATATCCCTATTAGGAGTCCCCTCTGGGGGGGCTGGAGCAGATTTTCCAAAACAGCAGCACCACTTACGGAGTGCGCTAAAAGCAGGCATGCTCAAAAATAATGCAAAATATGCAGTATTATCAAAAAAATGGCACTTAAACTTTGCGCCGTTCAGATTTACACAGCTCCGGAGAAATATCTCCACATTACCTGCCTATATGTGTTGCAACGCATATATTCTCACAATAATCAATACAAAATATGACCAGTCATCACAAATCAAACTCAAATAGCCAACCCAGGCTTCAAAACTCGGAGCAAGTACCGTACAACGGTTCTTACCAATCAAGAGTGTCCAGGTTCCAACTGCCAAGTTCCAAAATTCGCCCAAACGGCTGTCGCGGCAAACCGACAGAAGAGGTCTCAGTCGAGGACCGGCGCCACCCAGAAGGTCAGTTCGGAAGGGAAGGAAGAAAACCTCGGGATGCCAGGACTAAAAACGCCACTGGCAGTGATCACATCCCCGGCCAAATTCCTCACCTTCGTCACGACCAGTCCTTCGAGCATCCGAGTCGCCGATGAGCCCCACGTGACGGGCGCCAATTGATGAATACAGGCCCCAGCTAGGCCCGCAAATACAAGGGTTCGCCCTCCTGTAACGAAAGCTAGAAGGAAGTTGGCACGGAAACTGCAAATACAAAGACAAAGTTTATTAACCCTTAAGGGTGGTCCTACAACCCATACAACACTCTTCAGTATTGCATAGAGTAGCACAAAGAACTTGCGTACACTGTCCCCTTTTATACACAACAGAGGGGCTCATAAGTGGGTGGATACAACATGAGGCGAAAAGCATTACCTTTTATGGACATTTTTGATACAGAATCAACATGTGGGCGGAGTTAACACACTCCTAAGCCCGCGAAAACATGGTCAAGCAAGGACTAACTGATAACAGATGTGGTCAAGTCTGGACATGCGCCAGACGGACAAAGGAACTATTTATAGACTGTTACTAGGCAGATTACAAGAGCAACTAACACGAAGATAGGACTCTTCTCGTGCTGGGCACGTGGAGACATGACAATACAAAATGGAGTCCGGACATTAGGCAACATAAGACGAAAGACATGTTTTAACTGGAGAGAATTCATGTCTTTAGTGAATGCTTAATCATATCGCCATTTTAGTTTTCAACATTTCTGTACATAAACAAACTATGGCATTTTGCTTTTTCCATGTGTGTTGCTCACATGGAAAAACGAGGAGAAATAAAGCATTTCTCCTCGCTTCGCCACCTTAACACCAGATTTTTCCTGGTCTTAAGTTTGGTGCACCCGCCTATTTACGCTGCCCTTGAGAGAAGGAGGTAGCATCAAACTCAATAGGTGTTGCGGTGGAACGGCCACTGCAACACCCACTGCACGCTCCTATCACGCTAAAAACACCGTGAAGGAGGCCCTATTCACAAGGCAGTGGTAAGCCACTTAATGTGGCTTAACGCTGCCTTGTGAAAAGGGCTAAGCCACTATCGCCACCACAACTTCACTGAAAGTGACGTTGTGGTGGCGATAGGGGCTTGAGAATATGCCCCAGGGTTTTTTTGACACAGGGTGGAGATGCCATTTTATGAATGGCTGACACCTTACTCCTCTATCTCTGCATACGATTTGAAAGCAGGGCAGATTTTGGATGGATGTCAGGGTTCTGACTGACATCACATACAACTTGTCTATATTATGTCACTCAGAAACCCTCAGTAAACAACATCCCAGTTATTCACTGTTGCCCATCCATAATTCTATATATTTTCATTAACTCAAGAGGCAATGAAGGATTTACACAATATTTCCGCATTGTACAGTATTTTTAATGAAGATATTTGTAATGCTGTGTACTGCTTCCGAAAACCTTCTTTTTGTCCTGCAGCGTGACTGCCCTTTGCTACTGGTAGCTTAAATATTAGGATGAACTGTAGAATGCATGTGGCACCCATGTGTATGTTCCTGCTGAATGCCTGTAAACGCTGCACTTTTATCTCATGCTATTGATAGTTCTTGGTACTTCTGAAGCATATTGGGCCGGTGAACTCCTGCTTTAGACTTGTATGAAAGTTCAAACACCAATCGATCGGTATACCTGGAAAAAAGGATTTGATGACCCATCATCTGACTCTATCAAAATCAACTTGGAGATTTTTCCCTTAAGCTTAGAATAACTGCGGCTTTAGAATACCCCTTTTGTCATTCTGTTCCATCAAGTAATTCTGACACAGAGCCTTGATAATCCACCACACAGCTATTTGTCAAATATACCTTGTTTATAAAGATTTAGTTGAAAGAATCGGCTTGAAAACACGTTTGTCACAAAACTTTTTACGTTTTTGATACAAAAACTCTCACTATTTTCATAAAAATTGCCAGAAAAAACCTGTTTTGGATGCGTACTTCTAAAATGGACTATTGGATAAAATAAAAAGTAAACTGTGCCTGGGTTTTAACTAGAGACTTACCCTGCCTCTCATCTCCCGCACCTCTGGTTTCAACCCATGACTTCCTCACATATTTAACTCATTCTTTGATATCAGTCTTTCAGCACAATGACAACTATTTTTATGATGGGCATTCGTACCACTTTATAGAAACCTCGCACTGGTGCAAAATCGTTAGCACGCTTCAAAACCGTTAGCACGCTTTTTGGTGCTTACACTTCTAATGATTCATGCGAATAGATTTTGCTTCAGTCCATGGTGTAGAAAAATGTTTTGCACCAAGGCAGCGGTTGCAGGAAACTGTTTATGAAACCACTGCCTTAGATATTCAACATGAATCGTGTATGCATTATTTCATATGTGCAATGTAGATTTTAACGAAGGAGCGCCAGCAGTTCACCGATGCTTTTTTAAAAGTGCTATCCTGTTTTGCACTGAATTTTCTAATTAGGTAATAAGAAGATGGAACAAACTAATTTTGCCTAAACACATTGCTTTCTTCCATCCTCTTATGCAAACAGCTCAGCAGGGAAACTAGATGACGTCTGTGCTTCAGCATCTAGCTCGAGACCACTTTAGCTGCCTGCTGCGAGTGCTGATGTGTTCATAACAGTTATACAGCTTTTTGTGAAGGGATACACTGTACCGTTTACCTTACATTCTGACCTTGGTGATGGGCAAAATATTTCCTTATCAAACACACACACATCGCTAAAACAGCGTCTCCAGCCCTGCACAAGGGGGTCTCGCAACCCTGCTGGCTGCACTTGCCAAGCTCCCACCCCCTCTGCGCTGAAGCCGACCCCCCCCAGGTCACTCTTCAGAGAGGACTTCACACAATGCAAACCAGACCCATTGGCTTTGCCACTGCTTGCTTTTTTGGTACTCGTGTAAATGTTCTTCATTATGGCCTATGTGTGGGGTAAAAAAGACAAGACTTAAAGGCTGCAAGGGAAACCAATTAAAATGGGACAGTCAATCAAGAAGGGTTGTCGTTAATCTCGGCAATATAAAGCTTAAATGTGACCTCTCCCAATGTGGCCTATTCAACTCACTCAGATTTGCACAGATTGCAGATCTCATATAATACAGGCCTTTATCTTTGTTTCATTAATGCTGCGTCTCACACGGGACAGCTTATCAGCGATGGCAGCCAGTGTTTGCCAGCGGCGCTTTCATTGTTGTGGCGGTTGCAATGGAAATGTAATCCTGCAGCACAGCGAGCAGTTCCTACAGTAACCACATGTTGCAATGCGCCGACCAGACTTCGGCACAGCAGCGCGTTAATTGCACCTCAATGTTTACTTCTCTCTTTAAAATATCCATGCTGATTAACAAGAAAGCAACATTTTACCTAAGAGACGCTTACTGTCTGCATTATTCGTAAATTAAGAAAATAGATATATGTACAGACATAAATTGCAGACGTTTTTGATATCCCAATCGGCTGCTGAAAGCAGGGTCAAATATATGATAATTCTACCCAATACCGTGGGTCATTTCATACTTACACCAAAGCTATCGTTAATTAAAGTTTACTGTTGGAGCCCAGTAAAAGATAACCAGAAACTGCAGGGGCATGTAGGGTCATTCATACACATAACTTCGGGGCATATTATCAACAGCCAGCGATAATTATCGCTGGCCGTGCTTAGCGATAATTTTGGTATCGCAGCCTAACACTGGAATTCATCGCCCTGGTAGCGCGTTATTAACAACGCGTTTCTCCAGGGCAATAAAAATTCCAGAGATAGCGAGGTCATCGCTGTTTTGCAGGGAACATCGCTGGTTTTTCCAGCGATGTTCCCTGCAAAACGGTGATAACCTTGCTGATACGACAGGGTCGTATCAGCATAATCCACCCCAATGTTAGGGATAGGTAAGTCTCCAAAAACTAATGTGTGCTAAAATGCTGGGGCAGCCTTGTAAATATCGTGATGTGAACATCAGCGATGTTTATAAGGTTGTCCTGCCCAGTGACGCCCACTTTGCATCTCATTAGAGATGCAAAGGGAGGCGTTGGGTAAAAGGGTTCTAACATGCGCTAATGCATGTTAGCACCCT
This sequence comes from Triturus cristatus, assembly GCF_964204655.1. NCBI lineage: Eukaryota > Metazoa > Chordata > Amphibia > Caudata > Salamandridae > Triturus > Triturus cristatus. The sequence continues at coordinate 264,638,359 of NC_140593.1, forward strand.
CTTGTTAATAGGGCGATAAAAAAAGCGGCGATAAAGCCCTTGTAAATATGCCCCTTCATTCTTTGTTAAAATTTATATTATATTATTCACAAGTCTTTGCCATGCACCTAGGAAGTAATCCAGAGTCAGCCGGTCATGGTAGTTACTGTCCGACTCAGGGGTACTAGTATTGCAGGAAGACGACATCCCGAAATTATTTCTTGTGGTCATTTCATCAGAAATGTGCAGAATGCAGAAACACATGCAGGAATATGGAGATTTCAACAGTTTCAAAAGTTTTTTTCCAATTCCACGGGGAAGAACATAGTAGAGGATGTGGCATAACAGTCAGAGCTGCCGACCTTGGAATTGGGGAACACGCTTTGAGTCTTGGCATCAGCTAAACATCCTGTGATTCCAGGCAAATCACTTAGGGCCATATGTAGGAAGCCTAATACCGGTCGGTAACGGCCGATTTTCGGTAAATATCCCGTTACCGACCGGTATTTAGGCTTCTGGTATGTAGGGGGCACATTTCAGGATTCGGTAATTTACTGAATCGGTAAAATTACCGAATCCCGGGTTCAGGAGAATCTATACATCACCATACCAACTGTAAGTTTGATCTTCTGTTACTTGTCAGATAGTGATTGTATTCTTTTAAAAGGCCCCACGCTGTATGTATTTTTGTTACCCAAACCACCATCTAGATTTTTCTGTTTATTTCGTCTTTACTTTTTCCTACAATTTTGGCAAAATCACACCACATTACTTTGTCCTATATGGCATTTTCATTTTTTCATTTAGTTTTTTACTTACAGTACCACCCAAACTTTCTTGGTCCATTTCGGCTTCACTATTTCCTATGACCTTGGTAAATGCACATCACAGTATGTTGTTTTAACATGTAAAACAAGTGGATATTTTCACATCACTTTGATGTGTAGTGTACCTCCATTTTGGTAATTACCAACACTGGCATTGTGTTTTTTTACTTATTACGAACGTATTACTTTTAATACTGTTTCAACATGATCATGTCTGTTACAATCAAAATCTACTGTATAATTGTTTGGATAAAAATTGTTCTTTTCTATTGAGTGTTTATAAAATGTATATATATACTGAACCCTATACCTTATCCTTTCAAGAAGGGCTTAAAAAAGCCCGAAATGCATTGGGCAGTTGGATATATGATGCATTGATAAAGAATGAATACAATTCTTTGACTTCATTAACTTTGAACAACGGTTAATAAACTCAAGTTATACTTGAATAAATTCCGATTTACCTGAGTTTAATTTCACAAAAGAGATCACATCTCTGAGATTGAGTGCAAAACGAAAGACATTTTCCTATTCAGGAACGTGCTATCATTATCCACCTCTTGAAAGGACCACAAGCAACCCAGACCAGTTTCGACCTACTTAGGTCTGATCACTGAGGTATAGCTTGAGGTGATCTCAGTGAGCACAGAACCCATGGCTGGGCATACCAACACACTTGGATAGTAAACTGTAACTACATCAAGGTGATGGATGGGATGATTAAATGCCCGCCTTATGAAAATCATTATATACCCAGACAGTTCGGCCTGGCCTGTTTCTATTGGAGCCAGGTCAAGACTGATTTGCATTTGGCTGGATCCAAACTGAGGTGGGATGGTGTGCAGCATATCAATGGACTGAGATATGGCCTGAGTAATTACAAGTTGCTGAGAATAATTTAAGCATCCTATTCAGCACTTTTTTTTATAGTCTAGTGCAACACACTAGGTGGGGCGGGTCTACCCAATCATGAGACCCCAACACACTCTGCAATTGGGACTAAGATATGCGTGACCGATGAGCCCTAATAATACTGAAACCAATCTTGTGCTTGTGTTCTTGTTCAGGGTGGACTTTGTTTGGTTGTTAGGGCTGAACTATTCCTATTGGAGCAAACTCAAGACTGATTAGCGTATGGCTGAGTCCAGACTGAGGTGGCATTGTGTGCAGAATCAAAATGGACTGGGATTCAACCCGAGTAATTACCATTGGCTAAAATTAATTCAAGCATTCCTTCCATCAGTTTTTTGGTGAGTGACGCCCTAAGTGGGACGGGTACTCCCACATGTATGTCCTGTGCACAAAGCCACTGGAATCAAGATCTACCCGAATGATGAGCCCTAAAAACAGTAAAAACGTTGCTTGTGTTCGGATTGAGGGAGGACCTGCCCTGATAATTGGGCTGGACTGTTCCTACTGGTGCAGAGTCCATACTGATTTGTATATGACTTGGTCCAAACTGAGGTGGATTGGTGTACAGAATGTACTGGTATGCGGCCCAAGTAATAAGCTGTGATTGACATTATTTCAAGCATTCCATCCAGTACCTTTTGTATACTTCAGTGTGACACCCTACGTGGGACGGGTATGCCGTGACGTGAGTCCTGTGCACACTGTGCCACTGGAAACAAACTATTCCTGACTGATTAGACCTAATATGTGTGAAATCGATTCCTTGTGTTCTGGTTTAAGTTTAGGGAGAACCTGTCCTGGTAATTCAGGCTGGACTGCTCCTATTGGAGCAGAGTCAAGATGATTTGCAAATGGCTGTGCCGAAACTGAGGTGGCATGGTGTGCAGAATAATGATGGCCCAGTAATGTCCTCTGGTAATCATGAGTGGCAGAGGTTAATTCAAGCATTCCAACTATCACCTTTTTTATATGACAGTGTGATGCCCTAAGTGGGGCGGACATGCCCATATGTGGGGTCTGGAGCCAAGCAATACCTGGCTGATGGGCCCTAATAAGGGAATGCAATCAGTCCATTCTTAACTTTTTTTATTGTACTGTAATTACTCAGACGGCATACAGTTCCTCATTTTATTGCCTACGGTTAAACCTCAGATAGAACTAATTACATGCAAATAAGCTTTAGTCCTGATTCAGCCATTGTGTCTACCGGAGCAAAGTAATCGGTCTAATGAATTGCATTAAAGCAAAAGTAGATCACTTTTTTGAGGGGAGGGTAAAGAAAGAAGAAGCATGTGAAAAAGTAAGTAGAAAAGTAATTACAGATTCATATCAAAAGTTAACCAATTTTTGGTGGTACATTTGCGGTGAATTTTAAAGCATGTAGTAAACGTTGATCCCCCTTCCTGGATTTAATATACCATCTTTGACAAAAAACATTGTTTTGCCCCTGAGTTCCTATAGAAGTTATGTACATTTATGAATTTATGAATATCTTTCACTTACAGAAAAATTATCTGTGATGAATAAAACGTATTTTTCCCCATAGGTAGAGAGCATCGTTTAATTCCATGGTATTCTACTGTAGATTCAGCAATCTAATGAGGAACTAGACTGTTAAAGTTAAGAATGGTAAGAGGAAATACAAATTAATTAGTATGAAGTCAAACCTACACATCCAATTTAAATTAGTGAAGCATGAACACAAATTTGAATTCAAGAAGTAGGATATAGAGAATCAGGAAGCATGAGGTCCCATTTCTCTGCATCAACCTTTGATGCAGAGAAATATGGCCTCATGCTTCCTGATTCTCTGTATCCTACTTCTTGATTTAATATTGTTGTTCATGATTCATTATGATTACAAATTAATATTATGGGAATCCTTAACTAAATTGAGTGACTCGCCACTATCTCTTCAAATTGCAAAATAGATAGGAGCACATTTATCAAGCTTTCATGCAGCGCAACACAGCAAGCTACCTTGCTGCACTGTGTGAAACAGCACCGTATTTACCATTATACAGTGCATTCCTGTCCTTTTCTTGCGCTGGTGTACAATGTGCTGCCTAGCGCCAACGCAAGCACTCTTACGCTGTGGTACATGGTTGCCTGTGTTGCAGGCAGGATTTTTTTTTTGCAGAAAGGCACAAAAACAATCCTCAGAGGCATTTTCCTCTTTCTATGTATGTTGCAGAACATCTCAGGAGGTGTAGCATTTTGACACATTCCCAAGTCTATCAGTAATGGTAAATCTGGGAATGCACCGAAATTCATGGGTCGATGCGTGAGAACACCCACGCTCCACCCATGGAATTCCTCCCTGGGGCAGAGTAATGCAATGCAGCAATTTGCGCTGAGATGCATTACTCTATATTTATCAAGCCGTGCAATCTGACTTAGTTGTTGTGCCGCCCTTGCACCCCCCTTGTGTGGCACTAGGATGGCACAACTTAATGATAAACATGCCCCGTAATGTACAAAGATTGCACCAATTAATGAGTTTCATCTAATTATTAGAAGAAAACCAATTTGATAGTCACATAGTTGAATGAGATATATGATAAGCAAACATTGATGGTTGTGTGATAGAACCACAAATGCCTAAACAGCGAATGCCTTTACAATGCAAGTGCAACAAAGACCTTACCTCTACAATGCAAGTTTCTACCTCGCATGTCTTAAGCAGGAAATTTTATTAAACACATTAAAAACGTCTGAACTAGGCATACCATTACTACGCATGCCATAACACGCATTTTTCAACAACGCATGCATTTTACTTTGTCAAACACTCATTTTTATAAACTCTAAAAAAAAATCTTCTTAAAAAGAAATCATGGTTATAACAAAAAATGTATTTTCAAATACTTCCATGGACAAATATTTTGCCTACAACACATTTCCAAAGACAAGATTCAAAATAAATGTTGTTCCACAATGATCTTTATAACTAAAACAGGTTGTGAGATATGTCATTACAAAAGTAGTCCTGCTACTATTTTTACGAATATGAACAAGTTCTAGCTCTCTAAAATGGCTGCCATTCTGTGGCTGGAATGCGATAAAAAGTATTTTTTAAACCTTTCAAAATAAATACACATTCTCTCAGAATTAAACGCACCTTGAAAAACCATGGCCAAAACATATTTTTGTTTGAATTATGGAACACCAGATAAAGTACATATATAAACTGCCGTCCACCATTTTGTTCCCAATGGTACACTGAATACCTTTGTGATGATACACATCATTTGGAGCAGAGAACCGAGACCCACATCCTGTAGTTAATCCTGACATCTAGCGTAATCAAAAGTTAAATCGGTAGGAATATTTGCTAAAAAATAACCTTCCAATAAATCCAGAATGCATATTTACAATGTATTTTTACATCAAAAATGTGTTCTGTTGTGAACATCTTGCTTTCGTAATTCCTCGTATCTGAAAGGTTCATAAGTTATTACTTCGTTTTAAAAATGACCTTAAAAAACAGTATCTTTTTTTAAGTGCAAAGTACCAAAAATAACACATTTTTCTCAAGATTGTAAATCTCAAAGACGTGATTACCTTAGGGCAGGAGATAGACAATGAGGCCTCGATTATGAGTCTGGCATACTCCTGACCGTCCTATTATGAGTCAGGCGATAGGACTGCCACAGCCTGCTACTGCTGCCAGGGTACTGCCATTCCCTGGTGGTATTGCAGTGGTCAGGAGGCCACAATATGCTTGGCAGGACTGTCATGGTCTCAAATATGGTGGGTATCTTCACTGTAAAGAGAGATTGACTGAACCCAGAAGTCATTGGAGGTGTGTGCAATATTTCTATTCCTACTGGACAGGCAGAGCGGTTTCTTTGGAAGATACAGTGGCTAGGACAACAGAGCATAACCACTTTGCCTCTGAAATGGAAATAGAAGTAAGAGAAAATGTTGAACAAATTAAGCTTTGTCCACACAACTCTAATGAACCCTGTGGTGCAATATTGCGAAAGGTTGCCCAAAACATTCTAATAAAATTTGCCAGTAGTATGCCCTCCATCCCCAACCTTAGGAGGATGGTCCAGAGGGAAAAACTGGTGCGTTATCCCCACCGTGCAACACCCCAAACATATGAAGACATTAACATCCCCCGTCAACTAACTGTAACTTTCTCCAATTAACCTTTAGACCTGCATGACAATGAAAACCCTCAAATAAAAAATTACATTTTTAGCACTACCCATAACCTTGTAGCCCTTGAGAATTTTCCAATCTGGATGATGGATGGATATTTTACATCAACACCCAATCCATTCACCCAAAAGTGTTATATTCATGCCAACAGGAATAACACAAATGTCCTTCTAGTGTATTCTTTACTCCCTGACAAACATTCTGCAAAATACATTGAATTTTAAACAGTGATCAAAACCAAACCTTAGTGAAAAAAAGTCCTGGAAAAGTAATTATAGATTTCAAATTGACCATGATTAACACAGTGACTAATTTATACCCTGATGCACAAATTCAAGGGTGTTTTTCCACGTATTGGTGAAAAATACAAAAATCAGCTTGGTTAAGGGCTATTTGTCAAGCAGCAAAGTACAATTTGAATTATGAAAATTAACTCGCAAAATCAGATGTCAGTCAAGAAATCCCCAACAGTTACAATCGTAAGCACCACTCCCCAAAAAGTATCTGTTTAAAAAAATATCCATCCCACGACAATGTTCACCATTGCAAAATCAAAATCCAAACAGGTAATCCTGTAGTTTTGTTGCCAGTTGTCTTCTCCTCTTCCAAATCCGGCCTTTCCTTTATTGCCGAAATGCTGTTTTTCTCGAAAAATGGGACACCATACCCTTGAATCCCCAAAATGCTAAATTTATTTATCCAAAGTGAAGTCTTCTAAAATAAAATCCATTTTGAAAAGGCTACTACAATATCCTTATTTGACAGCAGCCATGTGATCTTCATCCAATGTTTCCCTAGTAGTCTTCTGAAAAAATTCAATTTTTAAAATGCAACTACATTAGCCTTGAACTGCAGCAGCCACGTGATCTTCATCCAATGTTTCCATGTCGTCTTCTCCCAAAATTCTAATTTTTAAAAGGCAAATACATTAGCCCTATTTAACAGCAGTCAGGTGGTCTTTATTCAATGTTGCAGCTGAATAAAAAACTGGAAAGTCATCCTTATAAAAAAGTGTCGCAAAAAAGTTGAAAATGTCACTTTCATTTGAAAATGGTTTGAAATAGTAGTATTTCTTTGTAACTATCTAATATTTTAAACCTGTTAAAAAAAAAAGCAACCAGCTGGATGAGGGCACACGAACACGACCTGTATTGTAATGAATTTGTGGTTAAAACAACATATTTGTATACAAAATGACAACCTATAACCTAACTACCTCCTCCCTCTTTTTTTACATTAGAGATAGCCACCAATATACTTAGAATAAATCGTGCTTACCTGGACGAAGATTTTCCTTGCTTCTGATCTTGACCGCGACACTCTACCGACTGTCAAAACAGATGCACAACCGCGTACGAGGCAAATCTGTAAAAATAGAAAAAGGACATTTTATCTAATTGAAATCAGTGGGAAAGTGTGGGCCAGCACAAAAAACATTTTTATATATATTGCGCATTCAATTTGTTTTTCTAAAATTATTTCTGTATTTATTGTATTTTTAATTAAAAATGTAATTTGTATACAAATTTTCTTTTTTAATAAAAAATCTTCTATTCCAATTAAAAGACATTTAGTGCACTATGTATGTTAAACTATTTTCTAAACGTGAGTAAACTCCTTCTATATTTTTCTTTTAACCCTTACTTTAATTGTATTGGTACTAAAACATTGTAATTAATCGAAACACAGGTATTAAAATGAATACCTGAGTATTAATACAATTTCCCAGCCATGGGCCCTATATCTCCTGCATCCCGCCTCTAATGGTGAGTGTTACTTGTTTTAAAAAAACAATTTAAATTTAATTGCTTAATTAAATGTAAATATATTCTTGCCATTTATAATTAATACTCAGGTAATAAAATAATACCCAAATATTGACACACTTCCCCACCCATTGCCCCTATATCCCCTGCATCCCGTCCCTAATGGTGAGTGTTACCAAATAATGTTTTAAGTGTAATTGTTTAATGAAGTTTAAATATATTCTTGCCCTTAATAATTAATACTCCGATATTAAACTTAATACCTGGATATTAATACACTTCCCCACACATAGAACCTTTATCCCCTGCATACCTTCCCTAATGGAGTGTGTTACTTTTTTATAATAAAAATATTTAAGCTTCACTTCATTAATTCATTTAAATGAATTAGTACCATTATTAATTAATACACAGGTTATTATTACATGTGCTGTACGTCCAGCGAGACTTCGGCGATTTTAGTTGGCTCAGTAAAACGATTTACATGGATATTGCACCAACCACCATAATTTGCATTGGAGTCATGGAAGTTCCCCATTGACTATGAGGTCGGAGAGTATTAAATCTCGGTGTGCAATCATCAGATTAATCCCGATGGGTAACAAACTGGCTATTAAGGACACATTGTGGTATGGGTGAAGGACGCATTAATATCTCTTTTGTAAAGAACAAAGGAAATTATGAATTTGGGTAAGCATGCAGGAATGAGTGACATGCTTATTCAATAATGAAAGACTCTGGTCATACTTACGTTTGGAAGGACTTGAGGGCAGCCCAAACAGGGTGTGATTGAATTATGAGTGCTGATTCACCATCTGCATATTGTAAAATACCTGAATATTCTTTTGTATTGGATGCCTATTCAACGTTAAACTTATGGAATAAATGTATGCAACATGGCCGATATGAGAAATCATGATGGTGCAGGTCTCCTTTAGTTGCCCATGTAATCCCTTTAAATTGAAGTGCTGATTGTAAACCTTTATAAGTGATAGGCAAAAAAAGTCACATTTACCTGCACCAGTGTTGTGGAAGGCAGCACGCCGAAACGTGTACGCTCAAGTGCAAACAGAAAATTGATGAAATGAGAATTCTGTGACTGTGATATATAAACAATTACTTTAACAAACAACATTTCTTAATAAAACATGCATCTACTTACCAAAATGCCTGGTTTAGGCACGCGTGGTACAGGAAAATGCGCTGAAAATGCATGCATTGTTAAAATATGCATGGTTAAAACAGCGTGGTTCAGGTAATGCGTGGTTAAGACAGCGTGGTAAAGGCTGTTGCCTAACATTAATATGTAACAAACTAACATACTATCTGTCTTCAAAGATCCACCAATCAGATCATCAAATGCAATGACTCCCATGGCAAGCAGTTACATTCAGAACATACACTTGAATGATATAAGAAGATCCATCTAAGAGCCTTATTATGCATTTGGTGGTGTGGTAGCTGGCCTACCCTGTTCCCAAATCTGTGTAGGAACCACTTGCCAGATTAGGAATTTTCTCCTGGTCTGGAGGGTAGTTCTTTGTCGTTCCCAGGGTGGTGCCTATGCAAAGGCAGTACCTGTCTGGCATGGACAGCTGCGGTCCATGCCATGCAGGTACTGGTGTGCATCCACACAGGGGTGCACATGCTGTGCCCTCCTTTGTGCATCCACATGGTATGAGGCACTAGGGGGCCCTGTATGGCCCCCTTTGTTTCCTCTCTAACACTGTTTCCATGGTGGGCTCACTGCCATGAAAACCATGGTGGTGAGGAAATTCTCAATATTCTTGGTGGGACTGCCGTGTTCCATCCAAGCATGTTGCAGCCTCGGGACTGCTGCGCAACTGCCAGAGAACAGTGGTTTCCTGTCGGCTGCGATGGCTGCTGTAGTTCCAGGGCAGCCTGACAGCACTAGTCACAATAGGGCGGTCAGGAGACCGCCACCGTGAGTCTGGCAGTCCGTGGGCTGCCAGACTCATAATAAGGTCCTAAGCAATATCATGATCAATTGCCAGTTTGTTAATTCTTAACAAGGTTCCACACATAGCAATACAAGCTTGGTCACAAAACAGGGCTGTGCCATAATACAAACAGATGACTTTACTATCACAACATGAGCCATATGTGTCATACTTATAGTTAACTATATGATCTCCAATTTTGGAGAGGTCTACAATAGTGGGGTCAATAGTAGATGCAGTTTACATGTGCTTCATAAATACAATCATTGTGTATCCCTTATATCTCTTATCAAAAAATATTTAGAATAATAAATAATGTATCTTTTTGAATATCGGCTTCTGAATGATAAAGTCAAGCTACATAGGAGGCCCTAGGCATTTAGAAAACCATGCCAACTGCATAAATACATCTTGCTCAGATATTAGAGCTGGCAGACTAAGTAAACATTTTCCTTCATACCTTACGATCTAGAAAGTCAAAATCGATACCGGGGAAATACGCTGTCATATTCTGTCACAATAGATGAACCAAACACCAATCAAGGCACTATGACCTAACAGCACAACACTCTTAACACTCACTAAGAAATTGCACTTACCACCACCAAACTACCACCTTTTACCAATTTAATTTCTTGTTCATAGCATTAAATTGTGCCTATGTCTTCGCCACTGCTCTTTAAATCAAATATTAACTCCCATGCTGTGCATCCCCTGCAAAAGGACTGGTTGACCTACAGCAATGACAAAACACAGCACCACACCACCTCTATAATACAATATCACAACACTACAGTATCATAACACAAAGAAAGCAACTACACAACACCATTAACACAACATCCACAACAATGTAACCACAAAAACAGTTACAACACAATAGCCCTACACATAAAACTACAGACAGAACAGCCAAATGAGAACACAGCAAAAACAGCAAAAAAATTAAGCAAAATAAATAATACATCAAACAACATACATAAAAAATGGCACAACAGAAAACCGCAGGAAACCTTTGGCATGCATAAGGATGCATGCTGGTGTAATTCTCATTGCAATTACTAGTGGTGCCTCCATTGCCTCTCTCCCTCATATCTGCTTGAGCTCTGCTCTCTGTGTTTATATCCCACTTGTATTGTTTCCTCAGCCTGGATTTTGAATGAAACCCTTTCTTGAAAATATTCTGCCATAGGCTTTCTTAAGACAAGTAAGACTTGTTTATTGTAGGAAATCGTGTTACTGGTTGAGGGGTGGTGAAAACCCTACTCAAGCAACAATCACAATCTTTGTCAGGATGAACCACAAAAATCACTAATGTTATCAGTGCTTAACCCATCTAGTAGCTTGTCACAAAAGCAGTCAGGCTTAACTTAGAGGCAATGTGTAAAGTATTTTTGCAGCACATAAACAGTAATAAAGTGATAAAATAACAGAAGAAAAATCACAAACATGTTAATGAACTAAATGATACGAGAACGGCAAAAATCCAATCAGTAGAACTGAAGATATAAATTTTAAAGGTTTAAGTAAAAATTACCCCAAGAAGCAGAAAATGCTAACTGTGGGTAGCTGATGGGGCTGGACAGGGACAAGTCACAAGTTCTGGACGGCTGTGATCTAGCACAAATCAGGCACAGGACCAAGTTTGGCCCACTGAAAACTGTCCCTTATTTCCTTAGTACGAGGTCTGCACAGCGTAACTTTGCAAGGCTTCAAGCGTTGTATCCAATAAATCCATGAAGCAAGACTTTTCTTGGCTTTGCATCTCTCTGCATTAGTTCCGATGAAGCTCGAAGCTGTGCAGCAAGGATGTGAAGGGCTTTGCATCCCTTCATGCCAGATTTGATGGAACCTTCAGTTAAGCAAGGAGAAGTACTCTCTCATTCCAGGCAAGGGATCAGGCCCTGAGGAGGCGCCACTTGAGGATTGGAGACACACTACAGCAGAGGCCAGCAGGTTCAGGCAGGTCCAGCAGTTGCAGGTGCATGCAGGTCCAGTGAAGCATGTCAGGTAGGCAGTTGCAGGGAAGCATCTGGAGCGTGTTGTGTCCATGTAGCTCAGAATAGGATGTCAGTCAGCTGACCCTTGGAGTCAATCAGAGTAGTCTGGGATGTAGAGAGCAGGTAGAGTCTTTTTCTCATAGAGCAGGGCAGGTCTTAAGTATCAGGGTAGTTGTCTGGGGAATAAGGCAGGCATTAGGCAGCAGGACAGTCCTCCAGTAGCAGCACTGCATTTCTCTAAAGAACAAAGCAGGCATCAGGCAGCATGGTAGTCCGCTGGGGAACAAGGCAGACCTTTAGCCTCATGACAGTCCTCTGGAGAATAAGGCTGTTCTTCTTGTGTCATGTGCACAAGTCCAGGAGTGGATTGAAGATTGCTATGAGGGTCCAATATTTATACCTGGTGCCAGTGTTTGACGTTGTTGGACATCCTAGCTACTCCTATATCTGGTTTTAGAAAGTTCTTCCCTTCCCCTGCCAAGGCTCCATGTAATCTGGGGTGACACATTACTAGTGTCAGGTTCATTTGTGTGTATGCTGAAGGTAGCCCTATGAAATGTTAGTGGGGCAGAGAACAGCTCCACCCTACCCATCCTACCAAAATCTAATCCCCCTTTGTTTCCCTGTCTAGGAGGAATACACAAAAGCCAACTGCCAAGCCCTCCACAGTGATGTTAAACAGGAAACAGGCACACATTTCTTGACTAAAATTAGATGCTATATCTTCAGCCAGGTTAGAAATACTTTTGGGAAATGATTGATCCCTGGTAAAACAGACAGAAACTTCCAGTTGACATGATGAAATGCTTTCTCATCATCTAATCTTCTATTTTAGGGTTGAATACCCTCTGTGGTAGTATATTCTATGGATTCAAGCAAATAATGTATGTTCAGAAGTGTTGGGCCGTAATAAACCCACATTAACCATAGTAATATACAATTTGAAATTCAATTGGAGATAACTATTTATCTGAATACAACAAAGAGATTAGCCTATAGGAAACAACTGTCATACACTCCTTAAATTGCTGTACAAATATTGTGATCAGTGCAGGTTGCTTCTATTACATTTCTTTCACAATATGGTTCATATGTTCAACTGTTTTGGGCCCATTATCTTTTTAATGATATATAGAATCACAGAACAGCACTTTCCACACCTGGTAATGTTTGGTTCAATGTGTTTTTTGATCCCCTTTAGTTCTATTGCCTGAATAACCACCTCAATCTCTACCTTTGCCATCGAGATTATTTGTAAATATTTTCTATTTCCAGATAATGGAATTACATTTCCTTTTTGCTTACCTTCTGTTCTTTGATAAAGATTTTTATAAACCCGTAATAAATATACTGAACTACTTATTTCTGAGAATCTCGAATTGTTTTAATTTTTGTTGATTATTGCAAAAACGTACTTTGAGGGAAATGCTGCTGAAGATACTGTGACAGATGGTCCTTTCTCCATCCTTAACTAGCTTTTATAAATAGTTGCAAGCATTTTAATAGAGCCTAATTTATTTGGCGTTTGTATCCCTGTCACATTCTGCATAAATAAATCTGTATAAATTAGGGCACTTTCCACTAGGATACATTACTTTTCCTCCTTGGTTCCTAATTGCTTGTCTGTGGAGATGAAACTAAATCAAAGTGAAGCTAAAGTCAATCAAACCCAGTTCAATCGTTCTGGAAGCACTTTTGATTTCTGGCTACCACTTGTTTTGTCCTAGAAGGCCGTTTCCAAGCCATGCTTTTGGGGAAAATAGCAGGGGATATTACACTCCAGCATACTACTTTCTCACATCCAGACATCCCCTGTTCCAAGCACATGCTTCTCTTGTATCATAAAGATGCTGCAGTCGGATTTACCGCTAATCTCATCTTCTTATAAAGTGGCTGCAGATCTGCTATTTTTCTAATTAGACTGAGGGAATGAGTGATTTTCTAGGCTACCAGCTCATCTTAGATATTGTCTGTCATATATTCAGCTTGAAAAAGGACCTAAAGCAATAAAGAGTTGGAAGGTAGATAAATAACTGGCTCAAGCGCTACAACCTTACAGCCTGAAACATGGAAATGAAGGATAAATCTGAGTATTATTCAGGTAGGTTCTACACACTTCTCCAGCCTCCAAGGGGATGGTATAGAGGAATGTAAATTATTGACAAGAATCATAAAGAGACAAAAATGATCAATGGTATAATGACCCTTTTCAAATGGACACCTTTTGGAGCTGCAACACAGCACTATGGGCCTCATTATGAGTTTGGTGGTGCGGGAGCGGGACCGTCCAGCTCCCACACTGCCAAACCCAAGGTTGAACAGCCAACAGATTATGAGTTTTCTCCTGTCTGGCGGGTGGTTCTTTGGCATTCCCACAGCGGGCCTATGAAATAGGCACCGCAATGGGTACCTTGAAATCAATACTTGCATGACATGGACTGCTGCAGTCCATGCCGTGAAGGTACTGGGGTTGATGCACACAGGGGGGGCACAACATGTGCCCCCCTGCATGCACCTCACGGTCCCGAGGCAGCAGGGTGCCCTGTACAGCCCCCTTTGTTTCCTCTCCGCCATGGTTTTTATGTAGTCAAGACCGCCATGCCACCACCAGGGATCTCTGATCTCTGGCTGTTGCGGTAGTCCCAGGGCGCCCCACTCCGCCCTGGTCAATATAGGGTGATTGGTAGACCGCCACGACCCTGTGAGTCTGGCTGTCTGTGGACCTCCAGACTCGTAATGAGGCCCTAAGTATTTACTCCACGTAAAGATTTACACATAATCAACTGTAGATGGAATGTACATAAAGAGCAGAACTGTGTACGTTAATAAAAGGTGCTCTTCATCACTAGACAGGCTTCCACCCTCAAAGGTGCCTCAGATTTCTAATTGTCTGAGCTTGTTAATGATCACGTTTGTTGGGGCCTTGAGGGGAACATGAGAGGATTTGATGAGGCTCACAGTAGGTAGTTCATGACACAAATAGCTGAGTCAAGTTTGAATGATAAGAAGGGCTACAAATTGGTAGCAGCGTACACTACATGAGATGTTAAATAAAAGAATTCTTGAGGCCACTAAGAGAGAAACTAGATTTTGAGGTCTTTCAGAAATGATGGCCTTTTCTATGAGTTCCTCACTTGCTACATCGTTATGTTCAGTATAACAGTAATAGCCCAAGTGTTAACTAAGGCAATGTCGATATAAAGTATGTTTGACAAAGGGTGGGGAGGGATCAACGTAATTGAAAATATTGTAGACAAGGTCTGGCATTGGCATGTCTGGAATAGTCTTAAAATTAAATATCTTCTGACTGTGATGGGTAGCCATGTTCATTTAATTATTTACAATGACAGTGTCAGCTAGTGGCCACTCTCATGCTATGATTCGGTATTCGTTCATTCAGGGTCACGTAGTGAGGGTGTTTACCACTTTTGAAATACATAGGCATGTCTAGAGTCCTATTACATAGGTAATCAGAATCAGCCATTGCCTGTGGCCCATAGACATATGTTCTTCCCAGGCATCCCTAAGTCAATAAACATTTGAGTTTCCCAGGAGAGCTTCAAATTGCTGATAACAGATCTTCCATACCTGGCCACTCAACAATATGACAGTCACACACATTAGCTACCATGCATTTAGTTCTCATAATCCACAACCATGTTGCAGAAAGATTCCAATGTACCAGTTCAACCTGTGACTTACAAAAATGGGCTACACCTCTGTGCCAAATACTTCTCATTGGCCACTGTTTTTGAATGGAAGCTAAATCAAATCATATTAATCAACATTGAAGTTTAACGGTTCCTAAGTTCAGTCAATAATGATAGTTTTGTATTGGTTTCAAAAACCTTTATTCTCATAAAGGGATTAGTAAAATTATTTTTGTCTTTATTCAATTAATAAATCAGATAAATCAGTTTACCGAAATTTATCAAGGAAAAATTTTGTTTGAATGAATAATAATGCAAAATGACAAGGCTGTTCCGTGAAGGAATGAATCCCTATTCTAAATAAAGGTCCATAATCAAAAGTTAATAGAACCCATAAATAGTTTGAGAACATAGAGAGATCAAAGAAGCATGAAGTTCATGATCAAATTGAGTAGTCAATCTCTCATAAACAGCAGGTCATGAAACTCAGCTGAGTCTCAATATCCAAAGACCATCAGCATACAGTTGCAGTGGCAAGCTGTACAAATAAAGCCTCAGAGAAAATATGGGGCAGCAGTAGCTACAACTGTCAGGGACAAGAAGGGTTGTTGAAAGTCTAGGAGCATCTCCTCAGAAAGAAGCATGGCTGAAAAGCCCTAAACCTAGCTAGAAACACACACAGGACAAGAACACATGTATACAACATCGTTGCAGGTTAGATCACTTTGGGCCAGTGGAAGGACATCTTTTGATGGTTAGCAGGTTTCGTTCTTCTTTTACCTTGGAAAATACATGAAATCAACAATCTACTATCAAAAATGTAACAGACATTACAAAACATTTGTGTTTCTGGAAGCTGTAACCTTAGTTCCCAGGGAAGTTTAATGCAGAGTCTATTCTACCATGTAATCAGTGGTTCACTGTGTGATAATGAACTATACTAAAGACAGAAACATTTTGCTTGTAGAATTGTAGCTAGGTAATGCTTTTCGAATTATCAGTTATTGTTTGAATATGCAATTCTCTATTCAGTATTATGAACAGCTGACCTATATGAAGTTCAAGCTTGGTGCAGATGAGAACATGTAGCTTAAAGAAGATAATACATTTAATAAAACCGAAACATTTTGCAGTTATGATGAAAATTCTAAGCAAGTCACATTAAGGTCAAGCTATCAATACATTTGTGTATAGTTCAGCAATTACTACAGCTTCCATTAGTTAAAGAGAACTATAAATGCAGCCTACCAGCGAATATAGCTGCCTAATGCGTTCTGCAAATTTTGACTACGTGCCATTTTACAGTGTGCTTTCATGGCGATTTATCAGCTTCGAAAATTCCTTTTGATTTAAATTTCCATCTTTCTCATTGGTGTTCTGTGTAATAAGGATAGGGGTACGGTGAGACTTAAAGGTTGATTGCATTGTCATGTCAATTTCAATGAACAGTTCGAAATTCAGTACTTCTGATCCTGCTATGTTCCAGCATCTTGTGCGCATTATGAAGGGCAAGTTACTCTGGGGCATATTATCAAGCACTGTGTTAAAATTATCGCTGCTTTAGCGGCAGAAAACTGGAGCTAAAGCAGCGATAATGGGCTTGGTAATATGCCACAGAGAATTCCCATAGAAGCCCATGTTGACACCAGAACATGGACTTCTATGGGAATTCTCAAGGGCATATTATCAACCCATTATCGCCGCTTTAGCAGCAGTTTTCTGCCGCTAAAGCGGCGATAATTTTAACTCTGTTTCTTGATAGTATGCCCCTCTTTTCTTTATGGCCCAAAAGAGAGAGTGGCAAAGGCATTCTCTAGCATCAGATCTGTTTTTTGTTGTATATTAGTAAATTTGACCATCATGGTGCAAGTGATCGCAAAGATACCTTGAAGTGGGGCAATAGTCTATGTTTTTTTTTTTTTTAAACAAACTTTATTAGGTCACAGAACAAAAATGCAGTCAATCCCCGTCCCCCATAGTCCTCCCCCCAGCCAAATCAGGACAGCTTGCAATAAGCACCCCAGCACATAAGCTACATCTGTACAGCATTCACCCCAATATTGTCCGTGCTACTAGGTAGTGCATCCACAGGAGTAATCCACCATGAGTGTGCGAGACAGCCAAAATACCCCCCACCCCATCTCCCAACATCCCCCCCAACGAGCCCCTCCTCCCTACCCACCCACCCAAGCATGTCGCCCGTACCTATCAGAAGTACATGTACATCAAAACCTTAGTCACCACCCGTCGAGTCCGCCTCCCGGCAATCCCAACAGACAGTACCGCAAGAGCAGAGGGGGGAAGCCCTGTATAGTGCACTCAAGGAACCGGGGTCCCGTCATCCCCCACCGGATGACCCCCATCCCCCATAACCGAACATTTGAACAAGTCCAGGAGAGCCATCCATGCCCGGGCCCATTCGTGCGATCTTTCATTGTCGTGGGGCAATAGTCTATGTTAACCACGATTATACACTGAAGGTATGACTTTGATGTCATTGACTTTGGAAGATCTCCAGATGGCCGCCGAGTAGGTGCTCCTCTTGGGAGCTCCGGGGTCAGGGACTACCAAATTGGTAAAAATCCATTTGTTTACCTGTCCATCCACCGCCAATCTACTTACTTCTAACTCCCTTTTGCATCGAACTTGGTATAACAACGTGGCTTACCTTCAGGGTTGAACACCAGGGACTCGACGTTCCTCTTCATCCTGCCTGCCTCGCTGGTCTTCCCCAGGATCAAGCCCTCCGAGCCGGTGTCGCATTAAATCTGGGCTGTTCTACCGTCGGACAAGTCGCTCAATTGCTGGATGAGTTTTCCTCTGGATTAGGTGTGTTCCTGCTTCGTCGCCTTCTCCTCATTGACGCTGATGCCCAAAGTTTTGTTTTCGCCCTGGCCCCCCACCACTGGGACTGCTTGCTGGCTCGCCGTGTGGGAAACATTTTGGCTCGAGCCGTCACCGGAGCTCGGGGGCCGGACCCCTCTGTTGATCGATCGATGAGCCTCCTGAAATCTGCTTTATTTACCACCGGAGCACCTGGACCAGATTTGCGGGCCGCCCCCGGCCTCGCTGGCTTGCTGGCTGCCTATTCTGCTCGTTCGGCGAGTCCTCCGGAGGTTTTTTGCTCCACAAGATGGCGATGACCCAGCTTCCTGGTGAGGCCACAGCGCTGTTTTTGGTCATGTCTGAGGCCATCCTTGTTTTTTATCAGAGCGGTCTCTCGTGATCTAGGGCCGGTGCCAGCCCTCATCCTCGATTGCCATGGTGAGTGGGTTCTTTAACACCGCTCCAGATTCCCCAGTGAGGCTGTAGTCGAACAATGTTTAGGCCGTTTTTGTGGCCCTTTCATTGTTTTCCACCCAGCTTCCTGGGATCATGGGTCTGCACCCTGCTCCGCCATCGAATCTCTTGATGAGTGCGCCTCTCAATGGCACTACCCAGAGGATGAGTTGCTGTCTCCCGCCGGTCTGGCTGAGTTGGGCCCTCTGTTTGATCTTCTTGTTTGCCTGACTCGGCCGATGCTGAGACATGGACGGTGGACCGTCCTGGAGACCTGCCATGACAGGAAGACTCACTGGCAAATATTGACTACCTCGAGGCGCCCTGCTTTGGCAGCCAGAAGCACACAGGGAAATCCCAAAGCAATAATCCCAAGTAATATTGTTGTGCCCATAGGGTTTGCTAATTTTACATGAATCTCCTCAGCGCAAAGTGAGTTGCAAAACCACAGACAAAAAGACAGCCTACAATATCAACACTTACTCATGTATGTATGAGACCGAGCAACATGGCCTTGATCTGTCTGGTGCTTTGCTGACTTTGTGACTTTATGAAGTTTAGTCGTTTTTGTTCATGTGTTTCTTTTTTTTTTTTTTTTCCCTAGTAGTGTATACAAAGCTGTTTTTTTTGTATTCCGGTAACTGATGCAGTTCTGTACTACTGCTTGATTACTGTGACGTTGCGATGTTCCCCTGATGTTCTTTCCCCCTGGCCAGTCTGCGTGACCCGATCAGCATGCTAACCCCTTTTATTCCCCACTTCCCTCTATGATCCATAGGATTGTTGCTATGTTTAGCTTCACCTTTGCCTTCTCCACATTCAGTATACGCTCTCTTCACCCTTTAACTCGCTTTTTACTGCTAGCCCTCCCTTTTTAGACCACGAAGGTATCTGATTTCTATTAAGTTACGTTCATTTTGGCAGACTTTTCACATTATTTTTTTGGCTTTTTCCTACTACCCCCAACATTAGCTGCTCTAGGGCAGTAGGCGTCTGTACCAGCATACCTACTCTCTTTTCCCCCATTCTACTGTTTAGGTCCTCCCCTACTGCTCAACTGTCCCTAATACGGCCTCCATGAATGTGCCCCTTGCCAAAGCACTCCCTCTCCCCTTGTTGGAGAGGGATCTAGCATTTTTTCCCCGGAGTCTCAGATTCCCCTCTGAGAGAGTCCATAGTGTTAAGGGAGTCAGACGTAGCGGAAAATGGCCTTTATTGGCCTCCTCTTAGGTGCCCCTTGCCGAAGCACTCCTTCTCCGCTTGTTGGGGAGGGATCCTGCATTTATGCCCTTGAGTCTTAGATACCCCTCTGAGAGAGTCCACAGTGTTAAGGGATTCACACTTAGTGGAGGTTTGGGATTGTTCCCATTATCACTGGTAACTCAGCACCGCACACCGTGATAGGCACTCTCTTTGAAACCTTTTTGATGACCTCCTCGAGGCTGATACTTTAACCCTCTGATGTACCTCGGCGACTGAGCAACCTTTGGCCGATGACCAGTGGAGTTGCCCTACGCTACTATTGAGGAGTTTGGCTCTGGTTTCCCCCCTTGGCCAGCACCTACCCTCCTGATCGTCAGTTTCTTTTCTCGTCACACTGTTATGTTCCCTTCTCCCTCCCGCACTCTTTATTCTTCCTCTTCTATTCCTTCCCTCCCTCCCCCAAATCATTCTCCCCCTGCCTGCTTTTTCTTCCCCACACCTGATCCATACCTTTGTTACTCATGTTTCCCCAGTTACTACATACCTGATACTGTTGTTATTATGTTACTATGTTTCGAAGCAATTCTACCTACTCATGTAAAGCGCTGTGATACCTTTCGGTTTAGCCAGCGCTATATAAAACTTTTCAACTAAATAAATAAATAAAATAAATAAACAGCTAGCTGATTGGAATGCCTATTTTATTAATCTCAAATTGGGTTATTAATTTGTCAAAACTTGCAGGTGTCTTTGGCAGCAAAAAGACTAGAAAACAGCCAGGAATGCAAACTTTGTAAAAACAGACATGTTATGAAAAAAGGCACATCTGTGTTAAAATCTTGTATATATTTAAACGTGGAACTCTGTTAAAAAGATCCCAGCTTCATGAAACTAATGAGGTTGCTGTGCCCTTACATGGCAGCTTCACTTGGGATCTACTTATGCACTGGTAATGGAGCATCTTCTAATACATTTATGAGATTAGAGTAGCAACGCCAACATACACTGCAGGTGTGGCCCTAAGAGTGGAGCATACACATGTTGATTCACAGGTTAAAGCTCCTTCAGTTCTAAGGTTGTATGCCATAGGAAAAAGATTCAATAAAAAAACAGCAATGTGTCAAATAGACAGAGGCAGGTAAAGTACTTCTGCCTTGGCCAATCTACTTGAGTATGACAAATTAGAGACTGTGATTTCCCAATTGTGCTTGTTCATTTTTTTAAATTAGGCAGTGGTCCAAAGGACCACTGCCTGCTCTTAATTTTTCTTTTGACATTCTCCTTTGGGGACCCTATCCCATTTGCAAATGGGTTACCACCTCCTTCGAGGTGTCTGTAAAATATTATTGTATTGCGACCAGAATGTGTTACCTAATAGCAATTTGTATTTTTGTATATTTAAAAAGCATTTTTGTGGATGCAAAAGGCCAGTTTCCGCAAACCGGGTTGTTTCTGACCGCAAAAATGCTTTGTACATATGGTCCTGGGTGCTAATGTCAACTACTTAATGTGTGTCCCTTAGAAGATCTGGGCTTGTTTTTGTATTCAGAATATACTGCCTACATGTAGCCTCTGAGGATTGACTGCTGTGCTCATCAGAAGTAAAATCCTACTACAGGTTACCTGTTGACCCTTTCTTGAAGTCAGGCTATCCTTCTGGGTATGTTGTGGTTTAAAACAGATACTTTCATGCTTAAGCAAAAGGTTCCTTCAATTATATTTTTCATTCAAATAAAAAATCTTGATAATTATTATTCATGAGCCTGTGTTCTCTTTGTCCAACAAATTATGTGTGACATATGTTAAACTGTTTTGCAGAGTTTGCGTGCAGTGCTTGTTATTTTACATTGCCCTCTCAATACATGTGCCAGATATGTTTACCGTAGCCAATTAATGGCATTGTCAGGAGATCAGGATTCTAGCCAAAGTTCGGGAAATCATTTTGTAAAGCTGAAGATGAGGATTAATCTGTGACTCATGTCTGCAGAGCATCTTCTGCTCATATATCAGTCAACCTATAGCAACTCTTCTTATGTCTTGCAGGTGGGCTGTAAAGTGCTACAGGCATTTCACCAATACATGCTGGGCTGCAACTACTTCTGGATGCTTTGTGAAGGAATTTATCTCCATACCTTAATTGTGGTGGCGGTGTTCGCAGAGGAGCAGCATCTGCATTGGTATTATCTCTTGGGATGGGGTATGTATTTTATAGTTATATATTAATCTAACCTTATAAATTGGGGCTGCCTTTCATTCTACATATTGTACACTAGGTAGGCATGTAACCCTGCCAATCCCTTTTCATGTCCATATGCAACTGTCTTCTTGTCACCACTTGAGCCTAGACATTATATTCATTCAATCAATCTCATTATTTGTAAAGCGCACTACATACCCGGTAGTGTTTCAAGGCACTGGGGGGGGTCTGGGTGGGGGGTGGGTGGTGGTGCTGTTACTGGTCGAAGAGCCTCGTCTTGAGTTGTCTCCTGAAAGTCAGCATGTCTCCGGTTTGTCGCAGGTCGAGGGGGAGGGTGTTCCAGGTCTTGGTGGCGCGATGGGAGAAGGACCTGCCTCCGGAAGTGGTTCTCCGGATGCGTGGGACCGTGGCCAGGGCATGGTCAGTGGAGTGGAGATTCCTGTTGGGTATGTAGAAGGAGAGTCGACTGTTGAGATAGGCTGGGCCGGTTTTGTGGAGTGCCTTGTGTGCGTGGATCAGGAGCTTGAAGTTGAAGGAGATTCTTTTGTCAACTGAGAGCCAGTGCAGGTTCCTCAGGTGGGGGGTGATGTGGTCATGGCGCGGACGCCGAGGATCAGGCATGCGGAGACATTCTGGACTCTCTGTAGCTTGCTGATGAGCTTGGACGGGGCTCCGGCGTAGAGGGCATTTCCGTAGTCGAGTCTGCTGCTGACTAGGGCCTGGGTGACTGTTTTTCTCGTGTTAGTCGGAATCCATCTGTAGATCTTGCGGAGCATGCGGAGGGTGTTGAAACAGGTGGAGGAGACTGCGTTGACTTGTTTGGTCATGGAGAGTTTTGATTCGTGGATGACACCCAGGTTGCGTGCGTGGTCGGTGGGGGCCGGGGGGGACCCCAGTGATGTGGGCCACCAGGAGTCGTCCCATGCGGAGGGGTTGGATCTGAGGATGAGGATTTCAGTCTTGTCTGTGTTCAGTTTGAGGTGGCTGTCCTCCATCCAGTCGGCGACGGCCTTCATTCCCTGCTGGAGGTTGGATTTGGCAGTGAGGGCGTCCTTTGTGAGGGAGAGGATCAGCTGAGTGTCGTCGGCGTAGGAGATTATGTTGAGGTCGTGCTGTCAGGCGATGCGTGCTAGAGGTGCCATGTAGACGTTGAACAGTGTGGGGCTGAGGGAGGATCCTTGAGGGACGCCACAGATGATCTTGGAGGCCTCGGATCGGAACGGGGGAGGCGGACTCTCTGAGTTCTGCTGGAGAGGAAGGCGGTGGTCCAGTCCAGGGCTTTATTACGGATCCCAGCATCGTGGAGGCGTGTGCGTAGTGTGTGGTGGCAGACGGTGTTGAAGGCGGCGGAGAAGTCCAGGAGGATAAGGGCCACCGTATCACCGTTGTCCAGCAGGATCCTGATGTCGTCTGTGGCGGCGATGAGGGCGGTCTCGGTGCTGTGGTTGCTGCGGAATCCTGATTGTGACGGGTCTAGGATGTTGTTGTCTTCGAGGTGCCGGGTGAGCTGGGTGTTTACTATCTTCTCGATGACCTTTGCTGGGAACGGAAGCAAGGAGATGGGCCGGAAGTTCTTGAGGTCGCTCGGGTCCGCCTTGGGTTTCTTCAGTAGGGCGTTGATCTCTGCGTGCTTCCAACTCTCAGGGAAGGTGGTGGTCTCGAAGGAGAGGTTTTTGATTTTGTGCAGGTGGGGAGCGATGGACTTGCTGGCTTTGTTGAAGATGTGGTGCGGGAGAGGGTCGGATTGAGATCCGAAGTGGATTGTTCCCATGGTCTTGATTGTGTCCTCGATGCTCACGTTGCCCCAGGTTGTCAGGGTGTTGTGGGCAGTGGGTTCGGTGCGGTGTGGTCGGCAGGGGTCGTCCGAGGTCTGAAGCTGTCGTGGATGTCGGTGATTTTCCGGTGAAAGAAGGTGGTGAGGGAGTCGCACAGGGCTTGCGATGGTGGGATGTCGTTGGTGTTGGAGTTGGGGTTGGAGAGTTCCTTCACGATGGTGAAGAGCTCCTTGCTGTTGTGTGCGTTGTTGTCAAGGCGGTCTGTGAAGGAGGTTCTTTTGGCAGTCCTGATGAGGTGGTGGTGGTTGCGGATGGCGTCTTTGTGGGCAGTGCGGCTGTCTGACGTCTGGTCATTGTGCCATATGTTTTCCAGTTTCCGGCACGTGCGTTTGGAGTTGAGGAGTTCCGGGGTGAACCAGCTGACTCTTCTGCTGGTGTCTGTGTTGGTGGGGTTTTTCAGTGGAGATACGGTGTTAGCGCAGTCGTTCATCCAGCGTTCGAGGGCGAGTGCACCTTCATCCGGGTTGGTTTGGGTCGTCGGGGGGGTTGAGTGCGAGGTTTGTCTGTAGTTGTTCTTCAGTGATTTTGCCCCAGCGGCGGCGGGGGGTCTGTAGGGTGCGGTGGTGTGTGGGTGGTTTTTGGAAGGAGAAGTGGATGCAGCGGTGGTCTGTCCAGGTGAGTTCGGAGGCGTGGCTAAAGGCGACATGGGGGCTTGAGGAGAAGATGACATCTAGCGTGTGGCCGGTGCTGTGGGTTGGTGTCGTAACGAGCTGTTTAAGTCCGAGGTTGGCGAGGTTGTCGACCAGTGTGAAGGAGTTGCTGTCGTTGTTGTTCTCCAGGTGAAAGATCAGGTCTCCAAGGAGGATGTGGTCGGTGGAGGTCAGCGCATGTGTGCTGATGAGGTCGGCGATGGAGTCACAGAATTGAGGCCGGGGTCCTGGAGGTCTGTAGATGAGGGTGCCTCTTAGGGTGGTCTTTGGGTTCGTGTGGATCTGGAAGTGCATGTGTTCGGCAGTGCTGAGGGTGTCGTTGCTGTTTGTTGAGATCTTGATGGTGTTTTTGTGTACGATGGCGATTCCTCCTCCGGCCCTGTTGGTGCGGTCTACTGCGGGTGATCTTGTACCCATCTGGGATGGCTATGGCGATGTCTGGCGAGGAGGCTTCGTTCATCCAGGTCTCTGTCAGGAAGGCGACGTCCGGTGATGTGGTGTCGAGGAGGTCCCAGAGTTCGATGGCGTGTTTGTGTGCGGAGCGGGTGTTGATCAGGATGCATTTAAGCTGGTTGGCTTCCGTTGTGGTGAGTGTCTTGGCACTGAGGAGCTGGGAGCGGAGCGGGGTGACCGCGGGGTGTTGAAAGGCAGGGGTCGAGAGGGCACGGAAGGCAGCACGAGAGACACAGAATCAAAGGAGCAGCAGTGAACGAAACAGACACAGGCACAGAATCAAGCAGCACAAGGAAGCGGGCACAGAATCAGGGCACAAAGTAAAAGGGGGCAGCAGTAGATGAAACAGAGGCACAGAATCAAGCAGTATAAGGAAGCGGGACACAGAATTGGGGCACAAAGTAAAAGGGGGCACCAGTAGATGAAACAGAGGCACAGAATCAAGCAGTACAAGGAAACGGGGCACAGAATCGGGGCACAGAATGAAAAGGGGCAGCAGTGAACAAGACTGAGGAGAAGGGAAACGGGGCACAGAATCAAAACGGGGCACAGAACAGAACGGCGAGCGGAGGGAGGGGAGGCACAGAAGAGGAGCGAACAGGCAGAGAAGGCACAGAAGCGGTTACAAACCAAGGCCACCACTGGCCACCAGAGATGATGCGCAGGTGGAAGCCTGCGGGTGGTGGAGGGCCTCGACTTTGGCGCAGAACGGACACTTCAGCGGGGGTGCAGGTGGAGCTGCCTACCAGGAAGGTCAAGGGTCAGCTCTATAAATTTGTGAAATCCAACCACCCCCTCCAAAATCACCACAACTCAGATAGATATTAAAATGATACATATCAGTGCCATTTTTGAGTGGGTCATACAGCGAATGTCATGGTACATTATTTGTTGCAGAATTGTCTTTCAGTAGCGTATTATAGAATATGTGGTATCTAAAGTATGCATTCAAATTGACACTTTTTAAAACGTAACCTTAATTTGTGCATTATGTACATATTCCATGTAAATATGTATGCAAATTCGCAAACCGAAATTATATGAATCTTGAAATTATTTACTAAAAATAAAGCGCTCCTATGTTTTAAAAATTGTTTGAAAAACATTCTAAAGCCATTGGTTGGTGCCAACATAAATAAAGACAATACGGCATAAGTAGACAAGCGTGAAGAGTGCAATTAAAAAAATAAAACTCATCTTCAGTATCCTGTGCAGGTAGTGGACAATGCCCCCTGCTGTTGTGAGGGTGAACAGATGATGTCATCTGTAAAAGACCCCAGCCTAAGCATATCCCTTTGATCAGGGCCTAAACCCCACTGTCCAGATCATCCCCTACACTGTAACTCCTTCCTTTTCAGTGAAGCTCTTTTATTCCAGTTCTTCTTCTTTGCATTATCCACAGTGCTCAAGCACTCCAAGCACCGAGCCCTTTGCATTGTCCCATCCCATACCTTACATCCTACACTGGAAATCTGCATGGTGTGTGGGCCACTTGTGTGTAGAACAATATCAATATGGCAGGCACATGAATCAGTCAGTCAGCCAAGGTACTGGACAAATTAAACAGTCAGACCCGGGGTGTCCTGGCTCATCAGCTCAGTGACTAGCACCACTTGACAGGGTTGGGGAATTCTATACTCCTATTGTTAGACCTGCTTTTTCAGCAGGATTGTCCCCAGACTTTTTTGTTTTTGGGCTCCTGATTCTGACCTGTTTTGTTGGTTTTATGACTCTGCACTTTACCACTGCTGATCAGTGCTAAAGTGCATATGCTCTCAATGTAAATTGTGTTTGTGGATTGACTTATTTGATTTACTGCTATAACCCTAGTACAGTGCACTGTGTGTGCCAAGGGCCTGTGAATCAAATGCTGCCAGTGGGCCTGCAGCACTGATTGTGCCACCCACACAAGCAGCCTTTCAAAGGTGTCTCAGACCTGCCACTAAAGTGTCTGCGCACAGTTTTTAACTGCCATGTCGACCTGGCAAGTACACCCATTTGCCAGGCCCTAACCTTTCTGTTTATTACATGTGAGATTCCCCTAAAGTAGGCCCAAAGTACCCCTGTGGGCAGTGTGCAGTGTATGTAAAAGGTAGGACAAGTACTGGTGTGTGGGACAAGTCCTGATAGTAAAATACAGTGTATTATGTTTTTAGGTCGAGCCTAAGAGCGTGCATGCGCTGCTCTGCGAGGCTTCCTGTGGCTTCTCCGGCTTCTCCGTGTGGGTCTGACTCCTCCCACACATTAGATTGGCTTTTGCGTGTGTCTTTCAATAATTAAAGCACACAAATGGCTAAAGGCGGGTGCATGTCCCACCTCTTTTCTAATGATCACTCCCACAATGTTTTGCTCTCGGGAGCGAGCAGCAGCGCGCAGGGTGGCAGCTGCATTCTTGTGGGTCAGGTTACTATTTCCACACAACGCACCGTGCTTTCGCTTTCACTTTCGCTTGTTTTGTATTTTGACTGGTTGTTTTACTCCTTGGTGGGAGTTTCTTCTTCTGGGGTTTAATATGTCCATCTGGATTACCATACCTTTCATCTCGTTCACCACACATTGTGTTTCGATTAATGCTCATTATATTGTACCTGAATTTTTTTTAAGCCACTGCACATTTAACATCTTATATCACACAGTTTATTTTGCCCCATTCTTTTTAGCTAAATGTTTGCTTGTTTAAGTTGCTGGCCATGGTGAGGAGGGGGCAGCAACTGCAATCCCCAGCATTCCCCCAATCATGTGATCCCTCACGGTCCCGGTATTAGCTCTTCTGCTAAAGGAATCATTTTCCAGGACTAGTTTGGATATTCCAATGCCTCCTGTCTTGACTTTAAACGATATGCTTCACCCCCCTTTTGTGATCCCCATGATTAGAGCCGCTCGTTCAATCCTGTGCGTTACCACTCTAAACCTCAGCCCGGTATGCAAGGGCCGCAACTACATTTCCCAGCACCACCATGTACACATGTGATTTGTTGCAGTTCTGGCTCCAGCCGCACTGCATTAAGCAGAAATGTTCCCCTATTTGATGAGCACGTATGGTCCTGCAACCTGTTCCCTCTCCTTCGGCATGGGGAATGGCTGTTCTCATCAGGATCTCCTGGTAATGTCACCAAAGACACGTGTTCTCTTATTTCAGGGGGCTGCAGTTTGTTTTGCTATACACATTTTGATTTTTGCTCATTGTTGCATCATTATGCACCGCAGCTTTCAGTTTGGGTTGTACGATTTTGTACCTAATCCCCCCTTTAAATGATTTCATTCTTCTTTTGACCAGTGTAGGAATGTGCTATGTGCATAGTTCTTTCAAGTTACCCCTTGCAAAATCTACAGTCAGTATGTGGAACTTTAAATTGGCTGAAGATTCTAAACATGATATAAAGTAAAGTGACGATGCAGGTTGACTCACTGAGGCCAGAAGATCTGGCTCGCTTATATTCTTGCATTTTCGGTCAAAGCATACATATTTCCTTATGTTTACACTGCTGTTGACAGTCCCACTTCCTTACACGTCAAGTGGGCTTGTTCAGGGAGTATGGCTTATGACTTGTTATACTATGTCTTTACTTCCTGAGCATCCCTTACTGCACACGACCCCGCGTCAGTGCCCTGCACAGGTACCTAAGTGCAGCCTAAGCAAGATGTGCACCGTACAACCCCATCCAAAAAGAGTTCCCTTTTACTCCTTACATGTAGTTATGGTTTCAGTACCATCCAGTCAAAAGGTGAAGTGTATTAAACAATTTAAGAACAGTACATTTTATTGCACCCAGGATAATGTGCTGCATGACTAAATACTTATCAGGTCCCAAAGGCAAGACCTATTTGCTATGCCAATGCTTGTTCATTATGGAAAGGCTATCAGTCCCACAGGATAGAATGGGAGTATATTTATACCATCATAAAAGTATAACTTTCCATTGGGACAAGATAGAAAGATGGAGTTTAATATGCCTGAACTAAGTTTCATATTGTGTGTTTGAAAATACCACATTTAGAAAGTGGGTATTTTCTTGCTTATCCATCCTGTGTGCCTGGGGATGTACATTCTCTCAGACAGCCAGTGGGGGGTTGAGGTGTGTCCTGTCTTTCCTTGATGAGTCAGTCCTGGGCTGAGTAGACCTGGGCTGCATTTAGAGTAGAGGGTGGATATTTTCTTGCACCTGAATAGGCCCGGTCTGCCTTACACAATGATGTCTCCACCTTCTGCTGGGAAGCTGAACCAGGGTGGACAGAACTGGATTTGAATGAGCACAGAGCCTCTCTGTCAAAAGAGAACAAAGAGAAATTGAGTATAAATATTGGGGCCCAGATTCCAGAACTTTAGAATACTTCTGGACTCAAGAGGAACCTATGCCAAGGAGAGGAGCTGGGAAAGCTGAAGGAGAAGTACTGCCCCTTTGCTGTCTGGGGTTGTCCTGCAGTGGCTGTTTCTACCAAGAAGAGGATAAAGACGTTACTGTGAGCTGTGTATCCTGCTTGAAGAAGATCTCCAAGGGCTTGAAGTTGAGCTTGCTTCCTCTTCTGAATTCTCAGGGACCCAGAGACTTCCCCACCAGCTCCCCTGATCTCCCCTGCTGGGAGTTCTTACCTGCCAAGAGGTGCCTGCTCCTGTGTTGGGCCTCTGAAGGTTGCTCCTGCTGCTGGGAGCTGAGAAGCATGATGCATCCGCACCTGTTTCCGACTCAACAACGCCGTGTGGGAAGAATTTCAATGCATCGCTGCCGTCCCACTGAATGAACCAACGCAGCGCCTGCCTGCGGCTGAAGAAATCATCTCACGCTGAGGCTCGTGCACCGATCTCCAAAGTCTGAGATCACCGCACTGACTCCGACACCAGCCCTGCTGCGTGGCTGCAAGAATTGATGCATCAGGGGACTGCGGCTGGAGAGATTGATGCAACACTGTTGCCGCATCGATAGCCGATGCCTCCCAAATCCCCACGCATCACACCGGGGCGCCAAGTCCACAGCAACGCTGAGGCCGCAGTAGGAAAGCGACGCATCACCTCCCCGCACAGTAAGAAACTGACACATCACCATCCTCTTCAGTAAGGAACTAATGCATCATCTCCGCTGTGTGGCAGTAAGGAACCAAAGCCTCAGGGGCCAATCTTGCTAAGGTCCCGAGGTATAAATACAAAACTAGGGGCGGAAAAACGTTCACAGTCCTAGCAGCAAGAGCTTGGAATAATTTACCTGTAAATCTTAGACTGATTGAGTCCGAATGTCTCTTTAGGAAACAACTGAAGACCTGGGTCTATCAGCAATCAGATACCTATGTGCTAGCAGCCATCTAGATCTTTTCACCGCTTATCCCCTATACGCATGCTCAGCGCCAAGATGCTCCTTCCGGAGCGAATGTTGCGCTTTATAAATACCCAAATAACAATAACAATAACAATCACCTCCCCTGGAGCAAGGAACCGATGCATCACCTTCCCTGTGTGTAAGGAATCGACGCTTCACCTTCCCTGCTGCTATCTTTGCTTATGATTTTGATGCATCCAAATGATTTTGATGCATCCAAGGTACTTTGTGTTGAAAGTGTCACATCTATAGCTTGCTATGGAAAGAACTGTTTTTACCTTTTAAAAGTCATATCTTGATAACTGTATGTGGGTTAATTGTGATTTTGGTCTTCTTTGGTTTAGATAAAGATTACTTATTTTTCTAAACTGGTGTGGTGTTGATGTGTAGTGTTTTCACTGTATTACTGTATGTGTGCTTTACACACTGCCTCTGAGATAAGCCTGTTTGCTCGAGCCAAGCTACCAAGGGGGTGAGGAGGGGGTGTCCAAGTGCTTAACTCCCTTATCCTGACTAGAAGCAAGGGTCCCCACTTGGACATAGGTGCAAACCATTGCCAACGAGAGACCCCCATTTCTAACACCTACCCAATAGGTAACATTGTTTTACCTTTGGAAGGTGAATGTTTCAGGCGGTCCATGCCAAAATACTAAGCAATTATCAGCTTTTTCTTGTACATCAGATCTGTGTTAAATGATATGGAGATGTCCTTCAATCAAGGTACTCTGAGTTTCCTGTCAGATGAACACAGTGCTTAACAAAACCACAAAATAAAATAGTATATCAACTCATTTCACATCAGCTGGTATATTAAAAAATGAGCTACCACTTGCAGAATACAATGGGACAATGAATTGTGCCTCTTGCAACTTTAGCCTAAACGTACATTAGATTAAGTTCTTGGTCTACTTCAATGAAGGTCACAGAAATAGTCCTGTCTTAATAGTCTCAGTATCTTGCCCAACAAGTGCTTGGTATGGTTACTCACCAAGCAGTTCTGTTCGGCCGTGCCTCTTGTCTGTTCCCAAAACCAGAACTTAATCGCTGAATGAGTTATCTCTTCGTCCAAAGAATGAATTTTGCTCTCTACACTTGGGTGTAGAGCAATATCTGCTACAGAGTAGGAAAATGTTAAACACCTCTTTAAATCAGTAACCATCCTTGTTTTGACATTGCTTTAGTTTATATCTATGGTCAGATTGAAGATGCGCTCAGTTATGTGTTTATCTACAGCATTATGAAGCTTTGCTGATGCTGGTATAACATAACATGACATGACATAATATATAACATAACATTATATGCCAAAAAGGTGATGTAATGTAAACAAGCATTACAGACCCTATAGATAAAACACCAGTAAGTACCCTTTGCCCTAAAGCGGCTTGCATAATTGATAATAACTTTTTTAGTTATTATTCACATTTTAGAACTGCACATAGGATTAATTGCATACCTCCAAATGCAAAACTTCAAGTAGAGTCTAATCATTCAAATTAATAAACTCTTAGTGCCATATTGCCTAACATGTGTGAGTCTACACAAAACTGCAAGTTTCATTTGCAATGTGCTCAATAGTCTGTTGTGTTAAACAAGAGAAGTGTCTTATCAACCAGGGGCCTGTTCTTTGCACATGCAAATACCGACTGTGCACTGGTTATGCTTTCATCATTCAGAGATCACACTTTGTATACCACTCATTCCCTGTTGTACAAAGAACTCTGGGCTACGATTGTGTGAATTCCAACATTATCCTGGGAATTCGGGCAAAATCAGGAAGCCTTGCCTTTTGAGAAGGCGGGCGAAGCTTCCTGATTTTCTTGCTGGTGTAGCTCCTCCTCATTGAGGACTGGAGTTCTAGCTGTTAGGAATTGGCTGCACACCAGGGAACATTTACCCCAGCTCGTAATCAGGATGCTTGACACCTACATATGAAGCACTGCGCCATGAAGTATCAGTGGCCCCACATCTCCCCTGCGCATGCCCAACTGTATTTTGAGTAATCCGTGCCTATGCATGCCTCTGAACACTCAGAATGCGTTTTGGAGAAAAAAGGTGCACCATTGTAGCCTGTGCACATTGAGAACATTGTCCCGCTATTCATGATACCCACTGCGCGTGCACACACACACACACACATTCCAGCCATGAATATTCCACTATCCTCTTCCACCTATGCTTGGGCCTCTCAAAGCTCAACAACCTCCTTGCCCACACACCGCACCATACCACTCTACAAATACACTTTATATACCCCCCATAATCCACCCTAATGCCTGAACCGTTCCTGCACCTTAACTCACATCCCAGCCACATCACTTCAAATCGATTAGAGATTGGAGAAGTGTGGCTCAATGGTTAGAGTAAACAGGTAGAAAGGTGCCTTCAAGGGATTTGTTTGGTAAATAATTTGTATAATTTCGATTCTTAATTAAAGATAGGGCAGTTATATACCTACAAATTTATTAATTATCACTTTTTCAATACTTAAATCAGCTTAGTTTGTCAGAATCAGGATTGAATAAGGTGTGAGTGAATCATCACATATTAACCTGAATACAATAAATTCAATAAACCAAAAGGAGGAGAAACAAGCGGGTGTATATATAAAAATTTAATTTATATTTCTAGTTCAAAAAAGGGTACTTCAAATTACAACAATTAAATACAGTGAAAGGAAATATTTCAATATTTGATGCCTTCACAGTGTGATTGTCGACGTTTCGGTCTTTAGGTTTTCTTTACCATGACCATCCTCAGGACAATTTTATTTACAAGGTTGACCCCTAATAAAATAAAAGAACATTGTCTTAATTAACGAAAAATCAACACCCTAAATAACGATACTTTTCCTCCAAAAAGTTTATGTCGTTTCCTTAGTGATATTCTTAATCATGCATCTAGGATATTACTCTAGACTTGTAGTCACAATTATTTCGCATTCCTATTGAAAAACATACTTGTTTTACATAAATGAATAAACAAAGCAATGATCCAGAACGAGTCATAATAAATAATGAAAAGCGTCAGCATAATACTATAAATCATTTAAACTCATTTATCAGTTGTGCTTTTTGATCATTGTTGTCAGACATATAAAATGTAGGTTAGTCTTTATAAGCAATGGTAGTCCATTTTTTCTTATCCTCATCGTATTGATCTTAAATGTTGTCCCTATGGCTTTTTATGGGGGCAACATTTATAGAGGTTGTTAATAAACATTTTCAATCTATTCCAGACCTCAAGGTATATGTATCTTAGTATCTTGACACTATCCCAGTGCAAATAGTCAGGATATTTAGCTTAGTCCTACCAAGAATATTGTAGTATTTAACTGAAATGAGGGCACCAGAACATTAACGTGTCTTTGTTTGCAAAAATAGAAGAAAATAATGAAATCTAGTCATTATTTGATCTAATCTTTTTGCTAAAGTTGATACGACTTGTAAATACGTAACATGAGATGTGTTTGCACTTCTTCTAATGTTGTGAGCCCAAGAAGGTGATCAGGAGATATCAATAATGAATAAACATATTAATCTTGGTATTTCTATTTCATAATAGGAACAAGCTTATCCAGATATTGAGAGACTGAAGTATATTAATCAATGAAGACATTCCTCAAATCACTGCGGGTTATTTTATCCACTGAAAATCAAGTGGGACGTCCTAAATTCGTAACTAATCAGTATATTGTAGTCAAAGAAATTCAGTTGATTGTCAAAAAGCTCCCGTCTTAATCTAAGATCAAACATATATTCAATCAATTATTGGGTCAGCGGTAAACAAAGGATCTAGATTTTAGGCAGTGAGCTACTTAGAACATACCTGTAGGTTATTTAAATCTCAAAAGAGCCTCTGTGTGGCAAAACTACTCTTGTGTCTGTTTACCGACACCGTTAAACACTCAAGTGGTCGTGAAGATGTCAGCGAATTAATCTAAAACGAAGAAAATATCTAATTTAGTTTGAGGTTAGAAGTTGGAGAAGGGTCTTACACTCCACTGCTTAACTACTTATAACATACCTGGCTGTTCTGAAGGTTTGAGTCTTGCATGCACGTCTGGACGTCGAACCAACTGTAGTGTTCGTTTGACGACAGCATTTATGCTGTTTAGATAGCGAAAAAGGACTTGGGGAAGTTTGTCAAATGACTAAAACGCTAAAAGGTGGCCATCTTTGAATGGAGTGATTGTTCTGTTCATTCAAGATCTTGAGTGCCAGTATATGTTAAAAATCACTTTGTCTTCTCGCATTGTGAATATTTCATAATGAATAATCAATTGGATTGGTTATTGTTGTTATTGATCGTATTGTATCGTCCAATATAGTTGGAACTGACCAAACATTGCCATTTTTAGGAGTAATGTTACTTATAGTTCGATGTATAGAAGTGTTGAAATTTAGTCTTTCTAAACATCGATTTGTAAATTCATTCAAATAGTGATTTAAATATAGGATCAACGTGATTGCCCTTTAGTATGTTAAATGGGACGTTTACTCGACTTTATAAATTAATCAGAGTCATTTCACAACTCAATATTTTCTTTTTTTGCACTGATTTACTCTTAGAGCATAAAAAACTGCCTATACAAAACTAGAATATTTTATTTTGCAGCACTGATTTGTTCTTCGAGTATAAA
The DNA here is from genome assembly GCF_964204655.1 of Triturus cristatus. Lineage (NCBI taxonomy): Eukaryota > Metazoa > Chordata > Amphibia > Caudata > Salamandridae > Triturus > Triturus cristatus. The sequence continues at coordinate 264,673,192 of NC_140593.1, forward strand.
CAACTACCTATACAAATCTAAAATGTACATAACAATAGTCACTATGCTACAAATCGTATTTAAACGTGCGTTGTTAACCATAAACATGTTAAATCAATTAAATGATGAAACATTGCTATAGTCAAAATCTCTATTCCATACAGCAACTTTGGTAGACTTCGTGAGAGAAAACACAAAATAATGATGAATCTGCTGTACACTGGAGAGAAGTATTTCATCAGAATAAATCTGTCAGACATAATCAAAAAATAGATAGTGACAAAGGGAATCGTTGTACATAGAGACTCATATGATTAATAGTCATTCTCTAGTGTAACCCTATTTCATTTGCAGTAGTTATGATCTTTTTATAAGTGGTCACTTGATGAATATTTAAGTGATACAGGCCAGAGTATGCCATTCCGTTGCTGAGTTCAGTCCCCGGTTTACTACATCAGTCTGACAAATAAGTCTACCCTCTTTGCTGGTTAGTAGTTGATCCACATTATTCTGTCTCTTAGTTGGTTTAACTACTTCCAAGACCCACCAGCGCATGTCTTTATCGGTGTGACCCTGGCTTTGGTAGTGTTCTACCAGGGGGGCATTTGCTGTACGACATCTAATGCGAGACTGATGTTGTAAAATTCTTTTTTTGACTGGTTGAACTGTTTTTCCAATGTAGTATAGGTTGCAAGGACATTGTATGCAGTATATCACATTTGGTGTGTTACAGTTCGAAAAGGTTTTGAGGGTGATAGTCGTGTTGTTAATGACACTAGTTTTAGTTGTTTGAGTGGTATTGCATACCAATTACATGTTGCATTTATAATGACCAACAATGGGAGATAGTTGTCTCATATTGTCTATTGTGTCTTGATGTTTGTCATCATATGCTCTAACCAGTCTGTCTTGAAGGTTGGTACCCCTTTTGAAAGCAAATAAGGGTTTTTCAACGAAAACTGGTAAATTTTTTAGGAGACTCCAATGTCTATTTATGATTTTTTTGATAACATTTGTTTGAGTTCCAAATGTGGAAACACAGATTATTTGAGGATTTTTAGGACGATCCTTGACTGTCAGTAGTGCATCTCTATTGTTGAACCATGCACGTTTCATGGACCTTTTGAGCAGTGGTTAGAGTGGCAGACCCTGATGCAGAGGTCTGGCCCGGGACCAGGGTTCAATTCCCGCCTAGGCGGTTCTTGGGTTCAATTCCTCGGACCTGTTAATTCTCGCCTAGGTGCCTATTCTAATCATAGGTCCCATTCTGCAACTCTGGGCAATAGCTTGCTTAATCTCCACAACGGCCCCAACAGTGCTGGGATGCCTGGCTTCACCTTGGGGGTGCCCAGGAGTGGACATTTCACAGGGAAAAGCCTGGAAGGGTTCCACAGCGGTATGAGTTACAGCGCCAGGAGACCATAATTGGGTAGCAGTGCGCTTTACAAATACAACCACATTTACATTTACATAAACACTAAAGACCGAAATCCCCTCTGGACATCTCCTGATTCAGTCTAAGAATGTCAGCCCCCTGCATAGTCCACTCTTGATTCACTCTCTTATCTCCCTTTCATTACAATGATAGAAGCCAAGGTTAGGCTAGAAAGACAAAGTTGCACCTGCAGTCCACCGCACTGACTACAACACCACTAGCCAGGTACACAGAACGACAAACAGGGGTTGTGCTAGTGAGACCATTCTGAATACATCAGAGAAATCTCCTGTAAATCCCTTGTTTCTTCGAAACCATTGAGTGAGTGGTATTCGCACAGTGTATCCACCATCTCTCCTGTATTAGTTTGCATCACCCACAGTACTCTGGATTTTGACAACTTCACTTTATAGAAGCATCCCATATATGCCTTAAGCGCTGTCAGCTGTGATCAGCATAATCATTTTTACTACATTCTCGTTTTCCGCAACCGCTCTTCAGTGTTTAACAGGGTTCACCACCCAAACATCCTAGCGACCCCCACCTTGTGATGTGTCATAGCAGCACATTAGAATTGGACAGTTCTTTCTTCTCCAAGTGTTCATCCTTGCCCCTCTTGTCTTGTCACTTTCATCACTGACCCCGTTCTCTAAGGCCTGTCCCAGTATTCAAGCCTGGGGCCCCTCTATGCTCTTTCGGCATTACTGTCCTCTGTGAAATGATTTTCTTTTTGGTTCTCAAACTACCTGCACACATATGAATCACAGATATCTTCTTCTCTATCATCACTAACCTTGGTCAAACTGTAACCTCTTTCCCAGAGCCTTCAGACTGTGGATAGCAGTGGGTAGTATTTCGGTTATTATGCTTCGCATGTCATCCACTGCTCCACCAGTGGAACACTCTAGAGATGATCCAACATAGAAAGTTGGTGTATGAATTACACAGTTGGAGAAGGGCTGAGCGCCTTGCTGGCTGCTCCTGGTGGGGCTGAATACTACTGCATTACTGATCTTGACTAAACCCTCTTGAAACATCCCAATCAGCCTGGACCTGATTACCACCCAGTGCAAGGCCCGCTGCTCTATATAAGTCCTTCAAAAGACTGACCCCACTCCCTGTGCGGACCATGTCAACGACCCGCAGCGATGGCACGGCCAAAAGGCGCCAGCTGCCAGGAGCATGTGGTGGGAGAGGGGCGCTACAGCGTCTGAGAGCCACAATTATGCCAGCCTTTGTGGAGGAGGAACAGGCAGAATCACACATTTTATGACTGCAGTGACAATAATTATTGCCCCCTTGCTCAAACTGAGCAGGACAGATCTCTGAAAACGTTGCTAATAAATTCTGATTGGCATTTTGGACTCCCGTTCAGCCATTCATAAGGCACCTTTCGCATTTTATATCCTCAGTGGGTGTCTGAGAACCAGGAAACCTCTATTGGACATGTGCGTTACTTTCATTGGTGCGGCAGGTGCAGCGACACCATGGCTCAGAGGTATGAGGGGCTCCCTGAATATTGCTGCATTTATAATTCAGACAGGAGCTGGGGGTTTGTTCTTCCTTGCACTAGGGCCCATGGCCCACTGCCTATTCTGCTGTTCTAGGAATATCTTTATAGGGTTTTAGGCTCTCTCGCCTACACTGCAAATAAAGCCAGATGTGGGATGAATCTGTTTACGCCAGAGAGAAAGGGAGACACCACTTCCAGCGAGAAACTGGGCTGGAATCTAAGTGCAGTCCGGAACACACATTAAGTTTCAGATGCTTGTACGGGGACTGAAATGTCAATAAATAATTCGCAATGCAGTCACATTTAACATCGAACCCTTTACACAACGAAAGCTCGGCTTATAAAACTGTCTCATGTTCTCGTAATGTTCAAGCTCATGAGACAGAAGGCAACGCCCCGCGCATACAGCGCCTCTCATATTTGCAATGCACAGTGTGTGGAGTTTTTTGTTGACTGAGGGATGATGTCCTAAAAATTACATACGCGCGGGATGAGACTCAACAAATCATAATACTGGGGAAATGTAATAACCCAGCTGTGCTGGAAGAGTTCGATTTCCCATCTTGCCACAGGCTGCAGGGTAATAAATGCAATAAATGGATCATACCCCCGGTTTCCATGATACACTTACTATATTGATAGCAAAGGTCATCAACTATTTAAAGGGGGGGATTGGCTGGATGATGTGATTAGCCGCTCATAAACATTACTGGAAGCAATTGATGGACCGGTCCTTTTTTGTGCCGCTGACTGAAGTGACTGGCACAAGACATTGTATCTGACTATTTCATTTGAATATTTGTAGGTTTCCCGCTGGTGCCAGCATCAATCCATGCAGTTGCAAGGACAAAATATTTTGATGACAAGTAAGTGCTGCCCTTGCCCTTTTCTGAGACATGAATGCCACCATGTTTTTCTTAACGAAGTGAGTTTACCACCCCCTTTTATGTTGTGTTCTGTTTTTCAGCTGTTGGATGAGCGTAGAGACACACCTGCTCTACGTAGTACATGGTCCCATAATGGCCGCATTATTGGTGAGCATGCATGTTTTTTTTGTCTGTGTAATGTGTGGATAAGCAGAGACGTTTTAAGGCTTAGGCAAAGTGGGTTCTTGCCCAGGGCCCCTGCCTTTCAGGGGCCCCCTTATAAAGCCACTTCTTTTCTGCAGAGAGTCTTGCCCTGATGACCTTGAATACTTTTAAAACAGATTGTTTTAAAGAAGGTTCTCCTTTAATTTGTGGCAGATTGAAGGTGGGCAGATTGAAGTGAGTTGGACTTGAGTGGGCAGATTGTTTTGGATTGGAATGGGGCAGATTGGAGTGGGGCAGATTGTTTTGGATTGGAGTGGGGAGGATTGGAGTTGGGCAGATTGTTTTCGATTGGAGTAGGGAAGGTTGAAGGGGATGGATTAGAGTGGGGCAGATTAGAGAGTGGCAGATTAGAGGGGGAAGATTATTTTGGATTGGAATGGGGCTGATTAGAGTAGGGCAGATTATTTTGGATTGGAGTGGGGCAGATTGTTTTACATTGGAATGGGGCAGATTGTTTTGGATTGGAGTTGGGTGGATTGTCTTGGATTGGATTGGAGTGGGGCAGATTGTTTCGGACTAAATAGGGCAGATTATTTTGGATTGAAGTGGGGCAGAATGGGGAGATTGGAGTGGGGCAGATTATTTTGGATTGGGGTGGATTGGGGAGGGAGTGGGGTGGATTGGATTGAGTGAAGTGGGTTGGATTGGTGTGGGGCAGATGGGATTGGGCTGGATTTGGGTGGATTGGATTGGAGTGGGTTGGGGTGGTTTGTGGTGGATTGGAGTGGGGTGGATTGGGGTGAGTTGGATTGGATTGATGTTGATTGAATCGAGGTGGATTGGAGTGGGGTGGATTTGAGCAGGTCAGATTGGAGTGGGGTGGATTGTTTTGGATTGGAGTGGTGCAGATTGTTTTTTAGTTGTGTGGGGCAGATTGGAGTGGGGCATATTGTTTTGGATTGGAGTGGGGCAGATTGGTATGGGGAAGATTGGAGTGAGGCAGATTGTTTTGGATTGGAGTGGGGTGGATTAGCGTGGGTACAGGCTGTTTTGGATTGGAGTGGGGCAGTTTGGAGTGGGAATGATTGTTTTGGATTGGAGTGGAGCTGATTGAAGTGGGATGGATTGGAGTGGGTATATTGTTTTGGACTGGAGTTGGGTAGATTGGAGTGTGGCGGATTAGAGTAAGGCAGATTAGAGTGGGGTGCATTAGAGTGGGGTTAATTGGAATGGTGCAGATTGGAGTGGGGTAGATTAGAATGAGGAAGATTGGAGTGGGGCAGATTGGAGTAGGGCACACTCTTTTGGATTGAAGTGGGGCATATTGTTTTGGATTGGAGTGTGGTAGATTGGAGTGGGGCAGATTGTTTTGGAGTGGGGCAGATTGGAGTGGGGTGGATTGTTATGGATTGGAGTGAGGAACATTGTTTTAGATTGAGTGGGGCACATTGTTTTGGATTCAAGTGGGGCAGACTGATTAGGGGCAGATTGGAGTGGGGCAGATTGTTTTGGATTGGAGTGTAGCGGGGTGGATTGGTTTTGATTGGGGTGACTTGGGGAGGAGTGGGGTGGATTGGGGGAGGTGGGTTGGATTGGGGTGAGATGGATTGGATAGAAGTGGGGTAGAAGGGATTGGGCTGGAACAAGGTGGATTGGATTGGTGAGGTGTGGATTGAATTGGAGTGGGGTGAATTGTGGTGGATTGGAGTGGGGTGAATTGGGATGTAGGGGGTGGATTTGGGTGAAGTGCAAGTGGATTGGAGTGAGGTGAATTGGATAGGAGTGGATTTGAGTGTCTCAGATTTGAGTGGGGTAGATTGTTTTTGATTGCAGTCGAGAAGATTGGAGTCTGCAGCTTGTTTTGGATTTGAGTGGGTCAGATTGGTGTGGGGCAGATTGTTTTGGATTGGAGTGGGGCATATTAGAGTGGGGCACACTGTTTTGGATCGGAATGGGGTAGATTGGAGTGGAGCAGAGTGGAGCAGATTGGAGTAGGGCAGTTTGTAATGTATTGGAGTGGGGCAGATTGCTTTGGATTGGAATGGGTCAGATTGGAGTGGGAAGGATTGTTTTGTATTGGAGTGGGGCGGAATAGAGTGGGGCAGATTGAAGTGGGTCAGATTGGAGTGAGGCAGATTGTTTTTGATTGGTGAGAGGCAGAATGTTTTGGATTGAGAGGGGCAAATGGTTTTGTATTGAGTGGGGCAGATTGTTTTGTATGGAAGTGTGGTAGATTGGAGTGGGGCAGATTGTTTTGTATTGGAGTGGGACATATTGGAGAGAGGCAGATTGTTTTGGATTGGAGTGGGGCAGATTCTTGGAGTGGGGCAGATTGTTAGAGTGTGGCAGATCAGAGTGGGTCAGATTGAAGTGAAGTGGATTGGAGTGGGGCAGATAGGAGTGGGCAGATTGTTTGGATTGGAGTGGGGAGGATTAGAGTTGGGCAGATTGTTGTGGGCATATTGTTTTGGATTTGAGTGGGGCAGAGTGGAGCAGATTGTAGTGGAGCAGATTGTTTTGGATTGAAGTGGGGCAGCTTGATATTAATTGGAGTGGGGCAGATTGGAGGTGGATAGATTGTTTTGGATTGGGGCGAATTGGAGTGAGGCTAAATGGAGTGGGGTGGGTTGAAAGGACTAGCATTTGATTGATTGGATTGGATTGAGGTGAGTGGTTTGGACTGGAGTGGGGCAAGGTGGCTTGGATTGAGTGGGATGGTTCAGATTGAGTGGAATGGGTTGTGTGGGGTTTGGTGGGGTGCATTGGCGTGGATTGGAGTGGGGTGGATTGGGGTGTACTGCATGATTATGTGTTAAAGCATAATTTCTGAAATTGCACATATACAAACAAAAGAAGGCATGAGTGCAAAATGAGAAAAGAAGACTTAGCAAAATAAAAGTTAATTTTATTTTTAATTTTTTTTTGCAATTTTGTTTTTCTGTCTGGGCACTTTTTACCAGCCACATGCTTTCTGTTTCTAGGGCACTAACAGTTAAACAACAAAATAGTACCTCAATCACATGGTGAAGCACACAGTGAATGTGAGTTACTGGGGCTAAATGTGACCACTGCATCCATGCTAACCTTTCAACACCTGAAAGACGGAGATTTTGAAAATAAAAATCAGGGGCTTCATTTTCCTCATTGACATACATTGAAGCAAAGTCAATTTTAGGAGGGCAACAGCTAAAAAAAATGTTTGGCTTTAGAAATCGGGAGTCTCTCATCTGAAGCAGATCTGTTTGTATTTATAGTATATGTATGTATTTTGTAAGTGTTTGAGGAAAACAAAATTTCTTAGCCAATGCCACATTCAAGGAACACATTCAGAGCACAGGTGAAGATGGAGGAGGCTAGAAAGTAAAGTATACTTTTTCTCAAAGGCAAAACCAAGAAGCCACTTGTGGCTAACATGTGGTTTGTAGTACTAGTGGAAGGTGATATGCTGGGAATACATATCAGAATCTGTATGTCTGTCTATCCAGAATAGTCAGGGAAGATCAGAACATCACAATTCATTTTAAGAAGGCTCAATTCCATGCAATTCAGATCGAATAAAAAGGTCAGGCCTATTATATTGTCTTTAGAGAAGTTATGTACTCACGATTTCAGGCCAAGCTATAGGCCTCGATGCGTTGCGGCAGATCCTGACAGTGAAAGTTGCATACATTATAGATTTATAAACTGCAAGGCAGCCAAATAGATATTCGAGTCCACAGACAATGCAGCAAGATTATGTCTTGGTCTATGGTGTAACAAAGTTTGGGGAAACAAAGTTCCTGTCAGGAAGCAAGTGAATTAGTGACACAAAGTCTGGGTGTGGTTTTAATCCAGAAATATTGGTGAGTAGGCCTAGGGGACATTTTAATTATGCCGGGGTAATCAGAGTAATTTCAGTAATTACGCAGTACTCATGATGTGAAATAAACAAAATCATGCAATTATACCAGCTTAATTAGTTTAACCCCTTCGCTTCCAGGCTCCCCCCCCTCACATGCCTTTTTTTGGCTATTTGGGGTGGTTCGCACTTAGGCACCCATTACCTTTTGTCCACATAAGTTATCCATGCCAAATTTGAGTCCTTTTCTTCCAACTCTCTGTGGATTACAAAGGAACCCAGGGTAGTTTCCCCCGAAGGGGGCCAAGAAATTAGGCAAAATACAGCTACATTTTGCTTTTGGGGGGAAAAATGGGAAAAAAGTGCAGCAGAAGACACACAGTGTCTGTTTGTCCCCTGTAAATTATATCAATGAAGGGTTTGTGGTGCTAAAATCACCATCTTCACAGCTTCCACGAACAGGCAGCCTTTTGTCAGTAAACCAACATTTTCTACACAGTTTTGGCATTTTGCTGGGACATAGCCTATTTTTCCTATCGTTTGTCCTTTCAACCTCCTTCCAGTTAGTGGTAGAAATGGGTGTGAAAACAATAATGGATCCCAGAAAGATATGCATTTCTGAAAAGAAAAGAAAACTCTAAATTCAGCAAGGGGTCTATTGTGGAGATCCTTCAAGGTTTTTTTTATAGACAGTTCAAATAAAAAATAATTGAATTTGAGTTGAAAAAACCCAGTCATGTGTGCCTACATTTTCACCTGTAACTTCTTCTAACTTTGCTAGATTTTTTAAAGCAATATATTGTTATGTCCGTAGGACCCTTCTGGTTGCGAGGATATATCGGACTTGTAGGTTCACAAAGAACCCGAGGTACCCAGAACCAATACCCGAGCTGCACATTTCAATGGTTTTCCATTTTGTACCATGTATACAGCTATTCATTTGAAATAATAGAAAGAGTGAAAAATAGGTATCAAGGAAACCTATGTATTTATGAAATGGGAACAAGGTATGGGTTTAGGATCAGTGGTTATTTGCACATCTCTGAATATATGGGCAACCATACTAGTAGGTGAATTAGGGGGCATTTTTCAAAACGCTTTCCTTTTTACATTAGGTCTGGGCAATGAACTCCGCTCCGCTGATAGAGTTTGCGGAGATTTGTTGACTACGCATTCCATTAAAACCACGGAATTCAAGCAAAAACTTCGTTCCTCCATGTAGCAGAGTCAGTTACTAAACTGCACCCACAAATGCTTTGATAAATCAACTCTACATGCTAAAAAGCATTTCACCAATTCACAAAAGTGAACTTTGAAAATGACAAATACCAGGCAATGAGAGAGGTGATAAAATTGGGGTCCTCCCTAACCTAGGGGGAGGACCAAGCAGATGCCTTGAACACAAAGAGCATATCATGCTGAACGATTCAGTGGTGGTCCCATCCTCTTAGGACCACCCCAAGCACAGTTATGGGCAAAAATACAATCCCATTCAAAGGCCCTGAAAAGCATTATGGGACGAGATTAGAAGTGGGCAGTGAATATTATAGTATCCAATATCAAAATAATTCTACAAAGAGCTGCAGTTCAACTAGTCGTTGCTAGGTGTGCCCGTGACAGGAAAAGGCCCAAAACGCAATGGGGACACATCATATTTTTCCAAAGAAAACAGACCCCTTTTTTGCAATGTGCCTAGCTGTAGATTTTGGGCCCTAGCTCAGTTGGCACCTAGGGAAGCCAAGCAAACCTGCATATTTTTTAACACTATCTACCCAGGGGAATCCATGATGTGGTGAACTTTGTGACTCTCACTATGTTCTGTTACCCAGAATCCCTTGCAAACCTCAAACTATGCAAAAAAAAAAACTTCCTCACATTTCTGTGATGTAAAGTTCTGGAATCTGTAGGGAGCCACAAACATCCACCCACCCAGCATTTCCCCAAGTCTCCAAATGAAAATGGTACCTCACTTGTGTTTGTAGGCTTAGTGCCGGCGACAGGAAATTGCCCAAAGCTTATTATGGAGACTAGAAAATTATCGATCAAAAAAAGACTTGGTTTTGTAAGGGAGTCACCTGCGGTTTTGGTCCTTGGCTTGGCGGCCATGTAGGGAATTCTACCAAACCCAGACATTTCTGAAAACTAGACACCCAAGGGGCAAGGATGTGTGGCTTTTGTGGATCTCCCAATGTTTTCCTACCCAGAACTCGATGCAAGCCTCAAAGATAGCGAAAAAAACATATTTTCCTTAAATGTCTGACTGGGATCACCATGCCAGCACAAATTGCCTACCACCCAGCATTCCCCTTGGTCTTCCGATAAAAACTGATACCTCATCTCTGTTGGTGTCCAATGCAGAGTCAACCTAAAATGTACATAAGCAAAAATAAAGCACCTAGAACTCGCTGGGCTATTCCCTCAATCTCTACATTTTTAACCTTTCCCAGTCTCAGGGCCTTGGCCCACCCACACAAGTGAGGTATCATTTTACCCGGGAAACCAAGGGGAATACTGGGTGGTAGGAAATTTGTGCTGGCCTCAGCAATTCCCCCACTGAAATGTGAGACTTTTTGATTTTTTAGTAACATTTGAGATTTACAGGGGATTCTGGGTAAGAAAATGTTGCGGGATCCATGCAAGCCACATATCCTTGGACTTCCAGGGTGTCTAGTTTTCAGAAATGTCTGGGTTTGGTACATTTCCTTACATGGTCGCTTAGCCTGGTACCAAAAATGCAGGTGACCCCCTTGAAAAACCAGGTAGTTTTGTGATTGGTCATTTTGATGCCCCCACAATAGGTTTTGGGCCCTCCCCTGTGGTGGACAATTGGCCTACCCACACAAGTGAGAGACCGAGGGGAATGCTGGTCTGTAGGAAATTTGTCTAGATCCGGTGATCCCACAACTTTCCCCCACAGAAATGTGAGAAAAATGTGATTTTGTTGTAGCAAAATTTGAACTTTACAGGGGACTCTGGGTAAAAAAAATGTGCGGGTACCCATGCAAGCCACACATCCGTGGACTTCCCGGGGTGTCTAGTTTTCAGAAATGTGTAGGTTTAGTAGGTTGCCCTACAAGGCCAACAAGCCCGGGACCAAAAACGCAGGTGACCCCCTTGCAAAACCAGGTCTTTTGTCATTGATAATTTTTGATGCCTCCACAATACATTTTTTGCCCTACTTTGTGGTGGAAACTTGACCCACCCACAAAAGTGCAGTACCATTTTTATCAGGAGACTTGCTTGGGGGAACACTGGGTGGTAGGAAATTTGTGGATTTTTTCTGATTCTGAAGAAGTTAGCACAGTAATGCAAGGAAAATGTGTGACTGTAGTCACATTTTAAGTTTTGCTGGGCATTTTGGGTAAGAAAACTTGTTGGGATCCACGATAGGTACACCACCCTGTACTTCCTTGGGATTCTAGTTTACGAAAATTGGTACATCTGTCCTAGTGGCAATGTACACATTGGCAGAGAAAGACAGAAAAGACAAATATTACCTTACAGCCAACCATTCCTCGAGTGCACACACATACTGGTTGGATTTGGCACGAGGGTGAGTGAATGTTCAGAGTGTAAAATTTTATTAACACGAGATTTCACAAAAAGGAAATGCACTGTTGATAATTAAAAGGTTAAAAACCTGAACCAATGACTCACAGCTCGTGAGCTGTAAAGACATGGCAAGGCAATAACCTCTTTACAGGCCATTCACACACCTTTCATACTTGACGCATTCCTGATCCATGATCACGGCCCCACCCAAGATCGTGGAGCAGGAATCCACTCTGTATAGATGCAGGGGGAATGTCACTCCCCCTGCATCTGTACACCTGTAAAAAAAAAATCCCCAGGAGAAGGATTTGCCACAATATGTCCTCTCCATTGACGCGCTGGAAGCAAATGGCTTGCAGGATCCCCGGCAGCACTTGATGATGTCGGCGCACTGTTGGCACGCTGTGAGCATGCCGAAGTCATCAGATTGCTGAGTGAGGCTTACGGGTGGCAGCGGAAGCGCTTCTGCTGCCATCGTCAGTGGAGTCATGTGGATAGGTACCCCACTGGGGGAGCGCTAGCGCTTCCCCCATGGGCCAGTGGCAGGACATATTAGTCACATCCTTGGCACAGCAGAATCGCTGCCGAGGACGTAACCATTATGTCCATGGCACCGAAGAGGTTAAATATATATTTTTATTAGTTTCATTAAATAGAACTTAGTGAGTGCAATATTGACAGGCATATAATACAGATCAGAAATTATGTGCAGTACATATACAGTAATTTGCTTTGAAAAGATACACAGACAATTATAATAAATAGATTAAAATATAGGTTGAAAAGGAGAAATACCCAGATAACTTAAATTTACAGATTAAAAGTGATATCAATGTATCTCATATGAAATGCATCCACAAGAATTTAACCATATTCCAACTACTGTATATTTCATACATATTTTAAGTCTACTAAAATGACTACAATAAAACTATAACATCAATCCCCTCACCCACAGTTACCCCTAATCAAGAAAAGCAGTCAGAAATAAAGTGCCAAAATATTCCACATGCACAAGTATGTCATGGTAGTAGCCATTATCATCCAATTTAGCAGATTTCCCTTCCCTTACCCACAAGGACTCAGGGAGCTACTCAATGAATCTGTGCCTGCTTCCAAGGCCAACAAACTATCCAGCAGGTGTTCTCATGCTTTAACCCATTCAATTTCCCCTTATCCTCTTTTAATCTCACGAAACAGCGCAGAACTCTCCAAACTTGTCCATTTAATCATTTCTTTACACCATCTAGTAATTTGAGGACCATGCGCTGATTTCTATTGACAGTCAATTCTCGTTTTGCGACAATCCAACCTAAGTCAGTAAATCTAGTAGCAGATTTCTTATTTTTAGACCAAGGGTATCCTCCTAGGAGGCACACCAAGGGTGTATGAGGGATATCCCACAAGGTTATTCCACTAATGTATTCTATTACTTCCTCCCAGAAACCTGCTAATGAAGGGCAGGACTATACCATATGGAACATTTCAGCCCTCAACTTCCCACATCTAGGGCATTTTTCGGCAGCAGTCGCATAGAACTTGTTAATCCTGCCAGGTGCAAAATAAGCTCTATGCAGGATATAGAAATTAATTAAGTTGAACCTAGCATTTCTAGAAACAGCTGGTATATGCGCTACAATCCTATCCCAGTCCAATTCATTAATTTGGAGCTCTAAGTCTCTCTTCTAATTTATTTTCAACTCAGCAAGAAGAGAAATAATATTTGCACGAATCGCACGATATAGATACGAGACTGCTCTTACACTCACTATTGTTGTACAGAGCTGTTGACCTACTTGATGTGTGGCAGGGTCAGCATCTCCATTTCTCCAATAATTCTTTACTGTTGCAACCAATGCCCTGTGTGCTAAAAAAGTGTCCTCTTAGTATCTTAAATTCTTCACGAAAGTCTTCAAACCCAAGCAATACTCCATCCTAGTATAGGTCTCCAACATGGTTAACCATAAAAGTAGTCCATCTTCCAATCCCTGCTAATGCCGCTATCTTCATCCATTTTAATAGCCTATCAGGCAAATAGGGTCCCTGGACTCGGGTTTGCTACAGGTAACGTCGCCAGCACTGCTGAATCACTAGCATCGCTTAAGAAATTGCAGGAAATCTCTACCAAGGAAGAAAGAAGGTTTTCAAAAAGTCCCGCAAATCATGCAGTTAGCCAATGACACCCATCACAGGGTTCATTTGACAGTAAACCCACCTATTTAACCATTGCAGTTGAGCCGCCAGATAATAAGAGAACAGGAGCAGTCAACTCTCCCTCATTACAGGGCGCTGTAGTTTTGTTAGTGCTACTCTACTCCTACCTGTTCTCCAAAACAAATTCAGAATTAGGGATTCCAATTCCCTAAATAATTGGCGAGGCACCACTAACGGCAACATGTTGAAGAAATAGAGCATTCTCTGTGGCACCACCATCTTAGCTCCCACTATTCTGCCAGCCACAGATAATAGTAAGCTCGTCCAAAAATTAATAGTAGTTCTAGGTCTTCTAACAGCGGCTCCAATATTCCCATCTAATACATCTTGCTGGCTATGATATATATTTGTACCTAAATATTTAATGCAGGGAGGGCTCCAATTGAGTCCATGTAAATTCAGGGGCTGCGCGGCATCTCTGCAAAGTGGAAACAAGTGAGATTTTTGCCAATTGATATGCAGCCAAAATACTATACCAAAGCGGTTTAACAGGTCTATACTACCAGGCAAATCCATTCCAACATCTTGGAGAAACAGCAGCATATCATCCACATATAATGCTTCAAAATGGGTTTGCCCATGAACCTCCATCCCATGATAAAATTCCACACCCCTGTCTAGTCCTGCCTCCCACATCATAGGGTTCAGATACCACTCTGCCATTACGCACCCTCGCCTTAGGACCTCTATAGAGAGGTTTGATCCAGCGAATAAATCTTGCACCCAAACCCATTTGAGCCATTACAGAATATAAGAACTCCCAGTTTAAACTGTCAATGGCCTTCACAGTGTCTATTGCCATGACAGCTGCCGTTTCCTTAGCCTCGAAATCATCATTTAAGATAGAGATGAGCCTCCAAATATTTTATGCCGTATTACGCCCAGGAATAAAGCCAGGTTGATCAGTATGAATTAAAAAGGGCATATGTGGTAAGAGTCTTCTCAGCCAGAACACAGCTTAGAATCTTATAATCTACATTGAGCAAAGACAGTGGCCTATAGGATCTGACTCCCATTGAAGGACATCCAGGTTTCAAAAGAGGAATGACCAGCACCTCACATGTAGAATACATTTTCACCAATCTAGGAGCCAATTCATTCTCGTATGTTGCAAAGAACTCAATAGGTATGCCATGTGCCCCAGGAACCTTACCACACGCCATTTTTTTTACAGCAGCTCTAATTTTTTGTATAGTTATCCCCCCACTCATCTGCATCCTCATGCGAGAGGACCCGGAGTTGGCTTATTGATAAAAAACCCTTAATATCCTGAGGTGGTTTCTAGGCGCTGGAGCATATAGATAAGTGTAATAATCACAAAACTAATATTAATAGCAGCGTGATTATATAATGTTTCACCTGTAGCAAAGTCAAGCTCTAGAATCAAAGATTCCTGTTTTGTGGGATCAATAATCCATTTCAAAAGGGATCCTGCTTTATCACGCTCAACATGAGCACGAGTCAAATATTCCTTATAATCAAAACAACGTAATTTTTCCTTTGCCTCCATCAGGGAATATTTAAGAGAAGGGATTACCAGACCTATGTTGCACAAGGCTTCTAAGTACCCTTTCGTGAGTTTCCACCTCACCAACTAAAGTTCTACGCACCCCAGCCACCTCTGCGATGCATCGGTATTAAAAGCATCCCATTCAATCAAAGAGAATGTAGCTGTTGCAGCTCTTTCATTAAATTAAGTGGTTATGGCCTCTCCAATATTATTTTTAAAACTGAATCATCTAGGGTCTCTACCTTTGAATGCTAAATTGGAATGTAATGATGCTCACGCCCAAAAATTCAAATAGACTAACACATGGTTGTGATCAGAAATAATTTGGCATAGATTTTTAATATGCACCATGGACAGTCAGAGAGCTTATACAAGGTCTCCAGATGAACATTAAATTAGTGTAGTCCTGGGTAAAATGAGTAGTCACGTGTCACAGGGTGCATTCACCTCCAAGAGTCAACAACCCTCCACTGTTGTGTAAGGCGCTAAAATTCTGAGTGGTCCTGTTCACAGGAGAATCTCCAAATGTGGGTGTGAATGGTCAAATGCCGGATCTGCAACACAGTTGAAATGCTCACCTAATAAAATGAGATGAGTCAAGTAAGGTGCCAAGGCCCTAGAGAGCTCCTCAAGAAATTCACTCTGGTTTGTGTTAGGTACGTACATTTCGACAACATTAAGATCACCTCCTGCTAACCTCTCGGAGACAACCACAAATCTAACCTCTGGGTCGACAAGTTCATTAGTTTTTTGAAAGGGTACCCTACGTCTCACGCAACTCAATACTCCTCTAGAAAATGCCAAATAAGTGGTGGCACACCATCTCTTGTGAAGAGGCAATCCTTCAGATTTATTAAGATGGGTTTCCTGCAGGAGGACAAAGTGAATTCTCCATCTCTTAAGACAAGAATACACTTTATACCTTTTAGACCTAGTGTTTGGATGCCGGACATTTCAGGATATAAAATATTATTTTACGGAGTTCGCCATGTAGAATAGTCAGAGATGGTGGTCACTGTAATCCACATGACAGTGACACTTACTTGTTCTAATGCTATCATAAAACAGCAGAGAGGGGTAACTGTACCTAACACACCAAACCTAATAAAACAAACCCAACTTCCTATTGCCAGGACTAGAATCAGAACACGTCTCATGTAAACCAGTTGGACATCATCCAACTCATGTGCATGCATAACAAGCACAACAAGAACAAAAAAGAGGGGGTGAAGCACCACCTTCACAGCACACTGTCTGAAAATTACAAACAGAATATTCACCACATGCTAAAGCCCTACTTCAGTAATCAAGAGTAATTGGGGGAAAGATCCTACAGCAGGAGCACAGGAACAATTAACTAAGAGAGCTCCTCCTGCTGCTGGCGGCTGCTGTTCATTTCCTGTAGCATTTAAAACTTGGGCCCATTTTGGAAGCAATGCTGCATTTCAAAATAGAGGTCACTGCTGGATTGTGCTTCTCAGATAATTCGGCATAATTATGAGCAATTTTGTGGTAATTATGAGTAACTACACTGGAGAGAATTACGCCAGTTACATCCACCCCTACTGGCGAGGACCTTAGGCCACAGTGATGTGGAACATCAATGAAAGAGCATTGTTTCAACTTGGGGTCCAGAGTAAGTACATGATCTGATCAACAATTACGTTGAAATTGCGCTCGTGCGTTACAAAATGAGACACTGGAATTAATGGGAATTTTTTTAATAATAGCTGATGTAGAGAGGAGCTTAAGTGGTACTCAAACTCTCGTATAGATAGAAAAAGAAATGGATGAAGGAAATGCAGCTTGAGATCAAGCCATTATTGGAAGTGAACTTTGAAGAGGTAGGTCTTGATGCAGAAGAACCGGTTGATATATGCTCTGAAATTTTCAGGTAGTTAAAACATTGTGCGGTCTTGGTGTAATAGTGGCTCTTGTGTTTGGGATTTCCAGGAGTTATCAAAATGTACTTTAGTTTAGTGCATTATGTTACGTTGTTTTGCTGTGTTGGGATATATTATGTTCTGACATTAGATTATATTTTGTTTTGATGTTTTGTGCTGTTATAATATGTTGTTTTATGTTGGTAAGTTCCATTACATTACAATGTTGTGTCTTGTTATTTTGCAATATGTTTTCATGTCATGCTGCATTGCAATATCATATGTTCTGATGTTGTGGTGTCATGTAGTGTTGTATTGTGTTGTTTTAGTGCTCTTTGTACTGTACACTGGCTACATCAGGTATGCCAGGTAGATGCTGTGAAGCTATTCCTGGCGACCTACTATGAATGTCTGTGATTTCTGATTCAGTTCGATGTATATATTGTGTAGAAATCGTAATGTGGCTGCGTATTAGGTTATGTTAGCTAGGTAGTGATCTAATTTACATGATGTGGGTGTATGATTTAGGAGCCAGAGAAGTGTTGCTGGAGGGCTTTACCAACAGTTTATGCATATCTTATTATGGCAATATGCTGGATGTCTGTTAGTTAATGTGTCTTATTAGGTGTCTTTGTATAGCATACCTTGGTGGAAAGCATTGTTGCAAGTGCCATGAAAGCTAATTACATGGCACACTTGAACTATGTTGGCAGTATGCTATATGTTCTGTTAAATATGATTTGATTGACTTTCTTGTGGTGTACCTTAGGGGTGAATGATGTTGGAGACCCATGAAGGCAGACTATATGGTTTATCCATGATGTGATGGATGTAATTCATATGTTCTATAATATGGAGGGGCGGTGCATGCTGGACTCCTAGATGGCTCCTTTCTTATGCAACTATTTGGTCTTGATTGCTAATAGAACATCCTCACCTGTGCAGGCAGCGATTCATCTACCAGCCACTGTGGAGAAATCTCATTGGGAGATGTGCTTTCCCTCCAGCGTTTACGTTACCTACGGGTATGCAAGAATGGCGGTGTGTGAAGGTACTGGTGTGAATGATTCGAGCGACCTACAGGGTGTTTTTTGAGGAGTCATGAAAACATGAAGTGATGGGCTGCACTCTCCCGACTGGACTGAAGTGATGGTTATAACCCCATCTAGAGGAAGGATGAGATCAAAGTATGGGCCATGGCCTGTGGTCCTGGAGTAGTTTTATCTGTAAGAACCTGACACAAGTGGAGACCAGGCCCTGATGCTTTGAGCATCTGCAAATGAGCTGCTATTGATATGCACAAGCAGTGGTGCAGCAGATGAAGAGATCAGCAAAGTGATATAGGGTCTCAGGCATATGTGACCTTCCACGTATTGTGTGCCACCTGGACATTGTAATTGTCCTCTGCCTGTGACAAGCTAGGGTGAACATCCTGTAAAGAAAAAAAGATTGGATCAGTGAAGTGTCACCCCAATCTTCTTGTCCTTCTCCTCCTATTTTTCTGACCTTCTTTTTGTTGGCTTTACGACTCTAAGCACTTTACCACTGCTAACCAGTGCTAAAGCACATGTGCTTCTCCTCTAAAACATGGTGACATTGTTATATACCCAATTGGTATATTTAGTTTACTTACAATTCCCTTGTAAAGTGGTATGCCATATACCCAGGGCATGGAATCTAAATGCTACTAGTGGGCCTGCAGCACTGGTTGTGCTACCCACCCAAGTAGCCTTTCAAACCTGTCTCAGGCCTGCAATTGCAAGGTCTATGTGTACAGTTTACTGCCACTATGACTTGACATTTAAAATCTCTTGCCAAGCTTAAAACTCCCCTTTTATTACACATAGGTCACCCCTAATGTAGGCCCTAGGTAGCCCTAGGTGCAGGATGCGGTGTGAGTAAAATGCAGGACATGGACTTTTACATTTTACAGGTCCTTTTAGTGACAAACAGCTACATTCATTTTTCACCACTGTGAGGCCTACTTCTCTTATAGGCTAGTATTGGGAATTCATTATAACACTTTAAAGCTGTAATTCCTGATTAGAATGGAGTAGCGAAATCATGTTTCATATCTTTGAAATATTAATGTTAAATACTCTTTGGTGGAAAAGTTGGATTTGACATTACCGTGTAGATAAGGTTAAAACTACTATCAAATATTTTGAACAATTTAACATCGATCAATCAGCATTTGTATAGCACTGCTCCCACTGCGGCTGTGGCTAATGTTGGGGGGGGTGTGAGGGCGAGTGAGGCAGAGAGCAGGTGTCTTGCAAGTAGATGGAAGTTCAGTCAGTGGTTGATGTAGGATGGTCTTTGGTCATGCAGAGCTTTGTAGGCCTGTGTGAGGATCTTGAACTGGCATCTTTTCTGGATGGGGAGCCAGTAGAGCTTTATGAGGTGTGGAGTGACGTGTGTCCATTTGGAAAGGTCCAGGATGAGTCTGGCTGCAGTGTTCTGTATGATCTGGAGTTTTCTGAGAAGCTGGGTTTGGATCTCAGTGTAGAGAGTGTTGCGGTTGATAACAAAGGTCTGCGTGACAGTCTTTCTGGTGTTGATTGGGGTTCATCTTAAGATTCTGCTGAGTATGCGAAGGTTGTGGAAGCAGGAGGAGCGGGCTCTATTGATTTGTCGTTTTATGGTCAGTTGGCTAAAGAGGATGATGCCGTGGTTGCGGGCATGGTCGGTCGGTGTGCATTTCGGTACGAGTTCTGCTTCCCACCAGCTGTGGTCCCATATTGAGGTGTATTCCCGAAGATCAGTACTTCTGTTTTATCAGAGTTAAATTTGAGGCTGTTGTCCCCCATTCATTTGGCTGATTGGTCGTGGTGTTGAATAAGTTGATTTTGGCATTGGAGGGGTCCTCGGTGAGCGAGAGGATTAGTTAGTGTCATCTCCGTTGGATATTATTTTGAGTCTGTGGGATCTGATGATATCTGCCAGGCTCACGTAGATGTTAAACAGGGTGGAACTGAGGGATGATCCTTGTGGTACGCCGCATATGATGTCCTTGGGTGCAGAGGAGAAGGGAGGTAGTTGGATGCTCTGTGTGCATCCTGAGAGGACGGAGGCGATCCACTTAAGGGCATTTTGCTGCATGCCGATGTAGTAGAGACTTTTGATGAGGGTGTGGTGGAAGACTGTCAAATGCTGCCGAGAGTTTGAGGATGATCGGTTAACTGTTTCTTCGCAGTCTAAAAGAGATCTGATGTTGGCATCGAGGAGGTGGTTGTGTTCCAGGTATTTGGCAAGCTGTTGGTTGTTGGTTGATGGCTTTCTCAAGTACTTTGTATGGGTAGGGGAGCAAGGAGACTGGTCAGTAGTTTTTGAGATCCATCAAGGGTTTCTTTAGGAGTGCTCTGACCTTAGCGTGTTTCCATCTGTCTGGGAATGTTTCTGTGGAGAGGGAGCTGTTGAGGATGCTGGTGAGCTCTGTGCTGATTGGGCTGGTTCAGAGGTTGAAAAGATGGTGGGGGCAGGGGTCAGTGGGCACCCTGGAGTGGATTGACGACATAAAAGCTGTGGTGGACTGAGTGGAGACCAGGTGGTGAGCATTTGGCCGGTGTCTGCTAGGTGGTTTAAGTTGTCAAGTCTGAGAGAGGCTGGTTGGGGATTGAAGTTGTTGTATATGGGGTCAATTTTGCTGCGAACATAGTCAGAGAGGGTGTTTCTGAGTTCTTCGGAGGTGTGGATGGTGTTCTCTGTGGCTGTCGGGTTGGAAAATTCCTTGACTGTTTTGACGAATATCGATGCAGGCAGTGACAGCTGCTCTCTTGGCGTCATTGAGGTGCAGGTGGTAGTCATTGAGGGTTGCTTTGTGGGTGGGTCTGCCAGAGGGGTGACGCATCATAGCTTTTGAGTGAGTAGCAGGTGCGCTTGTTGGTTATGAGCTCTGGGTGTACCAACCAGTATGTTTTGAGGTTTTGTTGGCTTTTGCTAGGTTCAACAGGGCGACTCTGTTGGTGCATTTGGAGTGGTTTGGGATGGCCTGGTCCAGGTCTGCTAAACTTTCAGGTTGTGTGGTGCTGACGGCATGTGTCCACTGGGTCTCAGTAACCTTACCCTAGCTGCTGTGGGAGGGGCAGTGGTGCTTACCATTGGTGTGCTGAGGGATGAGATGATGGATTGGACGATGGCGTGGTTGGTCCAGGTAAATTCTGTGACATGAATGAATTTGAGTCGCTGGAGATAAAGATGGAGTAGAGTGTGTGTCCAGCTTTGTGCATGGGTTCAGTGACCAGTTAGGTGAGGCCAATGCTGTTCAGGTTCTCTAGGAGGGTTGTGGAGTTGATGTTGTTTGGGTCCTTGAAATTGAAATTTAGGTTGATGAGCAGGTTGTAGTGGTGGGAGTTGATTGCTAGGGGGTGATGAGGTTTTTTTTCTTTCTTTTTTTGAGTTTTATATAGCATGAACTTGACCCAAAGATATCGGGTATCAGAGCGCTTTACAAGTGCACCTGTTTTGTTACATATGGACATATTCACATTCATTTTTGTTGGGCACGGGGAGATTAAGTGATTTGCCCAGAATCACAGAACTTTGAGGTCGCCCGCTCTAGCCGTAAGACTACATCCTCTCCCCAGGTTGGAGATGGCATTGCAGAAAGCTGGTCAGGATCCTTGGTTTCTGTAGGCAAGGCCTCTTATTGTGGTCTTAATGTCGGTCTGTAGGCAGAAGTTGAGGTGTCCGGTCGTCGTTGGTGACCGCGCATCAGATGGTTTCCCTGAAGATGATGGTGATGCCCCCACTGTGTTTGTTGGTGAAGTCTCGGTGTATCATCTTGTAGTCATCAGAAGTGGCAGTATCTAGGTTTGAGGAGGGGCTGAGCAACATTTCGGTGATGAAGGTAATGTCTCGAGAGTGGGTTGTGATGGTATCCCAGATTTTCATGGTGCGTTAGCAGAGGGAGCGGCATTGGGCAGGATGCATTGAAGTGGTTCTGTATTGTTAGTAGCCTTCTGAGTGGGAGTGGCCTAGTGGGGGTGTGAGATACTGTCTAGCAGGCGAAGCGGCAGCAGTGGCAAATAAAGGGTCTTTTGGATGATCACATAGAGGATGTGAAGCAGCTGTTGTTGCAGTGCCTGGGGTCCAGGGCCAGGAGGGTATGGCTGTAAATGGTGGGAAGACTAAGGTTCCTGGCACTGTGCGTGGTCTAGGTGCATATGGGCACAGATGGGTGCAGGCGGGTGCAGACGGGCTTGCCTTTGGCTCGCCTTTGGCATGACAGTTCAGCGGCTTCCATTTGTAATCCTAGGAGGTGGGAGGAGCTAGCAGGAAGGTGGAAGGACAGGGTTTGGGAAAAGGGGGGAGCAGAAAAATTGCAGGAGCAGGACAGTAACTACAAATGTGTCAGCCAGGTATCCAAGTCCCAACCATCTAACCCAACCCAAACCTACTAAATCAAGCTAAACCCTCAACTCAAGTAAGCTCAAAAATAAATAAAAATAATAAGGCTCAGAATGAGATAGTGAGGTCAGGGACATCAAAGCATCAAGCAGGCAGTGGTCACTTGGGACTGAACTGACGTGCTTGGGCGAGGTGCAGATTCACAAGGACGGGCGGCAGGAGTGGCTGGAGAGCGGTGCACTGGACCAAAAGGTCTTGGGCTGCTGACTGGGGCCACGCAGCGACCTCCATTTGCAGTTCTGTGAGGTGGGAGAGGCTAGCAAGGAGGCAGGAGGGCAGGGAGTGGGAAAAGGTGGGAGCAGGTAAACGGCAGAACAGTGACTATAAGCGGGTCGCCTGGGAGTCCAAGTCCCAACCAGCAAACCCAATCCAACCCTATTAAATTCAGTTAAACCGTCAACCATGTAAGCTCAAAATAAAATTTAAATAATGGGACTCAGAGTGAGATAGTGAGGCCAGGGGACGTCAAGTAGGCAGCGGCCACCTGGGACCAAACCAACGTCCTCTGGGCTGGGGGCCAGGTGCAGACTCATGAGGCTGGGCGGCAGTAATGACTGGAGAGTGGCTAACTGAACGAGGAGGTCTACAGCTAACATCAGTAAGAAAACAGACAAACTCCGAAAGGATATAAGGAGAGTCACATTTTCAGACACAGATAGTGACCACACTCCAGGGAGCTCCCATCAAATTGAACATGATAATCAACCCACTACATCTCACCAAACCTTTTAGGGCAAACTCACAGAGGTTGAAGTCCCCACAGGAGACAACAAGGGAGCAGATGAGGATGATATCAGAATCAGTGCACTCCTTGACAGAGGCAGACCAGGAACCAGTATTATGAATGGTGAAACACAATTTAACAGTTGCTATTTTTAATTTGTCCTCCATGTCCTATGTTATGTTATTTAAATTTAATATATTGCACGACTTACCCAGGTGAATTTCAGCGCTTTAGCGGAAAATAAGTATCGGAGAGAGTGGGAGAATTTGAAATAGATGGGCTTTGAGTAATTTCCTGAATTTGCAATAGTTTGCACAAGTGGGAACGTGCAGTGGCAACTCGTTCCAATAATGGGGGGCAAGGTAAGTGAAGACTTTTCCCCTGCAACGAGTCAGACAGATGCAGGGGACACATAATTAGGCTTTATCACGCAATCTTAGACTTCGGCTGCATATGTACGGTTTAATATTTTGTTGCAGATATGACAGCCCTTTGCCTCTGAATGCATTGTAGGTAAGGCAGCAGATATTAAAACAGCATCTTTTTTTCACTGTCAGCCAGTGCAACTCTTTTAGCAACGGGGCTGAAGAAGTGCCTGGCGGGCAATTGAACCCAAAACAAGCCTGGCTGCAGTGTTTTGGACTACCTGTGGTTTATCTACCAACGTCTCATTTGCTGTTGCTAGGAGAGCGTTGCCATATTCTAGCCTACTTATTACTAGGGCTTGTACTAGAGTTCTTCAGGCCGAAGAGGGAAGGTAGTGAAATATTCTGTGCAGAAGGTGCATATTATGATAGCAGGTTCCAGAGGTGGTCAGGTAGGTAGTTTGGTTGATTTTCATACCAAGATTCTTAAAGGATTTATTGGGCACAGGTGTTGACCCCAGTTGGTGGGGCCACCATTCATCAGTCCAGATAGAGGAGGCCTTTCTCAGCAGCATAATCTCCCTCTTGTCTATGCTCAATTTTAGACGATTCTCATTCATTCAGTCGGAGATGGCTAACACTCCCCGGGCAAAGCGTTTTTTTGTAGCAGCCTGGTCAGACTCAAATGCAAACACCAACTGGGTGTCGTCCACGTATGAAAATATTTTAAGGCTCTACGATCTTTGCCAGGGGAGCCCTATAGATATTAAACAGAGTATAGCTCAGACAGGAGCACTGTGGAACACCCTTATCTAATTGCCTCTTGGGAGAAGAATATGGGCTCAAGATGACGGTTTGATGTTTGTCTTTCAAAAAATTATGAAGCCATATAGAAACTTAAGGACTTTCATATGTCTCCACAGTGAAAATGTATTTTTTCTAAACCAAAATCATACTCCATCGATTTTTTTGTACAGTGTGGTTAAAATATTTTTTCTCTACGCAAGAATCTACACAGAGACAAGATACCACAGAGTTTCATAATGCATTTACCTTTTGCCCATTTAACAACTTGGTACTGAAGGAGATGATTGGGCAAATGTATGACAGGTTTTTGCGCAAAATAGGCCAGCCCCATGTACAAACCATATGTTGCGAGTCGCTAACCAATTAGCGACTCACAAAATATGGTTTGCGACTCCCTATTAGGAACGGGCGTGCCAAGGTAGTGAGTCTCACACCTATGTATGATTGTTTTGTGACGGCATTTGCGGTCGCTAAACACTCGCAGTTTACCACCCTTTTCAAAAGGGTGGTAAGCCACCCTTTTGTTTCATGTTTCATTTTTCATTTTTCTTTTTTTAAATGCATCCTGTTTTTTTTAAGGAAAACGGACAGCTTGCAACAAAAAAAGCTGCTTTTTTGAAAAAGCAGTCACAGACATGGTGATCTGCTGACCCCAGCAGGCTACCATCCCTATGAGTGCTGGCTATTTCCAAAGGGGTCGCAAATTGCACTTTCTCATGAATATTGATGAGGCATGCAATTTGTGACCCAATTGGGAATTGCAAACAGTGTCTGAGACACGGTTTTACATTGCATTTAGCGAGTCGCAAATTGCGAGACACAATTTGACGCATTTGCAGTTGGTTCGGAAGAAGCAGACTTGAAGTCAGTGATTGGAGCCAACACATTGGCATCAAAATATACAACAACATTGTTGATTTAATATTTGCACAGTTTCCTTTTGAGGTGGTCTGGAATCCCTACTACAGTTTGATTATCTTGTGACGTATATATGACTCAGGGGTACTTATACCGTGTTAATTATAGAAAAGGCCACTCATTCTTTTCGACTTCGAAATAAATACCAACCTGGAATTGATTATTTGGTGACGTTTTGGAGCGTGTTCATATGTGATACTTTGGCCCTGACGAAGTTCGTAAAGAATGAAACGCGTTGGCTGAGTCTGAATTTTAGAACTTAAATAAAGAATAAGAGACGAAATTTGGATCGTTTGGAAAGACTTTTATTCTCTGGTGCACCGTCCATTCTTGGTTCCCAGAGAGCATAAGTACGGCCTGCTCTGGACATGATCTGCACCAACTCAAAAAATTGAACATTTACTTGGAAATTGATGTGCTTAACATTGGTCAGCTGTATTGCCTCGTGTTTATACATCTGGTCCAATGACTTTTAAAAATGCCATTTTGTCTGAGATTGACAACTTTTTCAAAAATCCACATCATATTAAATACAGTTTTTCTAAAGTCCAACATAGATCCAACAAGACTGGGGAAATATTCTTATGTACAAGTCTTCATACAGGGACGAGCTTCTAAAACAACTTGAAGTTCCAGAACATTACAGAAAACTCCCAAAAAATCATACTGGAGAACTCAGTAAAAAAATCTTCACTCGAAGCAAAATGTGCTTTGAGGAAGGCTGGTTAAGTGAAAAAGACCAGCTTTTTTAATTAATACAGATCCAACGGTGCCGACAATATACATCTTGCCGAAATTTCATAAAAACTTAGAAAATGCTCTGGGTTGTCCAATTTTCTCAGGATGCAATTATCTCAGGATGCAATATATTCTTTAACCTTTGGTGCAATAAGCAGATTTCTTCATTAGACCTTTCACTATTATTAATCTGAATGACATCAAAGATACTATGGCAGTTATTAATTACATTGAGAATCGTCCATTTCATCCGATGGAGAAAATGCTAGTAAGTGTGGACGTAGAAACTTTGCATACAAACATACCCCAAGAAGAGGTTTTGAAACTGCTAGAAGAACTCTTGGAGACCAGCCCCAGCCCACACAATGTCCCCATTTCATTAATTCTAGAATGTACGGAATTGGCACTGTGCAAAAAAAGTCTCTTTGCGAACAAGTTAAAAAACATGTCAAAGAAGGAGCAAAGGGGCGATTTTTGCCCCAGACAGAGCAAGTATTAAAGTAGCTAATTTTGAGACAAAGTTTATTGAATGTATCAACAATCCACACAAACGACATATATGAAAGTGGATGCAATATATTGAGGACATTTGTTTGATATGAAAAGGAGACTCAGAAAGTCTTCTTAACTTCCATGAATGGATCATTAGCCTGAATCCGAGTTTGAAGTTCACAATTTGAATATAATAATCTATATATGTACTTTGTGGGCAATATAGTTAAAAAACAAAACAATAAACTTTACCCCCTTATTCACAAAACTAACTGCCAGGAACGCACTTTTAAAATATGTCAGTCACCATTCCCAGGCTTTAAAAGACAATTTACCATACAGCCAATTGCTTCGCCTACAGCAAAATTATTACAAAAAAGATTATTACTTTCTGAAAGCACACAAACTAAAGGAGAAATTAAAAGCCTGTGGCTACCCCTCTAAACTTTAGAGAAAATTGATTAAAGAGGCATAGTGCAACAATCGAGAAGCTCTCTTACAGATTAAACAATGACCAACAGAATCTCGACTAATCTGTGTTTCCACATTTGCAGAGTGTCGAACAAGATCAAGAAGATAATATATAAGCACTGGAGTCTTCCAAAAGGTGTTCCATTATTCAAACACAAGCCACAGTTTGCCTTTAAGTGGGGATCCAATCTTAAGAATAGATTCGTTTGAGCATATGAGGAAACCACACCATCTACAATTCAACAAATGCTTAATTTTACACCGGGGGTCAGGGAGAACAGAGATGCAAACTGACCCAGCACATGGCGACAGTCCCTCTGCTGTTCTGGGGTCAGGGTGGGTGAGAGGACCACTCCATCCACTGACCCATCTTGCTCCTTAGCTTCCAGGAGGTCAGGAAGAGGATCGCTATCCTCCTCCATCCCTGCATCTGTAGCAAGTAGCATTGTTATTTCAGACCTCTCAAAATGGGGTTTGAGGCGGTTCACGTGTAGGACCCTCATGGGGTTCCTGGGAGATCGCAAGTTGACCAGGTAGGTCACCTCACTCTTGCGCTCCACCACCTCATATGGCCCAGTCCACTTGTCTTGGAGCGCGCAAGGCTCCACTGGCGCCATCACCCACACCATCTGCCCAGGTTGAAATTCCATCAGAGTGGTATGCTGGTCATACCACCTCTTCATCTCATCCTGGCTGGCTTCCAGGTTCGCCTGAACGAGGGCCCGGAAGCGCTGTGTCTGGTTGTGGATGGCCAGCACATAGCTGAACACATCCTGGGGGGGGTTCCCAGGGGATTTCTCCCAACCCTCCTTCACCAGACTGAGAGGTCCTCTAACAGGGTGCCCGTACAAAAGCTCAAAGGGACTGAACCCCAGAGACTTTTGTGGTACCTCCCTGTAGGCAAATAATAGGCATGGCAAAAAGACGTCCCACTTCCGTCTCATGGGCTCCGTCAGCCCCATGATCATGCCCTTCAGGGTCCGGTTGAACCTTTCAACCAACCCATTTCCTTGAGGGTGGTAAGGAGTGGTGAACTTATAAGTTACCCCACACTCCTCCCACAGAGACTTCATATACCTGGAGATGAAGTTGGTACCCCGGTCAGATACCACCTCTTGGGGGAAACCCACACGGGAAAAGATCCCCATCAATGCACGGCCCACCACCGGGGCTGTGGTTGTCCTGAGAGGGATAGCCTCCGGGTACCGGGTGGCATGATCCACCAGGACCAGGATGAACCTGTTGCCTAAGGCTGTCCTGGGGTCCAGTGGCCCCACAATATCTATCCCCACCCGCTCGAAAGGGGTGCTCACTACAGGAAAAGGCTGGAGAGGGCCTTTGCATTTTCCT
Organism: Triturus cristatus; assembly: GCF_964204655.1. NCBI lineage: Eukaryota > Metazoa > Chordata > Amphibia > Caudata > Salamandridae > Triturus > Triturus cristatus. The sequence goes on from NC_140593.1 coordinate 264,701,421, forward strand.
CCAGCCTTGCCACTTGCCTGGCAAGTCTGGCATGATTTACAAAAGGAAGCGACGTCCGTCTTCATCCCGGGCCAGTAAAAGTGGGTGGCAAGCCTTTGTCGGGTCTTGTCCTGCCCGAGATGTCCTGCAAGCGGCACGTCGTGAGCCAGACCCAGTAGGAAGTCTCTGAACCCTGCGGGTACCACCAGGGTACGTGATCCACTGGGCTCAGCAAACCTAGGCTCACTGTACAACAAGTCATTCTCCCAGTAGAGAAAATAGTTCTTTGGATCAGCACCTGCTGCCTGGTCTGCAGCCTGGTGCCGCAGACCTTCAAGAGTAGGGCATGTCTTCTGCGCACGGCAGAACTCCTCTCTGGAGGGACCACCCTCTTGCTGCCAATGGGTCAGCTCAGGTATGTCTCCCAGCTCAGCGACCTGTTCCCCTGTAGGCTCCAGGGCATCCCCCGTAGGTTCTGCTCCTTCCTGGACCGTGGGAACAGCGGGGGTGGACGTACCACGCCCCTTGCCCTTCCTCTTTCTGGCAGGGACCTAGGCCACTGTTTCAGGCTCCAGGTCTGCTTCACAACCCTGTCTGGCTGCCATGGACCGGGTGGTCACACAGACCCACTCAGGCAAACCCAACATCTCCAAATGAGCCTGGCGTTCCACCTCCTTCCATGGGGAACTCTCCAGGTCATTACCTAGCAGACAGTCTACCGGCATGGATGGACTCACAACAACTCTGAGAGGACCTGAGGCCCCCCCCCCCCACTCATAGGGAACATGTGCTACCTTGCAAAGGCGCACAGAGTTGTCAGCTGACACTACTGGGTGAAGTACGTCTGGAATGATCAGCTCCTCAGGGACCCACTGACACCTGACAGTAGTCACACTGGCTCCAGTGTCCCTGAGAGCCTCCACCCTCCTCCCATTGATGGTCACCCACTGCCTGTACTTCTTAGTGTTATCAGGGACAGGGGTTTCCTGGACCATCTCTGTGTCTCCTAAAGAGACAAGGGACATAACTGCTAATCCCTCCAAATCGCTAGAAATTAAATCCCCACCAAAAGCTACACTAGCTATACCCGGGGTTGGAACACCAGAGGGTGCCTGGGATTTCTTCGGACACACAGGAGACTTGTGACCCAATTCCTGACAGTGATAACACCTAATGGGACCCTTGTTATCCGACCTGCCCTTAGGGGGCCAGGTTGGTTTGGGTTTTGACTTGGGGGGCTGGGACTGGTTACCCTGGGAACTGTTTTGGGGCCCTTGTGAGAACTCCTTTTGGTTACCCTTGTCCCCCCCACTCTTCTGCTGGGGACCCTGCCCACCTTTGGCAATGGTACCCACAATTCCTCTGTGGACCCTGGTACTGGTCCAGCGGTCCGCCTCCTTAGCAAGCTCAATGGGGTCCGTCAGCTTGCTGTCTAAAAGATGCTGGCGCAGCTCTGGAACACATAGACTACTCAAGTGCTCCCAACTAATTAAATGTAACAACCCCTTATAATCAGTTACCTTGCTGCCCTTCATCCAACCTTCCAGTGCCCGCGAGTACAGATTCACACACTCCATCCAAGTCTCAGACTCTTTCTTCTTGGAGTTCCTAAACTGCAGTCTATACTGCTCTGGAGTAAGTCCATACCTGAGACATAAGGCCTCCTTCATATTGGGATAGGTCATGGTACCTGCTAATTCTAAGGGCTCTAGAGCACTCCTCCCAGAAGCCTCAAAATGTTTCCACAGGCCCGCCCCCCAATGCTGTTCAGGCACGCCATTCATTCTCAATGCTATTTCATACGATGTAAACCAGGCATAGATATCTTCACTCCTATTGTAATTCTGTACTAAATCTTTGGGGATATATGCTTTACCCTCCTGCACTGGCTGTGCGCTGCCACCATTTGAACCGGACTCCACCTGCTTGGCCTTGATGTCCAGCTCCTTCATGCTCAACTCATGAGCCAAAAGCAATTTTCTTTCCTCAAAAGCAAGGGCATTCTTTTTCTCCTCCTTTGCCATTTCCATTTTCATTTTTTCCATTTCATGGTCTCTCACCCTTTGATTCTCCTCCAACTCCTCTGGAGTGAGCCCCCTACTGGAATGGGAGCTGCCAGCCCTTGAGACTGTTCTGCCCACGGGCAGATCTTGGGGAACAAAACCATCCTCTTCATCTGCATCATCCTCCTCTTGGGCCTCCCACCAGGCCTTCAAGACTTTTTGGAGCTCATCCTTTCTAGCTCCACTTTTAAAAGGGCAACCACGGTCTTTGCAGAATCGCTTGAGCTCTACAACTCCGTACGAATACAAATCCGCAATGGAAAACTCCAATTCTGCCTTCTCACTTGTTGCCACCTGAGACATGATGCTCTTGAAGAGTTACTCAAAAATAGAATAAAAAATATAGTATGTGGTTGTCTATTGGTCTGCACTTAAACTAGTGATGTACACCAATTACTGTGGGTCAAGTACAAATACAAGTTCAATCCTCACCGCTGACCACCAATGTTAGATCTGGGGGTCTCGAGTTGGCAGGGTAGGTACCACTGTCCAAGTAGGGACCCTTGCTTCTAGTCAGGGAAAGGGGGATACACTGTTAGGATAACCCCTGCTCACCCTCTAGGTAGCTTGGCCTGAGCAGTCTAGGCTATCAAAGGCAATGTGTAAAGTATTTGTACCAACACTCACAGTAACACAGTGAAAACACCACAGATTTACTCCACACCAGTTTTAGAAAAATAAGGTATCTTTACTAAAAACTTCACAAGACCAAATACTACAGACAAACCTACATATAATTCAAAAAGATTACTTTAAAGATAGTTCAAGAGTTTGCAGAAAGTACTCCAGGATGTAAAAGTCAGTGTCCTGCACAATGCGACTCTCAATGCACAAAATGCGACACTTTCGTGCCCAACAGTACCTGTAGTTGCGATAAGGTTCCCAAAAGCTATAACAAGGAAGCTTGCAAAGGCGATGCGATACTCCTGAGATCCTGGGGAGGCTTTGCAGCAGCCCTGCTTCACGCAGCAGAGGTGGATGCGCCGGCTCCGATCTGTAAGGGGAGGATGCGATGACTTTGGCCTTCGTTGCGTAGGTTTCTTAGGGGGAAGCTTCACGCACAGGTTCGATGCGACACGCTTCGATGTGGCACGATGCGCGGCGCAGCGTTGACTTCCGGCGCCGCAACTCTCGATGCGCCACGGAACGGGACTCTCGGTCGACGCACACGATGACTGGAGACTTTTCACGCACCGGTAGTGGTGCGGCCCGCAAACTGGTTCTGCGACGACCCTCGCAATGTCAGGAATCTTCACGCTTCGGGACGATGCTCGACGCACTCGGCGATGCGGGGACCCTGCGTGTTGCGATGGTGCCGTGATGAAATTTTCCACGCACTCTTGTTCTTGCGACACGCAATCGGATGATGCGTTGGGTACCAGTTACTCTTTTCACGCTTCTGCTTCCTAGCTCCCAAAACACAGCAAAACGACCTCCTGAGGCCCCAAGACTGGGCAAGCACTCCAAGGCAGGTCAGAACTCTCTCAGCAGAGTTCCAGGGGAGCTGGTGGTGAAGTCCTTTTGTTCCTGGGACTTCTTAACAGGGAGCCAGCTCTTCTCAGGCCCTTGGAGATCAGAATCAAAAGAAGGGGACACAGCAAAGTCCTTCCCCTCTCCTTGGCAGCAAAGCAAAACAGCAATCAGGCAGTCTTCTCCTCTTCAGTCCTTTTCAGCTTTCTCCTTGGCAGAGGTTTCTTCTTAGTTCCAAAGTGATCTAAAGTTTTAGGTGTCTGGGGTCCTCTTCTTATACCCCTCCAAGTCTTTGTCTCTCTTTGTTCCAGTGGGGGGATTCCCCTGCTCAAACCGGTTCCTGGGTGTGCTCTGCTCTGGAGCACCTGGTTCCTTTCAGAGTGAGGGGCAGGGTCGTTAGACGCTCAGCAGGAGGTGGAGCCTTCTTTGTGCCGGCAGAGTCCTCAGCCTGGCCAGCAGGGGGTGGAGCCAGCATTGTTTTTGTCAGGGACAGCCCTATTCAAACCCAGGGACTACTCCTCCCACCCATCTAAAGCAGATCTCCCTATTCACCCTGCTGCTGACTCATCCAGGCTCCTGGAGCCACCTAGCCCATCACATGACACCAGTCAGGCAACCAGCACACAGGCACACAGGAAGGTTAAACAGGAGAATAGCTACTTTCTAAAAAGTGCTATTCTCACACAGTGAATTTAAAAACCATCTTGCTAAAAAGATGTATAATTAAATTCTGAACACAGAGATACCAAACTTGGATTCTCTATCTTGCCCTTATGGGAAGATAGGCATGTAAACAGCCTTCCCCATTCTATCCTATGGGCAAGATAGCCTCTCAGCAGTGAAAAACGAAAATGGCTGTAATTCGCTACCAGGGCATGTTACACATCTCAATACATGCCCTACCTTTCAGATACACTGCACCCAGCCCAGGGGGGTACCTAGGGCCACCATAGGGATGCCTGACATATACAGAAAGGGAAGGATAAGGCCTGGTCAGTGGGTACACTGGCCAGGTCGACATGGCAGTCCTGGACTGCACATAGGCACTGCAAGCAGGCCTAAGACATCATTTTAGCGCTACTCCTGTGGGTGGCACAATCAGTGCTGCAGCCCACTAGTAGCATTTGAATCACCAGCCCTGGCACACGCAGTGCACTTTACTAGGGGCTAACAGGTGAAACAAATATACCAATCATGGATAACCAATCAATACAACAATTTACCAAGGGAGCACTTGCACTTTGACACTGATCAGCAGTGCCAAAGTGCCCAAAGCATCTAAACCAGCAAAAACGAAATCCAGCATAGCATCAAAAATACAGGAGGTAGAGGCAAAAAGTCAGGGGTAACCACGCCAAAGATGTCAGGTCTAACAATGGGCTTCACTTTAATGAAGTCCAAAATGTACCTGAGGCCAAGTTCCTCATGTACTGCGAATGTAGGAGAGCTTTGGGGAACCCAAACAGTCTCCTTAAAAGCACATTTTCCTCTAGATCAGAGGTCTTCAAACTTTTGGATGCTGAGACCCCCCTGTCAACATTTTGAGGCGTAAGGACCCCCTCCTGACAAACATTTCTAAACCTGTTGACTAAATTGTGTGGGATGAAAATGTAAATGAGGTTATGTGATGCAGCGTATATTGGGATAGCATTGCTTCATTATTTTGACATGTTTTACACACAGTAACACCGAAGAAAGATTTCACCCAATCAGTACCCATTTATAGCCAAAATACAGCAATTATCATCAGAAAGATTTCAAGTCAACCTTTGTGAAGGGCCTTCCACTCTGCAGCAATACGTGCTGCCACATTAGAAGCTCACCTGGCCCTGACAGGGAGAAACAGGGGTCCCTTAAAACCCTGGCAGTTTTGTGCAGAGTTAAACAGTTTACCCATGCAGCTTTCCTCTCAACCCTCCCTTCCATCCCTCTCTCCTCTCCTAACCCTGGATCCCTCTCTCACTTCTCAGACCATTTTCTTTCACCCCTTTTTACAACTTCTGAATTCTCCCTATTCAACCTCTCACTTCACCTTTAATCACCTCTTGCCATTCTGTCTTTTCACTGCCCTCATCTCTAACAGTCTCTCCCATTCATCTCATGGCCTCTCTGGCCCTGTCACCTCCCCTGCCCCTCAGCACTTCTCATTCACCTCATCTCTCCATTCAAATTTTTGTCTATTTGTATCTTACACCTCTCCAGTCCCCCCATTCCTCTTTCACATCTCCCCTTTGTTCTAATAGAAGCCCTCACCTTTGGCTCACACTCACTTCTTGCGTGTCCACACTTCTCTTCGGCAATTCACATTTCTCCTCATCTCTGACCCCTTCAATCAAATTCTCCCACTCCCTTGCTGTCCTCTCTTCTCTCCTCACCAAGCATACGGGTCGGACCCGTATGCTCCTCTTGGCATGTGCCACTCTACTTATTGTTCCCTAATTCAAGAAGGCATGAGTTGTCTGTCTCGCTGTTTTGATGCAGGCTGCACCGTAATGGAACGTGCACCCTCCTTTGCTTCGCTTCACCAAAAATCTATTATCCTTTAGGAAGATATAAAAACCTTTCTCTATGCTCTGTAGATTACCCCATTTGGCTGGTTCTCCTTCTGTGTGTTTCTCATTTGCCTTCAGGCAGTAGATGGTTATTAGCCCCAGGACATCGTTTGGTAACAGTAGTGCATTACAAATGTAAATAATAATAGGCAGAAGCAGGGGAGCCACTAGACCAGAACTTCAGAGGGGGGGGGGCTAACACTCCCAGTCAGGGCTGGTCCTAACACTGGTCGCACCCGGTGCAACAGTCTTTTTTGATGCCCCACCCCCGTTTCCTCCTTCTCCATGAATTCCTTCACTGCCACTCACCAACAATGCACTGCATCTCTCTATAGCACCTTTCTGACAAACATTTCATTTTTTATAGCAGTACTCATAGTTTACTCACACTCATTTCTGTGATCTGCATGGTACATATTCTTTGTAGCAGGCACATTAACCCTCTGCACTGTGTGGGTGACAAGAGTGCCCATGTGAGTGCATGGTGAGCGATGCAACAGTGTGAGAGTAGGGCAAGAGGAGTGACTGCAGGGTGAGTGAGGTGGCGTATGAATTTGGGTGCGGATGCAAGTTCAAAATGGAATGAATGATTACTGATGGGCTTGTTTGAGTCAGTTGCATATTGATCAGTGAGGGGGACAGGTGAGTGAAGTGTCACATGAGTGCAGGATGAGTAGTGTACTCGTGTGACTGCAGGGTGAGCTATAGGGTGAGCAGCACAAGTGCATTGTGAGTGCAGAGTGATCACTGTGAGTGCAAGGTGAGCGGGTGAATGGTGAGAGTGCATGGTGATCAGTGTGAGTGCATTGTGATTGCTGTGCGTGCAGGGTGAGCGTGAAAGTGAAGGGCAAGAATGAGGAATGAGTTGTCTGAATGCAGGGTGCATTCCCAGACCAACGAAGAAACTCAGCATGTTATTGACGGCGACGTAGAGTTTAAGATCTAAGTTAAACTATTGCGGCATTAATCGAGGGTGAAGGAAATAAATAATGTGCTGATCCTGCAACAAACTTCCAGTCCTATGGTTAGGGTTGCCAACAGATTATTTTGATGGCCCAGTCGGTACAAAAAAAGTATCCACCTAAAGCTGTATTTTCAGCCCTTATCTGTGCATACTTCGAATAGCAAATATGAATAGAAAGCACTTTTAATTGTGTTATAGGGCTGCCTCAATGATCCATGACTGATAATTAAAGAGGGCAAAGACAGAAAAGTCATATAACAAATGCATACATACTTTTTTATTTCTAAGTCTATTTAGTGCCAAGAGAAGATCTTTGCAGGCTCTTTAAACAAGTCAGACTCAATGATCAGTCCTATCATTTGGCCAAACCCATGTGCAAATGAGGCTGGTCAAAAGATCAGTCATCATGGACGGTTTGTGTATTTGGTGGACCAAATCCTGATACAACAATAAGGTGCGGAGCTGAGTGTCCCACTGATCAGGGGATCAGCCTCATTTGCACATGGGTTTGGCCAAATGATAGGACTGATCATTGAGTCTAATTTGATCGAAACCCTTTACAATCTGTTGTGGATTAATCAGCCATTTTACGAATAATCGATGATGTACCGGTCTCCTCTATGCATGTAGTGTTAGCCTTTTTTTCCTTCTTTTTTTTCCTTCTTTATCTTTATTAGTACGTTATGTGTGTGCGATAAAGATATTTTGAGATCTTGTTGACTCAGTATCGACAGTGTAGCCTCTCAAATTTGGCTGTTAGACCCCCTGGGCCCGATTCACAGAACTAACTTAAGACAAAATCCTAAACTTACTACCATTTTGGTATTCTCAGAAGGCACTTACTCATTTTGGTATTCACAAAAGGCACTTACTCATTTCGGTATTCACAGAAGTTAGGAGTCCTAACTTTAGGACTCCTAAATGCCTTCTGTGACTACCGAAAGTCTTAAAATTAGGATTTTTCGCAGTTTAGTAGTAGTTTAGTTAGGACTCCTAACTTTAGGACTCCTAAATGCCTTCTGTGAATACCGAAAGTCTTAAAATTAGGATTTTTCTCAATTTAGTAGTCCTAAATTTAGACTTAGGACTACTAAATTGAGAAAAATCCTAATTTTAAGAATTTCGGTATTCACAGAAGGCATTTAGGAGTCCTAAAGTTAGGAGTCCTAACTATACTACTACTAAACTGCGAAAAATCCTAATTTTAAGACTTTCGGTAGTCACAGAAGGCATTTAGGAGTCCTAAAGTTAGGAGTCCTAAACTTAGGACTACTAAATTGAGAAAAATCCTAATTTTAAGAATTTCGGTATTCACAGAAGGCATTTAGGAGTCCTAAAGTTAGGAGTCCTAACTATACTACTACTAAACTGCAAAAAATCCTAATTTTAAGACTTTCGGTAGTCACAGAAGGCATTTAGGAGTCCTAAAGTTAGGACTCCTAACTTCTGTGAATACCGAAATGAGTAAGTGCCTTCTGTGAATACCAAAATGAGTAAGTGCCTTCTGTGAATACCAAAATGGTAGTAAGTTTAGGATTTTGTCTTAAGTTAGTTCTGTGAATCGGGCCCCCTGTGTTTTTGGTGCTGGGGATAAAATCAGGTGTGGGTCTTTAAAATATATATCCCTTGGACCCTATTTTAAATGGTTTTGTTTAATCTCTCGGCTCTTTAAACAACACAGGACTTGCATTTTTAGGTCTTGCCTGGCTATCGCGTAAGGGATCGCTCAGTGAAACTTATGTAGGGGCTTCAGAAAATGCCCCCAAAGGCTTCCCAGGCGGATCGGGTGGCGGTTACGCACACAACCACACGCATTCCATTTGCCACCAGCTACTTCCTGCTCGTGCGCCGCCTCACGCATTCAGAGAGATTTAGTAAGGGGCACAAGACCTTAGGAATGCAGTTTATGGCCAGTGCATGTGAGGCATTCAAGCGCGAAGCTGGCATCTGGCATCGGACTTGAAAGCAGCAGACTACTTTCGCCAGCGCGCGCTCGGCCTCACTTTCTGCATCCCCTCTTACAACAATTAACTTTCGTTATAACTCATGTTAGAAAGGATAGACGGACCGGGAGGGTCGGCCGGGGTCAGGAGGAGAGGTCTCCGGGGAGAGCCGTCTCCAGCGATCGTACAGACAAGTAACTTCCCCCCCCACAGACAGATACCACACACGGATAAGGTTCAGTGTTCTTTATAAGCACTTCTTAAGGTACGGTTGAATGTTACAAGGAGGTCTGGACTCAGGGGTCCCCTCGATTCAAGTCTCTCAAAGCAGGGTAAGGGGTAGCGGGACAGTCTGTCTACCAGGTAGTTTGGATGAGATGATGATTAGCTCACAATCCTCGAGCTTAGTTGGTGCGGGCCGCGGCAGCGCCAGCAGGTCCCGGAAAGATGGTCGATGTACGGTCCGCGGCAGCGCCAGCAGGTCCCGGTGAGGATGGTCGTTACAACGGGCCGCGGCAGCGCCAGCAGGTCCCGGAAAGATGGTCGATATACGGTCCGCGGCAGCGCCAGCAGGTCCCGGTGAGGATGGTCGTTACAATGGGCCGCGGCAGCGCCAGCAGGTCCCGACGAGGATGGATGTTGTAGAAGGCCGCGGCAGCGCCAGCAGGCAGGACGATGGTTCACAGGAGCGGGCTACGGCAGCGCCAGTAGTCCGTCAAGGCTGAGTTCTCTCGGTGTCTCTCGACTCCAGGATACAACTGCCTTCCTGCTCCGGAGTTGCCCCAGTTATAGGGCAGGCGCTCTTTGATGTCCGGACCCTCGCACTTGGAGGTCGGAGGGCCCGGGATGAAGGTGTCCAGACACCCAGCAGGGGGTGGAGCCAGCGCCTGGGGGAGCTGGAGGCGATCGGCACCTGGCGGGGGAAGAGCTCTTGACACTTCGTCCTCCTATTGACCTGCCAAGTGGTCCGCTCACCTCCCGGGTGGATGGTGGTGCCGGGATGTCGGGGCCGGTCAGGCCCGGGGTTTAGGGTCGGGGCGAGGCCACGCGGCCTCGTGGTGCAGGGCCCAAGATGGCGCTTGAACCGGCCGGGGGAGCCGGTGGGGCTGGGCCCCGTGATGAGTAGAGGTCCGAGGGCAGAAGATCCGTCGGGAGACGGAGTACGGGTGCTTTTCGTGGGTTAAGCCTGGTGGGCCGGAGCTCGGGCCCTGTCGTGCGGGGAGGGAGCAAGCCCTTCGTGTGGCCTGTCCAACATGCGTCCCCCCCAGCTGAAGGCGGGGAGAGTCACCCATCTCCTTGGGGACTCTCTTCGTCGAGGCGGAAAAAGCGGGACAGGCCATCCGCGTTGGCGTGGTCTTGGCCTGGTCGGTGCTCCACAGTGAAGTCCATTCCCTGCAGGGAAATGGACCAGCGCAAGAGTTTTGGGTTCTCCCCCCGCATCTGCATCAGCCACTGCAGGGGTCGATGGTCGGTTTGTACCCGGAAGTGGGTACCGAAGAGATAGGGCCGGAGCTTTTTGAGGGCCCACACCACTGCGAAGGCCTCCCTCTCGATGGTGCTCCAGCGCTGTTCTCGGGCCAGGAGACGTCGACTGATGAAGGCCACCGGCTGGTCATGACCTTCGGGGTTCAACTGAGAAAGGACGGCTCCTATGCCGTGGTCGGAGGCGTCGGTCTGTACCATGAATTCCCGACTGTAATCGGGGGCCTGGAGCACAGGGGCGGTGCATAGAGCGGCCTTCAGCTTCTCGAAGGCCGCTTGACAATTGGGGGTCCAGTTAATCCGCTTCGGCTGGTTCTTGGACGTGAGACCCGTGAGGGGCCCCACGATGCTGCCGTAGTCCTTCACGAACCGCCGGTAGTAGCCGGTGAGCCCCAAGAAGGCTCGGACCTCGGTCTGGGTGACGGGGGGCTGCCAGGACTGGATGGCAGCAATCTTAAGTTGTAGCGGGGCCACCAGCCCGCTTCCCACTTGGTGCCCAAGGTAGGTCACAGACCCTTGGCCAATTTGGCACTTGCCGGCCTTAATTGTGAGGCCGGCCCGCTGGAGGGCCTGTAGGACCTCTTGGAGGTGACGGAGGTGGTCGGGCCAGTGGTGGCTGTATACAGCGATATCGTCCAGGTAGGCAGCGCTGAACTCTTCGAGCCCCGCCAAGACCTGGTTCACGAGGCGTTGAAACGTGGCGGGGGCATTCTTCATGCCGAAGGGCATGACCTTGAACTGGTAGTGGCCATCGGGGGTAGAGAAGGCTGACCGTTCCTGAGCCCTGGGTGTGAGGCCGATCTGCCAGTAGCCCGCTGTTAGGTCGAAGATACTGAGGTAGCGGGCGGCCCCCAGCCGGTCGATCAGCTCGTCTGCTCGGGGGATCGGATGAGCGTCGGTCCGGGTGACAGCGTTCAAGCCCCGGTAGTCGACGCAGAATCTCAGTTCAGGTGCGGTGCCGGGGGCAGCGGCTTTGGGGACCAATACAACCGGACTGGCCCAGGGACTGTCCGAGGGCTCGATGACCCCGATTGTGAGCATCTTGGTCACCTCCTCCTGTATGCAGGCCCGTACCCGATCTGGTACGCGGTAGGCCCGGTGTCGGACAGGGGGACTGTCCCCGGTGTCCACGTCGTGCAAACACCAAGGGGTGACCCCGGGGGTGAGGGAGAACAGGGTAGCAAACTGCAGCAGGAGGTTCCGGCAGCCCTGGTGTTGCTCCGAAGTGAGGGTGTCAGAGAGCCGGACCCCGTCCACGGAGCCGTCATTCTCCTGAGTCTTCAGAAGATCCGGGAGGGGTTCGGAGTCTTCCTCTGCCCCACTGTCCGTAGCCATCAGGAGGCTGAGTTCTGAGCGCACAAAGTGTGGTTTGAGTCGGTTGGTGTGGAGGACCCGAAGGGGGTTCCGGGAGGTCCCCAGGTCGATGAGGTAAGTGACGGGGCTTTTGCGCTCGACCACTTTGAAGGGCCCCGTCCACTTATCTTGCAAGGCACATGGTTCGGTGGGGGACATCACCCATACCTGTTGTCCAGGCTCGAACTCAACGGAGGAGGCATTGTGATCATACCACTTCTTCATGTCCTCCTGGCTGGCCTCAAGGTTCGCATTGGCCATCTCTCTGAAGCGCCGGGTCTGATTGCGTAGGGCCAGGAGGTATTTGAAGACGTCTGGAGGGGTCTTTAGGGGGGCCATCTCCCACCCTTCTTTTACTAGGCTGAGGGGGCCCTCGCACAGGGTGCCCGTACAGGAGTTCGAAAGGGCTAAAACCGAGGGACTTCTGGGGAACTTCGCGGTAGGCGAAGAGGAGGCACGGGAGTAGTACGTCCCACTGGCGACGGAGGGGCTCTTCCAATCCCCCAATCATCCCCTTGAGGGTGCGGTTAAAACGCTCCACTAGTCCGTTCCCTTGGGGGTGATAGGGGGTCGTGAATCTGTAGGTGACCCCGCATTGTTGCCAGAGGGACTTCATGTATTTGGATATAAAGTTCGTGCCTCGGTCGCTGACGACTTCTCGGGGGAAGCCTACCCGGGAGAAGATCCCCATTAGGGCCCGGCCAACCACCGGAGCTGTCACGGTCCGTAGGGGCACCGCCTCGGGGTAGCGGGTGGCATGGTCCACCAGTACTAAGATGAACCTGTGTCCTTGTGCCGTGCGGGGGTCCAGAGGCCCCACGATGTCTATCCCCACCCTCTCAAACGGGGTGGTGACCACAGGGAAGGGTTGCAGAGGGGCTTTCAGCTTCCGACCACTCTTCCCGCTGGCTTGGCATGTGGGGCAAGATCGGCAGTGGTTCAGGACGTCGTTCCTCATCTTCGGCCAGAAAAAGTGGGTCACTAGGCGGCTGTACGTTTTATCTTGGCCCAGGTGTCCAGCCAGGGGGACATCGTGGGCCAGGTTGAGCAGAAAGTCTCTGAAGCGGAGAGGTACCACCAGTACTCGACCGGCCCCCAGCTCGGCGATTCTTTGCTCGCTGTATAGCAGGTCGTTATCCCAGTAGACCCAGTGAGTTCCGGTGGAGTCCCCTGCGTTCTGGGCGCTGGCTTGTTGGCGGAGTCCCTCGAGGGAGGGACAGGTCTTTTGTTCCTGGCGGAACTGTGCTTGGGTGGGCCCCCCCTCTTGACGCCACTGAGCCAGGTCAGGAAGGTCCTGGGGTTGCGCGTCCCCTTCGGCCGTCGGGTCTGGGAGGCTGGCCTCGTCGTCGTCTTCTACTGGGGCGACTGGGGGCGGAGGTGCTGGCCATTCTGGTTCTTCTGATCGAGGGACGGCACGGGCGGCCATGGACCGGGTGGTTATGCAGGCCCAGTCCGGGAGGCCCAGCATCCCCAGGTGCTCTCTTCTCTCAACGGTGGCCCACGGGGAACTCTCGAGGTCATTCCCCAGGAGGCAGTCCACGGGGGCATCGTCCCGGACCGTCACCTTCAACAGGCCGGAGACCCCTCCCCATTCGAATGGAACGCAGGCCATTTGACACATACTTTCAGAGTTGTCTGCCGAGCGGACGGGGCAGAGAATGTTCGGCAGGATCTGCTCGGGCTTCACCAGGTGACAGCGGACGGCCGTCACACTGGCGCCTGTGTCACGCAAGGCCTCGGCTCGCTGTCCATTAATGGTCACCCACTGACCGTATTTCCTGGTGTTAGCGGGTAGGGGAGCCCACGGGACCATGTCTCTTCCCCCTAAGCACGCCAGGACCATGGCGGCCGGTTCCCACTCTTGCTGGGTCGGCTCATACTCCTCTGGTTCCTCCAATGATCGCTCTTCCCCCAGGGCGGCGGCAGCTACCTGGCGGGGCTTGGGTGTTTGGTTCTGCGGGCAGCTCGGGTCATTGGCGTAGTGGCCGACTCGCTGGCATCGGTGGCACGTGACGTTGGCTCGGACCCCAGGGCGCCACGGGGGGTTTCCCCGACCGGCCGGAGCCGGGGTGCTGGCCACGGGTGTTGCGGGCAAGGCGTCTCTCCCTCGCCCCTGGCCCCCTCCTCCTCCCCGAGGACGGTGCTGGCCTTGGTTGTTTCTGTTCTGTTCGTGTGGCCCCCTCCGGCCCACTCGGGTGCTTTCCCATCGGTCAGCTTCGGCGGCGAGCTGCCGGGGGTCAGTCAGCTTACTGTCGAGGAGGTGCTGCCTGAGCTCGACGAAGCAGTTGTTCGACAGGTGCTCCCATACCATCAGGTTAAAGAGTTGTTCGTAGGTGGTGACCTGGCTCCCCTTTATCCAACCCTCGAAGGCACGGCTGAAATAGTTCACGTATTCTACCCAAGTTGTACCTGGGATCCGGGTGCAATCTCTGAACCTCTGGCGGTACATCTCGGGTGTGAGGCCGTATCGGGTGAGGAGGGCAGCCTTCATGTGGTCGTAGGACGACATTTGGTGATCTGGGAGCTGCAGTAGGGCATCGCGCCCCTCGTTGATAAACCTCCCCCAGAGTCCGGCTCCCCAATCACTCCGGTCGATCCGGTGGGAGGTCATGGCGATCTCGTAGGCTTTAAACCACTGTTTCATGTCGTCTTCTCGGACATACTCGCGGACAACATCCTTGGGGATGTGGACTTTTTTCTCGATTGGCCCCGGGGTGTGTGGTCGCTCAGGCACCCCCAGTTCTTTATTCTGTTTCCGAAGTTCTATTTCCGCCAGTTTGCGCTCGTGCTCGAGCGTTATTTTTTTCTCCTCCAGCTCTCTCTGTCTCTGCTTCTCTTCTCGTTCATCTCGGAGCCGCATGTGCTCGAGGTTGATTTTCTGTTCAGCTAACTTGAGTTCCCCATCCATCTTGAGTCGTGCCATTTCCAACTCGTGCAATCTAGTTCTTTCTCTTTCTCGGATCTCCTCCTGCGAGAGGCCCGTTCCCCGCTCCTCAGGAGCCGTGGCGTTCCCCTCTGGTGTGATGCTGCTTTGGTCGGAGGGTCCGGCGACCCCAGTTTCTGTCCACGACTCTAGGGCGTGCTTTAGATCATCTTTGGTACTCAGGCCGGTGGTAGCAATGCCAAGTTCTATGCAGAACTGTCTCAGTTCGCGGTGGTTGTATTCTTCTAATTTATCCATTTGGAATTTCTCGGTGGAGTTGCTTTCTTTGGCTGACATCGTGTTGTTGTCGTGGGGTGAGCTACTCTCTGTACAATTACGCGTTGATTCGGATCGCGCCGCTGGCCACCAATGTTAGAAAGGATAGACGGACCGGGAGGGTCGGCCGGGGTCAGGAGGAGAGGTCTCCGGGGAGAGCCGTCTCCAGCGATCGTACAGACAAGTAACTTCCCCCCCCACAGACAGATACCACACACGGATAAGGTTCAGTGTTCTTTATAAGCACTTCTTAAGGTACGGTTGAATGTTACAAGGAGGTCTGGACTCAGGGGTCCCCTCGATTCAAGTCTCTCAAAGCAGGGTAAGGGGTAGCGGGACAGTCTGTCTTCCAGTCAGGTAGTTTGGATGAGATGATGATTAGCTCACAATCCTCGAGCTTAGTTGGTGCGGGCCGCGGCAGCGCCAGCAGGTCCCGGTGAGGATGGTCGTTACAACGGGCCGCGGCAGCGCCAGCAGGTCCCGGAAAGATGGTCGATATACGGTCCGCGGCAGCGCCAGCAGGTCCCGGTGAGGATGGTCGTTACAATGGGCCGCGGCAGCGCCAGCAGGTCCCGACGAGGATGGATGTTGTAGAAGGCCGCGGCAGCGCCAGCAGGCAGGACGATGGTTCACAGGAGCGGGCTACGGCAGCGCCAGTAGTCCGTCAAGGCTGAGTTCTCTCGGTGTCTCTCGACTCCAGGATACAACTGCCTTCCTGCTCCGGAGTTGCCCCAGTTATAGGGCAGGCGCTCTTTGATGTCCGGACCCTCGCACTTGGAGGTCGGAGGGCCCGGGATGAAGGTGTCCAGACACCCAGCAGGGGGTGGAGCCAGCGCCTGGGGGAGCTGGAGGCGATCGGCACCTGGCGGGGGAAGAGCTCTTGACACTTCGTCCTCCTATTGACCTGCCAAGTGGTCCGCTCACCTCCCGGGTGGATGGTGGTGCCGGGATGTCGGGGCCGGTCAGGCCCGGGGTTTAGGGTTGGGGCGAGGCCACGCGGCCTCGTGGTGCAGGGCCCAAGATGGCGGCTTGAACCGGCCGGGGGAGCCGGTGGGGCTGGGCCCCGTGATGAGTAGAGGTCCGAGGGCAGAAGATCCGTCGGGAGACGGAGTACGGGTGCTTTTCGTGGGTTAAGCCTGGTGGGCCGGAGCTCGGGCCCTGTCGTGCGGGGAGGGAGCAAGCCCTTCGTGTGGCCTGTCCAACAACTCACACCCCATATGTTCGTTCCCTCCCACCCTTCCTTTGATGTCCGCTTTTCTTGTTGTTTACAAACCACGCCACACACTGCTGCACGCCACACACTGCTGCACACCGCACACTGCTGCACGCCGCACACTACCGCACGCCACACACTGCTGCGCACACTGCTGCATTACACACTGCTGCATTACACACTGCTGCACGCCACACACTGCTGCATGCCTCACACTGCTACACGAAACACTGCTGCACGCCTCACACTGCTGCACGCCTCACACTGCTGCACGCCTCGCACTGCTGCATGCCACACACTGCTGCATGCCACACACTGCTGCACGCCTCACACTGTGGCACGCCGCACACTGCTGCACGCCGCACACTGCTACACGCCACACACTGCTGCACGCCACACAGTGCTGCACGCCACACACTGTTTCATGCCGCTGCACGCCACACACTGCTGCACGCCACACACTGCTGCATGCCACACAATGCTGCACGCAGCACACTGCTGCACGCCACACACTGCTACATGAAACACTGCTGCATGCCACACACTGCTGCACGCCACACACTGCTGCACGCCGTACAATGCTACACGAAACACTGCTGCACGCCTCACACTGCTGCATGCCTCACACTGCTGCACGCCACACACTGCTGCACGCCGCACACTGCTGCACGCCGCACACTGCTGCATGCCGCACACTGCTGCACGCCACACACTGCTGCACGCCATACACTGCTGCACGCCACACACTGCTGCATGCCGCTGCACACCACACACTGCTGCACACCACACACTGCTGCACGCCGCACACTGCTGCACGCCGCACACTGCTGCATGCCGCACACTGCTGCACACCACACACTGCTGCACGCCATACACTGCTGCACGCCACACACTGCTGCATGCCGCTGCACACCACACACTGCTGCACACCACACACTGCTGCACGCCGCACACTGCTGCACACCGCACACTGCTGCACGCCACACACTGCTGCCCGCCACACTCTGCTGCACGCCGCACAATGCTACACGAAACACTGTTGCACGCCACACACTGCTGCACGCCACACACTGCTGCACGCCACACACTGCTGCACGCCACACACTGCTGTACACTGCTGCATTACTCACTGCTGCATGCTGCACAACACTGCTGCACGCAGCACACTGCTGCACGCCGCACACTGCTGCACACCCCTGCACGCCACACAGTGCTGCATGCCTCACACTGCTACACGAAACACTGCTGCACACCACACACTGCTGCACGCCGCACACTGCTGCATGCCGCACACTACTGCACGCCTCACACTGCTACACGAAACACTGCTGCATGCCTCACACTGCTGCATGCCTCACACTGCTGCATGCCACACACTGCTGCACGCCACACACTGCTGCACGCCACACACTGCTGCACGCCTAACACTGTTGCACGCCTCACACTGCTGCACGCCTCACACTGCTGCACGCCGCACACTGCTGCACGCCTCACACTGCTGCACGCCACACACTGCTGCACACCACACAGTGCTGCATGCCGCACACTGCTGCACGCCTCACACTGCTACACGAAACACTGCTGCACACCTCACACTGCTGCACGCCTCACACTGCTGCACGCCACACACTGCTGCATGCCACACACTGCTGCACGCCTCACACTGCTGCACGCCTCACACTGCTGCACGCCTCACACTGCTGCATGCCTCACACTGCTGCACACCGCACACTGCTGCACGCCCCACACTGATGCATGCAGCACACTGCTGCACGCTGCACACTGCTGCATGCCGCACACTGCTGCATGCCGCACACTGCTACACGCCACACACTGCTGCATGCCACACACTGCTGCATGCCACACACTGCTGCATGCCGCTGCACGCCACGTATGCTGCACGCCACACACTGCTGCATGCCGCACACTGCTGCACGCCACACACTGCTGCACACTGCTGCATTACTCACTGCTGCATGCTGCACAACACTGCTGCACGCAGCACACTGCTGCACGCCGCACACTGCTGCACGCCCCTGCACGCCACACAGTGCTGCATGCCTCACACTGCTACACAAAACACTGTTGCACGCCTCACACTGCTGCACGCCTCACACTGCTGCACGCCACACACTGCTGCATGCCACACACTGCTGCACGCCACACACTGCTGCACGCCTAACACTGTTGCACGCCTCACACTGCTGCATGCCTCACACTGCTGCACGCCGCACACTGCTGCACGCCTCACACTGCTGCACACCACACACTGCTGCACACCACACACTGCTGCACGCCGCACACTGCTGCATGCCTCACACTGCTACACGAAACAC
Organism: Triturus cristatus; assembly: GCF_964204655.1. Lineage (NCBI taxonomy): Eukaryota > Metazoa > Chordata > Amphibia > Caudata > Salamandridae > Triturus > Triturus cristatus. Next base: position 264,719,975 of record NC_140593.1, read on the forward strand.
TGCTGCATGCCTCACACTGCTGCACGCCTCACACTGCTGCACGCCACACACTGCTGCATGCCACACACTGCTGCACGCCTCACACTGCTGCACGCCTCACACTGCTGCACGCCGCACACTGCTGCACACCGCACACTGCTGCATGCCTCACACTGCTGCATGCCGCACACTGCTGCACTCCGCACACTGCTGCTTGCCGCACACTGCTGCATGCCGCACACAGCTACATGCCACACACTGCTGCACGCCACACACTGCTGCATGCCGCTGCACGCCACACCCTGCCACACACCACACACTGCTGCATGCCGCACACTGCTGCACGCCACACACTGCTGCACACTGCTGCATTACTCACTGCTGCATGCTGAACATCACTGCTGCACACAGCACACTACTGCACGCAGCACACTGCTGCATGCCGCACCCTGCTGCACGCCCCTGCACGCCACACAGTGCTGCATGCCTCACACTGCTACACGAAACACTGTTGCATTCCTCACACTGCTGCACGCCTCACACTGCTGCATGCCGCACACTGCTGCACGCCTCACACTGCTGCACGCTGCACACTGCTGCACGCCACACACTGCTGCACGCCACACACTGCTGCATGCCTCACTCTGCTACACGAAACACTGCTGCACGCCTAACACTGCTGCACGCCTCACACTGCTGCACGCCACACACTGCTGCATGGCACACACTGCTGCACGCCAAACACTGCTGCATGCCTCACACTGCTGCATGCCACACACTGCTGCACGCCACACACTGCTGCACGCCACATGCTGCTGCATGCCATACACTGCTGCATGCCACACAATGCTACACAAAACACTGCTGCACGCCACACACTGCTGCACACCACACACTGCTGCATGCCTCACACTGCTGCACACCGCACACTGCTGCACGCCCCACACTAATGCATGCAGCACACTGCTGCACGCTGCACACTGCTGCATGCCGCACATTGCTGCATGCCGCACACTGCTACACGCCACACACTGCTGCACGCCACACACTGCTGCACGCCACACACTGTTGCATGCCGCTGCACGCCACGTATGCTGCACGCCACACACTGCTGCATGCCGCACACTGCTGCACGCCACACACTGCTGCACACTGCTGCATTACTCACTGCTGCATGCTGCACAACACTGCTGCATGCAGCACACTGCTGCACGCCGCACACTGCTGCACGCCCCTGCACGCCACACAGTGCTGCATGCCTCACACTGCTACACAAAACACTGTTGCACGCCTCACACTGCTGCACGCCTCACACTGCTGCACGCCACACACTGCTGCATGCCACACACTGCTGCACGCCACACACTGCTGCACGCCTAACACTGTTGCACGCCTCACACTGCTGCATGCCTCACACTGCTGCACGCCGCACACTGCTGCACGCCTCACACTGCTGCACACCACACACTGCTGCACACCACACACTGCTGCACGCCGCACACTGCTGCATGCCTCACACTGCTACACGAAACACTGCTGCATGCCTCACACTGCTGCACGCCTCACACTGCTGCACGACACACACTGCTGCATGCCACACACTGCTGCACGCCTCACACTGCTGCACGCCTCACTCTGCTGCACGCCGCACACTGCTGCACACCGCACACTGCTGCACGCCTCACACTGCTGCATGCCGCACACTGCTGCACTCCGCACACTGCTGCTTGCCGCACACTGCTGCATGCCGCACACAGCTACATGCCACACACTGCTGCACGCCACACACTGCTGCATGCCGCTGCACGCCACACCCTGCCACACACCACACACTGCTGTGTGCCGCACACTGCTGCACGCCACACACTGCTGCACACTGCTGCATTACTCACTGCTGCATGCTGAACATCACTGCTGCACACAGCACACTACTGCACGCAGCACACTGCTGCATGCCGCACCCTGCTGCACGCCCCTGCACGCCACACAGTGCTGCATGCCTCACACTGCTACACGAAACACTGTTGCATTCCTCACACTGCTGCACGCCTCACACTGCTGCACGCCGCACACTGCTGCACGCCTCACACTGCTGCACGCTGCACACTGCTGCACGCCACACACTGCTGCACGCCGCACACTGCTGCATGCCTCACTCTGCTACACGAAACACTGCTGCACGCCTAACACTGCTGCACGCCTCACACTGCTGCACGCCACACACTGCTGCATGGCACACACTGCTGCACACCAAACACTGCTGCATGCCTCACACTGCTGCATGCCACACACTGCTGCATGCCACACACTGCTGCACGCCACATGCTGCTGCATGCCACACACTGCTGCATGCCGCACAATGCTACACAAAACACTGCTGCACGCCACACACTGCTGCACACCACACACTGCTGCACGCCGCACACTGCTGCACACGACACACTGCTGCACACTGCTGCATTACTCACTGCTGCATGCTGCACGACACTGCTGCACGCAGCACACTGCTGCACACCGCACACTGCTGCACGCCGCACACTCCTCCACGCCTCACACTGCTGCACGCCACACACTGCTGCACGCCGCACACTGCTGCACGCCGCACACTGCTGCACTCCACACACTGCTTTTATGCGAGTTTAAGCTACTGACATTGTAAATGACAATGCCTTTTATTTGTTTTAAAACAAAAACAAAAATAAAAGGCAATGCCAATAGCTCAAACTCTTATAAATGCGAGACCTATTGCATTGCAAATGCTTGTTCGTTTGGCAAGGCTACTTTATATTCCTTTCCATGAAATGCATTCTCACACTACAGCAGTAAATGTAAAATACAAATGTAAGGAATAGGCTGAGTGGGGACAGTTTGCAAAGGTATGTAAATATGCAAATGGTCTTTAAAGACCTGTGATAAACACGGGAGTGCTGGAGATAAGACTCCAGACACTGCCCAGCTGAGCCCCCACCAGCTCGAGTTTCACTGCAGCAGCCCGGACTGAGACACAGGACGGGGGAAGACGGAGGGGGGGGGGCTGAAGCCCTTGGGCCTGGGCATAAGTGTGACTGGGAAGGCGCGACCCCCTTTGTATCACTCCACGGCCCCCCTGGGGGTCGCGCCCCACAGTTTGAAGACCCCTGCTCTAGATGAAGGGGACTGCAATCGCAGGTATCAGAGACACACTTAGCCTTGAAAAGGTATTCGTAATGCCTATATACTGAACATAATAGTGACATTTGTTACTCTTTCACTCAATTACTTTTTGAGCATCTACTAACAAAATGAATCACATGTTAACATTTTCTTCCACTAACAATCTTCACGAAGGCCGGATCATGCAGCACCATTATTGGTTGAATGTCATAACTTTTTAACTCTAGCTGCTATGATTTCACAAACACACCGTTTACTGAGCCATTTCCCTGGACGACTTTGAACTACCCTCGATCACCCATTGACCCAAACCGATGGTGGAAATAGAGATAACCCCTTGCTATTGTTTAAGACAATTGGCTGAATAGCCGGGACTTCCTTATATGCTTCTGTGGAAATCAATGCTATGTTTACACACGTAGTATGCAATTCAATCAGATCGATCGCTGCATCGGCTTTATTCTGATAAGTTATATACAAAGTGTGTTATCTGCTTATTTATGTCCATTCGAAATACATGGCACCCACAAAAAGAATTGTTAAACATAGCTTACAATCTCTATATAAAAGAAACGAAACCACTCGTCCAAGAGGGCCAGCGGAATCCAGCCCATTGTGCAGGACTATAAGCACATGCCACTTCCGTTTTACTAAACAGCTTCGAACTGCAGTTGAATTGCGTACCTGTCCACAGAGAGATGTTGCGGCTACAGAACACGAAAAGTGAGGAGTTTTACTTTTTATACTTACTAATGTATTAGTCAAGAGCTAGCAACAGGTTTAATTATTAACTTAGTCCTATGACCAATGCAACTGCTGATGCGGTATCCTTATAACATCATGGGTATCGATATAGTCACAAACTAATTTCTAGGTCCGGCACAATTCTGCCCAGCGAGGCACCGGTTCTCTTAAAACAAACCGCGTCCTATCATATTCACCGACAGAGTTACGGTGAGTTGGACTCTGTTGTGTCCTGCTGGACACAATCTAGTGTTTTTGCCAGCCACTCCCTCGAGGGCTGGCCCACACACACACACGCCCTCACCCATCCAACACGGACGTCACCAGTCAGGTGACCCCGCTTATAAAAGGGCCCGAGTGCACGTGCTCTGGGCTAGTTTTCCAGGACCATACCTAAGTGTCCGTGTTGTCATTCCGACAGTATGTGGGCCTAGGGCCCAGAACATAACACTGACGATGAGCAGGTTTTGCCTGCGTGTGCAGCAGCTGCTTGTGAAGGTGGCGTGAAAGGAATGTGCTGCCCGTGTGTAGGGCACCCCCTGCAGCTGGCGCAGCTCAGCGGAAGTCCCGTGAGGCGTGGCCCCGGGGTCTAAGTGTGGTGATCGGGAGCCCACCCCGCACCTGAGGTGCCCGTCAATGCATGGCGGCACCCAACCGAAGAATTGCTGAGGCTCCGGCGTGGTGAGAGAGGAGCCGGTGGCGAGCCCTGCCACCAACTTTCTGAGCCCCCAACAGGGGCCCGAGTGGAGCCCACCCGCATCGGCTGCGATAACCCAGCGGACGCGGCCAGCAGAAAAATGAGGCGAGACCCCCATCGTGATACTGGAAGTAAGCGGGCGGTCCGTGGTGTGAAGTGGCCCCAGGGTGAAGGTGGCGTTGCGGAAGCCCACCCCGCCTCAAAGCACCTGCTGGCAATGAGCAGATGAGCGTGGGACCGGACTGCTGTGACGCCGGCTGCTGCCGCTGCTGACTGCCGTGAGGCCGAGTGAGGCCCCGACCGAAGAGCCCACAGAAGCAGGAGCCCACCCTGCATGTGAGCAACACAAAGAACCCGGTGAGCATGAGGTGAGCTCGAGCAGGTGCAGCTAAGGGAGCCTGAGGGTCGTTGACAAGAAGACTGGCCGCGAGCTGTGGGCGACCCCGACTGCTAAGCTACGCCATGTACAAGGCGGCTGATCCAGCCCCCCCTCACCCCGCGCAGAGGCTGCTGCAGTGGGGGTGAAGGGGAGTGAAGAGACCGAGTGCGGCCAGTGCTGCTGAAGAATGTGCACTGCAAAGTCGGGAGGTGGAGAAGGTCTCCCTCCCCGAGCACTTAAAGTACACGTTACCCCCTGCACAGCCCAGTTAAATTGACTCACATGCCATGACTGTTCACCCCCAAGAAGAAAAAAAAAGACAGCGCGGTAAAGATGGAGGTCCTGTGGAGGCCGGCAGTCAGCATGTTTCACGGAAGGTGCCCAGTCATGAGGCTGGCAATCAAAGGATAGGAGCCGGTGAAAGAATATTCCTGCACGTGCGTAGTGCCGGACCGGAGGAGCTGTGTGAGGCCCGCAGTGTTGGGAAGCTGCAGACAGTGGGGCGTTACAAAAGCAATACTGCCATCGTGTGCCCAATAAGCAGTACTGCACCTGAAATGGAGGAAAGGGTGACGGTAAGGACTGACCCGGAGAGCAGGCTGCACCATTCTCCCTCACCAGACCCAGATACCCTGAAACACCAAAATATAATTTTACAGTAGCACAGAGAGCACAAAGTAAACAGAGAGGGTGAGGAGAGCGTAGTGCACGCCCCCTATCAATGGTCTGCCCCCTACACAAGGAAGTTGCCAAGGATCCCATTTTTCAAGAGCAGGCATATCGTAAAGCCTAAGGAGAGCCAATGCACAACTGCACCAGAGGGAGAGAACCCAGACTGTTTTCCAAAAGAGGCAGTGCAGATGAGATCAGTTGGATTGTGCATAGATACTACTGACTCTCACGCCTGACTGCTAGGCCCAACAATGTCAGCCCAAAAAGCTATCCTAGCAGTGAAGAGGAAACTTACAGACTTTTTCTCCTACATGAGGGGAAGAGCACTTCATGATCCGGTTAGCAGGACGTCATCACTACAACAAATAACAAACTGGGCAAAAGTGTATATAGACAAAGGAAGTATCAAGGGGCCAAACAAGGTCCAGTGAAGGCGACAGGAGTGAAAAACAATAAAGCCCATGAAGACATGGCGCACAGGAGAGACCCCCCCCCCAGGCCGGTGGAGAGAGTGAGAAAACCCCCCAGGCCGGTGGAGAGAGAGAGAAAATCCCTCAGGCCGGTGGTGAAAGAGAGACCCTCCCCAAGCCGGTGGAGAGAGAGAGAGAACCCCAGGCCAGGAGAGAGAGAGTGACCCCCCCAGGCTGGTGGAGAGAGAGAAAGAGACCCCCCCACAGGCCAGTGGAGAGACAGAGAGCCCGTGACCAGAAGAGAGAGACACCCTGATGCCAATGCCTTCAGCCAGAGAATTACCTACCCTGGAAAGCTGAAAGTGTAGTGGACTGAGAGAAGGAGCCACGCAACAGTGACAAGCTCTGATGAGGAAAACGAGCATTGCACGCCAACTTGCAGGAATGGTCCAGTCGCAGTAAAGAGAACCTGGCTGATATTTCTCAGAAAAGTGATAGGCAAGTATATACACTATTTGTGGCAAGTGACTACCACAGCAAGAAAAGCAAGTATACAGCGCCACTGCTGCCAGAGCAGAGACAAAGAAAAGAGGAGACGGAAGGGCGATTACCCGCCATCTGCAAAACACCGAGGAGATTCCCAGAGGGGCACCTTGTGGCCCGAAAGCAGGAGGAATAGAGATCATGAACACCCCACCTGCACCAACATCGCCCAGCAGTGAGCCAGAAAATATCCAGAGAGTGCCCTGGATACTGCCCTAAGACTGTGGTGTGCAACAGTCCGTTGCAGGCAGGAGGAGTGTCCAGCACTCCGAGTGGCGCGTCACCACTACTGACATAAGAAAAGGGAGATACTTACCTCCCACAGCAACCCTAAATTACAGCCGGATTATACAGATCCCTCAAAGCACACCTACATCTACTACGTCCCTGAAATTGTCGGACGCACCGGAGAAGACGCCGTCCTATCTGACAGGACTGGACCGGTGAGAGGTCTGTGGTGGGAGCAAATGCAAAGCTCAGAGAACACGATGGAGTGAGCAGGAAATCCCTACAAGTTTGCGTGGCCTTCTTGCCACATTTTCAGAAAAGATACGGAGTGGAGAAATATAGGACGGTAACGGTCCTAGGACAAGAAAGCAGACGACAACTGGTGCGCAGTGAAAGTCAACAAAGGGACGCCGTTCACCAGATTGCACCTTCTAACACATGCAAGCCACTGGGGTGCGGGGACGTCATTCTTCTCAGTGACCGTCAGCCACCTGTCGCCGGCTGCGTAAAGAAAAGGGCATCCCTGTTATGCTTACACAAATGCCAAATCAGAAGAGCTGCACCAAGTGTCCGACAAGTATCATGACTGCAAAGATTCGCCAGTCATCCCTACTCACTGCCAGTCATCATCACATATGCTAGTCGTCTCTTGGCATCCACTCCATCAGTTGTCATGTGCATCACTACCATCCTTGGAGCATCAAGTACAATAACTGGAGTCCTACACCACTTGTCAGAACAAGCGACGATCCGAAAATACAGTGACCACCTGTTTTACTGGCGCATATCCTGATCATGGTAGCGAGAGCATGTTTCTGACCAAGACACATTCACCCCTGAAGTTTGCACGAGTGACGAGGCGGTGGCTCCAGAGTCAGAGCCCATATGCAGTCCCGTGGCAACTCATCCAAGGGGCCTCCCCAAGCGTAAGAGATGGACTTTACTTGCCCCACCAATGGATCCCAGGAAGTAGCCAGGCGATACAACCGAGACTTCAACAGGTCACAGAATGCCAAGGCTGTTCGTCAAGGGATCAAGCGACATCATCGTCAGGTGTGATACAGTGGACTCCTCTATACGCTCCTGATGCACCTATGTTGAACAACAAGACACTAATTGCCTCACAGCAAGAGTATGCTGGACCGATGAACATCACGTAGGTGGACCATCCCTCAACTGAAGCGAAGCTGAAAGGTCCGGATGTCATCAGCACTGTTTTCGTCCCCAGGTATACCTGGTTAAAGTATGGACATGTGCCAAGACGTCCGGGTGCTCCCAGCTGCATCTGTCCACCGCTGTCCTAGGAGCTACATCTCTGAACTGTGAGACTTCCTTTATTTTAGTTGTCTTTCTCATTCCTTCCCAGAGGTTGGATTCTTGTTTGTTGTTTTTCATTTTATTGAAATTTGGGAGGAATGTTGTGTCCTGCTGGACACAGTCTAGTGTTTTTGCCAGCCACTCCCTTGAGGGCTGGCCCACTCACACACACCCCCTCACCGAATCAACACGGACGTCACCAGTCAGGTGACCCCGCTAATAAAAGGGCCCGAGTGCACGAGCTCTGGGCTAGTTTTCCAGTACCATACCTAAGTGTCCGTGTTGTCATTCCGACAGTATGTGGGTCTAGGGCCCAAAACATAACAGACTCAAATCACTAGTCCAAATTTGAATTACAAGTGCCCGTTCGTAAAAGACATCGTACGCTGATGTTTTTTGGATCCCTTATGTATAATTTCCTGTAATCTTTGTATTTAAAATGAGAATAACAGTGTTTAGAAGCGGGTACCTCTTCTAACAAAGCAGAATATAGCTAACAATATCAATGGACCATTTCCCCGTCAAAACGTAGGGCGCATTCAGAATGGAAGCACGGTGAGGTCCTTTAGATGAGATAAGCCAATAATTCCTGACCCTTACCTGCTGCTCTAACATTTCATATCATGCCCTTGATTTCTCCTTGCACAAATTGGTGCTAAGAAATACGTTATCCTTGATGTAATTTGTTATAGATAAATTGATTAAAGCACGCAGTCTGCTTTCTTATATGACAACCTGGGATACCGATTCAATGACTTGAAGTGTACAAAATGGGATATGATTAAAATAAGGACAAACCCGATGACAGTTTCTAATGAAACATATTCATAAACCCAGCGAGAAACTTTATTTATTTTAGAAAATTAAGGATTTCTTTCTTTAATTTTGAAGACATTCAGTGCCTCAAGTCTTTCATTGACTTACTGACTAGTAAGCAAATAATATCTCTGTTTTTAGATTGAAATCTTTCACAACTTGGTGAAGGGATTATATTATCTTTACTTCAACTCTTCGACTTTCCAAAACATCCTGTCAATTTTAACATGAAGGTCACTGGACTTTATGCTGTAGAAACAGAAAATTGGTGATGATGGCCTATTAACATAATTTTTTCCATATACTTTGGTCACCATATTTTGAGTGTATGTCTTAAAGCTATTGTAATTAGTTTTGTGTTGTTCTGATTTTTTGTTTTCATGACATGTTTACAGGGGGGGTTTGTGTCTTGATATGAATATCAACTGCAGAAGAAGGTCTCACTGAATTATTACAACAGAGACAGAAATGTCAACGCTTAACCCCAGTTCCTCTTTAGTTTAGAGTTTTAGTTTCTATCTGTAGGACATACTCTGTGTGTGATGTGAGGAAGTGGGCATGCATGCATTGATAACTAAAAAACCTTCATGGATGATCATTATAATATCTGTTATCAATGTATATGAATTTTTGGTAGTGAACCCCTAATCTTATAAATGTGATTGGTTTTGTTAAAAACACAACCATAAGATGTACACTCAACTATTACAATTTATTTATACAGAAGAATCTTTTTATGTGTGTTGCTAATTATTTTGTGATGTCACAATTGGACATTAAGAAGTGAAACACTAGACAGAATTTTTGTAATAAATATATCCCTTTTAGGCAACATTACCTGTTGAACTTTTATAAAGTGGACGTTTCTCTGATCTTCACTTAGCTCTGTGTGCCTGCAGCCTGTCTCCAATACACACATGGGTTGAGTGACAGCTACACTTTGTGCTTTCCCTCTATAGAGCCACAAGCACTGGAAGGGTGGGTATGAAAGAGGACTCATCTGCATTCTGATAGCCTTCATGGGCAGGAAGGGGGAGAGGGGGCTGACACATCTGAATAGATGGTGTCCTGTCCACATACAAAGGGCTGATTACCTCCCACAGATAGCCTGGCAGACAGGGCTGAGATGAAAGGGGACCTGTGCTCTTCAAGGAGCTGCTTTTAAGTCACCCCCACTTCAAAGGCACTTTTGGGTATAAGTACTGGGGCTCCGACCCTACCAAGACAGTACACTACTGGACTTGTGAAGAACGGGAGTAAGGACTGCTGTGCTACTAGGATTGCCACTCAGCTTGACTGACTGTCCACTGCTGGTTTGAGCTGCCTCTGCTGCTTGCTGATCTCTGCCCTGCTGAGGACAAGGACTGGACCCACCTCCATTGAACCCATAGTGACCCCAATGACTTGCTGGCTTGCCTCTTGTTTTCTGAAGTTTCAGGCTCATCAAAGAATGTAAGAAATTATCCTGCTGGTGCTGCTGAACTCTGCCATCTGTGCCCCTCCAGTCCAGGGCCTCAGAAGTGAGTTCTTGCATCTTTTCCTACATCGACGCAGTGGTGACATTGCATCGATCAGAACCCACGCATCGCCTTCAATGCCTAAGCAGCGGCCTCTTGACAACAGCGATTCTACAGCTGGGGCAGTTCGATGATGACAGACATATGGCCTGATGACGACACAGTACTGGGACCTGTCTGAGTCCTGTAGCCAGCCTGCCCTCCATCGCAGTTGGCCTGAACTTTGAATTAACCCCTGTCTTGTGGAACCTTTTAGCGCTATTCACTTCTAAGCACTGTTTTTTAATTTATTCTTTAAAAATTCATATCTCGTCTTCCACTGATTGGATGTTTGTCATCTTGGTCTTGTTTTGCTCAGATACAAATTCTCAATTTTTCTAAACCCGTGTGGAGCCTCCATCAATGGATCAGTGACTTCTTGCCTTGAGTCTTCAACGTCAATGCTTTCCTCCAACCAAGGTACTTTGTCAGCGGGACCTGTCTGAGTCCTGTACCCAGCCTGCCTTCCATCGCAATTGGCCTGAACTTTGAATTAACCCCTGTCTTGTGCGACCTCAAGTAACCTTTTAGCGCTATTCACTTCTAAGCACTGTTTTTGCATTTATTTTTTAAACATTCATATCTCGTCTTCCACTGATTGGATGTTTGTCATCTTGGTCTTGTTTTGCTCAGATACAAATTATCTATTTTCTTAAACCTGTGTGGAGCCTTTTTGTGGTGTTTTCATTGTGCTACTGTGTGTTCTACGTTACATCTTAAGTTAAGCCTTCCTGCTCTGTGCCAAGCTACCAGAGGGTGAGCACACATTAATTTATAGTGTGTCTAGCTGACCTTGACAAGGATTGTGGTCCCTACTTGAACAGCGTCCAAACCTTTGCCATCTAGAGACCCAATTTCTAACAGGTGGTGACTGGCATTGCTGGTTCTGCCTGGGGACAGTTGAACGGGATCTAGAGACCTTGCTGAACTAACTGTCTTTGTAGATATGTAAGTGATGATTGATATTGCAGTTTTTGTCTGGTCCACAGAAGTGCTAAGCAGTATGTATTCACTATCTAGTGATGATCTGGATACCATGCACAAACGTAACGGAGTAGGAGCAGACTATATGCTATGAACTCTCTGAGGTATCAGGACATTCAGATACCAATGTGAGAGGAGACCATTCAGAATGTGAGGATATGTTGAGGTTGATAGATGCTCAGCATGCTCTGTCCTCACTGAAGCCCATTGCTGGGCTAATCTGCTATTGGTGGGGCTCTGGGTATATGACAATTATGAGAAAACCAGACGAGAAGCAGTCAAAGCTTGCTTTTGAACCCAAGAGATTTGCTTGTTTATTGGAGAGCGACGGGTGTCCCATGGTGCCTCGAGATCATAAACCAACGATTAATCTAATAACTTTACCATGAAAACCATCCCTGAGGATAAGAGACAGCGCATGTGCAAAGTAGATAGCAAGATTGATGATTTGACAACTCGTGGGAACCATTAGACGTGTATAGACAAGCAGACTTCGTGGATGAATATGACAGAGTGACAAGTGTCTGGCATTGAAGATGACAGGGCTGTACCCAATGAAGAATTCCCTGAAATAGAGAAAGTACGGGAGGTGATTAAGCCAAGAGTGAGGACCTCATAGGGAGATGAGAACACAATCACATTCAAATTATTGGTTTACTGGAATCAAGACATACTAGTAAAATTGAGTGTTTCTCACCTATGCTTGTCATGGATCGTACCAGTAATATGCTGGGTCTGAGGCGATACAGGTCGTCTGTTCAGTCATGGAGACCATGATGCAATATGGCACATGGCCCATGACAAGTGAATCTTGCCACTCAGGATCCTCTATGTCTCTCTTCTCTGATTTTACATTGTCTGTAGAAGATGCCCGAAAACCTTTATTCGTGTCAGAAATACATTTAAAAGTTTGAATATTCCTATGCCATTCACTACCCTGCAAGTCTAAAAGTAGCTCTAGATAAAGAGCATATTTTCAACGAACCGCGAGCAGTGATGGCAATCCCCAAGAATTACGAGAAGGTGAAAACAGCTGCCTCAATACAGAATAAACTCACTGAAGGCATAGATACTAATGATCAGGATTAGAGATCACTTAATGTAAATTTGTTGTATCAGTACTTATATCTTCATTCATATGTGTTTACCATACGGACAAGGCACAGAGAGTGTTGCATATGAAACTCATTGACTGATAGAGCTGAGGTGCTGACTGAGTGTCGATATGCAAAACTTTGCACATTACATTACAGTCCTAGTGAGTTTTTGGGAGAAATACTAGGCTCATTTTAGGGGGCCATCTTCCCAACCTAGGTTTGGCAGATGTTTATCAGCACACACATAAAACCTCATGACTACCAGAACATGCATTGGTTGCAAAAGCATGCAGTGTTCTCTATTATGTACGTTGCTCTGTTGAATTTTACAGCATAGTGCAAGTTCAGATGACCATTTTTGTGCGTTGATAATGGCAGATTTGACATAACAATGAATACCTGGCTGCCAGGACCAGTAAGATGGAGCAGTAGACAACACATCTCTTCACCCACTTGCTTAGGGGGCCTGTAATTATATTTAAAGGCTAGGTTAAGAACACAATGAGTTGTTTCGTTTGGGGAGTTACTATCACTGCTAAATGGGTACTGCAGTGTGCATGGCGGGTGGTTGGGTGTGTTTTAGAAATGTCTAATGAGGCATACTACATTTTGTCACAAGAGGCAGGCCCATCATCAGGCTCTACACGAATACATAACGTTGCTTTTCTCACCTTATACTTCATGCATGGTATGAAACATATGATGCATCTCCATTTCATGTAGAGGAATAACTGGTGCACAAATAGGACATTTTTATCATGCCTTGGTATATATAAGGTTCTCAGATTTCAAGGAGTATTATAAGAACCTGCACTCTTTACGACTGACGCACTCTGTGATGATGACATTCACATACCTTGCTAGAGTAACACCACATGACTTGACAGGGAGGCACTTAAGCAATCAATTATGACAGAACACATCAAAGTACTGGTGGGTGTTCTGCCTGGAGGCACCTGGTGCAGTAAGGCCCACGTCTGAGTTTATAAACCATACATTAATTAACATACTTCCCAATTTTTACTAGTGATGATTTAGGAAGGGTGTGCAGTAATGAACTTTCTCTGATCCGGTGAGAAACGTCTGAAACCAGACACACCGGAATCCTCGTGTGTGCCGCACAGTTTCTTGTCCTTAATAAAGATTGATACTAAGATGCCTGTTAAAACTATCACCATATATGTCGGGTCTAGTCTCTCCTGAACAGGCAGGATTAATCCCCAGTTGGCCAACTGTAACACGGCAGAGTGGCTGAGGAGGTGGAGTGGTAGTGGATAAGAATGTCAATAACCCTGTCCACCTTCACGATAATGGTTATTCACCTTCAATTTTTATTTTTATTCATCAGTAGGAGAAGGTTCTGGAGGTTTCCATCCCCCGGAAGTGTCAGCCATCCTCTTCCTTCTAACCCTGATCCCAGCTTGTCTGGGGACACAAAAGATTAGTGACAAACCCTTTGTGAGGATTTTCAGGCAGAGCCTTTTTGACATGCAAGTGTAGCGTGACAGCTTCTTCCCCTCATTAAGTCAGTCCTGTCAACACCTAGCCTCCCTTTGTCTTACTGTCTAGGAGCAATACGCAAAGATAAAGTGCCAGCTACATCCAGTTGTGTGACCCAGGGGCAGGCTGCAGGCGCTAAATAATTTGGGCAAGAAAATGCCAACTTCCTAAAAGTGCATTTTCAGAACTGCGACTTAAAATCTGACTTTGCCATTAAAGAGGGCTTTAAATCACAAAATACAACAAACTTGATCTGTATACCTGTCAGGAATGTGGTACAATGAATGCCTCAGTACTGGTTGCTGGTTGGCCTGTTAAAACAAATAACCAAAATAAAGAGCTAGAATAATACATGAGTCCATACTAATAGGCATGTTCTCCTCAGATATCTCTTGGAACTGCAGTGCCCAGGATTGGGATCTAATGTCCAATAACAGACACAGATCCATACCTTCAGGAAACAGATATCAGGGAGCACATCAGCAGGGCAAGTATGTCCACAGGCACACTTTGAACATGGCTCTCACTGATCACCCGGAACAGTAAACTGTAGAAGCATGTGTATTATGTCATACATGAGGCGCTGAGGCTGTAGGCAAGTTGCACAAAACACTCAGGGGTAAGGAAGTGGCATGCATGTGTATTACTTCATACACATGTTGCTGAAATAGTGGTCAAGTTGCATAAATGACTCCGGGGATAGTGAAGTAGTAGTCTGGTTTAAGTTACACCAAACACTCAAAGGGAGCCAAGCGGCATGCACAAGTATTACGTCTTAGACGAGGCACTTGGTGGCCAGAGATTAGGGTATCATGTGTCCATTGCAGAGCCGAGGTTCATAATTCCTTGGAGGGCAGTAAAGAGTTTATTGTGGAACAGTAGTGCCTGATCGGGTCCTTGGCTAACCAAGCAGCCACATCTACGTGTTGCACAGCGGAATATAAATCCGCCCCCCAAGAGGATAAGGAGGCACAGGAATTAACCAGAAAATTGGTGGACATTAATAGGCATTTAGCCTGTTCCAGGTGGCTAGGCACTGTTTCCACAATGTCTTCTGGCCTTGGTAAAGAATCTGCTCTGCTTTTGATTATGCCAGGGCAAAGGGTGATCACAAAGGTAAAGCCAGCAAAGAACAGTGACCATCGCAGTGTTCTCGGAATTAGGGCCTTAATGGATTTCAACAATTACAGTTTCCAGTGGCCTGTATATACAGTGACAGGGTGTTGAACCCCCTTCAGATAGTGACGACAGTCCTGAAAAGATGCTTTGACGACTAACAACTCTCTATCAAATATAGTGCAATTTCTTTCTGCCTCATTCAACTTGCATGAAAAGAAGGGTGTAACTGTCCAGTCTCTATCACTCTCTGTGACAGAGTGGCGACTACAGCTATGTTAGAGGCATCCGCTTCCACAAAAAAAGGTTGGGAGGCATCATGATGGAGAAGGATGGGAGTCGATGTAAAGGCGATCTTTATTTTTATGAATGCCTCGCCGGCCACAGGTGACCAACAAGGAACCTCTCTTTTTCTAAGCAAGTTGGTGATGGGGGCAATAAGGGAAGAGAAGTTGGAGAAAACATGTTGATAAAAAATCAGCAAAGCCTAAGAACCTTTGGACTTGCTTAATGTTAGAAGGTTTCGGACACTGTAGGAATCCTTGTACCTTGCTATCATCCATAAGGAGAACCTCTATGGAGATCAGAAATCTCAGAAATTGTATGGCGGAGGCATGATACGTGCACTTTTTGAGTTTCGCATACAAGTGTTTGTCTCACAGTGCCTGTAAGACCTTCTGCACATGCGTCACATGTTCCTCGGGTGGAATTGAAGTAGATGATAATGTCCTCTATATAGGTAACGACAAAGATGTGAAGGAATTCACTATGATTTCAGTTTATGAAATGTTGTAAGGCCGCTGGGACATTGCACAGGCCGAATGGCGTCACCGGGTATTCAAAAAGACTGAATTTTGTGTGGAAGCCTGTCTTTCCACTTGTTCCCCCCGTATCCTCACTAAGTCGTAAGCACCCTGTAGATCAAGCTTGGATAAGATGGTTGCCCTTTTCACCTGGTCTGACAGTACTGGGATTATTGGCAATATGTACCTGTTCTTTCTGGTCACATTATTTAGGGACATAATGTCAATGCTCAATTGGGTCCACCTCCTGATAGCCCCAAGGTCTGAGTGATACAACAGACTCAATGGGGTGATCCGGTGAGGGAACGGAAGGATGGGAGTCAGCTGAGAAGGAGATCTGTAACGAGAGCAAACAACTATAAGGTCATAGCACATACACCATGAAGCACAATAATAATTGTTTACCACACATTATCTCTGGCACTAATACCTGTAAAAGAAGATAACTGTTCTCGTTCTTAAACTGGTGTTCCTTGCGAAGTGAAGCCACTATTAATCTATGGACAGAACAACAGAATTATTATCCAGTCTTAATAATGCCCCTCAGTTATAGTGGAATACGAAATAAGAACAACATACCAATGGTATATCATGTGGCGTTTAACAGGGGGAGCGGAGCTGCCTTCTGGATATGCTCAACAAGCCCCTGCTGTTGGATATATACCAAACAAGCCAAGACAACCGTAGGGTTAGTGATTGCACCTGGGATTTAGTTACCCCTTTGTATACATGCATACACGTGAAATGCCTTTGAAGACTCCAATCCTTCTTGGAACCTTTGTGTGAAACAATCAATTTCCAATGTGCACAAT
Source organism: Triturus cristatus (assembly GCF_964204655.1). NCBI lineage: Eukaryota > Metazoa > Chordata > Amphibia > Caudata > Salamandridae > Triturus > Triturus cristatus. The sequence goes on from NC_140593.1 coordinate 264,736,781, forward strand.
GTCATGTAGCAATACAACCAAAAACGGAATGCCCCTTGGAAGAACTCTTAGGCTTTTGCCTTCAGGTTAGTAATCCTGTTACCAGCATTTTATGCCAAGCAAACCTCCTCGGCCTCTGCTGGGGATCAAATAGGTTTGTCCAAAGTAAGTAGAATCCACTGGGTTTTACTGCCTGTACAGAGTAGGCAACTGAGTACCCACACGTGCTGCCTGAAATCACTGCCAAAAGAACACGGAGTTCAGCAGAAAGAGTACCGAAGTTCCAGCCCTCTCATGAGGGTTTAAATGAAAGCTACTCGATCAGCCCCGCAACAGCCAGTACTTGGCTCGTCCAATGGGGCTAACCAGCAGCCTGACCGACTTCCGCTCATTGAGTTAACAACGGAGCCAACGCAAGAATCAGATTGAAGGATTAAGGGAAAAATGGTGCATTTTGCACCCTTACCTGTCCTCTTCACGTCCTTCTTCTTCTCTGCTTGCAATCAGGAATCAACGGCACCCGACCGGTGCCCCGGAAGCCTCCATATTCCCGGCTTCCTCAACGCGGTGAAGTCACATGCGTCATGTTCCCAAGACCTCATGGGACTTGTGGTTCCTTCAGATACGCCCGGCAGAGACAGTGCAGGTTCATCTCTGCAGTGTTCCACGGCGGCCAACACGATGCGCCGCGACACATATAATCTATGCAGGCACTGATAGTCTTGTCCTTTTTGAAGATAAAGAATATGGGTGAGGAAATCGGAGACTTGGAATGGCAGATGAACCCATTAGACAAATACTTGTCTAGTATTGCCTCAAGTGCTCAGTCTTCAGCTCAACAAGGGAGTAGATGCAACTGCAGGTTAGCTAGGCCCCTGACTCTAGATTGATTGCACAATTGGAGTTGCAAAGAGGGGGAAGCGATTCAGCTACTTGCTCACTAAACATACACCCATAATCCTGATGTTCCTTGGATAACCCTTCCACCTAGAGGGAGCCTGCCATATGCGTGACAGTGAGGCAGCGTTTGATGCATTATGGAGTAAGGAATCGTAGAGAGCGCTGTTACCAATCTATCAACAGGTTGTGTTGACATAAGTATGGGTGTCTGGCAGAGTTCACAGAGTTTTGCTGCTCCTTACCCTGCTTGGAGTGCGGAGTTTGGCAAAAAAAAATCCACCACCTTTTTTATCGGCATACACCGCTCACCCCTGAGACTGAGTAGTAACACACCTTTAATTAAATTCCCCTTAATGCAGCGCTCACTTCCTTGTAGGGTTTTCCCATTTCAAACCTCTCTGTGGATTGCAACCCAGGTAGGCAACCACATCACCTCAGGCTGCGGCTCGGCTGCCAGAGCACTCTGTATGAGCTGGGAGCAAGACGGTAGTACACAGGCAGTGCTCACAAAGGTGTTCCAGCCCGGTGGAGGGTTTACTAAATAAAATAAATATCACAGCCTCATCTGGTGCTTTTAAAGGGGTAGTGCACAGACAGAAAAAAGGCATGTATATACATATGATACCATTCCTAGCCAGGCAGGGATTACTATAAAAGCCTCAGCCTCTCGCCTCTGTGGTTGGCTGTGCGATGAATACAATTACTGCAGTCTGGTCCTCATTGGGCTGTTGAGCTGTCAGCTGAAGTCTGTGAAGCCCAGTTTCCCTGAATACTGCTACTGCTGTAGACATGATCATCACCGTGGCCAGCTACATTAGGAAGCAGTGCAAGCTGGCAACCACTCGAGCACTTGGCTGCCAGCTTGTTTCCGCTGGCTTGACAGTAACTGGGCACTGGCTCTCATGAAGCAATCAGCCATGCAGTGTTTTTTTTTCAATTTCATGGTTTGAAATAATGCTGTGCTGTAGCTGCCAGGATCCGATAACTGGCAGAGGTAACAAATACACTTTTCTCCAACAAGTGGAATTCGCACAAATAATTACTTGTAATTGTATGACTGTCTACCTACACCTCCACATATAATCAGCCTGCTGTAAGTGCACATGAGCTACACTTTAGTGTTCTTGAGAAGGGGTCCTTGTCCAGATAAAGCCAGTGAACGTGGAACTGCTGTACAATGCCAAATAACATATTTGTCTAACCCAGAACTAGAATAGAAGAATACCACATATGTTTGACCTTACTCCACCTGCTAGAGAAACTTTGTGGAATATGGCAGAGTTTTCTGGCAACTCCGTGGAATTCTGCAGAGAGAAACGCCACCAGCTCTGCTCAGGCCTGGACGTAACCAAGGGAGACCTAGAATGATGCCTTACTGGTGGGCGTTAATGAGATCAAACGTCAGTTCCTCCACATGACCCCCAAGACTGAACATCGTGGCTCTGAGTATTTGATGAGTGATAGGTCTGGATGAGAGTAAAAAACCATTGACCACCCTGAAATGCCCTGGGGCGAGTTTGCATGACACAGGGATTTTATGTTGTTGCATGTCTTGCCAGTCACAGAGAATCTCTGTTGCCCCCAAGTCAATCACAACAGACCTAGTTAAAAAAGGGCGTGTCAGGAAAAAATAAGGATACATCCATGGTGATGTGATGTGTAGTGGCTTGAGCAGTCTTTCCAACTTGGTGAGAAGGAGGTCTCCAGCTCTTTTTGGGTTTCTGCCCACACTTCTTGACAAAATGCCCTTCCAAACAACAGAACAGACAAAAATTATCTTGTCGCTGGAGTTCCTTTTCTTGGTTGATGAGTGGAGATCTGATGGATTCGATCTGCATAGGTTCGGTTGCAAGTTCCTGAGCGGGCTTGGGGTGATCCGGTCGAGGAGCGAAGCGACTCTCACTTCTCTTTCTTTCACTCTGATGCTGCATCAGACAGTGATCAAGCTGTAAGACAAGAGTAATTAGTTCATCACAATTACTGGGCCTATCTACCACCTGCACAAGCATATCCTTTAGCTCGTCCCTTAGCCCATGATAGAATAGTGATTGTTGGACGTGGCCATTTTTGCAGGGTTATCCCCAAACTTTTTGCTTCTTCCTCCTATTTTTTCCTGACCTGTTGTTGTTGGCTATAGGACTCTGGGTACTGTACCACTGCTAATCAGTGCTAAAGTTCATATGCTCTCTGTGTAAATTGTTGTTACAATTGGTTCTCCCTGATTGACGTATTTGATTTACTGGTAAGTCCCTAGTAAAGTGCACTGAAGTGTGCCAGGGCCAGAAAATCAAATGCTATTAGTGGGCCTGCAGCACTGATTGTGCCACCCACATGAGTAGCTCTGAAATGGTAACTCAGACCTGCCACTGCAGTGTCTGTGCGCAGTTGTTAACTGCCATTTCGACTTGGTAAGTGCACCCACTTGCCAGGCCCTTACCTTCCCTTTTCTTACATGTAAGGCACCCCTATGGTAGGCCCAAAGTGCCCCCCTGGACAGGGTGCAGTGTATGTGAAAGGTAGGACATGTACTGGTGTGTGTGACATGTCCCGATAGTGGAATACAGACAATTTTGTTTTTCACTATTGAAAGGCTATCTTGCCCCATTGGATAGAATGGGAGTTTATTTATAACATCCTATAAATATAACTTCCCATTGGAACAAGATAGGGAAATACAGTCTCTGAACTTAATAACACATCTTTTAGTAAATATGGTTTTTAAATTGTGTTTGAAAATGCCACTTTTAGAAAGTAGGCATTTTCTTGTTTTACCATTCTGTGTGCCTCTGCCTGTTTGTGTATTGACTGTCTAGTTTTGGAGTGACAGGGGCTGGGGAGGTGCATTCTGTCAGACAACCAGTGGGGGGTGTGTTCATGTATGTCCTGCCTTTCCTGAATGAGCCAGGACTGGGCTGAATAGACCTGGGCTGCATTCAGAGTAGGGGGAGTAGGTGCAGGTTGCATCGATCTTCTCCACACAGTGAAGGTGATGTGTCAGTTCCGAAGCCGGGTGCCAGAGTTGAGAGGCATTAAGCTATGCGTTGAATTCTGCCAAGCAGTTCAGGGGGTCTGTAGATCTCACCAAGCTGCAGAGGCGGCAATATGCTGTCTGATGCATCAGTCTCTGGGGGCAAAACACTGGTACAGAGGAGATGCGCTGATTTTACTCCCACAAGCCAGTCGATGCACTGGTTGCGCTACATGCAGACAGTAGATGCATTGAAATCTGTGTTGCAAGAATATAGGCCGCTTTCAGTGAGCCAGGCACAGGAGCAGTGGTAGAGACTTTGATATCCCTGAGCCTCAAACAACAGGAGTCAAGCCAACAATCCCTTGGAGCAAAGGTATAGTCCAATTCACCTTCAGCAGAGTCAGAAAGCTGCAGTCAGAAGGGAAACAGGCAGAAAAGCAGGCTTTCCAGATCAGAAGTCCAGTTGTGTCCTGTCTTCTGACATAACTTCAGTTACAAGTCCACTAGTGTCTGATCTTAGAGGGCAGATACCCAGTATTATACCCAAAAGTGCCTTTGATGTGGGGGTGACTTCAAAGCACCAGTATCCATTTCAACCCAATCCTGTCTGCCAAGCTATCTGAGGGGGGTAATCAGTCTTTTGTGTGGGGACAGGACACTGCCTATTCAAGTGACGTGTTACTCACTCCCTTCCAACCTGCCTAGTAAGGTCATCAGAATGCAGCTGTATGAAGATGGATACTCAGACACACCTATCCTTCTGTGTTGTGGCTTTCTAAAAGGAATGCACAAAGTGTAGCTACCACACATCTCAGACAAGTATTTTTTTTTTACGGAGGTTTTATATAGCGCGAACTTGACCCGGTATCGGGTATCAGAGCGATTTACATAGCACCAGTTGCATTGCATGAGAACACATTCATTTTTGTTAGGCACGTGGAGAATAAGTGATTTGCCCAGAATCACAGGATGTTGCTCGTCATTGCCGAGACTCGAACCCAGTTCCCCAGATTCGAGGTTGACCGCCCTAGCCATTAGGCCAACTTCTCTCCTGTATTGGAGACAGGCTGACAGAGAAATGCCCACTTTCTATAAAAGTGGCATTTCTACAACAGTGATGTTAAATCCAACTTCACCAGTGAGGAGGATTTCTCATTACCATTCCAAAGACATGAAACATGAAAAAGCTGAATACTACTCTACCCTTAGAGGTACCTAGGACCTACCTTAGGGGTGACATATATGTAATACAAGGGGAGTTTGAGGCTTGGCAAGTAGTTTCAAATGCCATGTTCAAGAGGCAGTACACTGCACACACAGGCACTGAAATAGCAGGCCTGAGACAGGTTGAAAGGCTACAATGGGTGGCACAATCCGTGCTGCAGGCCCACTAGTAGCATTTGACACACAGGCCCTGGGTATATTTTATACCACTTTTCAAAGGACTTACTAGTAAATCAAATATGCACATCAGGTATACACCAAGGTGACCATCTTTAGGGAAGAGGCACATGCACATGCACTTTAGCACAGGTTAGCAGTGGTAAAGTGTTCAGAGTCCTAAGGCCAAAAAAGAATCAGGAGGTAAAAGGCAAAATGTTTTGGGAAAGACAAACCTAAGGATGACAAGTCTAAGAAGGTTGTAGAGGTTGGTAGGTTGGGGGTTTGAAGTTTTTGTAGATGGTGGATATCTTGTTGTGGAAGTTTTCCGCCAGGGTGTCACAGAGTTCCTGGGAAGGGGAGATTTGTTTCTGGGTGGCTGACGGGCAGGAGATCTCTCTGACGATGCTGAAGAGTTCCTTGATGTGGTTGGAGCTCACTTTGATGCAGTCTGCCTTTGTGCCTTTTATTGTGTCTTTTAGGAGTTAGTGCTATTTGTTGAGGACTGACTTGAAGATGGCTCGGTCTGTGGGATCGTTGCTGGTGTGCCATTTTCTTTCTTTCCATTTATAGTTGCATTTCATTGTCCTGATTTCTGGTATGCACCAACTGGCATGTTTGGTGGATCTGCTAGTCTTGGCGGGCTGGAAAGGGACAACTCTGTCGACACAGTTGTTGATCCAGGTGGAGAAATTCTTAATGGCCTGATCAAGGTTTGTTGCAGAGTCAGGAGGGGTGGTGTTGAGAGTATCTGTCCTTTGGGTTGGTGTCACTTTGTTCCAGTGGCAGTGGGAGGAGCTGCAATGGTCGTGTGACAGTGAAGTAGACAATGGCGTGGAGAGGCGCAGACGGGCTCGCTATTGAGGCCTCTATTAAGTGGGAGGCAGTAGTTGGAGGGCCAGGAAACAAGCATGCAGAGAGGCGGCTCCTGGACATAAAATTGTGCAGATTAAAAGGGGGAAAAGTACAGTAAATTCACAATAACAGTAACAATCAAGCTGGTAACTTTCAGGTGGCAAATTGAGGTACAATGCAAGACAGCACAAATCAGGCACAAAACAGGTAGCAGATGAAAGTACCTGCAGCGGAAGGTAAAGATACCTGGATTAAACAATTAGCCGGCAAGCAGAGTTGGTTGACCTCCTGAGCACCATGGGGAGTGGATTGAGTGTCTGCTTAATGGGGTCGCACTGTGGCCTCCATTAAGCAGGTCCTGAGCTGGGGAGCGGGTCGCTGGGAGGCTAGAAGCAGGAGCGGTGGGAAAAAAGCTTGCGGTGTGGTGGCTGCTGGGTAACAAATTGTGCTGATTACAATAAGGGGGGGAAAGTATAGTAGGTTCACAATAACAGTAACAATCAGGCTGGTAAATTATTCTGCAAAGCTAAGTACAATCCAAGGCAGCACAAACCACACAGCAAACAAAAGTACAGGCATCGGAAGGCAAAGTCACACAGAGTAAACAATTATGCGGCAGGCAGAGTTGGGCGACCAGCTGAGCAGCAAAGGGAGCGGATCGAGGATCTTCTTAATGCGGTAATGGCTGCAGCCTCCAATAAGTAGGTTCTGGGTGGGGGTAAGGCCAGGCATTTTAAATACATTTCTATGAACTTTTCATTCATGATGGCACAAGCCATCTCCAGTCACTACCTGTGCAGATCTTAGATTCCTAAAATTTGTATTATTTAATAATAAAATAGTTGCAAAAGTATTGTTTACTTTTTCTTAATCCATAAAATTCCAAAACAATATTCTATATTATCCTATATTAAACTGAGAGATACTAAAACCGTATTTCTTTTTCACTGTTTTCAATGTAGTTGAGAAGGAATTGTTATTAGCACAGTACATTTACTACAATGAAATGCATCTCTTTTTACTTGTTCCTTTTTAATCTTGGTCCCAGTTTGTCACATGCTGCCAACACAAAAAAGCCAATAAGATCAAAGAGGGTGTGTTTCTAAAAGATCTTATGTTTTTCTCAGCTAGTGAGACTTGCTCCAGACTTACGGCCTGATTCATAAATGTGCACATTGTAACTCCTTCAAAAATGGGAGGGTTATCTATTGGCGACTCGTTCCCTAAGGCAAAGGAGCATCGCCCTACTGCTCTTAGAGCAGTGAAAAAAGGAAAAATAAAATGATAATAACAATGTTATTATAATTTAATTTTCCGCTACTGTCAGGCTGGGTTAGGGCGGGGCTGGCAGCTCATGGAAGAGGAGTGTTTTGGGTACATTTAAGTGCGCATGACTGCTTGGCCGACCATCTTGGCCTGGCCAAACATTTATGCACACTTTGCATATTCCCCAAGAGGCTGTAGTGCGCAGCCTGGTAGGGAATATGCACAGGCTCCCTGTCCCCATCTGAGTGTCAATCCACGGCGCTCAGACATTCACACTGCACTGCAGCGTTGTGACTGGCTCAGGGGAGCGTGTGTGCCTGGGTGCTTCTTGCAACTTCTTCCGGACTGGAGTTAGGAAGAGAAGAGAAGGGGAGTCGGAAGAGTTCCGACGGAAAAGGTAAGTGCGTTTAAAAAAATATATTTTTCAAACCCCCCCCCTCCCGTCTCTCCCGCCCGCCCCGCCACCTCTGTTCCATACCAGCCACTACTAGGAATATCCCATCTTCCGTATTGCAAGTGCATTATGATATAATACACTTGTAATAAGGCAGACTGATATAATGCACTTGTTATAAGGTGGAAGAGATATACATCAAGTTTGAGAAGGAGTACCCATCCACCAAAATCTAAATACGGCCCTTGGTTGTGAATACGCCAGAATAACTAAGGGAAAATAAGAATCAAGCACAGAGTTATTTGTATGTGGAGGATTGTTAAAGGACATTGGGGCGTATTTACAAGCCCCTATCGCCACATTTTCAGTGACGTTGTGGTGGCGATACGGACTTCACCTTGTTTAATAGGCGGCGTTAAGCCACTTTACATGGCTGAACACTGCCTTGTAAATAAGGCACCCATTCAAGCTGTACTTAGCGTGAAAGGGGAGGGCAATGGGTGTTGCAGTGGGCGTTCCATCGCAACACCCATTGATTTTGATGATGCCCCCTATTTACAAGTGCAGCAAAAATAGGACGCAGCACCAAAATTAAGACCAGCGAAAACCTGGTCTTAAACAGGCGAAACGAGGAGAAATGCTTTATTTCTCCCTGTTTTTGCTGTTTCCATGTGTGCTGCGTTGTGCAGTACACATGAAACAGCAAATTGCCATTGATTGTTTATGTGCAGGAAGGTGACCTTTCCTGCACATAAACAATAAAAAATTAAATGACGTTTTGCAACTTCTATGTGTAGTGCATTAAGCAGCACACATAAAAGTTTAAAAAACGTCATTTTAATATTGTTTATGTGCAGGTAGGGAGACCTTCCTGCACATAAACAATCTTACCTCAAAGCAGCCACCCTTGCACTATAGTGCAAAGGTGCCTGCGTTTAGCGCCAGCGCAGAGGGAAACGCAAGGCTGCACCATATTGTTGTAAATATGGTGCAGCCCTACGTTTCTGAAATGGCGGAGTGTGGCGTTAAGCTACGAAGGCTAATGTCGCACTTCGTTATAAATATGCCCCATATTTTATGGATTAAAATAAATATTTTGATAATTGTACTATTTACATTAATATAGTTAAATGAACGATAAGTGTTAATTTGGAATTTTAGTCTGCTGGTAGTAAAAAAAGATTTAGAAACATCTGCTGACGAACGATAGAATACAAACATTCTCGAATTCAGACTCTGCCAGGAGCTGTTTCAGCCCTTCTTTCCAGATGTTTTTTTAGCTTCCATAGAATAAACTGGAGAAGATTGCTGCAAATTATAGCGATAATCTTACAGTTTATGGCCAAAGCAGGCCTAGGGGCTATATTTCATTTTACTCGACTTCCCACCGCCAAAAATAGCTCTACTTCCCCTGGCAACGCACGTATTTAAAAGTCTAATATATTTTTGAAAATACTGTTCAATCCATGTAAGTATTCTGGAAAACCAAGTGCAACGAATCTGTGAAATGAGAAATGAAAATCTTCACACAAATGTGAACCAGTTTGTATTAAGCAGATGTGCTGTGGGCTAAAAATAGCATGCCCTGCCTGAGACTCGATAAGATTTCGACATTGCATGACCTCAGGCTCCCCCTTGCTTCAGATATATTTAAGCCGGTTTACATTTTCTGCAGTGTAGGCGCGGCAGAGGGCATTTAAGCGTAGTCGGCCTAATATGAACATTTAAGTCTTTCTTCCAAGTCTGTCTGGCTTTCGCTTTATTCTTTTAATTTAGTTATTTAAGTTGAGGTGGATTTAGTTTTAATTTGAAGATAAAGTCATGTTTTTCACAGAATGTGTTTAGTACCTACACTGTTCTGTCAACTGCATAGCGCCTTTAAATCGGAGCGTGGTATATAACCAAGCAATACCACATGAAGATTCTGTAGATGCATTGCGGTTTCATTCATCCATCAATGCATGCAGACCTTGTTGATAAAGAAGAAAGAAAATCAGGCATCGCATAAAACGTATAAATTGAGGCAGACAGAGCACAAATATGGGAAACTCTGGGGCGTATTTATAAGAGCCCTGCATCACTTTTCCACATGTAAAGTGGTACATGCGTGACGCAGGGCTCTCATAAAGATTTATGAAGCCATGCAAAGTACACTGCGTGGCTTTGGGGTCCTCATAAATCATGAGTAAGGCGACGCAGCGCAAATCGCTGCATCGCCTTACTCTCCGTTCCATGGGTGTTGCGGTGGGTTTTCCCATGCAACATCTATGGGATTTGACGGTGCCCAAGATTTGCATAGTGATGCAAACCTGGGGAAGCGTGAAATCCGTACGCCTTCCATGGTGAGCCGTAATGATGAGAAATATGCTCATTTCACCTCGTTTTTTACCTCTTTCCATGTGTGCTGCATTCTGCCTCATAGGATTATTTTTAGGCAGGTAGTTGCTACATAAACAATCCTGCTTGCAACAGAGGCACCCTTGCACCATGCTGCAAAAGTGCCTACATTAGCCCTAGGCTGACAAAACGGCACCAGTGCAGGTACAAAGGACAGGATTGCACCGTATTGCTTAAAGATGGTGCATTCCTGCTCTTTCACTTTGCATAGGTCAGCGCAGCAAGGTGCTTTGCTATGCTGCCCTATGCCAAAATGCCATGCTCGACCCTGATCTTCTACTCTATGTTGTCTACTGGACTCTTCCCCTCGCCCTGTAAAGAGGCCTCCATTGTTCCTCTATTGAAAAAAGCCAGCCTTTATCAGGATGACCCAAATAATTATAGACCCATCTTCCGGCTTTCCCTACCCGCAAAAATAATTGAAAAAGATTTGAATTAGCAACTCGCTCAAAATCTGTTTGACCACCAACTGTTAGACTCAATCCAATTTTGCTTCAGAAGTGGTCATAGCACCAAAACAGCCCTGATAAAATCCACCAACGAGAGCCGTGCGATCGTGGATGTCGGGGGAATTGGGGTTCTGGTGCTCCTTGATTTATCGGCAGCCTTTGACATAGTCAATCACAATATACTGATCAACTATCTCCAGGCTGTCGGTATCAGGGACTCTGCCCTTAAACTTCTAGGATCATTCCTCTCTGGCAGGAAACAGGTGGTGGGTCTGGATTCTTTTTTATTCGATCCTTTCTGCCTCCCTTGCGGGGTCACACAGGGGTCCGCCCTCAGCCCCAACCTGTTTAACATTTACATTAAACCCCTGGCAGCTTTGATTAGATCACATGGTGTTAATCTGTCTTCCTATGCCGATGACACTCAAATTGTGGTAGCCATGTCCTCTGCTAAAAATCTTTCAGGCGTAAATTTCAATAACTGTATTTCAGCCATTGGTCACTGGATGAATCAAAACAGTCTTAAACTTAAATCAGAGAAAACCGATGTCATCCTGTTTGGGACTAATCCGTCCCTTTAGACCAGACTTGGTGGCCTCAGGAATTGGGTGCCCTTCCCATTCGAGTAAATAAAGTCAAAAACCTAGGCATGACACTGGACACCAAACTGGCCCTCGGTTCTCAGGTCAAAGCAGTCACTTCCTCTGTTTTCTTTGTTCTCTGCATGTTAAAAAAACTCTTTCCCTTCATTCTGGTTGGCGCCCAAAAAACAGTCTTCTCTGCCCTAGTTTCGGCTGAAATAGTTTACTGCAATGCTCTACATCTTAACATGCTGGAACAGCACCTCAGTAAGCTTCAGGTACTACAGAACACGGCAGCCAGGGCCTTGACTAGGATTTCTAAATATAAATCTGTTGCCTCGGCCATCAGACAGCTTCACTGGCTACCTGTCAGGCCACATTTAGAGCCCTCTGCCTTGCCTAGTGCATAAGGCACTTAATGGTGATGACCCAGATTACTTGAAAAAAACCTTCAAGTGGTACCTTCCGGGAAGCAACCTCAGGTCCACTGGTCTGGACTAATGGTGGTCCAGAGGTTCAAAAGATTTACCTGGGGCGGAAGAAGATTCACACAATACAATAAACTCCAAATGCTCCAGAATTCAGCAGCCAGGCTGCTTACGGGAACATCGAGGTCTGTCCCGACTTCCGGCTTAATAAGAAAACTTCACTGGTTGCCTATAAAAAAGCGAATTCTCTTCAAATCCCTTTGTCTAGTTTTTCGCGCTCTTCAGAATACAGGTTCTCTACATCTGGGACAACAATTTCGCTGGTATGTTCCAGCAAGATATTTGTGCTCCTTAGGAGCAAAAACTATTGTTCTCCCCATCATAAGGAAAGCCAGATGGGGCAGTAGAAGTTTTGTCGCAGGGGCGGCTAGGGCTTGGAATGAGCTTCCTTTTAATCTGAGAAATTCCAAGGATCTTTTATCCTTTAGGAAAGTGCTTAAAACATGGCTTTTCTGATTCTTTCTCTTCTTTTTGGGTGTTGGGAGAACTACAGCAAGCGCCGGGACACCCTAGGGTAGCTGTGCGCTATATAAGTTCCACTAACATAACATAACATAACATAACATAACATAACAACTGCTAACAGTCTTCCACCCGATATCAGATCCATCTCCAACTTACTCAGTTTCAGGAATGCCTTGAAAACCTGGCTTTTCCTGAAATAGGTTGTCCTCCTGGGATTTTTTCTGTTTCCTTTTTTTTCACAAGATTTTTTTCTGTTTCCTTTTTTCCCCCACAGTGTTAGTGCCTTGACACCTTTCGGTAATTGTTTGCGCTTTATAAGTTCTCATAACATAAATGATGCCCTCTGTGTTCCAGGCATAAAGAGGCAAGGCCCAATTGCATTCCAGATCAGCAGTTAGGATATGAGTGTTTGTGCGCATTGCGGCCCAGATTAACTATGATTTTACTACACATACACTACTAAATAATGCACATTAATTTACAAACATTTTTCAGGCAGTTGGAAACACCTTGGTGACACTCTGAAATCACTTTTGAGCCCTACTGGGTCATGACCTCAAAAAAGTACTGCCACCTACACAAATAAAGCATAACAATGTAAGGGGGTATCACTTTAAATAAAGCAAGCCTATTAGCTTTATCAAGGGTTTATCACAACAATAATATAAGGCAAGCCTGTTAGCTTTGTCAAGGGGTTACCACATTAAAGAAAACACTAATAAACATGTTTTTGACAACCATTACATTATATGATTGTAATCATTAGCCATGTTCAAATCTAGTTACTATTACTAATAAAGAATTTCAGGTTTGATCAAACACTACTGTCAACAATATATGGTTAATAAGGCATTTGAAATCAACATAACGTGTCTGTGTTTTTATTTAACCATTAATGGCCCCAAAACATACAGCCATGGCATCAATCAATAGAGGTCGCTGCACTCCTAGCTAAAGAAAGAAGGCTCCAGCCTTATAAGTCTTTCAAAAACAGTGGTGGAAAGCCGTGGAGTCATGTTTTTCATAACTCCAGAAACGTTTCAAATAATAATTGTAGTAAATTGTGTTACTGGTTGAGTGTGGTGAAACCCTACTTATGCAACAACTGCAATCTGCCGTGTGAAGCACAAGTGAAATCCCAAATTAACCTGTGCTCAATCTCCTGGTAGCTTGGAACAGAGTGGCCAGGCTTAACATAGAGGCAATGTGTAATGTATTTGTCCAACACATCAGTAATAAAATGAAAATATACAACAAAAGGTATGCCACACCAGGTTAGAACAATCTTTAATCAATATAACAAGACCAAAACAACATAAATCCAAATAGTCGAACCAGAGATATGCAAGTTTAAAGATTTCAGTGAAAATAGCACCAAAAAGCACAAAGCGCCAACTGAAGATACCTGATTGTGCCCGACCAGGACAAAGTCAAAAGTTCAGTCTACCTGCAATGCCTGGCTAGAGGGACCCGGTAAGGTCCGCTAAAAATGAGTACCCCTAATCTTGGTTGCGGAGAGTTGCAGGTCCCATGTTGAGGATGCGCCGCTCAGTTGAAGCGATGACTTGGTTTCAAGGAGCTGTGAGGCTTTGATGCTAAAACCTGCGTCATCGAGGCTGCCGTCGATGAGAGATGAGCTAATGCTATCCCTAAAACAGAGGTCCAATCTTTGTCCTTCGCACAGCAGTGGTTCTGAAGCAGGCTGTGAAATCAATACAGAGTCCTTGCACTGAGACAATCCTCCTTCGCACGTGTGTTGGCTCAGCTCAGGGTTGTGCCATGCAGCAGAGGAGATGAATTTGTTTGGCTGGATCCACAGATTGACTGACAGAGCACCTTCAGGCCCACTTCCAAGGGGCTAGGACTGTGGTGGCACCACTTGACAGGGTAGGACTCACAGAAGGCAGAGTCAAGGCACTAGGTTCCAGGTTGTTGTTGTCCCTGAGGCTCTAGTCAGGAGGTCAGCCAACTAGCCAACTAGCCCTTGGAGTCACTCTGGGGTCTTGGGGTCAGCAGATGCAGGTCTAATTTTTCTCACCCAGTGGAGAGGGCAGCAGGCGCCCACCAAGGTAGCCTTTTAAATCATGCCTAAGGCCTGCCACAGCAACCTGTAGTTCAGTTTTAAACCCCTAAAGTAGGCCCAAGCGCTTTTAAGATAGGATGCATTTGTATTTAAAAGTATGATATGTGGGTTCACGTTTTGCATGTCTTGCTAGTGAAAAGCTCCTAAAGTCATTTTTCACTATTACAAGGCCTATCTCTCAAATAGAATAACATTGTGTTAACTTATGACACTTAATAAGTGATAACTTAAGCTTGTGAGCAGATAGAAAAAATTGGTTTACACACAGATCAACTGTTATGTAAACCCTTCATTAATGCTGCAGTCTAATTTTAAGTTGCAATTCAGAAAATTCCACTATAAAAACTTGGCATTTTCTTGTACTGACCATTTGGTGCCTGCTGCCTGTTTCACATTACTGTGAATAGATAGCAGTTGGTAGTTGTGTATTCCTGCCAGATAGTGAAACAACTGGGTACTAGACGTTAGCAGGGTGGGCTGCCACAGACCCTCAGTTGACTCTTATTTTCCATGTCTTCTATTATAAAATGTATACCTCTCTATGACTATATTGACTTTTTCCTATAATGTAAGCCTGTTTGCGTTGTGGCATATTTAAACACAGGTAAATCTGCATTTTTCAGGGGGAGTAAGTTTTTGTAATCTTTAATCCAAAGCCACTAAAGCAGGGCATCAATAGTGATACATTCATTTGGCGTGTACATTCCAACTCTCAAGCAGTGCATAATAAGCCCGGAACGCTTCGCACCATGCCACATCTCATAGGTCATCACATGTAGGTAAAAATGGATGAGGAGGGAAGATGCTTCACAATGTAAATATGGAGTGAGAACACAAACAAACACACACAACAAAGTCGATTGAAATAAATGAAGCAGTCACTACAATCTGTGGGTCAATAACAAACTAAAAACAAGCCAATAGGATTCGCCTTTGGGACCTTATAAGTGTTTAGCCATGCAACAGTTTCATAACTAAATACTTATAAGGGCCCAAAGCGAGACCTATTGGCTATGCCAATGCTTGTTTGTATGTGAAATGAAGATTGGATGGGAAGGAAGCCTTTATTGTAGCACTGCTTTGTTCAATGCCATTGATCCCAAAGAAACATAATTAAACTCAGTCTCACCCGTAGGCTTCAGGATCACTTTTCAGGACCTAGTCCTCTCACACCTCGATGGTGGTAATGCTATACTTGAAAACCTTCCCAAAAAAGCAGTAGACACCCTCAGAGCCATTCTACATGAGGCTGTACACCTTGTCAAAGGCACCAAGAATTCAGAACATAGCACCCTAATATAAAGAAATCCAGTGGCACTGCCTCGATTGCAGAAGATGATATGCACCACCCACAAATCTCTGCACCTTGGTCTGCCATCCTAGCTGGAAGACAAACTTAGCATTACTGGAGTAATCATAACTGCCACTAGAAATCCTGGAGTAAAAAAATACAAAACACTGAACCAAACCCTCATATGTCTGGCTACAAGACTCTGAAACAGTCAGTCAGTCAAAAATCTTTATTTGGCAGCTATATAGCCATAAAAGACAATATTACGGAGCCGGACTGCAGAGGAGATATATCTATAAATCATTAGGCAAGTAAATTCATCGTTTAAAAGGAGTAAATGGCATAATGCTGGTTGACACGTTCTTATATTTACAAATCTTAACAATGGTTTTAACTCTGAAACAATCTGCCTGAGAATCTCTGACTCAATGACAACCCAACTGCCATCCATGAGAAACGTGAAGAGTCACCTAATCAAAGTTCATCTTTAATACCACATTTTCCATATTTCCCTGACAAACGCCGAGACCAACTAGCCACTGGTTATCATCATTATTATTATTAATCTGTCTCCTTCCTAATCTTCAGTGTATTCCTTCATTATTTATGAAGCATGCTGCTGCCCATGTGGCTACGCACATGCTACATAAATACATTTGCTAACTGAATAAAGGCTTTGTTGCACGTATAGATTGGAAAAGAAACTGGTATGGGTTTACAATCGATGTGTGAAATAAAGCATTGCAATTATAAAGCGTGTGGATTTACTGCATTGAAAGCTATGCAGCAGGAAAAAAGTCACTCAAATAACAGGCAACAAAGGCTGAGTGACAAGTAGGAACCTGGATGGGAAAAGCAGGTGTTCGGAGCCAATCTGGAAATGTACAGTGATTTCTCTATCTATTTATTATTCATTAAGCATAAATCACCATGTCGACTGTGCGGCAAGGCAAATGAGGATATGCCACACCTCTTATGCTCCTGTGACAAACTGTTAGAAGAAAGGAAACGTTTGCTTAAATGTTTGTTTAACCAACGAGGAATACGCACGCGAAGGAACGTCGTGCTTGCCTGTTTCTCCCCCGACGACTTGCGGTTAAACTGCAACTTGGTGAAATTTATGAAGGAGGTGGAGAAAAGGATGCTGGAACCTGTCTTTTAACTTATTCTGGAGTCTAGCATGAACTACATATAATACATTGCTTTTATTGTAAAACTTACTAAAGTGACGGAAATTAGCCTGGAAGATTTTATCATTTTAGATTGAATCTAAGTTTGTGTTGGAAACTGTACAGTATGTATTTGTTTTATTCTCTTTTTATTTTTAAAATGTGGGATTGCAATGGTTTTAATTAACTGTGCAAATAAAAATGTACTTACTTACTTACACTCAAATAACAGGCAACAAAGGCTGAGTGACAAGTAGGAATCTGGATGGGAAAAGCAGGTGTCACCTGCAGAATCAGAGGTCCGGAGCCAATCTGGAAATGTACAGTGATTTCTCTATCTATTTATTATTCATTAAGCATAAATCAACAGGATCCTAGCACTGGCAAACAACTTAAAAAGGGGAGTACACATGGGTGATCATGTGGGTGGCCATGAGCTAAGGCAAATATACAGACGCAAATATTGCTTCAGGAGATGCCTGTGATTGAATCGCTGAAAGACAATATAAAAGAGACCAACTTGTGTGCAGGTCCATCAAGTCCTTTTGGTGCAGAGCACAGCAAATACATTACATACAAAAAGCATTCACTTTATGGTACACAGCTATCACAAATGAAAATACTTAAATAATCAACATGCTAGAAAACCTGTTAAAGGCCACTTGCAAACGGGGATCTCTACCTATATTCTTGCCCATCATATGGCTGACCCTAATTTTTAAACTGTAAGGCGACGGGCAGATATTAATGCCACACAGTAGCGGTCCGTGGAGGGAGTTCGGTGGGACAGTGAGGCGGGGCGTGGGAGGGGCAGGGTGGGGAAATGTAAACACCGGAATATGGATGTACGGAGGTAAGTACACATTTAAATAAATAAAACGAATTTCGTTGCGTGCGTCGCAGCGCGCGCAAAGGAATTCGTTTTATTTATTTAAATGTGTACTTACCTCCGTACATCCATATTCCGGTGTTTACATTTCCCCACCCTGACCCTCCCCCGCCCCGCCTCACTGTCCCACCGAACTCCCTCCACGGACCGCTACTGATGCCACAACAAATTAGACGGGTAGGTACTAAAACTACGTCCTGACCACAGTTTTATATCTGGACTTATCAAGCAAATTCTTTGTAGGGAGCTTCGACGAATATTAGGCAAGTACAAAAAAAGTTAAAACAAATCCTGTCACTTAGAGAACTTAAAATTGCAGAAGTGCGGTACGAAGCACTATATAAAAAACGGGTTATTTTATTATTATTCACAATCCATAGCCCCACTGCAATCACTTATACACTAATCTCTAGACAGGTGCAGATTGCTTGGCGTCTGAGCCACCAATGTTTTACCCAGAAAGAACCAACTGAGAAGACTCCAGTATTTACAAATGGTGCAAGTTGTACTCCATTTCGATTTAAGCTCCTTGGACCAGCGGATAACTTGCTAACATATTATATTATTCCCCACTGAGAGGAACGCAAACGGTGATAGGTGCTTTATGCCACGGTGATTTGTGCCATGTTTTACCTGACAATTGTGCAGGAAAAAAACAAATTGTGCCCGTTTACTGTGTCGAGAATACAAACACCATTCAGGGGTACATAAAAGTTTGTGTCAAAATCACTTTGTGCGGCCTCCCATAAGGAAGGACCTAGTAATCTTCTTAATCCCATAACACAAATTCTTCCACAAAGCAATCCCTCATAGGTATCCACCAGTCAAGTGTTAATACAACTCTTGTGCACAAATAAACCCTAGGCTACGCACATCAAGAGTGTGTGGTTCCAAGTCTACATCGTACGTTTCTTGGACAGCATCTTTAAAAGCACTTCAAAATATTTTCTGGGATCATGAAGCAGATAGTGATCGTCAACCCAAGTTCACTGTAAAGCATAAGAAACATTATCCATATGCCATACAAATATTCAAATTGATCAGTGTAAAACTAAACTGCTGCTAGAAGTGCAAGATGAGTCAGATAAACAATACATTGCAATGAAATTTGGAAAGTGTTTCACAGGTAAACGTTATATGGCATATTATTTAATCCCCCTTCATCTATTAAAGGAAACAGACCTAGCGACCGCACAGCTGCCAAGTGAAGCTCGCACAGAGGGCACGCCTTTTTATTTTATTTTTTTAGGGAATGATGGATGGGCGGGGTGGTTCTCAAAACTGCAAACAGTTAATACAGTGAGACAAAGGCAAAATGTGTGAGTATGGACCAAATCTTCAAATCAAGTTAATATTACCGCGCAATCCGAGTTTGAGTGAAAATTAGAAACCATAAGCCAAGCTGGGTACTTGGGGTAGAAAGAGAACTGGGTTGGGGGAATGAGTGGTTTAGGCAGAATTCTACTGTACTTCTTCTAATAAACCTCTTGGGCCCTAATAATATGCTATCTCAACCGCTACAAATAGGAAGGGTAAGGGACAAGTGCTATGTGGCCGGCTGGATGATTGGAGGACGAAAAGATTGGGTAAGAGAAAGGGCATGGTTCGAGACAAAAAAGGTGGGTCTTTGGAGAGGGGAAATGGAAATAGCAGGGTCCCTCACCACGGATGGTTTGCGAGAGGCAGATGAAGGTTCCTGGGACAGGCCAGCGTTAAAGGCATACGAAAGCTTGGGCAAGAGAAAAACAGCTTGGTGTAGAAAGATGAGCCCAGGCTGCAGGCGGGACCAACTGGTGACACAAATGCCCCCAGATCCAGTTTCCTTCAGTCACACCCCACTGACCATGATGGGACCCGTCAGGAGACACAGCTACAGCCACTGGGATCATGTGACTGTCGTTCCATTGGATAGTAAGACGCTTGTGTCATTTCCAACAGAAACGCGTCTTCCAATTGGAAGGTCATACAAACCAGCTGCTCTACCAAATAGGGGCATTTTCATTGGGCTTACAGTAGCAGTGAGTTTGTCCTTGGAAGGTTAATACAAGTCTTGTAATAAGAACAAGCATTGGCCGCGCGGCAGTAAAAGTAACGTCGTGCGGCCATACATTAGCAGCCCGGGAGTTGTGCGCGCGCCCTAAAAGACATTTTTTTTAAAAACAAGCATTGGCCACGAAAGTCATCGCGATCACAATCGCTGTGAAAGCAAAAGTGATCGCGATGACCCAGAAAGGCGTTCATGAGTGCGGCTGGCCTAGCGCATGGCGGCTGCGCGCGTGCACGCTCACGTGCACGCAAGCACTAGGCCAGCCAGCAGCACATAAAAAACTCACATACATAATGTCTCTCCGAGCCAGAGCATGCGCTGGGCTCAGCGAGACCTAATGACTTAAGTGCCCACAGTGTCTGACTGTAGCTCATGAGGAAGTTCTCCTCAGAATCTTAAACACAACTAAATTCCAATGATTACTGCTGTAACACATTCATTTAGATGGAGTACCAAGGAAAGTACCATAACACAGCCTTGCCTGAGGTTCCAGAACAAGCAGGGCTAACCTTTACGTCAGAAATCGGCTTTACAAATAATTTTCTTTATTACAATTAATGAGGCATGCACAAATGTGAAAGTGTTGTGGCAGGGCTACAGGCCCGCTCTTACCCGAAAGAAGATTACACATGCACCACTATTCATATATACAGTTTTGACTAACCAGAGGCTCATCCTGGGGTAGATTTCATCTTTCCAGACCCAGGAGAATGGTGCCTCTGTAAATAATTCCATCACAGGGGGCTCAGATGGTTTGCCTACTTCGTACCGCGTTTGTTTGGCACTGGAGCGCCTAATTAAACAGCGCTGCAGATGGCCAAGGCATGGTGGGGAGAGGAGCGAGGGCAGGGCGGGCACCCTCCTAAAAAACACAGAACAAAAACTGCAATCTCCGATATTGAGAGTCTGTTGGTGTTTGCCTAATGGTGAAATGTCCACAAATCATCATGGCAGTGCTAAGTTTGCGCCAGAGGTCTCCAGTCAATGCCACTTAATCTTCAACACTGGCGCTTATAGCATGAACTCGACCCAAAGGTACTAGAGTGCTTTTCATGAGTGCCATTTAAGGACTCAACAGCCGCAGTCCGTGCAGGTAACAGTGGTGGGGCGGTGGGCCGTGTAAGAAGAGATTCCAAGGGAAATTAAATAAATAATTATTTTTCCCTCTGCATCGTCCTTCGGAATCTTCCCTTACACGGCCCACCACTGTTACCTGCACAGACCGCAACTGGGACTCAATCATTTTTGTTGTAGGCATGGGGTGATTAAGTGATTTGCCCAGAATCACAGGATGTTGAGCCGACACCGAAACTCGAACCTAGTTTCCCAGCTTCAAAGTTGGCAGCTCTGGCAGTTACACCACATCCTCACCCCAATTGTAGGGTTTCATTGTTTGCCCCAACAATTACTTTTATCACAAATTAACCACTGCCTCAGGGACTCAATACACAGATGAAGTCTCGGTAGCACAATGACACAAGAGCTCAAATTGGCAACACACAGGTTCCTGCCAGGAGGTTCTCGGCAGTATGAGGCATTTTGTCACTATGCTGCACCAAATGAATGCGCATTGTACCCCGAGCCTAGTGCATAGTGTGAAACCCACAACAAGCAATCTTGGGCACCACACCGGCTCCAGAGTGACGCAAGGTGATAGTCATGTTAATCCGGTTTTATTCGCGTAAGGAAACTTCAACAATAGTGCCAATGACTCTTCCCTCCATGTCCCTCTGAGATGAAGAAAATACCCCCAGACCTTGTTGCCCCAGTCTGTTCCTTGCCAGTTATGGTGATGACTGGTGACATGAGCTCTGGTGACTTAAGATGGTTATTTTCCATGACAGGAAGTTCATAACAGGAACAACAGACAGAGACCACCTCCAGCACACCTTCTTTGGCACAGATATCAACAGTGAAACATATATTGCAGTGCAATAATAATCAAAAAAACATTTCCAGCCCTCTTTTTAACTCCCTTTTACCCAACAAACTGCAGTTTGCAGCTGCGAAAGGTAAACACAGAGTAAGTTGTACCTTTACATGGTATGTTATTCAGCTCACATCTTGAATAAAGTATTATTAATCATGTAAACTTTATGAGTTATTAATTTGTATTGAGGTAAGTGCACCCGTGCCTAGAAAAAAGGCTCCCAGTGCTCCCTGCCCTATGTCCCCTGGCGGGAACATATGCAGGGGCTTCTGGGCTTGGGCTGACAAGCAGGAGGAGCATCGGCCCATAAGTCACAAAGCCTCTTAGATGAAGGGCATTGTTTATGCACGACGTTCAATTAATATGCGACAGCACAATTTGCATAGTTGCCCCTGGTTGGCTTTACCTCTTTCTATGTACTCGGAATCCGTGTTTTCAGAAAAGTAAAATTTTTGTACAGACTTTAAAAAGCAGCTATGGAATGTTTCATATGTCAGAATATTGGGAACTCTATGCTTTTGTGATTCTTTTAAACAAATTCCACTTCGCCTAAAAGTGTCATTTGGACTGCCTGCTCCTGTTAGCTGTCTCTCTGTACAAAGTCCTTTCTTTGAAAATCTCTTACAATGCGGATTGTTCTGCAAGGACAGTGCAGCTGTCTTCAGCACACTTACATGATACAGCAATGAATATACCCCTCAACGCACCTGTCCATCGCCTCTCTTTGAAAACCCAATTTACCTTCAGACTAGAAAATATTCCAAGAAACTACAGATCGGAGTTTCAAATGTTTTTTAAAATTGGCCTGCCTTCTCGTTCGGAGTGGTAATCGTAAGTCTTGATGAGATCTGTGTGTCCTGATGCCTGGTGTACAGGGGCAGCTTCATACCGCTTATGCTGTTCCCAAAAAGGTTATCTCAACCTCCGATAGACATATGCCTGTGCATCTCTAAGAGCATTAACCTGGGAAAAACATATTTTTCTTCTTGCAGGTCAATTTGTTCTTTTTACTGAATATCGTACGAGTTCTGGTGACAAAGCTGCGAGATACCCATCGGGCGGAATCCAACATGTACATGAAGGCTGTTAGAGCCACTTTAATCCTGGTGCCTTTACTTGGAATCCAATTTGTGATTATTCCCTGGAGGCCAGAGAACCGACTTGCTGGAGAAATATATGATTACATCATGCATATTTTAATGCATTACCAGGTACTGTTTTTTTATTTCTTTTATTCACAGAACTACAATAAATAACGATGTTCTTATTTGTGCATTATCACTTTACAGTTGTACAGAAGTGACCTCATTTAAAACAAATATTTGAATGTGAGACCTAAAATATTGCTGTCGAGTCAAACAATTAGCAATCACTTAAACGTATGTTACAGACTTTCTTATTCAGCACTGTGGGCGTCAGGTCACATAGGGAATCCAGCTCCAATAATACAAACATAACATAACTCCACAAATATGGACACTGTCTGTGAAGTCAGAAAATATTTCATTTTGATTGAAAGGTCGGAGTTCAGAGCCCAAACCACCTTCATTGTTTGAATTAAAATGTGAATGCTTGACCTGAGCTTCTCTGAAAACGGATCCTTAGGCCCAGCAAACCTCAGGGACTCACTCTAAATAATGTATAATACCATGCAGAAAATATGTTTGCCAGTAATGCTCGTCTGCTTGAAAATGCCATCGTAATTCTCGCTGCAAACTGGGGAGTGGAATTACCTTCGACAGTCCCTGGCAAAGAAAGAGGCCTGGCAGAAAACTAACTACACTGGAGCGGTCCACCAGCCAGAATACAATGAATCCAACACAAATATCTTCCACCCTGACTTACCCTGCGTTGTCAGGGCCTGCCAGCCTCAGGATCAGCCCAGACCTGCACCGTTTTACCTGCAAGAGACTCAGGCCCGGATTTACAGATGCTTTGAGTCAGGTTTGTGATACTTTTCTAACGCGAACCCAGTAGAAATGTTCACGTGGGACGGACCAACAATCAAGGGCACATCGAGATTATGTTCATTGCAATTCAAAGTAACGCAAAGTTGCACAACGCATTGCTTTGCATCAAGAGGACGTTCAGTGGGTGGTGCATTGGTATTCCCATACTACCCCCCATGGCTATTGATGCAAATCAATATCTACAAAGAACGTTAGACACATATTTGCGACAAAATCCTGCGCTTCCGCGAAGCAGGCGTAATAAGGAGAAATGTTTGAATTTGTCCTTGTTTTTCTCATTTTGCCTGTGTGCTGCATTGTACAGCACACATGCAAAGTGGGAAAAGCCTTAAAGCATAGGTTTTGTGATGAAAGGGACTCTATCTACTACACAAACTATGCTTCAGACAATGCAGACATCATTGCACGAAGACACAAAGGTGTCTGTGTTGGCACATGGCTGCCTACAGAGTAGCAGCAAAGCGAGAGAGCAGAACAGTGCCACATCTTAGCAGAAATGGTGCTGCTGTGCTCTCTCCCATTCGTGCAACACAGTGCAGTGCAGTGCAGCAACTTTGCTTGCTGCCCTCTGCTGTGTGACGTATATGTAAGCCGGGGCCACAATCTCTTGTCATCTGAATTTTCTGAGGCGCATCACTTAATTCCATACAGCAGCGCCAGTGGGCATGATGTGAAGTGGGCAACGTGTGGCACAGAATCCACAAAGGCACAAAGAGGCGTATAAAACATATCCTGGTGTGGGATAACAAACATCTACCTACCATTTAGCAAGGTTTGCTGGCAAATCATACCACTGCTGCGGTATCACTGGCAGAGAAGGCAAAAGATACATCAGGGCTCGAAAGGAGGCTTCTTCCAAAATGTTTCCTTCTACACAGTGGTAGCAGCCAGCCACATACTGCAGACAAGAACATTTAATGTTTACAGAATTGAATAATAAACGTCAGGGTAAAGCAAGACAACACAATAGGAAGAGGCATGCCAACAGCTGCCCTATAGGCGCTGGAAGCATATTGCCCACATTATTTTACTGAGCTGGAGGATATATCTCACAGAGAAGCAGTTTAGTGTCTTTGATGATATCAAAACAGTGAAAGTTGCTAAATTAAGTCAGTTTTGTCTCTTTGCTCTGACCTGACCACATTAAGTGAATGCCTGTACGCTGCTAAGGTGTCAGTGGTGCAGGACGTGTGTATCATCATGCATTGCCAAACGATGCCAGTTTTCCCTTTTGCTTGCCACACATGGATATGCATGTTGCAGTGTGTACTGCAGTTGAGGAGCATTTATTCTTGTACCTCATCTCTTATGACCTTGGCTGTGTCCATGAACAGAAGGCGTAGTGGTTTTCCCATTGTGTGTGTAGGAACAGAAACTAAAATGCAGACATAGTGTGTTAACTGTTGAATTGTAATGCAAGGGGCCAGTTTTCCCAAACCATCAAAGAGGCACCATTGTTAGTATACTGACAATTTATGCATACCTGTAATTCTGATGAAGAATTGGAATGATTAGGACATGTGTATCTGGTGGGTAAGCAGAGCAAGTTGCATTAACTACAACATATGGCATAGCATGGTTGTAGGCCAGACTATTGAAAACAAATACATTTTGCTCCAAAAACATCCTATATAGAATATGACCTACCAGAATATTGTGAAGGTAATTGTTAGAAATTGAGTTACTGGTTGACTGGGGTGTGAGCCCTGGTCAAGCAACAACTACAATCCTAGTCAGGGTACAGCTCAAGCAACCTCCAAGTTAACCTGTGGTCACCCTCTATTAGCTTGGAACAGAGCAGCCAGGCTTAACTTAGAGGCAATATTTAAAATATTTGTGCAACATGACAAACGGTAAAGCAGTGAAAATTCATACAAAGAGATCCCACACTAGCTTTAGAAAGATACAACTTAATTCACTAACTAAAACATGACAAAAATGACAATAATCCAATCAGTAAAACTGGAGATATTCAAATTTAAAGTTTATATTGAAAAATAGCTCCAAAATGCACAAAGTGCTATTAGGGATATCTGATCACGCCTCACAGTGACAAAGTCACAAGTTCAGATTCTGCAATGGTGTGCAGGCTGGCAATAGGGACCCAGTTAGGCTCATTGAACAGAGTACCTTAAATCTTGGTTGCGGATGCACGGTACAGCTGAAGCAATGTGTCAATCCTAGAAGTGGCGAGGTTTCAGTGGGAGGGCCTGTTGCATCGTCATCGAAGTTCCCGTCAACTGTGTTTGCTTTGCAAAGTCAGGTGTTGGGGATGCAATGCACATCTGGCACTGTGTCGGTTCCAAGGAGCTGCGAGGCAGAGTATGTCATCAATCTTGTCTACCAGAGGTGCAAGAACCTGGGCTGTGGGTGCACCGTGCCACAGGGGCAATGTGTCAATTCAGAGCAGCTCTAGTAGGTGTTGTGGGTCTTTGCAACAGCCCAACCCACACAATGCAGGGATGCATTGATTCTGCTCGGGGATGCGTCACTTAGCCGAGCAGATGCAACGGCTCTGCTCAGCAGAGAAGATAGGCTGGTTTCCTTAGGAAGCACCTTAGGCCCACTTTCAAGGGTCCAGGACTGGAGTGGCACCACTTGGCAGGGAATACTCTCAGATGGCAGAGTCCAGGTGCAAGGTTGATGGAATGCTGTTATATCCCTGTGACTTCAGATCAGGAGGACAGCCAACTAACCATTGGAGTCATTCTGGGTTCAAAAGATGCAGGTCCAGTCCTTTTCATCCAGGCAAGAGGGGAGCAGGTCGGTACAACAAAACAGGAGTCCAGTAGTGTACAATCCAGCAGAGTGGCTGACCTTCAGCAGCACAGCAATCCTTCTCACTGTCAGAGTATCCACAGGTCCAGAAGTTTGTTGAAGTGGTGGTGTCTGAGGTCTGTCTTTTCTATATAGTTGTGCCTGTAAAGTGAGGAGAGGCTTCTAGAGGCATGCCTTTGAAGTGCACAGATGTCCTGCCTTCCCTGCTGTGGCTCCAGACTAACTACAGGGGTTATGCAACCCTTTGTGTGGAGACAGGACACCGCCTATTCAGGTGTAAGGGAGGCTGACCCCAGCTGCTACCTCCTACGTCCCATTCTGCCAATGATGGTCCAGTCAGTCACACCTAAGCTCCCATTGTGTGTGGCTGTCCAGGTGTAATAGACAAAGCTCAACTGCCAATTACACCTAGTCATGTGACCAGAGACATACTGCAGGCACCAAATGGCTGAGGCAAGAAAATGTCAACTTTCTAAAAGTGGCATTTTCAGTATTGCAATTTAAAACCCGACTTCACCATAAGCTAGGATTTAAAGTGTGATTCCAGAGACACCAAAACTTGAACCAGCTATATCTTCCCGTAGTGAAAAACTAATTTGAGGGGTTTTCACACGGACATGTAAAACTTAAAAGTAGATTTCCCTGCTTTTATAAGTACATTGGACCCTGCACTTAGGCGGCTAAGGGCCTTCGACACCGTCTCCCACCGCAGCCTTCGACACCATCTCCCACCGCACACTAGTCGCCAGACTACATGATGCAGGCATACAAGGAACAGCCCTGGACTGGTTCCGATCATTCCTCACAAGAAGAAGTCAAAGGATCAGACTCCCACCCTTCCTCTCCGACCCCACGAAAATCACCTGCAGAGTCCCATAGGGTTCATCACTGAGCCCCACCCTCTTTAACATCTACAAGGCCCCCCTCGCAGCCATTGTCTGACAACACGGTCTCAACATCACATCGTAAAATACAGAACACCGCCACCAGACTCATCCTCAACATCCCCCGACACAAACACATCAACCAACACCTATAAAGTCTCCATTGGCTCCCCGTGGAGAAAAGAGTCACTTTCAAAATCCTCACTCACACCTACAAATGTCTACACAACAACGGACCCAAAAACTTCAACGACAGAATCATCTTCCACGTACCCAAAAGAAACCTCTGATCTTATAACCTTGCACTGGCCGAAACCCCGCGTATCCACAGAGCCAGAGCAGGCGGAAGATCCTTCTCTCACATTGCAGCCGAGACCTGGAACGAGCTACCGGCAGACATCAGATGTGCCCCCTCCCTGAACACCTTCAGGAAGACCCTCAAGACCTGGCTCTTTGGCTAAACAGATCTGCGGACCCACCCACAGCGCCTTGAGACCCTCACGGGTGAGTAGCGTTCTTACAATTCCTTGATTGATTGAAGGGCCTACCATAGGATTGACTTATATGTATTAAAAGGAAGGATTGGGCCTGGCAACAGCTTATTTTGGCAGGTTGAAATTACAGTTTAAACTGCACACACAGGCTCTGCATTGGCAGGCCTGAGACATGTATAAAGGGCTACTTAAGTGGGTGGCACAATCAGCCAGCTCTGCAGACCCACTAGTTGCATTTAATGTACATGTCCTGGGCACATATAGTACCACTTTAGTAGGGGCTTATAAGTAAATCAATTATGGTAATTGGCTATAAGCCAATGTTATCATATTGTAGGGGAGGAGCACAAGCACTTTAGCACTGGTTGGCAGGAGTAACTTGTGCAGAATCTTAATGCCAGCAAAAACAAAGCCACCAAAAACAGGCGGTCTGAAGGCAAAAAGTTAGGGGGGAACAAAGCAAAGGATGCCAGGTCTAACAGTAAACATATATAGGTAGGTACAGATTTACTATATGTAGCTTTATGCTCAATATACATCTTACATATATGTAGATTTAAGAATAGTAAATCTATATTTACATATCTATACTTACCTTTCCAGTATTTTGGTTGTCTGTGTTATGGCAATAATATTTCGGTAGCATGAAATTTAAACCTCAGTATACTATACTCATAAGACAGCCACCAGCCATCTAAAATGCTAGGTATTGGCACATTATCATAAATAGAAATAATCGATGAAAATTTAAGTGAAAAAGCATACCTCTCTACCATAAATATACATATGCAATTACTGAGGAGACACACACGATATATTAAGTGCATGAATCTATTCGCTAACAGGTAGAGAATCATGACCACCAGAACAATGCCCAATTAATCCTGTATCCCACTTTGTCACAGAATGTCTCATTTTATGGCGTGCTGTAGCAAAAACACATCATGACATTCCAAATCATTTAAATCTGAAGTAGGAACTGCAGGTGATATCAGCTACTGATAATGCAACAATGCCACTATGACAGAGTGCAGGTGTTGTGTGCACATCCTAAATCAGATGAAGACACAGATTGTCTACATGGACATAATATGAGTCTCTGACATGTTTCTGCAACCACAGTAAGGGCTACATGCACCTTTTATCACCTGGAAGGACTATTAAAGTGAGAAAAGCCAGCAGTCGGCGAGAGTAGAAACATCTCCCCTCTTCCACACTGCTGTGACAAAACTGCAGATTGCAATGATTGCATTTACCCAGCAGGTACAAACCACACAGGCGCTGTATCGTGATGTAGTGGGACCGGACATGAAAGTTATTGCAATACAAGATGACGCTGTTGGCATAGGGCAGAACCTGACAACTCTGAGGCATATTAGATGGACATTTTAAGGTGATTGCTAAGGACTAATGCAGTGTCCAGCGTGGATTCAGATGGGGTGGCCATACTATACATATTTCAGATGATAATCTTAGTGACAACTGTTAATATTTCTGCTGCCATACAATGGCCCAGTACAGGTGCAGATATATACCCTTGAATGTAGGTCAAGTGACCTTTGCTCTTGCTTGTCACTTCACTTTAAGGCCCACATTACGAGTTCGCCAGCTTTATGTGCAGAAATACAAGGGGTTTGAGTAATATCACCAAACCAAAATACAGCTATTACAACCCCCCCCACGCACACACTTGGAATGGTGAATAACAACGAGGACCTGGAAATACGAGTCCTTTTCTTAATGTTTTCTCTGATTCCAGTGACAAATCTGCTCATATTCACTTCTGCTTTGAGCAGATGTTCAATGGCATACTGTATGATGGTGGGGTACCAGGGTGTCCATCATTGTAACATCTTTTTGAGGTGATTCCTCTAGATTCAATGTCGGTACACAAGGTATGGTCACAAGGGCTGTGCAATGTTTACTGTGTACATGATAAAATGTTCATTGTTGATTTGACACCTTTTCTAGCATACATCTCTTCCTTTGTCTTTGCTTTGATCGGTCTAGGACCACTAAGGGGTGCCCCTCCATTCATTGCTCCTACAGGATTTGTGGGTCAAACAAGGATTTAACTGATGATACATGCTTAGTACACGTCACATATGCCTGGCCTCATCAAGGACAAACACGGGTTCTTGTGGATTGTCAAAACGCCATCTAGCACATTGTGAGGTACTTGTATTGAGGATGTAAATTTGCCAGAATGAGCTAATAAAGAAAGATGTGAACATTTGCAGTTGTATAGAAGGAATGCAGTGTGTATTTCTACATAGACGGTGCCTTAATGTTCATCTATGTAAGTAGGTAGGTGTAGGTAGGGAGTGGATAGATGGGTTAGAGGGACCTCCACAAATAAGGGGTATTCGATGTATGATTATGTTTCACTGTGTAGTCTCTGGTACGTTTAGCAGCCAACCGTATTATATGTATGTGTATCCAAGTGATGTGTTTGTATGTTAAGTACAGTGTGATAACACAATTCACATCATAGAAGCTTGACTTATTTTTGTTTATTGGGAGGACATTGGTCTAGTATTGTTTGTGCATTGTGCATACTATTCACTAGAGTGACTACAATACACGATCCAGTGTCTGTTGCTCTTTGACCCAGCATTGGACACCCACATGCTGGGCCCTTGTCTTTTTGTATACAAAGTAATGATGACTTTCTATATTGTCTTGTCTTCACCCCAAAATGCATCATACAGTTTCAAAGTATGAGTAGGGAAGCAAGAGTACATTCGTTTGTGAAAACATCTTAGATTCATAGAAGAGTTTACGATTATTTTTTGTGTAGGTCACTGCAGCTTACTAACACCTGGGTGTTTCTTTTGTTTTTGCTTTGTACAAACAAAACGGCATATGCCTAATATTTGGGTGGAGTGGTAATTGTCATCAGGTATGTAGAATGAAAGTTCTCTTAAGGTGATACAGTTCATGCACTGCACTGAATAAGCACACGGGAATGCTGCATATGGGTTAGGCCCTAGATACAGTATGAGGACTTTGTTTGTATTGATAAGCTGTAGAACAACA
Source organism: Triturus cristatus (assembly GCF_964204655.1). Taxonomy (NCBI): domain Eukaryota; kingdom Metazoa; phylum Chordata; class Amphibia; order Caudata; family Salamandridae; genus Triturus; species Triturus cristatus. The sequence goes on from NC_140593.1 coordinate 264,767,480, forward strand.
GAATATTGAATTTTGTGGACTGGAAGTTGCCACAATTCAACAAGTGTAGAGTAGTTGTCTGTATCAATAGTGGTTATATTATCTGGCCACTCTAGGTGACAACTATTGTGACCTCCACTCTATTTCTCGGTGTTCTAAAACTGTCTGTAGTATCAATGTGTACATGGTATGAATAACCTCCCTTAAAAGACCAATCATATTGTCAGACAGTTTTGCTATACACATTTTCCAAAGTCTTTGTCTGCACAGCCTGGCATAGGGTTTATTGTATCACTGGTTTGTCCTTTCAGGTCTGTTTCATGAATTAAACAATAATGGCTTTAGGTGCTCTGGATTTCTTTGAGAAGTATAGTTCATTGTGGCGAATTCTTGGAGCACCCATTTAATTTCTCGATTAAACACAATTGAATGTGTTTTTCCTGTTTTGTTAAGGTTGGCTCTTTGCTCAACCTATTCTGCGCATTATTGTCCACTCATTTTTTTACTTACTACTGTTAGTTTCAGATGTTTTTTTACACCTTCTATAATTGGGTTTATTACTTACTAGAGGGTATTCTGCATTCCACCTTCACAGTCATTACAACCCTTTAAATCTGTGTGTTCTGGGAAGTCTTGCAAAATATTTTCAGCAATATTATATACAGTTTCACTAGTTTCCTGGGGCATTTGAGATTCTGGTGGCATAAGACATGGCATGAAAAGACATACACATAATATGTGCTTCTCGTATAATCAAACAAGTCTAAATGAAATATGGTTATGAAAGAAATAAAAACAATGCTCTCGATACTGAATTTTAGGAAACTCAATTAAAAAATGTACAAGTACAATACACATCTTCATAAGATTTAATATTTCGGTTAAAAAAATAACAAATGTAAATTCAATATTTGCTTTCAGAGTTTCCTTCATCTCTGAATGCGGTAGCAAAAGAGAAAGTTTCATTACATGTACAATATAGTAGTGTGCCAAAAGCTGATGTTTCAAGAAAAAGTAGTTTTGAAGTTTGGCAGTTTTATGGCGAGAATCCAGAGGCCAAATTTATTTCAAAGTTATATACCAAGTGACCTATGAGGTTTCAAACACAGCTTTGAAACTAAAGTGACTTGAGTGGGTGCAGCAACATGTCATCGTATTTCCAGATTAAATAGGTTTTGCAAATGCTGGTAGTGTCTGTACTTAACAAATAGGACATTTTGATGATGACCAAGAACTATAAAGTCTACAAGATTTACAGCAGGTTTCTTTATAGAAAATCACTGCAAATTGGTTTTGTGATGAGTTCTTAGGGAATGCTGGTTTTAATAAAATAAAAGGCTTTCACACTAGGGCAGAGATCTACTGTGGCCCGCAACAGCACAAAATAATGGAAAGGGGTGCAAGGTATTTTTCCAATCCAAAGGAAGGGGCAAGCCAGGCTCTTTAGCAGTGGCGTAACAAAACTTGAGAGCCCCCAGCAAGGTACATAGAGGGCCTCCCCACTGGATTTATTCAGGAGCTCTCAGGCCAGAGTACTGTGCTAAATGGGCCCCTGTGGTGGCCTGTGTTACACCACTGCTCTTCAGTATACATCAAAGTTGACAAGTTATTCAGAGAGAGGTCACTGGGAAGGGGTCTGGGCACATCCGAGGAAGAAGATGGGCATGATAAGAGTATCCTAAAGAGTAGGGCTATGGTCCTGATGTAAACAATTGATACACAAATCACTGAGGCTGACATCTACGTGAGGACCTTTGGCCTTTGTGGTGGGCTATAAGATTTGGACACGCTCCTGCTGTGACTGCTTAATGGAAGTAGGACAGGGACAGAAGAGAAGGCACTTCAAAAGGAAGCAGGATCCAACTTAAATTTCAAAGACTCTAAATCATATTTGGTGTCTGGGAATGGACTTTAAGAATGTAAGCTTGAGGTGCCCAAAATTGTCACCTGCAAAGCAGCCTGTCAGGATGTGGAGGAGGAGATGCTCTGCAAGACTACTGCCTGGGACCAGGGCTGGGGGCCAAGGCCTGCTAGTCTTTCAGCTGGGTGAGGGGACATCACCCAGGGAATACCAAATCATCTGAGCGTGCATGCTTGCTTACCAAGACCAGTGTGCTCTGTGAGGAAGAGGAGAGCATTGGCTGTAGTAAGGTCCAGTGAGGGATCTTGGTGACTGGATCCGTGTAGAGAGGTTTGAGAAGAATGATGCTGCACCAATCAGGTCATTGTAAGTGTGAAGGTTAAAATCAGTGACCTCAGTATGCCACAGGAGGGACACAATGAAGTGAGCCATGAATGTTGCTGCACCGATCAGGTTGTTGCCTGTGTACAGGTTTAAAGTTGGCGACCCCATAAGCCACTTTGGGCCACCATGAAGATTAGTGCCGTGCTGATCAGGTCGTTGCCCCTGTTCGGAGTGAAGTCAGCAACCCTGTATGCCAAATGGGGCCCCCATGAAGATGACTGTTGTGCGGTAGCCTGCTCACAGAATGGGGACGGTGACCGGTGGGGACATTGGGAAAAGGCAAGGAATGTTGTCTGGTTGAGGCCGTCCTAAAGAGGAGGAGGCTGCTATGGTGACGTAGTGCTGAGGACCAGCTCCAGGAGCATCAAATCCTCCACCCTCAACTGTGGGGATAATACCAGGAAACTTATCAGCATCATATGAGCATTGAGGACCCCCTCTGCATTACCACTTGTGTGGAACTCGAGGGCACCCGACTGCTACTGCTCAACAGCCATGTGTGAAGAACTCATCTGAGATAGCCACTGCAGCTTCAGCGCCCACGAAGGGATGAACTTGGAAACTCCAGTTGTACAGGTCCTGGTGGTGCGGGTAAGACTGATTAATGGGCTAGACGCCCCAGTGGGACGTACCTGCTATATAGCGCTTCAGGACTGTAACACTTTTGACTTTAATAAGAGTCAGAATATATAATATACAGTCATATGTAATCTAGAGCACTAACCCTCAAGGCAGATACAACTAGGTTTTCAAAGAACAGCTATTAATAACCACAGTTTGCAAGATAACGTCACAATTTGAAAGTGGTGTTACAAAAAAAACTGTTTGGCAGTGATGAAGAAAAAGTGTGGGCACAGAGATGCCAAAGAATAAAACATTTATTTCCTCATCAGAAGTTGAATAAAGTGAGCTGGTACACCCTTAGTGGCAGGCCCTGAAACCCAGACCAAGCCCAAGGATTGTGTTTGCCAATCACCAAAGACTATGATATCTTTGGAATAGTGAAACGCTGTGTGTCCAATGCGGGCAAAGATTAAGGCTGTCTCTCCAAAAGTCATCAAAGATGATATAGAGGACATCACATCTTAAGGCATTAGAGATGGCTCACACAAATTGATTCAAGATGAACCTCTGAGGGAGCCAGAGAGAGTTCCACCCTCAACATCAAACACTCCCAGAAATGGTTACAATTCTGTCTCTTTTCTGAAACTACTACCACCGTTGAATACAGCCAAAAAGCTAAATATTAGCAATAGATGGACTGCTTGGATAGAGACATTTGATGGTTTAATTGATGCACTTGTAGAGACTTATAACAAAAAGATTATCAAGTATCTCAAAAAATCTTGCTGGTGATGGTGTAAAAGAAGTAGAAAATGCAGCGTACTTATGAAGAAGTCACATATTGTCAGATTAAAGAAGTGATGAATCTTAAGTTTAATCCAATTCCAAATGTTGATTGCAAACTATACATCCTCAACCAAGAATGACCAGAAAGTTGGTAAAGTCATTGATGAATTTGTGGAGAGACTCGACAAACTCATCACATATTGTAAGTTCAATTATTTTAATGATTAAGAAGCTATGTGTCTGAGACTTATTGATAGATGTTTGTCAGATTCATTCAGATGACAAATGATGAGAGAAACTCTTAGTCTGGAGTGAGTGTCAATGGCTGCCAGAGTTGAAGAACATGTGGATAAAAAAGCGGCTGACATGGAGGCCAAAGGTGCCCAGAATGAATCTGTCATCAGTGTGAAAAGTAAACCAAAACAAAAACCTAAAGGACACAAAGTAATGTCTACTCATAAAATGAAGTTGTGTTTGAGGTGTGATTTTTAATTTCCACATGAAGGCAAATGTCCGCTCTTGGACAGATATGCAAGGATATGGGGAGGAGAATCATTTTGTGACAGTTTGCAAAGCAAAGGAAAAAACAAGTGCATCAAGGTGTGTAGACAAAATAGCAGCCGGAGCGTTCCAGAACAAACATTTGACATCCACCCACAAGGCCAAGTGGCGACATCAGTTAAGACAAATCAACACTGAATGAAGTTGATCATTTTCTAAATCATTGTCAAACAGTTCTTCTGCATCAGTAACATGTGAAAGTGATGACGATGGTTGTGTCATGTCGATGTTTACCTCAGAAAAGCATGCGCATGTTGGGTTGGTCGCTTGTGGAGAAAAATGCCGGTTAAGAAAAGAATCGACATGTCAAAGCCCCAAAGTCATTCAGACGTTGTCCGAAAATTACACTGGAAGTAAATGGTTGTTCAATGACTTTCATCATTGACGGTGGTGCATCAATAAACATTATGCCTGAGGAGAAATACAATGAACTATCTCCATTGCTGCAACTTACGCCATTGAAAACCAAAGTAAATATAAGGTCTGCATCGACGTCCTTAAAAAGACAAAGTTCATTTGTAGCAACAATGAAACAAGAAAACTAAGGTACAAGCACCCACCCATGTTCTTCGAGGGAACTTCATCAAGTGCCTGCCTACTCAGTTTCAGCACAGCCGCTGATATTGGACTTGTTTCCATGAAATATAACATGAACGCTGAAATAGTAAGTCAGTTGCCTTTGTTATTTTATGGTTTGGGAAAGCTTATGACTATGAAAGTAAAGTTGCATATTGATGAGGACGTCCGACCTGTTGCTTAGAGACATAGGCAAATTGCTTTTCATTTGCAAGAAGCTGTTGAAAAAGAACTTGAAGCATTGCTTAAGAATGACATTATTGAGCGTTAAACTGGTTCAATGCCATGGGTTTCTCCCATTGTGGTAGTGCCTAAAAAGGACAGTGAAAGAGTTGTACGCATTTGCATTGTCATGGGTCAGGTAAACAAGGCAGTTGAATAAGAACAACATCCAGGTCCACACATTGCTGACATGATAACACAATAAAATGGTGCAAAGGTCTTCTCTCGCCTTGATTTAAATAAAGGTGTCATCAGTTAGAAATTCACGAAAATTGCAGCTGCATTACAACCTACACATGCTGGTCTGTTTTGATACAAAAGACAAAGTTTTGGGGTGTAATTCGCTGCCGAAGTACTGAAAGACGTCATTCTACGTATCATATAGTCTATCAAGAATGCGTTCTATTACAGTGTTGACATAATGGTTTTTTGAGCAACACAAAAAGGACATGATAAAGCTCTTACACAAGTATGTCATTTACTTGCTGAAACAGGTTTGACTTTGAGTGCAGAGAAGTGTGAGTTCAATAAGACAAAGCTAAAATTCTTTGGCAACACCTTTTCTGATGAGGGTATGACACCAGATCATTCTAAAGTACAAGAGCCGTCAAATGCCGATCTCCCTGTTGATGTTTCTATCGTGCGTTAATTTCTTGGCATGGCTGGTTACTATTCCATCTACCTGCAAGACTTTGCCACTGTAAGTGTTCTGTTGAGAGACTTGAAGAATGTTTAATTTCATTGGTTGCATGAATGTGAGAAAAGGTTTAAAAGAATTAAACAAGCCTTTGAGAATGCTACGGAAATTATGTACTTCAAACCACAGCTTTATACAGAGGTTGTTGTTGATACTAGTCCAGTCGGGTTAGGTTCTATGCTTGCGCAGCCCAGCAGACACTCAAATGCTTGAAGGCATATTGTGGCGTATGCTCATAGAAGTTTATCCCAAACAGAACGTGCTTACTCACAACCTGAAAAAAAAAAATTAGCTGTGGTATGGGCTTGTGAACATTTCCATGCATTCCTGTACGGAAACCCTTTTACATTATTAACCTGTCATCAAGCTTTACTGGCCATATTTCACAATCCAAAGGCCAAGATGCTTCCTTGCATTGAACGATGGGGACTATTGTTGCAAGAGTAGAATTATGCCATTGTTAAACGTCCAGGGAAGGATCAGAACCCTGCTGCTACTTACCTATGCAAGGTCACAGTACTCCCTCCAAGATGGCAGAGGCCTAGATCAATTTCATTTAAAAATCAAACACACCAGCTGCCATTTCGTTAGCCCAGATTATCACTGCTATGAGCCATGATAGTGACAAGTTAAAGCTGAAGGACATAATTACACATCAGACGTTGAACCAATACAAACTTGATTCCATGCCAGTTATGGTGAATATCAAAATACAAAAATGTTAAGGATGAACTGTTCATAACTCAGTAAGGAGTTATCCTATGAGGGTCAAGAAGTCTGATTCCAGAGAGTCTGTGATAGAAAATAAATGAAGTGGCCCATGAAAGACAGTGTGAAATCGTTGCCACAAAACGAGCTCTCCAAGACTGAGTCTGGTTTCCTTATCTGAATGACAGAGTTGAAAAGGAACTAAGGGCCTGTGAACAATGCAACTGCCTTTTTGTAAAAACTACTCACCACATCTTGAGCATGTCAGAACTCCCACAGCAAGCATGGGAGAAAATAGCCATTGACGTTAAAATCCACTGGACACTGGACATCACCTGCTTGTGATTATGGATGAGTATGAATGATTTCCTCTAATTGGAGATCTTTCATCTACTGCTCAAGAATGAGTCATTGTAAGCTTAGTTGGCATCTGTGTAATATTTGGTGTTCCAACCATAGTGAAATCTGACAATGACCCGCCTTTCAATAGTCAAGAGTTTAAAGATTACTTCGAGCATTTTTTATGGCTGCTGTAAACCGGAGCACGTAGCTCCTGACATCTACACCCCTTCAAAAATGAAGTATTTCCAGGATTCATATTCTGAGACCAGTACTGAACAGTGGAACCCCATCCCCTCAGCCAGATGTGACAAAGTGCATGAATAAAAACTAGAAATACCAACGAAAGGATCTCTTCATCACATTTCCAAAAAAAGCTTAACCAAAATGTACTAGTATGACAGGAACCAACATTTCTAATACTACATACAAGTGATAAAGCAGTCATGGATGGCTCTAAAGGTTCCTCATTGAGACAGGGTAGTAACACAGCCGTTGCAGGCCCTGTGGACAAGGGAGGCCCACCCCTCAGATGAGCTCTATTCCCCCTCACTCCTCAGGTGGGCTCCATTCAGTCACAAATCTGTGAGTATCTGTGAGTGTGAAGTATAGGGTAACTTGTCACATACTGTAGTTGGGCCCCATCATTTTACGGTACGTCACTGCACCCCATGTAACTCAGAGGGAAACAGGCATAAGGTAGTTTTCAATAAATACACAAAAAGTAATAAAGAATACTGCAGCAAATCCAATCACACGTCCTTTATACAGAAACCACGTATCAAATAATGCTCTGAGGACCTGGATGCTTGTTTGCCCTGTTTTGTCCTGCGGAGGCTCTAAGTTAATGTGCAGCAGAAAAGAGTATACACTGGAAAGACGCAGTTAAATTATGAAACCAAATAAAGAAATGTGGTTTGAATATTTGCAAAAGTTAAATTAAAGTAAAATATGAAGAGTGGTGTACTACCCATTTACATTTTCCTCTTATCAGCTGCAAATTTCAAATCTGTAAATAAACTTGTGTTTTGCTTGTGAATAAATAAAAAGAGAAGTCAAAGATTTTTCATTTTAAATGTATACATTTTTTAGATGGCAGTAAAAAAAGAGAAGGGGCATAGGGCTGACTCAGGTGAGAATATATTTTTTCTCATATGCACTGAAGCAAAGATAAAAATTAACTGATAATTTCCTTAAATTCTGATTTATCAGAGGCCCTATATAAAAATAAATTAATCCGTTCTAGCACAGAAATACCTTTACTAATAAAGTGCCAACCATTATCTGAACAAACCACCCTTTTATTTGGTTTCATTATGTATATACTAAAAATGTAATAATAGTGTTATGCTTCCCTGGTTGTTTTAACGAGAACTATATCAATGGAATCAATAAGTAACATTTTTAGGTTTGGACTGCACAGCGCTTGAAAAAAAAATATTTTTTGAATAGAAACTTAAAAGGGAATTACATCCCACCTCCTCTCTTTCCAAGCTTCTTATTGGCTGTAGCACATTTTCCGGCATTTACCAATGCTTGTGCCTCGTCTGCTTCTCTTATCAGTTTCCCTCATCCGAAATCTTCTTAACAATCTCTTTGGTAGAGCTATATTTTCATAAAGTTTTGCCTTTTACTATTGCAGCATATTTATGTAACAATTTATCACCGGAGATTTTAAGTGATTTGCATAGAATCACAGGATGTTGTGCGGCACAGCTGAAACTCGAACCAGGTTCCCCTGTTCTTGAGGCAGCAGCTCTGGCTTCTGCACCACATCCTCTCCACTCCCATGTTATCTGTCAGGGAGCTCTTTTCCTTCTCCCAGACGATGATTGATGAAAACAGCTCTTTATTCATTACATAGGTGAAACCCATGAATTACCAATGCTTGTTTAAAGATGCATTGCTTGTTTTACATTAGTTATCATATTTACAAAACTCTCATTTATGGGATATGTTTAGCCACCTATAATCCTGTGCGGGTCTGTTAATTGTGGAATACATACTTTTCAATTGCTTTTTGCAGAAAGTTTCGAGTAGGGACATTAAACTTCTAGCAAACGTTGCACGTGTTGAAAATGAAATGATCTTTTCAAATGTAATTATTTGCTAATGGGTGGTATCATTTTTTAAATGTGTTTCTCAGCTGAGGGAGTTAGGTGCATTATTTAATATGAGGAGTGAGACAGTACTTGTCAGTGTCTGTAAAATAGTGATTCTATATGTGCGTTAAATGAGAAAAAACGGTGAAGTGGAAGTATGGGAAGTTCTGGCAAACAACTGTATGCAGCCAGTTGATCTCTAGAAGTTTTTTAAATGGAACACACCATTTAGTATCCATGATACGTCTGTTTGGCTAATGTTGACTCTCTTAAAACCAAATGACTTTTACTCGTAAAACATCCCATACTAGTTATGTTACGTCGGTCTGTTTTACAACTTTATTTGAACTTATATCTTGTTTATCGTTGTTCATTTGCTCCACTTAATTTTACTGCTGGTGAATTTCCACTTTAATTAGCTTCTTTCTCACTTTAATTCTTAACTCATTGTGTTCTCAGTGTCCAGAGTTCTATGCCATTATCTTTTTTCTATATTGTATTTGGTTCAGTCTCTTCTTTGAGCTTCTTCATCTAGGGTTGCACACTAAAATCGAAAATGTGATTTTGTACCTCATGCAACGCTCATACAAATATTTATCGTATGTTCGCTAATGTCCCGACAATGTAGGATAGCTGCTCATAAAGCTACTGATTTAAAATGAATGTGTCAATTTGAAAGCACAGTTCGACTTTATTAATTGATCTGCATTGCTCCATCTTGATGAAGATGTTTCCATGAATTACTCGATGCCATCATATCAAATTATTTCTTCAAATCTTTTTTATCTCACTCATTGTATTGTATTGCGTCATTAATATAGCGCTTACTACCTCTACGTGGGTCGCTGAAGGGCTTGCCTACATTGTTAGCTCGCGACAACATGCATGGTTTGTAGTTGGGAGTGTGTTGTCTTTGTTTTAATCCTATGTGGGAAGTGTTTCCGCCTCAGGTGTGATGATCACAGAGGTGCGGTTATCATGTTATCAGATGCAGCAGGTAACACTGTGATTGATGATCAAGTGTGATCAACAGGTACACACTTTTTTGGTTTTCAGTATGGTGGTTGTTTTGAACAGCTCTGTAGTCCCCTTGATGGTGTTTCTTATGATTGTAGTCCGATCAGTTGGTTACCGCACTGGGTTGTCCAACCTTACATTTTGTGTGTAGTGGTGGCCCTACTAACATGGTTGGAGATAGAGAGACTTTTGTGATTCCTCACACCAGATTTCCAATGTAATTGTTTCATGTTTGAGACAGATATTGTTGGTAAAATATTGTGATGGTTTTCGCCAGAAATGCAAAGTCATGCCTCTTTTCGCTGTGCAACAGGTCAACTCCTATTTTCTGGCTAAATACAATATTTGTGTACTGAGCATGCCACAAAAAAGAAACAAAGAGGTTTCTAAAAAGGCCCTTTGTTGATGAGATTCTTTACAGCAGTGCAAATAATCAAATGGTATAGCTGACCATAGAGAGGATCATGGGCGTTATATGTATCCCAACATTGTCATTATTGCTATGGACAAATAACCTTACCCACTGTGCATGCTTCTTCATAGTGAATTGTCTAAATCTAAAGCACACCTTGGCCTGAATGGGAACTTGGGAGCTGTTATAGATTTAACACCTACTCCCAGTTTTGGATTTGTGGATAGACCTCTTTACAGTAGTTTAGCATTTCATGGGCCGATGAAAAACAAACTAATAGTTTTTCGGTTCTGGACAGTTCTTTTGTTTTATTAGCAAAATTGCATCACTGTTTGCACATGGTTTTCCTTGAATCATTATGAAGAACTGTTGAACATTCCTCACACTAACATGTGGTTAGTATAAACACCACATCTGTAAACCAAAGCCAATGAGGATCATGAACTGTGAAGAGCTTTGTGTTACTAGCAGACTTTTCTTCAATATCCAATTTAACATTAGCTGTGCCTAGTGAGTATCCATCTAGTTGGTAGGTTCTGCTATTCTCAAATATCTTCCTTACATCAACAACCAGAGGTCAACACTGGAACCCTTGTAATGTGTGGTGATTTGATCTTAGACTCTCATCACAAGAGACCTCTTAATTCCAATGGGGCAATTATCTTCTGTTCTCTTAACATTCACCTGGAGATTTCGGCTGCTTAATCTTGCAGTAAAAGTCTGACCCAAAAAAAGGACTTTTGGGTTGAATCAGATCTGAAATTGCCAATTGTCCTGTTGATTCCTCATTTCTCATTGGACCCTGAGGGTCCACCTCTTAACAGACTTTTTTCTCACCCCCAAAGTTACCTGCATGAAATGGTAACTCCGGGGTGGGGAAAATCGGGTTTATTTACCAGACTGCTCAAAATGAGGAACATAGTGAAAAGATGCTGTTTACTGAGATGTGCATGTGCAGTCAAAGTAAGTTTTACCATGTGCGTGCACCCCCAACCAGTGTTTTTAAATATTCAGAGGTTAGAAACAATAATAGAGTACCTTCTCATAAAGCTGAGGCTTATTGCTTCTCCATTCTTATGGAAGATTTCACTAAAATAGCATTGAGAGAAGGCAGGGTTGAAAACATACCTGAAAGCATCCATACGATCTTGGATGTGCACAACCCCTTAGGACCAAAGGATGAACAAACTGCAGAAATAATTTTCAGCTTCTGTCACAATTCAGATGTTGAAAACTCATGCTGCAACCACGCTTCAGCCAAGTCAAACAACAATCTCCTGAAGTGAAGATCCTAGCAACAATCTTGGACTCCACACCGCACTTGCTGCCCAGATTGAAGATCTAGTCGATTCATGTGGCTGAATGTACAGAATACTTTATTCTACTATACGTTAATTTGGGAGCGAATAATATTAGGATAAAAGGTGATATTTTACAATTCAGATTTGCCACCCCTTTCCAGCCCCCCAAGGTCAAGGTTTCTGTATATATCAGTGCTCCAAGGAAGGTGAAATGTCAGATGAGTGTTTAGCACCAAAACATGCATCTGAAGCAGAAGGCTGTTTGATAGACATAAAATATTAGATTATTCCTATGCTATCAACAAGAAGGTGTTGACTATACGTAAACGTGCAAAGTTAAGTTTATTCATTGGCTCAGAGACACTAAGAGCCTTGACCTCGAGAATCTGACAGCTCGCTGCGAGAGCAACCTTCACCTCCCCCTAATCTTTCTAAGGTCAACGACCTCACAGAGCACTACAATTCGACTATGACTAACAATTTGGATGATCTGGCCCCTTTAAAGCTCAAAAGGTCCCAAATCAAAGACAAAAACCCCTGGTTCAGCGGACCCCTCAACAGCGAAAGGAGAGCTCTCCGACTTAAAGAAAGAAACTGGAGACAGCACCCTTGAGCCTCCCATCTTAAACTTCTCTACCAGGCCAGAAATACTTACAACAAGAATATCCTCTTGTCCAAAAAAGAGTTCTTCAAATCAGAACTGGAAAATGCCAAGAACAGACCCCGCAAACTTTTCGAAATAGTCAAACTATAATCAAACAAACTAGCGAAGTCATCAAAAGAAACAACTATATCCCTAATAACCTGCGATGAGTTCTCCTTCTTCACAACCAAAATCAAGTCGCTAGGTAAAGAACTCAATGCCACCTCAAACTTCCCTTCTCCTCCTACTGGAGCCCTTCTCCCTTCTCGTCCCCTTCAAAAAACACCCAAAAATAAGGCTCACTGGTCCAACTTCGAACTTTATGATGACCAGTCCATCTCTAAAATTCTAACCTCCTTAAAACCGAACACCCACCTCAACGACCCTATCCCCGCCAACTGCTCGGCAGCGACCTCCCCACTCATCATTCGCATCTGGACTTCAATTATCAACGCTTCCCTTCTTCAAGGTTCCATACATGACTCCCTGAAAACCGGGCAAGTCATCCCCATCCTAAAAAAAAACACTCTGAACCCGGAAATTCCAGACAGCTTCAGACCTATTTCAAATATTCCTCTTCTTGCAAAAAGTGCTAGAGAATTGTGTGCAGCTACAACTAAGCCAACACATCACTGTTTTCAATTTACTTGACGACTTCCAATCTGGGTTCAGGCCAGGGCATAGCACTGAAACCACTATTCTTCACATCGTAGACGATGCTTTCCTAGCCGTGGACCAAGGCAAAACCTGTCTCTTGATCCTTCTGGATCTCTCCTCAGTTTTCGACACAGTCAACCATGAGAAACTTCTTGAACGCCTCGAACACAGGATGGGCCTAGGATGTACCGTCATCAAATGGTTTGGTTCCTTCCTCCAGAACCGCACCCAGAGATTCTTAGTCAACAACAACCTATCTGCTCCTTCCCCAATCTCTATCGGTGTCCCTCAAGGCTCTACTCTGTCCCCTACCCTCTTTAATCTCTACCTTGAACCACTAGCTGAAATTCTTCGCACGGCCAACATCTCCTCCCACATATACGCAGATGACACTCAGACATACATCAAAATCTCCTCTCTTGAGGAGATTACCTATCTGAATGATGCCCTGAAACTGACTGTTCAATGGCTCGCCAACAACCAGCTCAAATTGAATGCCCATATAACAGAGTTCCTTCTCATCTTCCCCCCCCAAAAAACTCCAATGACATCCCTGAATGGATTAACTCAATCTCAGCACTCAAATGCACGCCAACCATAGTGGCATCTGCCAAATTGCTCGGGATAACCTTGGGCTGCAACCTGAATATGCGTGAACACATTAATTCGATGGCCAAAACTGCCAGGTTCCATCTGAGCTTCTTGAGAAAACTAAAACGATTCCTTGATACTGCCGACCTAAAAACCGCAGTTCAGACATTAGTTATCTCCAGAATTGAATCTCCTACCCTATCTGGCCTACCAAAGACTTTGACAGCCCCGTTAAAAGCTTGCCTCAATGCAGCAGCTAGACTCTTATCTGGCTCAAAAAAATGTGACCACATTTCACCACATCTGAAGGCCTTGAACTGGCTTCCTCTTGAAGGCAGAATCCAGCTCAAGCTGGCCTGCATCACTCACAAAGCCTTGTACACGAACACCCCGAAGTTGCTCGCCTAGAAAATTGTGATATCTGGGAGAACCAGATACTCCCGGTCCACCAGAAACCGTGTGCTCCAGCCACCCCGCTTCCGCAATGTAAAAACATATAACCGAGCGTTCTCTGGTGCCGCACCAATAATCTGGAACTCGCTACCTCCCTCCATCAGAAGGATTCCTACTTTGACTCGCTTCAAAAAGGAAGCGAGAACCTTCCTAATGAGCAAATTCCTCCAATAACTCTCTGTTATTGTGTATTCCGCTTTTTCATGGCTAATGTTTCTGTACAAAATCTAGTGCATTGCTTGGTCCTCTCCATGTATCAATTGTTCCCCTTGTTTTATTGCTGACATGTCTCTCGCTGATTTTGGTACTGTACTGTTTATTGTATATAGCTCTGACTTTTGCCCTACTGTAGTCAATTCCCTTGATCACTTTGCCACTGGATTCAAGCTAGCCTGGCTGATGAGGGCTGTTAGCTCGAAACTGGTCCCATGATGCTTGTTTACGGTCCAGGGAAGACGTGGCTTGGCAGTTTGGGCTGGACTGTTCCCATGAGGCATAGGGTCAAGACTGATTTGCATATATCTATGTCTGAACTGGGGTGGCAAAGTGAGCTAAAGAACGATGATGGATTCAACCCAGATCTGTGACTAGGGGTGAGTGTCTGAAAAGTTTTTTTTTTTCAGTTCCATGGTCACATTGACCCGTTTGTTCAACATACACGCCATTTGGAGGCTTTGATGAGGGTGACTAATGTTTGAATACATCGTGTCTTTCATGTTTACATAGTGCACATTAGGTGATTTGAACAGCTGTAGATGGCAGCCACGATAGTGGCAGTGTTGTGGTCTATTGTTCGGCAGTCCGTTTTCATTGTTTATTAAGGCACGGGGCTTTATGGGAAGACGCGGTCTTCTCAAACGCGGTAGAACTTGCATCGCTCAATGATTAGAGCGGCAGACCCTGATGCAGAGGTCTAGCCCGGGACCAGGGTTCAATTCCCTGCCTCGGTGGGTCTTGGGCTCAAATATTCCACGGACCTGATAATTCTCGCCTCAGTGCCATTCCAATCATGGAGTCCCACTCTGCAACTCTGGGCAATAGCTTGCTTAATCTCCACAACGGCCCACACAATGCTAAGGATGCCTGGCCTCCACCTTGGGGGTGCCCAGGAGTGGACGCCTCACAGGGAAAGCCAGGATGGGTTCCACAGCGGTATTCGTACAAGCGCCTTGAGACCCTTGCGGCTCCTTGTAGGAATGGGGCCCACTAAGGGGACACGAACACTCCTAATGAGGGGAGCTCCCCCTAAAGTGCCTAGATGACGTCTTGGCTGTCCAATTGAAGTGCAGCGGTACTAAGGACCTGGGACATGTACAACAGTAGCTGCACGCACAGAATGCTGCCCAATAATAAGCACTGCCGCAGGACATCAAAAAAAGGCCTCTCAATAACAGACAAGCTGCCGACACAAAGCAAGCATGGAGAAAAATAGTCGTTGAGGCGCTATCAATGCACACAGGGCTTGAGCAGCAGAAAAACAGAGGCCACACACGGCAGACGAAGTGAGTTACTTTACAATTACAGAGAGGCACAGTGACTGCTAATGAGAGCCAGGGAGAGGCACCAGAAGGAAGCTTCAGGGAGAGAGGCAGATTAAAAAGGCGGAGAAAGAGAAGGTGAAAAGTCTATGTACCGCATACAGGGATCTTCCTAAATTTGCAAGTTACAGGCTTTTTCTGGCCTCTCCTCACGAGAACATCTGCAAATTCCCTTTTTCCCCTTCGCTTTTAATGAAAGTCTGACCTCACCTGGTCCTTGTCAGCGACCTCGAGTTCACACTCGTGTTTTAAAAGTTACAGGAAACCATATATCACAGTAAAAAGAAAAAAAATGTAAAACTGATGCAGCAGCGCGCCTAAATGCACCTGAAAGGGCAGCGGCCTTCATTCAAAAAAGCCTGCATACTGGTAGCTTAAGGTCACTTTAGCTTTTGTAAACCGTATGAGAAACCCAGGAATGCGTGTGGCCCCAGATGTCAGCGGGAAGGCAGGCGGATTACAAAGGACCTGTGACTCTGCCTCTTTCTGCCTTTGCTGGTAGTTTTTTTTTCTTCCGTGTGTGAACAAGTGCTGCACAACCGATTGGGCCCTGTATAAATGCCTGGGACTGAGCAAGAACTCACCGCTGGGACTCAGCTGTGCTTGCAATTAGCAATAGACATGAAATGATTCTTGTTGTGGTGGCAGATGGCAATCCAAATTGACAAGTTTTGTGGGGGAAGTTGCGGTGGAGATGTTCAGCAAGTTCTTTTTTTTTGCAAACAATTTGTCCGGGGCTCTAGCGCAATCGCGGCCGGCATTACGGGTGGGTGGGCGGAGGAGTGAAAATGGGGACGTCGCAGGGAGATAGGGGGGAGGCGGGAGGGGTTAAATTAAAGAAAAATTAAGGACGAATATTAAATAAAACTTACTGAGTCCGACTCCCGCTCCCGCCGTTCACCATTTTCCAATTTTGACCTGCAGCCCTCGTCAACATGGAAAGGCAGCCTCCCTCCCCTCTGCCAATCACTACGCTGCAATGGCAGCGTTGTGATTGGTGAGGCGCAGCGGAGCGTGCCCCACCTGGGCCATCTTCTCTATGTAGGCTGCTGCATGCAGCAGCCTACATAGAGAAAATGGGAGAGTGTCCGGTTCTGCTCGGGGGAGTAGCTTGCCCACTGTTGTGGGTATTGACTGTTTGGTAGGCCCCAGGGCCGACCAAACAGTCAGTACCCGCAACAGTGAGCAAGCCACTCCCCCCCTGCCCTCAAACAGGACCGCCCACCCACAACCAGGCACTTCTGCTTTCTCGCCGTGCGAGAAGGCAGAAACATAAAATGGTAGTTATTACCATTTATGTTTCTGCCTTCTCGCACGACGAGAAAGCAGTGGGGCGACGCCCCCACACCCCAATGGGGGAGCCGCCACTGCCCAGTATTGTCCTTTCCCCAAATCGACACATAGAGCACTGGAATATCTCCTGTACTTCTTTTCAATGCATTAGTCATTTTAGAAAATGTATTCCAAAATTGTGCTTCAAATACACTTTTGATTTAATCTTTTTCAAACTTTTCACAGGGCGTGCGAGCCTCCTATCAAAACCTTGCTTGAGAAAGGTTCCTGTGCTGAAATCCAGATCAGGTATTACATCTGGCTTTCAGTACAGCCAGTTGAGGATATGGGTGGAGCCAATAGAGGAAGTGGGCAAGCCAATGGAGAAAGAGGTGGAGCTGGGGAAAGTGGATGTTGTCTCTGGGAAACATTTGAGCACCTGGACTTCATATTTTACAAATTAAGCACTGGTGGAAAGGCTATCAAGTCCCGACAATTCCCCTAGTCCCTTCCTGTAATTTACCAGTTCCTGCGTGACCCGCATCCTTATGCAGACGAGCATGGGTCTCGATGACTAACTGCTCTATTCTTTTTATGTCAGTATAATGATTAACAGTTATGAATAGTGTACACCTGGGAAGGCACAATAACCTTCTTATAAACTTGTTCTCGCTCAGAGTAAGCTGGCCTCGATTGTTTACACCCCACATT
This sequence comes from Triturus cristatus, assembly GCF_964204655.1. Classification (NCBI taxonomy): domain Eukaryota; kingdom Metazoa; phylum Chordata; class Amphibia; order Caudata; family Salamandridae; genus Triturus; species Triturus cristatus. The sequence goes on from NC_140593.1 coordinate 264,784,854, forward strand.
TCTACAGGATATAGTGCTGCTGTTTGGGACTTGTACTTGCAAAACTCAAGGGCCAGTGAGATCGCTTTAGATATAGTGGCTCAATGCTTATTTGTGATAGGCACAGCTTTGTATTTGTTATTGTGAGGTAGAATTGGTTACACGATCCAGTTTTTGCTTCTGTACTACAATGTTTTTCCTAAAAGTCTTATGGGGTCAAATGGCCATGTATTTGTTTTTACTAGAATTAACTTCTAGACTTCTTGGCTATGCAATACTCATTAACAATTCAGTATTTTGAAGGGGCACGTTATAGGTTGCCATCCAAATACTGAATCATTAAGCAATGTATCAGTGTTTTGTGACTGAAATCCTGTCATTCAAATGTTATTTACTCTTAAATCAGACTGGTAACCCATCTGTAAAAAGAAAGACTTCCTGTTGGAAACCCTTTCCCTCTGTGAATGTAAAAAAACAGTTTTTGGGACAGAAGGCAGTGTTCCAGGGATTCAGTGCTGACAATTAAAATTATAACTAAGTCAACTTTTTTTTATAACACTGTACCACTTCCTTTAAGGAAAATGGGCTGCATTTCAAAATGAGTGTACCTCATTGAAAACACGATCAGACATGGTGGTTTACTGACTCTAGCAGGCCACCATACATTTGATGACTTTGAGACCTACCTCATTAATATTCATGAGTTAGGTCATGGAATTCTACTAACCAACTTATCAGTATATAGGGTGGCTCAGAAAAATTCTTTACTGGTCGTAAAAATGCTGGTCGCAAATTGAACCATTTTTTGAAATGTAAATAGTACATCCTGCCAAATATTTCAAATATATCACCTAAGTGTATTCAGGCTGGAACATGGTAACCTATCCAGCACCTACCTGCAGTTCACCCAAAAATGTCAAATGGCCAGTGCTTCCCTGGCACCTCTCTTCTGATATGTTCACACCTGACTATGTCAGGTGAAACATGCTTCTTTTTGGGTGCCTGATCGCGAATTGGATTTTAAAGTAAAGACACGATTTTATGTGAGAACATTACCAGCAATTGTATGAAAAAATTAACTTAGCAGCCAAATGCAGAATTTTCTGCCAATCATATTCTGTAAGATTCGTAAATGATGTATATATTCGCCCCACTTTAGCAAACTAAATTATAACATCTGAGCTGATAAAATAAAAACATACTTAAAAAACACATTGGAAAATCAAGCTAGAGAGGATGTTGGCAGTAAAGACATCACATCTAAAATCCACCGATCAGGAAACGGGGAAGATAACTGTAATCACACGTTTCCATTTAGATATGCTTTTAGCAGACTTACTTTAGAATGAGTGCTTAGCAAAGAGAAGCTGAAGCCTGTTGAAAACAAGCCCTCTCCAAAAGAACAGGACATGCTGAAATCCCGAAGGACAGAAGATGCATGAAAAAGAGTAAACAGACAGCGTGACATGAGATGTGGAGTGGATGTGAGAAAGCAAGAATCTTCTTCGAGGACAGTAACGAGTGATGGGGGAATTAAGGTGTGTTAAGATAAGTGCGCTGAGCGGCTCAAGGGAAGTGAAAGGATTTGAAATACCACCCTCCCAGCCACAGTATATCAGATGGAGAGTTCTGCGAGACTAATAGTCCTCTCTCAGCTAAATAGAATCCTGCCAAGCTAAACCACTTCACACCAGCATACATGACAAAGACACATTTCACATTGCACCATACAATGTGCTCTGAGAGACGTGACTTATGGCAATGGTGCCAGGTGGTGCTGTGAGAGTCAAGTGCACACAGTGATGCTGGCTGAACCTCACAAGGAAGTGCTGAAGGAGCCTCTTTCAGTATCAAGGAGGTGAGAATGCCACAGGGCAGATGCTACAATGAACCCACCACCACAAATGTTGTGGCTGTTAAAACTGAACTACTTTACAATAACTTCAAGATTGCAAGGAACATTGTACACTCAGGACTGTTGACACAGGACCAGCCGTATATGATGTGCTGCATTAAACCTGTATGCAGAAACCATATTCAACCTTGTTTCAACTTTAATTCTTGGACGACAAAATCTAAAATAATATAATAAAAATTAGGAAGATGGACAATATTTATTGCAAAATAGAAGGAATACTATGTCTTTATATAGATGGATTCAGTAACAATGTATCTTGAGATATGATTGAACATATTCGGATCCTCTATTAATCTTTAAGTGAGTAGAAGTAGAGAAAGATGACCCCCAGTCTGGGTGCACTCGCCCTACATTATTTTAACCACAGCAGGAATCAATAAATCGTAGGCACAACATTGGGAGTCAATATATCATGGGTACATTATTGCTGCAATTATATCAACAGTCACTACCTTGCATGCATCATTATACCAAAGGTAAGTATATGTAAGTAGTAACTTTAAGACATATATGTTCTAACATTATCACTATCTATGTTTATATATATATTATATATATATATATATATATATATATATATATATATATATATATATACATAGATAGCTATAGATAGATAGAGGTATAAACATAGATAATAATAATGGATGAATATGCACCTTGCATTTTGCTAGTTACTTGCTCCATGACGCATGGTAGCTTCTGAAACCTAATAAAGCGCCTCGTCTAAAGGATTTCTGTGTGCCGTCATTCTGTTGGTCCTGGTGAAGCAGTGGTTAAAACAGGGCTTTTTTTCCAGAGGCTTCGAGGAAATATATATATCTATATCTATCTATCTATCTATCTCCAGAAGAAAACCAACATTAAGGCCCCCTGGCCTGTTGGGTCAGGTCCTGCCTCGGTGCACCAATCACCTTATATATTACATAGAAAGATAACATGCACCAATAGTGACATCTAAACAGGCCCAACCGACGTGCTCCAGTGGAGAAATTCTTTTACAAAGTATCAGCATTTGAACAGTGTGTTTAAAGTGCTAGTGATCCGTTTTTTTAGTTGTTATAAAAACTTCATACCTAACAGTGAAATTCAGAATTTCAGTGTTGTTAATGAATAATCAGTCCATTATATCGGCACTGTTGCGAACGCACAGGTTTCAGTACCGATTTTATTTTTATTAATCTCACTTTGTACCACAACTCCCATAATGCTTTGTTATGGTCTTTCAAAATGTACCACTCCTTCAACATCTTCCTTTCAATTCATCACCTCAAGGTTAAAGTTTCAAACATCCCTTATCGTGCCTTCAATGATTAAATTCCATTCATGGCAGAGACATTCTGTAGCTTCATAGCATAGAAAGGCATCCATTCCAACCATGATGTTATATTTTGTGAATTGCCTGATAAAGTTTTCCTTCTGCATGCTGTCCAAGGGTCCATTGTCCCCTAAACCCTGGCTGTTTTGACAAGACATTTTCATAGTGGGCGGGCCTATACAGCCCTGCCACACATACTCTGTCCATGCAGACAGCGGGCATCCCTTTTGAAGTATACATCCACAAGAAAAACAGCATTAGGGATGCCCAGCCTATCGGGTCGAGGCCTGCCTCGGTGCGCCAATCACGTATATATTCCATAAGAAAGATAACATGCACTGATAGTGACATTTAAACAGGCCCAACTGACGTGCTCCAGTAGAGAAATTCTTTTATTTTGGCAAGTACTCCAGCATCAGTATAACGCGTTTCAACTATTTCAAAGTCTTTTATTTTTTTATAAATCTTTTTATTGCAAGAAGAAAACAAAAAGCAATACAGCCCAAAAAAAAAGTGCAGTGCTGTCTCCAACATTTTCGGCAATCTTATTACAATAATACAGCAATTGTTATATCGATTCACAGGGTCTACAATGCAGTCGCGTGTCTCATACATCACATTGTATACAAAACATTACTCAGCCTCATGGTCTACAGACAGTGGGGAGCATCACTGAAAGGAGTATATATCAACCCTCTGCTTACATTCCAAGGACCCCAGATTCTAGTCCATTTTTGTGGGCATCCTCTGCCTTCATATATAACCCTATCCGCTTGCATGCATGAATCCATATCGGATTCCCAGTCACTGAACCTTGGCTTGGCCACTCCTTTCCATGTTCTGGCTATGTTGCGTTTTGACCCACAATCACCCAAATCTCGACAGGTCAGTAGCCTCCCAGATGTTAAGAAGACAAAGCCGGGGGGAAACATCAAGGGGTTTGTGACAAATTAGAGACAGTGCTGATAGGACCTTACCCTAGTACTTCTGAAGAATCAGGCACTCCCACCATTGGTGTAGGTAAGGGCCGGTGTGTCCACATCATCTGGGACAGGCTGGGGAACCCAGAACCCCCATCTTGACAAGCACTGAGCTGCTGTAATAGGCTCTGTGTAACAATGTAAGTTGGATGAATTTGAATAACGATCGGATCGCCACCTCACAGGGAGAAGCCAGGGCCTCCTGCCAGTCTTCATCATTAATATCCCCGACATCATCTACCCATTTTGCAAGAGTTTTACCTAATGTATCCGGTGTATTATTAAGAATTTAGCGATATGTCAATGAAATGGCTTTTTCCTGGAGGTAGTCGGCTAGTAGTCTGTCTTCTAGGGGTGAGGAGACCGGCAGGACCGTCCCCTTAAGATCTCTCTGTGTAGCACACTGCGGGCTTGAAGGTAGTGAAAAGTTTCTCCGAAATGCAATTGATAGTCCCACTGAAGATCGCCGAACGGGATCACCCTGCCTCTCACCCATAGGTCACCAGCTCTTGAGAGGTCTGTCAAGTCCCACTTATCAAATCCTGGTTGTTTTGATAACATATCCAGCTGGTATGCTTCAAGCAATGGGGTGACTTGTGTGATATTTGCTTTCCACCTGAGGGCGGCTGTCACCGTGTGCCATATAGCAATTGTGGTGGAAGATGGAGTGTGTTTGGGTGCTTATTTCCCTCCTCCATAGAGTGCCCTGAAATAGTTACCAGGGAGCATGTTTTTCCTGTCCATCCTATAAGCGAGATCCGTAACAGGTCGGTGCAACCAATAATTAAGAGCCGCCAGCTGCGAGGCCCAATAATAGCTTCTAATGGCAGGCTGGGTGATACCTCAGTCATAGCAACTTTTTGTAAGTTAGGCCAGAGCTATTCGGGGTGTACCATTGTTCCAGAGCAAGGCGCGTACCTCAGATTCAAAAGCGTGAAAGTAATGTGATGGGACACAATAGTGTGTGTTTTGTAGAGCATAGAGAAAGCAGGGAAGCGCTATCATTTTATAGAGAGCTGCCCTGCCTAGTAAAGTGCGGGGTACTGTTTTCCAGTGTTGTACGTCAGAGCGAAAGTGACACAAAGGCGGAGCAAGATTTTGATCATGGAAAACTGACGTATTGACAGTAATGTATATTCCCAAATACAGAAAGCCGTCTGTGACTATCTTGGCCTCACAGCCTGTAGGTAGGGTTGGGCGTTCCCCACATAGAACATAGACCAGGGATTTGTCCTAATTGATAGTATAGCCGAATACTTTTGAAATAGGGCAAATACATGCAGCACACGGTGAATGGAAAATCGGGGTCTGGCCAGATAGAGCAAAATGTGGTCGGCATTGAGGGAGATTTTGTCCATCGAGTCTACCGGCCAATTGAGGCCTCTGATGAGGGGGTCGCCCCTAATCCAGAGTGCCAGGGGCTCCAGGGTCAAAGCGAAGAGCAAGGGAGAAAGGGGACAACCCTGCCTCGTACCTATCTGCAATGCAAATCTTGCTGATCGCCCTCCATTCACTGTGATTCGGGCTAGTGGTATCGAATAAAGAAGATGCACCTAGGACAGAAACCGATCCCCGAACCCATATCTTTCGAGTGCAGCAAATAAGAAGGGCCACTCGATCATGTTGAATGCCATTTTGTCGTCGAGAGACATAATCACTGAGTCTTCCCAGATCGTGGAGGCTCTACCCAGGACTCCTTAAAGGTGTTGGAGATTCAGCGCGGTATTCCTAGCCGGCATAAACCGGATTGGTCCGGGTGTATCAGTTTGTGAAGATAAGGTGAAAGACCCCAAGCCAAAATGTTAGCGCGTATTTTGACTTCTGGGTCTAGGAGGGAGATAGGGCTGTATGAGCTACACAGCTCGGGGGGTTTACCCTTTTTATGTATGACAACAATGTTGGCTAGTCTCTGCATTTCGGGCAAGACGCCCCTGGTCACACTCTCCTTGTACATCTGTATGAGGAATGGGGCAATTGTAGAGGCATAAGATTTGTAAAGTTCAATTGGGAGGCCACTAGGGCCCATGGCCTTTCCGGACTGCAAGGCGGCAATCTCCTGGGACACCTCCTCGTTTGTCAAGTCGGTATCTAGATCTTTTACCTCCTGGGGTTCTAGAATGGGTAGTAGCAGAGCGGCTAGCAATTCTGCCCCGTCTACGTGGGTGGAGGCTTGAGTAGCAGAGTAGACACGCTCAAAGTCGTCCGCAAACGCTCCCGCAATCCCAGATCTGTCATGCAGTTTCGTGCCATCTTTGCCTATGAACTCAGCCATCCATCGGTTGGCCATTTCCCGCTTATCTAACAAATCTAACAGTTTGCTAGCCTTATCGCCGATATCATATACACAATGCTGAATGGCCCGATATTGGGCCTTAGCTGCATCCTCAACGATGTTTCAATACTCAGTTTGCTTCATGAACAGTTTGTGTGTGGTATCTGGAGTGTCTGACGCCACAAGATCACGTTCAAGAAGGGCAATCTCACTTTCTCTTCCAGTTGTTTTCGCTCTTCTTTTCTAGGTCCCGCTACTGCTGCCACCCCGCTGCCTCAAATCACCATTTTATATGCCTCATACAGATTCACGTCTGAGTCAACAGAACTATCATATTCAGTGGAATAATTATTGGTGGTTTCCATGAGTTTGTATCTAATCACAGGCACCTTGAGGTACCAAGGGTTAAGAACCATTTCATGGTGTGTGGGGGGGGAGCACCGCCATAGTGCGTCACCAACGGGGAATGGTATGATGCCCCTGGGAAGGAAAGAGATCTCTCCAAAATTGGGGAGTTGGGTGGCTTTGCAGAAGAAATAGTCTATGCAGGACATACTACGGTGGGCCCCGGAGAGGAAGGTGTATTGTTTGGTCGAGGGGTTGCACACCCTCCTGATATCTATCCACAAGCCCCAAGGAAATCTGCCAGTAGCTTCCCGGGTGGTTCCCCGTCTGGGCGGGTGTCAGTCGAAGTCTCCGTTGAGTGCTGCATTACAATCACCCCCCACCAATACGTCACTCTCAGGCAGGTTTAATATATGCGGGCCCTGGTCAGTTAGTGGAGGGAAGTGAAGCCTGGGAGGCACATATAGGGAAGTCATATTAAGGGACTGTTCTGCTTGGGTCTTCGGATCAGATAGAACTCGCTCATCAGAGCCTCACTAACCCAGCCAGAACGTTACCCCCTCCCTAGAACCTATTTACAATCCTACAACCACATAAATCTATCACCTAAGGACAGGGGATTCCTACTATGCATACCAAGATCTCACAATCGGCGGCCTCGCGATCCCATACGGATCCAGACCTTTCTGCCCATACGACAGTATCACGAGTGGCGGCCTCGCGGTCCCATACGAACCCAGACCTCTCTGCCCATACGACAGTATCACAAGTCGCGGCCTCGCGGTCCCATACGAACCCAGACCTCTCTGCCCATACGACAGTATCACAAATGGCGGCCTCGCGGTCCCATACGAACCCAGACCTCTCTGCCCATACGACAGTATCACAAGTGGCGGCCTCGCGGTCCCATACGAACCCAGACCTCTCTGCCCATACGACAGTATCACAAATGGCGGCCTCGCGGTCCCATACGAACACAGACCTCTCTGCCCATACGACAGTATCACAAGTGGCGGCCTCGCGGTCCCATACGAACCCAGACCTCTCTGCCCATACGACAGTATCAGCACAATCGGCGGCCTCGCGATCCCCTACGAATCCAGACCTCTCTGCCCATACGACAGTATCACAAGTGGCGGCCTCGCGGTCCCATACGAACCCAGACCTCTCTACCCAGACGGCAGTCTCAGCACAATTGGCGGCCTCGCGATCCCCTACGAATCCAGACCTCTCTACCTAGACGGCAGTCTCATACGACAGTTCATCCTATGATCACCATAACATACAAAAAGGGAATCAGTCTCACTATTCATCAGATCACACAAGGATTGCCAGTTCGGGCATAGCCTGTTCTCAGGTTTGAGGGGCTCCTCTTTCCCTTATTCAGTTACCACTTACCTGATCAGGGTTAACATCTGTTCATGTAGCCGCAGCTGACTAGAAGAATAGGCTACCCTCTTATACAAGAACACACAGCACATGTTGGTTCACTACAAACTGGATACTTTATTACTCATTGCATATACAATCACATAACATTACGATATAACACATAACCTGCAAAGAAAAGTGAAAGATTAAGTTGTACACTCTAATAAGAAAGGGTCGACATAAACCTTAGTAGTATGTAGCCTGCACTCAGTGGTCATCTAGGCTCCCTTCTCGTCTGTGCCTCGGCTCGCCTGGAATCACCCTTCTCCGAGTCACTGGGACCTCTTCCTTATCGGCTACTCTCTCCTCTCTGGTTATTCTGTTAGGAAAGCATCTGTCTCTCAGTTCTTCTCCGCCTTCAAGATGGCGTCTGTCTTCCCTGGAATAAGTAGTAACTTTACTGCTAACGGCTAGATGCCGCCTACGGACTGAACATGTAACTGCCTCAGACTTTCACTAATATAGAGGTGCGTTTCCTCATGGAAAATTCCGGCCCGTAACCTGCCGCCCACCAAATTCTTGTACCTCCCCGTACCAAGGACACGTTCCCAGCCGGCCGGCCTGATGTAGTGTCTTCGGCATGAAGAAAAATACAATCCTTCGATAAGGGCCGGCCTGAACCGGTTCTCTCCAAGCGAATAACACCTCATAACTAAAACATTACGTTTGACCTAGAAGAATCCCAAGCTGCCGGAGCAGAAAGAAAGATGGAGTCTCTCCCGTTTGAGGCCTACCAGGCCTGAATTCAGCACGGCTCCATGAAATACCCTCACTACAGGACAGGTTATCCCTAATACTAACGAATCTATCCCCTAGGCTATATGTGCAAGCCCTGATCTATGGGGAAGAGCACAGAATCATGTCGAAGTGCCTAGTAAATAGGCTCCATTCACTACTCTAACCCTTAGGCTTGAATGGTAAGAGACTGAAGTCACATTCAATCACCTGTTAATACAAGAAGACCGGGAAAATCGAGCAGAACATTTCACCCTTGACTTCAGTCTATTATACATTCATTAAACAGAACTAACATCTGTGGAAGAATAATATGAAACAAGACTAACTGATCTATGTCTAGTACCAGGTGTGCAAAATTGAAGTAGTGAAGGAATACACTGAATAAAGCAACAGATAGAAATCAAAATGCCGATAGTAATCAGAATACCTCCTAATATTTGACGTAACATATGTAAATCAGGTAACCAATTAAAGAGCCAGTCAAACCAGCCCTGGTCAATGTGTTTTCTAACTTCTTCTGTCAAGTCATGTAATTTGTCAATGTGAACCTGAATGGATTTTGTATGATCCGACAAGTTAAAACAACAAAGACCCTCAAAATCAGAACAATCGTGTCCATGTTTAAGCAAAAGATAATCAATAGCCGCTCTATTTTGTAAGATAGCCCTTCGTTCACCCTGGGCGTCTAATAGCATGTCAGACAGGATTGTAGAAGTATGATTGATGGATTTTACCATCCAGCAGGCCATTTTCCCAATAGATTTGGCATTATAAACTGCCAAAGCAGGAACACCAACAATTGAAACAGCCAGGCTAAGGTATTCAGACTAGGAATATAAATGCAAAGATGAGTCACAATCCTCCTGTAACCTCACTGTATCTCGAATCACACGAGAGTTGGCATTCGGATGTGAGGAAAACATGAGCAAGCTCAGTCTAGTAATGGCACAAGGGCCTCCAGAAATATTTGCGGGTATATATGGCCAGGAAGTATTACCACATGAGAAAAGCCATCCGGCAGGCAGTAACATCGTGCGATAGTGACTGGGGGTAACTACCATACTCTTGCAAGTCATGTTATTCTGAACAGAAGTACATGTTTTCGTTGTCCTTTGAAAGCACAAAGTTCGTTCACGAGCGGTGAATGAAGTGGAACCTTTCAATTTTAAACGCATACATTCAGAAATCGCACTAGGATCACAAGTAAGGAAAAAACATAAATCACCTTGTGTGATATTATAGGTAACTATTTGGGACTGGACAGGCGGTATCGGGTCTGACAGTACAGTACACAAGGGGCAATACTCATGGGCAGCGAAATCGCCCAGAAGAACATTGGGACGAGCATTTGTTATATTAAAAATATGAGTCAGGGTCTCCAATGAAGCAGGGACAGCAACCAAACAAGTTGCCAATATATCAGTTACCGATCTCATCGGTGTCAAGCAGAAATGAGGGGTCTTCGTCACTTGCTTGGCCAATGTAACCCAAAAGTTTGGCGACGAATCCCACGCAGCGAAGGAACGCGACACTCGGGTTCTCAACTCAGCCCGGTTTGATGGGATCCCTCTTCTCTCGTCGTACCATCCCAAAAGGAGTCCAATGCCGACACATCCTGCAGCAACAGTCCAAAGAATGATCTGAAAAAGAATCAAATACAGGCATTATTCATTCTCGTAGGTAACATTTGTCAGCCGGGACTGCTTCCCAGCTATCTTTCCCTGGTCTCATAACTAAAATGGTATTGTCTTGACCGGTTGCAATCACTTCTGCTTGTTCAGGGGGATTCTTAGGTGACTGCACCCAAACTCTGGCCCCAGGATTATCTGTGGAGCCAAAACCTTTCTGGCCTCGTACCGTTAGCAACGTTGGGGCAGTGCCTTTTGTGATCTCACCGCTGAACACAGGCATTATTAGCAATTGAGCCACTCGGTCAGTTTTATGTATCAGTAAGTCAACCTCACTGCTATTCAGCAGGAGCACCTTAATCTCTCCCTGATAATCACTATCAATGATTCCCCCAAGCACCTGAATGCCTTTTACAGCCAGCCCCGATCTAGGGGCAATTAATCCGAAATTTCCAGGTGGTATCTGAACACCAACACCTGTTTCAAGGATGACTCGATCTTTACTTTTTATAATGGTGTCATCCATGGCATGCAAGTCTAAACCTGCCGACCCTGGGGTCGCTCTGCATGGAGCCAAAGCTCCGGGAGTAATCTCCCAGTACATCACAGTCTCTCTGATCTCATTAGGTTTAGCATCAACATTCGGAGGAAACAAACGCATAAGTGGGGATTCAGCATTTAGAAAAGGACGGTTATTCAAAATCAATAGCGCTTGAGGCAAAAAATCTCGCCAATTCTTATACTTGTCATCTGTTAATTTGCGAAGTTGGTCTTTTAGCAGGCCATTCAACCTCTCCACAAGACCCGAGGCCTGTGGATAATATGGTATATGAAATACCCATTCAATATTGTTTTCCACACAGAATTCCTGTACCAATCTTCCACGAAAATGGGATGCATTATCAGATTGAATTTGGAATGGCACACCATAATACATCATAATCAATTCCAATGTTTTAATAGTATTCAATTGGGTAGCTTGCTTACAGGAAAGGGCCACCAACAGGCCACTGTATGTATCAACAATAGTGCAAACATATTGACAATTCCTACTCATAGGAAGTGGACCAATGTAATCAATCTGCCAAATTTGAGCGGGCAATTTCCCGCGATGTAAATGACCTTTAACAATTTGGGGCACTTTGCGCTGCCTGATATGCTGACAAATGGGACAATGTAGAATAACATTTTTAATTAAATCTAGGGGAATATAAATTCCTCGATCAGCAGCCCACCTGCTAGTGGCTTTTTCTCCAAAGTGTCCTGCTTTCTGGTGGGCCCATTTCGCCAATCCCGCAATATCAGAATCTTGCGTGTCCACCACTGCCTCAGCAATTTTAGATTTCTCATCTGCAATGTTATGAAAGAATTTGTCAAGAGAGTCTATCGGGGTATGAGCATCCACATGGAAGATTGTAACAGTACTCTGTGGGAGCATTTCCCAAATCTCCTGCCATAATTCTTTTCCCCACAATTGTTTGGAATGGATTTTCCAACTATGGGAATGCCAAGTCGGTAACCAAACTGCCAGTCCATTGGCAGTAGACCAAGAATCGGTAAAAATATGACATGTGCCAGGTAACTCTTGTTTCAGAACTTGATAAACAGCATAGAGTTCAGCAAATTGACTGCTCTTACCCTCACCAGTTGTACTCAGCAATTTTTGTGTGATCGGATTATAGGACACTGCCTTCCAATGCCGTTTCGTCCCTATGAACCTTGCTGAACCATCCGTAAACCAGACATGGTTTCTGTCCTCTGCGGACAAATCATCAAAAGGTTTACCCCACTTAACAGGAGATTCCTGTACTAAAGCTACGGAACATAAACTCTCGGTTTCAGTTGATGGCGCCCCTGCCACCTGCTCATGCAAAGATGCAACTCCTTTTTGTCCCACACGTGCCCTGTCTTGTATATACCATTTCCATTTAATCATACTCGCCTCTTGAGCGTGTCCAATTCGGTGAGTTTTCGGCGAACTCATAACCCACTGCATGATAGGAATTTCAGGTCGCAAAACTATATCATGTCCCAAAGTCAACTGCTCGGTATCCACCAGAGCCCAATAACATGCAAGTAGCTGTTTCTCAAAAGGTGTATAACGCTCACCAGCATCAGGTAACTTTTTGGTCCAGAAACCTAACGGTACTCTACTCTTGCCTTGTTTCTGCCACAAACTCCAATTCGCATAAAGGCCTTGTACAGACACATTCAAATCCACATCACCATCACCTACAGGCCATAAATCCAGAGCATGCTGAATTGCTTCTTTAGCCAGACTGAACGCATCGTGCTGTGGTTTACCCCATTCAAATGCATTCTTTTTACGAGTGACCTGGTACAAAGGGGCCAATATTTGACTCAAATGAGGAATATGCTGGCGCCAAAATCCAAACAAACCAATGAAGCTTTGGGCTTCTTTCCTATTTCTCGGAACTGCAAAATCAAGAATTTTCTGTTTAACCTGAGGGATCACTTCTCGGTGCCCTTCATGCCAATTAATTCCCAAAAATTTCACAGCCTGGGACGGACCTTGTAATTTATCCGGGTTGATTTCCCAACCTTTCTCACGCAAGCACTCAATGACTCTATCCAATTGGGTCTGAACTTCCTCTTGTGATTCACCTTGGATCAAAATATCATCAATATAGTGACATATCTGAATTTGTGGATGAACTGGTACCTCAGCCAGATGCTCTGCCACCAGCCGGTGACATATCGTAGGACTATGCACATAGCCCTGAGGAAGACTTCTAAATGTCATCTGACGCCCGTTCCACGTAAAACTGAATTGTTCCTGACACTCAGGGGCAATCGGAATCGAAAAGAAAGCATTAGCAATATCAATGGACGCATACCATGTACCTGGATGTTTTTGGATTCTTTCAATTAGGGTAATAACATCCGGTACTGCAACAGTCAAAGGGGGTGTGTGTCTATTCAATTCTCGATAATCAACAGTCATGCGCCAAGAATTATCACTCTTACGTACAGGCCAAACAGGATTATTCCAAGCAGAAGTAACTGGGGTTATAACTCCTGCATCCACCAACTCCTGAATAGTGGTACTAATCTCTTCATGACCACCTGGAATACGATACTGCTTCTGACGAACCACTTTTGTCGCCTGGGGAACTTTTATGGGGGGCATTCTTAAACGACCAACCCGTACAGGCCTGGACGATATATAATGTTTAGTTCCAAATTGGTAACATCCATCATCTAAGTGCAAAGTCATTCCTTTCAAAATATCAATTCCAATTATGAATTCTAAGAGTGGCACCACTAATACAGAGTATTCTTTTCTAGGAATTCTACCTATTCTCATTTCAAGTAAGGTTTGAACTGCGGGAGTTTCCTTTCCACCTAATCCGGTAATTGTAAAAGGCTGACCTTTAAACTTCTTTGATTTTCCATGAATAAGAGTGGCCTCCGCTCCTGTATCTACCAATGCTCGGGCCCTTTGGATATTACGATGTCTCCAATAAATATCAATATCTACATAGGGTCTATTATCTCTGTGAGCCCATCTGTGTACTGGAGCTTGACCTATTTCCTAGTCCTTTTTATTGTGTTCTGTGTACCAGGATAAATCAGGATAAAGACTCTCACGGTTCCTAGGTATCGATACCTCCTGTTCATATCCATCTCCATTATGAAATGGATTACTGTTCCCTGCATTGTACTGCGGGTTTCGATCGGCCAATATGTGTCGATCCTCTCTCCTTCTCAACTCAGGGGATTGATCCCTATCATCTCTACGTCTGCTGTTAACATAATCATCTCTCCCCCTCTCTCTTTCCCCCTCTCTCTCCCTGTCTCTCTCACGACGGGGGGACAAATCACGTTTGCGAAACATTTCCCACAAACGAGAAATAGTCTCACCATCAATGTCCTCCTTTCGCACACCATCAGCCAGAAGAGCAAGAAACATATCACGTCTAGTAAATTTATTTTCACCAGGAGTACGAGTGTCAGGCCGGGATTGCCGTTCAGGTTTAAACCACTCACCCAACTCACCGAGTTGGCGTACTGATTCCAGCACCACAGATAACATGTTACCAGTCTGATTAATCAATAAAGTCATCATGACCTGCTTATAAGCAACAGGGGAAGAACGAATAATACGATTCCGCACAGAAGATGTCAAGAAAGCATCAAGCAACCGGTCAGCAGTATTCAGAAAAATTGCCGTTTTCATCACCTCCTCTTTGAGACGTTGCGCAGCATCGCGCAAAGTATGCCACGGTTTGTCATTCAGAGGCCAGTCAGATTCAGTAGGATATTTTTGATTACAACCCTCAGTCGCCAATTGAAGCAAAGAAATTTGACCACCACCATTAAAGTTACGAAAATGATCCTGTACAGTAGAATCCGAACTCAAAGAACAAAACTTCAAACAATCGCCAGCATCCAACATAATGCCAGCAGCGCCCAGTTCATAAAGGCGCACCATCCATGTGAGCAAGGGCTCACCAACTCGCTGCCGAAATCGCTGCAAAATATCACTAATTTCTTGTTGAGTAAAATCCTCCAAAGAGTCTAAAGCAATACCATTCGGAGCACCGGGAGCCTGCTGCACCTTCCGTCGAAAAACTGGATGCGCCGAGACCGCGGGATGAGCATCACAAGGAGCTCGACCAGTACACGTAGAGGAACAATCAGTGGAAGAAGCATTGACCCCGCTCGAAGGACGAGCGGAATCACGGGGTGCACCATTAGAGGCGCAAGAAGCAGATTTACAAGCACGGCCGGAGCGAGAGGACTCGCGCTTGGCAGACTCCTCACCCGAGGAAGGAGAATCACTCGAGTTCCAGATATTACCATCCCATTCATCAGGATTCCAATCCAGTCCGGCTTTCGCCACGACCAAACGCACCTTCCGCGTCGAAACCCGACCACGCCGATTTTTGTATTCATAACGAGCAATTCGCACAGCCGCCCTCTCGGCAATAGTTTGGTACGTCTCAAGTTTATCAGCAAGCAACTTATTTTGACACCGCAACAAAGTATGAGCATTCTGAATCTCAACAAAGTTCGCTTCCAAATCCTTATGCAAGTTCTGCAACTTCAACAACCTCTCATGGAGAATCCTGTACGCAGACAGAACAATCCAACCTCTGCGCCCTAAAACGGGAAGCTCATCACCCTTAGATACCGGCGCCTTCTGTAAACAAGTAATCACATTAGCCGGCTCCGCCAGCTCCAAAAAACCAAACCAGTAGAATCAGCCCACTCACGGGCTAAGGCTTCATAAGGCATTGAATCCCAGCCGGGAATATCAACGGGCAACTTAAAAGTAGATTTCGACTTTCTAGAAAACATTTTTGAAAAGAAAGAAAAAGAGAAAAAGAAAAAGAAGAAAGAGAAAAGAAAACTACACGCAGGTAGATACAAATAATATACAAACAAAACCACGCACGCGCCGAAGGCAAATACAATACAACCACAACGCACACAGGTTTCGTAAACGGTTCGTGACGCCAAATGTTTTGCTTGGGTCTTCGGATCAGATAGAACTCGCTCATCAGAGCCTCAGTAACCCAGCCAGAACGTTACCCCCTCCCTAGAACCTATTTACAATCCTACAACCACATAAATCTATCACCTAAGGACAGGGGATTCCTACTATGCATACCAAGATCTCACAATCGGCGGCCTCGCGATCCCATACGGATCCAGACCTTTCTGCCCATACGACAGTATCACGAGTGGCGGCCTCGCGGTCCCATATGAACCCAGACCTCTCTGCCTATACGACAGTATCACAAGTGGCGGCCTCGCGGTCCCATACGAACCCAGACCTCTCTGCCCATACGACAGTATCACAAATGGCGGCCTCGCGGTCCCATACGAACACAGACCTCTCTGCCCATACGACAGTATCACAAGTGGCGGCCTCGCGGTCCCATACGAACCCAGACCTCTCTGCCCATACGACAGTATCAGCACAATCGGCGGCCTCGCGATCCCCTACGAATCCAGACCTCTCTGCCCATACGACAGTATCACAAGTGGCGGCCTCGCGGTCCCATACGAACCCAGACCTCTCTACCCAGACGGCAGTCTCAGCACAATTGGCGGCCTCGCGATCCCCTACGAATCCAGACCTCTCTACCTAGACGGCAGTCTCATACGACAGTTCATCCTATGATCACCATAACATACAAAAAGGGAATCAGTCTCACTATTCATCAGATCACACAAGGATTGCCAGTTCGGGCATAGCCTGTTCTCAGGTTTGAGGGGCTCCTCTTTCCCTTATTCAGTTACCACTTACCTGATCAGGGTTAACATCTGTTCATGTAGCCGCAGCTGACTAGAAGAATAGGCTACCCTCTTATACAAGAACACACAGCACATGTTGGTTCACTACAAACTGGATACTTTATTACTCATTGCATATACAATCACATAACATTACGATATAACACATAACCTGCAAAGAAAAGTGAAAGATTAAGTTGTACACTCTAATAAGAAAGGGTCGACATAAACCTTAGTAGTATGTAGCCTGCACTCAGTGGTCATCTAGGCTCCCTTCTCGTCTGTGCCTCGGCTCGCCTGGAATCACCCTTCTCCGAGTCACTGGGACCTCTTCCTTATCGGCTACTCTCTCCTCTCTGGTTATTCTGTTAGGAAAGCATCTGTCTCTCAGTTCTTCTCCGCCTTCAAGATGGCGTCTGTCTTCCCTGGAATAAGTAGTAACTTTACTGCTAACGGCTAGATGCCGCCTACGGACTGAACATGTAACTGCCTCAGACTTTCACTAATATAGAGGTGCGTTTCCTCATGGAAAATTCCGGCCCGTAACCTGCCGCCCACCAAATTCTTGTACCTCCCCGTACCAAGGACACGTTCCCAGCCGGCCGGCCTGATGTAGTGTCTTCGGCATGAAGAAAAATACAATCCTTCGATAAGGGCCGGCCTGAACCGGTTCTCTCCAAGCGAATAACACCTCATAACTAAAACATTACGTTTGACCTAGAAGAATCCCAAGCTGCCGGAGCAGAAAGAAAGATGGAGTCTCTCCCGTTTGAGGCCTACCAGGCCTGAATTCAGCACGGCTCCATGAAATACCCTCACTACAGGACAGGTTATCCCTAATACTAACGAATCTATCCCCTAGGCTATATGTGCAAGCCCTGATCTATGGGGAAGAGCACAGAATCATGTCGAAGTGCCTAGTAAATAGGCTCCATTCACTACTCTAACCCTTAGGCTTGAATGGTAAGAGACTGAAGTCACATTCAATCACCTGTTAATACAAGAAGACCGGGAAAATCGAGCAGAACATTTCACCCTTGACTTCAGTCTATTATACATTCATTAAACAGAACTAACATCTGTGGAAGAATAATATGAAACAAGACTAACTGATCTATGTCTAGTACCAGGTGTGCAAAATTGAAGTAGTGAAGGAATACACTGAATAAAGCAACAGATAGAAATCAAAATGCCGATAGTAATCAGAATACCTCCTAATATTTGACGTAACATATGTAAATCAGTTAACCAATTAAAGAGCCAGTCAAACCAGCCCTGGTCAATGTGTTTTCTAACTTCTTCTGTCAAGTCATGTAATTTGTCAATGTGAACCTGAATGGATTTTGTATGATCCGACAAGTTAAAACAACAAAGACCCTCAAAATCAGAACAATCGTGTCCATGTTTAAGCAAAAGATAATCAATAGCCGCTCTATTTTGTAAGATAGCCCTTCGTTCACCCTGGGCGTCTAATAGCATGTCAGACAGGATTGTAGAAGTATGATTGATGGATTTTACCATCCAGCAGGCCATTTTCCCAATAGATTTGGCATTATAAACTGCCAAAGCAGGAACACCAACAATTGAAACAGCCAGGCTAAGGTATTCAGACTTGGAATATAAATGCAAAGATGAGTCACAATCCTCCTGTAACCTCACTGTATCTCGAATCACACGAGAGTTGGCATTCGGATGTGAGGAAAACATGAGCAAGCTCAGTCTAGTAATGGCACAAGGGCCTCCAGAAATATTTGCGGGTATATATGGCCAGGAAGTATTACCACATGAGAAAAGCCATCCGGCAGGCAGTAACATCGTGCGATAGTGACTGGGGGTAACTACCATACTCTTGCAAGTCATGTTATTCTGAACAGAAGTACATGTTTTCGTTGTCCTTTGAAAGCACAAAGTTCGTTCACGAGCGGTGAATGAAGTGGAACCTTTCAATTTTAAACGCATACATTCAGAAATCGCACTAGGATCACAAGTAAGGAAAAAACATAAATCACCTTGTGTGATATTATAGGTAACTATTTGGGACTGGACAGGCGGTATCGGGTCTGACAGTACAGTACACAAGGGGCAATACTCATGGGCAGCGAAATTGCCCAGAAGAACATTGGGACGAGCATTTGTTATATTAAAAATATGAGTCAGGGTCTCCAATGAAGCAGGGACAGCAACCAAACAAGTTGCCAATATATCAGTTACCGATCTCATCGGTGTCAAGCAGAAATGAGGGGTCTTCGTCACTTGCTTGGCCAATGTAACCCAAAAGTTTGGCGACGAATCCCACGCAGCGAAGGAACGCGACACTCGGGTTCTCAACTCAGCCCGGTTTGATGGGATCCCTCTTCTCTCGTCGTACCATCCCAAAAGGAGTCCAATGCCGACACATCCTGCAGCAACAGTCCAAAGAATGATCTGAAAAAGAATCAAATACAGGCATTATTCATTCTCGTAGGTAACATTTGTCAGCCGGGACTGCTTCCCAGCTATCTTTCCCTGGTCTCATAACTAAAATGGTATTGTCTTGACCGGTTGCAATCACTTCTGCTTGTTCAGGGGGATTCTTAGGCGACTGCACCCAAACTCTGGCCCCAGGATTATCTGTGGAGCGAAAACCTTTCTGGCCTCGTACCGTTAGCAACGTTGGGGCAGTGCCTTTTGTGATCTCACCGCTGAACACAGGCATTATTAGCAATTGAGCCACTCGGTCAGTTTTATGTATCAGTAAGTCAACCTCACTGCTATTCAGCAGGAGCACCTTAATCTCTCCCTGATAATCACTATCAATGATTCCCCCAAGCACCTGAATGCCTTTTACAGCCAGCCCCGATCTAGGGGCAATTAATCCGAAATTTCCAGGTGGTATCTGAACACCAACACCTGTTTCAAGGATGACTCGATCTTTACTTTTTATAATGGTGTCATCCATGGCATGCAAGTCTAAACCTGCCGACCCTGGGGTCGCTCTGCATGGAGCCAAAGCTCCGGGAGTAATCTCCCAGTACATCACAGTCTCTCTGATCTCATTAGGTTTAGCATCAACATTCGGAGGAAACAAACGCATAAGTGGGGATTCAGCATTTAGAAAAGGACGGTTATTCAAAATCAATAGCGCTTGAGGCAAAAAATCTCGCCAATTCTTATACTTGTCATCTGTTAATTTGCGAAGTTGGTCTTTTAGCAGGCCATTCAACCTCTCCACAAGACCCGAGGCCTGTGGATAATATGGTATATGAAATACCCATTCAATATTGTTTTCCACACAGAATTCCTGTACCAATCTTCCACGAAAATGGGATGCATTATCAGATTGAATTTGGAATGGCACACCATAATACATCATAATCAATTCCAATGTTTTAATAGTATTCAATTGGGTAGCTTGCTTACAGGAAAGGGCCACCAACAGGCCACTGTATGTATCAACAATAGTGCAAACATATTGACAATTCCTACTCATAGGAAGTGGACCAATGTAATCAATCTGCCAAATTTGAGCGGGCAATTTCCCGCGATGTAAATGACCTTTAACAATTTGGGGCACTTTGCGCTGCCTGATATGCTGACAAATGGGACAATGTAGAATAACATTTTTAATTAAATCTAGGGGAATATAAATTCCTCGATCAGCAGCCCACCTGCTAGTGGCTTTTTCTCCAAAGTGTCCTGCTTTCTGGTGGGCCCATTTCGCCAATCCCGCAATATCAGAATCTTGCGTGTCCACCACTGCCTCAGCAATTTTAGATTTCTCATCTGCAATGTTATGAAAGAATTTGTCAAGAGAGTCTATCGGGGTATGAGCATCCACATGGAAGATTGTAACAGTACTCTGTGGGAGCATTTCCCAAATCTCCTGCCATAATTCTTTTCCCCACAATTGTTTGGAATGGATTTTCCAACTATGGGAATGCCAAGTCGGTAACCAAACTGCCAGTCCATTGGCAGTAGACCAAGAATCGGTAAAAATATGACATGTGCCAGGTAACTCTTGTTTCAGAACTTGATAAACAGCATAGAGTTCAGCAAATTGACTGCTCTTACCCTCACCAGTTGTACTCAGCAATTTTTGTGTGATCGGATTATAGGACACTGCCTTCCAATGCCGTTTCGTCCCTATGAACCTTGCTGAACCATCCGTAAACCAGACATGGTTTCTGTCCTCTGCGGACAAATCATCAAAAGGTTTACCCCACTTAACAGGAGATTCCTGTACTAAAGCTACGGAACATAAACTCTCGGTTTCAGTTGATGGCGCCCCTGCCACCTGCTCATGCAAAGATGCAACTCCTTTTTGTCCCACACGTGCCCTGTCTTGTATATACCATTTCCATTTAATCACACTCGCCTCTTGAGCGTGTCCAATTCGGTGAGTTTTCGGCGAACTCATAACCCACTGCATGATAGGAATTTCAGGTCGCAAAACTATATCATGTCCCAAAGTCAACTGCTCGGTATCCACCAGAGCCCAATAACATGCAAGTAGCTGTTTCTCAAAAGGTGTATAACGCTCACCAGCATCAGGTAACTTTTTGGTCCAGAAACCTAACGGTACTCTACTCTTGCCTTGTTTCTGCCACAAACTCCAATTCGCATAAAGGCCTTGTACAGACACATTCAAATCCACATCACCATCACCTACAGGCCATAAATCCAGAGCATGCTGAATTGCTTCTTTAGCCAGACTGAACGCATCGTGCTGTGGTTTACCCCATTCAAATGCATTCTTTTTACGAGTGACCTGGTACAAAGGGGCCAATATTTGACTCAAATGAGGAATATGCTGGCGCCAAAATCCAAACAAACCAATGAAGCTTTGGGCTTCTTTCCTATTTCTCGGAACTGCAAAATCAAGAATTTTCTGTTTAACCTGAGGGATCACTTCTCGGTGCCCTTCATGCCAATTAATTCCCAAAAATTTCACAGCCTGGGACGGACCTTGTAATTTATCCGGGTTGATTTCCCAACCTTTCTCACGCAAGCACTCAATGACTCTATCCAATTGGGTCTGAACTTCCTCTTGTGATTCACCTTGGATCAAAATATCATCAATATAGTGACATATCTGAATTTGTGGATGAACTGGTACCTCAGCCAGATGCTCTGCCACCAGCCGGTGACATATCGTAGGACTATGCACATAGCCCTGAGGAAGACTTCTAAACGTCATCTGACGCCCGTTCCACGTAAAACTGAATTGTTCCTGACACTCAGGGGCAATCGGAATCGAAAAGAAAGCATTAGCAATATCAAGGGACGCATACCATGTACCTGGATGTTTTTGGATTCTTTCAATTAGGGTAATAACATCCGGTACTGCAACAGTCAAAGGGGGTGTGTGTCTATTCAATTCTCGATAATCAACAGTCATGCGCCAAGAATTATCACTCTTACGTACAGGCCAAACAGGATTATTCCAAGCAGAAGTAACTGGGGTTATAACTCCTGCATCCACCAACTCCTGAATAGTGGTACTAATCTCTTCATGACCACCTGGAATACGATACTGCTTCTGACGAACCACTTTTGTCGCCTGGGGAACTTTTATGGGGGGCATTCTTAAACGACCAACCCGTACAGGCCTGGACGATATATAATGTTTAGTTCCAAATTGGTAACATCCATCATCTAAGTGCAAAGTCATTCCTTTCAAAATATCAATTCCAATTATGAATTCTAAGAGTGGCACCACTAATACAGAGTATTCTTTTCTAGGAATTCTACCTATTCTCATTTCAAGTAAGGTTTGAACTGCGGGAGTTTCCTTTCCACCTAATCCGGTAATTGTAAAAGGCTGACCTTTAAACTTCTTTGATTTTCCATGAATAAGAGTGGCCTCCGCTCCTGTATCTACCAATGCTCGGGCCCTTTGGATATTACGATGTCTCCAATAAATATCAATATCTACATAGGGTCTATTATCTCTGTGAGCCCATCTGTGTACTGGAGCTTGACCTATTTCCTAGTCCTTTTTATTGTGTTCTGTGTACCAGGATAAATCAGGATAAAGACTCTCACGGTTCCTAGGTATCGATACCTCCTGTTCATATCCATCTCCATTATGAAATGGATTACTGTTCCCTGCATTGTACTGCGGGTTTCGATCGGCCAATATGTGTCGATCCTCTCTCCTTCTCAACTCAGGGGATTGATCCCTATCATCTCTACGTCTGCTGTTAACATAATCATCTCTCCCCCTCTCTCTTTCCCCCTCTCTCTCCCTGTCTCTCTCACGACGGGGGGACAAATCACGTTTGCGAAACATTTCCCACAAACGAGAAGTAGTCTCACCATCAATGTCCTCCTTTCGCACACCATCAGCCAGAAGAGCAAGAAACATATCACGTCTAGTAAATTTATTTTTACCAGGAGTACGAGTGTCAGGCCGGGATTGCCGTTCAGGTTTAAACCACTCACCCAACTCACCGAGTTGGCGTACTGATTCCAGCACCACAGATAACATGTTACCAGTCTGATTAATCAATAAAGTCATCATGACCTGCTTATAAGCAACAGGGGAAGAACGAATAATACGATTCCGCACAGAAGATGTCAAGAAAGCATCAAGCAACCGGTCAGCAGTATTCAGAAAAATTGCCGTTTTCATCACCTCCTCTTTGAGACGTTGCGCAGCATCGCGCAAAGTATGCCACGGTTTGTCATTCAGAGGCCAGTCAGATTCAGTAGGATATTTTTGATTACAACCCTCAGTCGCCAATTGAAGCAAAGAAATTTGACCACCACCATTAAAGTTACGAAAATGATCCTGTACAGTAGAATCCGAACTCAAGGAACAAAACTTCAAACAATCGCCAGCATCCAACATAATGCCAGCAGCGCCCAGTTCATAAAGGCGCACCATCCATGTGAGCAAGGGCTCACCAACTCGCTGCCGAAATCGCTGCAAAATATCACTAATTTCTTGTTGAGTAAAATCCTCCAAAGAGTCTAAAGCAATACCATTCGGAGCACCGGGAGCCTGCTGCACCTTCCGTCGAAAAACTGGATGCGCCGAGACCGCGGGATGAGCATCACAAGGAGCTCGACCACTACACGTAGAGGAACAATCAGTGGAAGAAGCATTGACCCCGCTCGAAGGACGAGCGGAATCACGGGGTGCACCATCAGAGGCGCAAGAAGCAGATTTACAAGCACGGCCGGAGCGAGAGGACTCGCGCTTGGCAGACTCCTCACCCGAGGAAGGAGAATCACTCGAGTTCCAGATATTACCATCCCATTCATCAGGATTCCAATCCAGTCCGGCTTTCGCCACGACCAAACGCACCTTCCGCGTCGAAACCCGACCACGCCGATTTTTGTATTTATAACGAGCAATTCGCACAGCCGCCCTCTCGGCAATAGTTTGGTACGTCTCAAGTTTATCAGCAAGCAACTTATTTTGACACCGCAACAAAGTATGAGCATTCTGAATCTCAACAAAGTTCGCTTCCAAATCCTTATGCAAGTTCTGCAACTTCAACAACCTCTCATGGAGAATCCTGTACGCAGACAGAACAATCCAACCTCTGCGCCCTAAAACGGGAAGCTCATCACCCTTAGATACCGGCGCCTTCTGTAAACAAGTAATCACATTAGCCGGCTCCGCCAGCTCCAAAAAACCAAACCAGTAGAATCAGCCCACTCACGGGCTAAGGCTTCATAAGGCGTTGAATCCCAGCCGGGAATATCAACGGGCAACTTAAAAGTAGATTTCGACTTTCTAGAAAACATTTTTGAAAAGAAAGAAAAAGAGAAAAAGAAAAAGAAGAAAGAGAAAAGAAAACTACACGCAGGTAGATACAAATAATATACAAACAAAACCACGCACGCGCCGAAGGCAAATACAATACAACCACAACGCACACAGGTTTCGTAAACGGTTCGTGACGCCAAATGTTTTGCTTGGGTCTTCGGATCAGATAGAACTCGCTCATCAGAGCCTCAGTAACCCAGCCAGAACGTTACCCCCTCCCTAGAACCTATTTACAATCCTACAACCACATAAATCTATCACCTAAGGACAGGGGATTCCTACTATGCATACCAAGATCTCACAATCGGCGGCCTCGCGATCCCATACGGATCCAGACCTTTCTGCCCATACGACAGTATCACGAGTGGCGGCCTCGCGGTCCCATACGAACCCAGACCTCTCTGCCTATACGACAGTATCACAAGTGGCGGCCTCGCGGTCCCATACGAACCCAGACCTCTCTGCCCATACGACAGTATCACAAATGGCGGCCTCGCGGTCCCATACGAACCCAGACCTCTCTGCCCATACGACAGTATCACAAGTGGTGGCCTCGCGGTCCCATACGAACCCAGACCTCTCTGCCCATACGACAGTATCAGCACAATCGGCGGCCTCGCGATCCCCTACGAATCAAGACCTCTCTGCCCATACGACAGTATCACAAGTGGCGGCCTCGCGGTCCCATACGAACCCAGACCTCTCTACCCAGACGGCAGTCTCAGCACAATTGGCGGCCTCGCGATCCCCTACGAATCCAGACCTCTCTACCTAGACGGCAGTCTCATACGACAGTTCATCCTATGATCACCATAACATACAAAAAGGGAATCAGTCTCACTATTCATCAGATCACACAAGGATTGCCAGTTCGGGCATAGCCTGTTCTCAGGTTTGAGGGGCTCCTCTTTCCCTTATTCAGTTACCACTTACCTGATCAGGGTTAACATCTGTTCATGTAGCCGCAGCTGACTAGAAGAATAGGCTACCCTCTTATACAAGAACACACAGCACATGTTGGTTCACTACAAACTGGATACTTTATTACTCATTGCATATACAATCACATAACATTACGATATAACACATAACCTGCAAAGAAAAGTGAAAGATTAAGTTGTACACTCTAATAAGAAAGGGTCGGCATCACCTTAGTAGTATGTAGCCTGCACTCAGTGGTCATCTAGGCTCCCTTCTCGTCTGTGCCTCGGCTCGCCTGGATTCACCCTTCTCCGAGTCACTGGGACCTCTTCCTTATCGGCTACTCTCTCCTCTCTGGTTATTCTGTTAGGAAAGCATCTGTCTCTCAGTTCTTCTCCGCCTTCAAGATGGCGTCTGTCTTCCCTGGAATAAGTAGTAACTTTACTGCTAACGGCTAGATGCCGCCTACGGACTGAACATGTAACTGCCTCAGACTTTCACTAATATAGAGGTGCGTTTCCTCATGGAAAATTCCGGCCCGTAACCTGCCACCCACCAAATTCTTGTACCTCCCCGTACCAAGGACACGTTCCCAGCCGGCCGGCCTGATGTAGTGTCTTCGGCATGAAGAAAAATACAATCCTTCGATAAGGGCCGGCCTGAACCGGTTCTCTCCAAGCGAATAACACCTCATAACTAAAACATTATGTTTGACCTAGAAGAATCCCAAGCTGCCGGAGCAGAAAGAAAGATGGAGTCTCTCCCGTTTGAGGCCTACCAGGCCTGAATTCAGCACGGCTCCATGAAATACCCTCACTACAGGACAGGTTATCCCTAATACTAACGAATCTATCCCCTAGGCTATATGTGCAAGCCCTGATCTATGGGGAAGAGCACAGAATCATGTCGAAGTGCCTAGTAAATAGGCTCCATTCACTACTCTAACCCTTAGGCTTGAATGGTAAGAGACTGAAGTCACATTCAATCACCTGTTAATACAAGAAGACCGGGAAAATCGAGCAGAACAGGGACCTACCCTTCCATTAGTTCGAGACCATGACAAATCTACCAAGTGGATTGCGAGTATCCTTATGTACTTGGAAGGGGAAGGAGTGTGTACGAGAATACCCACCCCTCTGGACCCTCTAGCATAGCCTGCATGGGCCACCAGCTTATAGACACATCTATTAAGTGCACAGAAGGAGGTTCCCTGAATATGAGATTCTTGTAGTAATACCACGTCTGGGGCCTGTCGTTAGATATAGCAACACTATTCCCTGTTTAACTCGATCCCCCAAGCCGTTTGCATTCCAAGAGAGTAGTTTAAGGCGGCTCAGTGACGGCGCCATTTCATGATGAACTATTTCAAAGTCTTAATCATTTGCAGTAGGTCAGAGTGAGCAGCCATCAAATCTTTACAACCTCGTTTTTTAGAAAGTGTTGAAAGACTGCAAAATATCAGCATTTGAACAGTATGTTTAAAGTGGTAGTGATCCATTTTGTAGTTGTTATACTTAATACACAACAGTGAAATTCAGAATCTCAATGTTGCTTATGGATAATCAGTCCATTATATCAGCACTGTTGCATACACACAGGTTTCAATACCAATTTTGTTTTTATTAATCACTCTTTGGACCACAACTCCCATAATGCTTTGTTATAGTCTTTCAAAATTTAACACTCCTTCAACATCTTCCTTTTAATTCATCACCTCAAGGTTAAAGTTTCAAACGTCTCTTATCGTGCCTTCAAGGATTAAATTCCATATTTGGCAGAGACAGTCTGTATCTTCAAACATCGAAAGCAAATCTCACTCTATTCCATCCATGATTTACAATTTTGTGACTTTGAAATACTTGAAACGCGTTATGCTGATGCTGGAGTACTTGCCAAAATAAAAGAATTTCTCTACTGGAGCACTTCTGTTGGGCCTGTTTACATGGCGCTATCAGTGCATGTTATCTTTTTTATGGAATATTTATTTATTTATTTTTATTTTAAAGGTTTTATATAACACTCGCTGGACCCTGAAGTATCAGAGCGCTTTACAAACTCAAGAATAAGGTAATCATCAAAGGTACAAGAATTTATAAAATATAAAACAGGGAAATAATTTTACAGAGGAGCATGTAATAAAGTAAAAATCAAAACAAATGTAAAGACATCAAGGATGAGAATAACTGAAATGTGGTCCATTAAAAAACAAATTGGCGGCAAAGGGGGGGGGAACATCATAAGCAAAAAAGGGTGAACACAGAGTAAAAACAGATCCATCAGAGCGACAAAGGTATGAACTGACCATGTGAACCTAGTTGAACCAGATTTAGTTTGATTCAAGAGCTCCAGTATTTGTTGAGGAGATGGTGTTTCAGGTCTTTGTTTCAGCCAGGGAAAGAGGGGTTGCAGCGAAGGTCACTACGGAGGGAGTTCCAAATGCTGGGAGCATTACCTGAAAAGAGTGAGTCTGGGTAATTTTCCTTTTTAGTTGTGGTGGCACAAGAAGAAGAGCAGTAGAGCTCCTCAAATATCTAGACAATTAGCTTTGAGTTTTTTGTCTAAATAGTCGGGGGTGAGAATGAAGGGCTTTGTGGGTGCAGGCAGTCTTGTAGATGTATCTTCCTTCGATGGGAAGCCAGTTTAAGGACTTGAGGGCCAGCGTGATGTGGTCATATCGCTTGAGGTCTGTGAAAAGCCGAGCCGTCATGTTAAGGACTGAACTGCGGGGGGCGAGGTGTGTTTTCGGAGTCCCAATGAGGATAGCATTCCCGTAGTCAAGTGTATATATGTATATATATATATATATATATATATATATATATATATATATATATATATATATATATACACTTAAAAAACCATAGGTTTCAGACATGTTATAGTTAGGAATTAGCATTTAAAAAACCTTAGAAATTCACAGAAAAAAACATAGGTTTCAGGGCTGTTATAGTTAGCTGGACATTTCACTCGTACTAAACCACTGAAATTCCTCTGTTATAGTTAGTTCTGCTAACTATAACTCACGCGCCCGCAATCCACTGCTGATGATGTCACATATTACATCATTCATGACATGGTCAGTGACATCACTGATGACATCACTGATGACATCTCAAATGACATCACTGATGACATCATCCAGTGAATGTGGTTTGGTTCGTTATTTAAATATGTAATAGATATATATCAATCTGCATTGAAGACTGAGTGGATATATAAATATAAATATCTGGATGGAGGATTTAGTAGCAGTGTGATTGACTGTTTACTTGACTAATTTATAGTGTCTCACTAAATATATTGGATAGTGACTAAACTGTGTGAATATCTGTATCACTTTGCCAGTTGTTGTGTAAACTGCTGCACCAGTTGGTTACTAGCTACGTGAAAGTCTATATTAGTTATTGATTAGTTAACTGAGTATTTGTATGGGAGAGTGAATGTGTGTGTGGTTCGGTGGGGGTGTGTGATTGCCCAAAGATGTGTGAATAGTTGATTCAGTAGGTATATGAGGTTAAGACTACATGTTATAACAGTTGTTTGGGTGAGTGAATATCTTTATGGGTGTGGTGATGAGCAAATATAACTTTCACTGGTACATGTCCAACAAACTAGAAAAATAAGGCAGTGTATGTGACAGTTGTTGTATATAAATAAGTATGCATAATACTTAGTGATTGTATGAGTGACTGTATGGATAACTGTATATTTGTAATTGTGATTTTATAACGCACTAAATATGAGTTACTACTATATGAATAAATGAAGTGGTGCTTGTATAAGTGTGTAGCTGGCTAAATGTAAGTATGATCCATTGTTTGCATAAGTGAGTATGAGGACTGCATAAGTGAATAGGATGTGTGCTGGTGCGTAATGTTGATATAGGTGTATAAGTATATTTGATAGTGTTCTATTGATCATTGACAGCATGTATGAGTGAATCTATAGTTAAGTGATTAGATGTGTGTGTAGATCTAGGAATCACTGAGTGGGTTTTTAGAAACTTGTATTGGTGTGTCAATTAATTAAAATATGGTACTCTGTATTTTACAGTGAAAGATTATACTAGTGTATGATGAGGTGTATCTGATTGTCACGTGGATGATGTCATCAGTAATGTCATTTGAGATGTCATCAGTGATGTCATCAGTGATGTCACTGACCATGTCATGAATGATGTAATATGTGAGCAGTGGATTGCAGGCGCGCGAATTATAGTTAGCAGAACTAACTATAACGGAGGAATTTCAATGGTTTTGTACGAGTGAAATGTCCAGCTAAATATAACAGCCCTGAAAACCTATGTTTTTTTCTGTGAATTTCTAAGGTTTTTCAAATGCTAATTCCTAACTATAACATGTCTGAAACCTATGGTTTTTTAAGTGAATTTCGAAGGTTTTTTAAATGATAATTTTTAAATGTAATAATAGTTATATGTATTTTTTTGATACTGATTTTCTAGTTTTTAACAGTTTATTTTGACATATTATTTTTTAAATTACATTATATATTTTTAATATAAATGGCAATAAAAATGTTTTTAAAATATTGAAACTGAAATATTGTTTTTTTTGTTGAATGTATAAGTGCAGAACTATAAGTGTGTTGGTTAGTTAGGAAACTGCATGCATAGTGGAGTGGCGTTTGAAACAGTCCATGTGCTAAGGCCTGGCTCACTGCATGAGTACTTTGGTACTGACTGAATGATTAGAGTACTGCAAGGAGAGTGCCTGGGTGAATCTATAAGTGTTTGGGTTTTGGTGCAGTGAATGGATTAGTAGATGGTGCTGAATGGATCACTAGAGGAGTGCAAAGGGAGTGACAGGGTGTTTGCTGGAAGTGTTTGGATACTGACTAGGGAATTGAAGGTGTGAAAGACAACTGTTTAGGTGGTTAGAGGACTGCATGCATAGTGGATAGGCGTTTGAAGCAGTCCATGTGCTAATGCCTGGCTCACTGCATGAGTACTTGGGTACTGACTGTGGCACTTACTGAAGGTACCTGGTGGGCTAGTTGGCCCCCAGGGACCCTCAGGACTGAAGAGGTATTAATTCCTCAACTTAAAACGTGCCACAGGGCGTGTTTGCACACATGTCACCTCAGGCCCTGCCCCCTCCCTTCACCACTGTGCAAACGCGCCCCGTGGCGCGTTTTAAGTTGGGGGATTAACTCCCCTTGAAGCCTGAGGGTCCCTGGGGCGCAACTAGCCCACCAGCTACCTCCATTAAGCGCCACAGAGCTGCGTTGCAGACAGGTTTAAAAAGGGCGTGGCCTCAGAACACCTCTCTGCAACGCAGCCCCCTGGCGCATACTGGAGGTTCCTGGTGGGTTAGTTGGCCCCCAGGGACCCCCAGTATTCAAGGGGAATTCGTTCCCCATCAGCAAACGCGCCAGGGGGTGAGTCTGCAGAGTGGTGCAAGGAGGGGGCGTGGCCTCCGGCACGATGCCGGTATTCTTTTATTATTATTATTTTTAAGAAGGGGGCTGTGTGGTCCCCCTTCCTTTCCTTTTTTACAGGCCGTGGGGACCCCATCCCCCAGGGCCTGACCCCCTTTTTTTTGTTGATTTAAAATTTGGGAAGGGGGCCGTGTGGCCCCCCTCCCTAGGCCATAATTGTTCTGGGTACCCCATCCCCCCGGGGCATGGCCTCTTTTTTTGTTAATTTTTGGAGGGGGGCTGCGTGGCCCCCCTCCGCTGGCCGTGGGGGGAGGGGGACCCCATCACCTGGACCGGCCTGACTCTTTGCTTTTTTTTATGTCTGTGGAGGGGGGCCGCGTGCCCCCCGGGTCACTAATAGCCCCAGAGACCCCATCCCCCGGGGCTGGTCCTCTCCGTTGGGGACCGTGGGGGGGTCCCCAATCCCCCCACGGTCCCAGCTGGCTCCCCGCCTCCTGTGGGAGCCGGCATTGCTTTTCCACATGGGGAGCAGTTAACATGCTGCTCCCCATGTGGAAAAGCAATCTGCTTTGCTTCCGCCCTGTCATTGCAAGCTACAATGTCCCAGGGGTGGGCACCCCGGGACACTGCAGGCGCCGGTCCTGGGGGTGGCGGTTCCCAGGGCCATCATTGGCTCCAGGGGGGGCCGCGTGGCCCCCTCCCTCTTAATTTAAAGCCCCGGGGGTGGCGGTCCCTGGGGCTGCGGGGGGCATTGAGCCCCCCCGCATATATTGTCACAAAGTCCTGAGGGGTAGTGGTCCCCGGGTCTTGGGGGGGCTGAGAGCCCCCCATAATTCAGATAAGCCCCAGGGGGTGGAAGTCTGGGGCTGGGGGGGGCCCCTCTGAGCCCCCATTACGATATACATATTGCCCCCGGGACTTGGCCCCCCAGGTGCTAATTAAAAACGAAGCCCGCGACAGCAGGATACGCGGATCCTAAGCGCATCCCGCGATTGTCCTTGTGGGACCCCCTGAGCAGGCGATTTTTGTGGTTTTTTTTGTGCTTTCTTGTGCCTCGGTTCTACCGAGGCACAAGATGGCTGCCAAATCTTCCTGGTTTGAAGTGTTGACAGCCAATTAGCATAAAGCTCGTGCTCGGGACGACCCGCGGCCCTAGATATATCTATGTTTTTACTTTTCAACTTCTCAGGAACTACTGAACGGATTTACACCATTTTACCAAAAGGCACGAGTGTGAACCAAGGGCTACCTCTTTGCCAAATTTGGTGAAATTCTGTTCAGCAGTTTGGGCTGTAGCTGCGATTAAAGGTTCCTATGGAAAATTGCCTGGGGAAAACACGTTTTGGGACCCCCTTTTTTCTCGGCCCCCGCTTGACGAATCACCCCGAGACTTTCAAGATAGGAGTGGACCGGAGCGCCCCACCAGTTTTAAAAATTTAGCGAAGATTTGTCAACCGGCGCCAAAGTTACTCCAAATAGAATGTTGCTGATTTCCTGTAGGTACTATATATATATATATATATTGCACCACCATTGAGGCACCACACACGTACGTGTTCAGACCTTGTTTATTCGGCAAGTTGCAGGGAAACCAGACTCGCCTCCACACAGCACAGGTAACCAAACCTGTTTTGGGCTCATTCGCCCTTGTTCACTGGTATCACAAGAGAGCCACAGCAGCAGAGTGTTGCGCCGTTTGTGCGGTGATTCAAATATAGTCCCACCCATTGGGCGCGCCTTGCAAAGGCATTCTGGTCTCTGTAGTTTGCTGCATTTTAATATCCATACTGGAATGCCGCTGTATCTCTCAATGTTTTTTAAAGCTATAGTAGATCGTTGAGCAAGGTGAGGCTGGGTCCCTGCTATCATACTCGTCGAAACTGGCCACGCCGTTCCATCAAGCGCTATCAACTTGCAGCGCATAGGAGCCGCTCGTCCGCGGCGGGGTGCCTCACGACCTGGGCAGGGCCGCTATATATCCAAAAGAAAGCTGCACCACCATTGAGGCACCACACACGTGTGTGTTCAAACTTTGTTTATTCGGCAAGTTGCAGGGAAACCAGACTCTCCTCCACACAGCGCAGGTAACCAAACATGTTTCGGGCTCATTCGCCCTTGTTCACTGGTATCACAAGAGAGCCACAGCAGCAGAGTCTCGCGCCGTTTGTGCGGCGATTCAAATATAGTCCCGCCCATTGGGCGTGCCTTGCTAAGGCATTCTGGTCTCTGTAGTTTGCTGCATTTAAATATCCATACTGGAATGCCGCTGTATCTCTCAATGTTTTTTAAAACTATAGTAGATCGTTGAGCAAGGTGAGGCTGGGTCCCTGCTATCATACTCGTCGAAACTGGCCACGCCGTTCCATCAAGCGCTATCAACTTCCAGCTCATAGGAGCCGCTCGTCCGTGGCGGGGTGCCTTGCGACCTGGGCAAGGCCGCTATAAATCCAAAAGAAAGCTGCACCACCATTGAGGAAGCACACACGTGGGTGTTCAAACCTTGTTTGGCTGCGGAGGTGATACTGTTTGTCCCTGTAAGCTGCCAATAAAGAAGGTGATTGACACGTTCGTGTGTGGCGCTTCAACTGTTTGGCGTTTCTTCGTTTGGATATATATATATATATATATATATATATATATATATTGCTTCCAATCCTGGTTTCTCGCGTGTAGAAACAGGCACTGACTCCGTGGGATGCTATTCAAAGAAAATTCTTTATTCCAACAATGTGGCCCAGACGCGTTTCGGTGGACAAGTCCGCCTTGCTCACTATATATATATATATGTTTAAATTTAGCATTCCAAGATGGCTGTCAGACATTTTCTAAAGGTAAAAGAAAGTATGCATGGCCCTGGCACAAATAATAAAGAATACAACTAAAATGTAAAAAGTTGGAAGGGGAGTTCCTAGGAGAATGATTGGGAAGCAATAAAGCAACACAGTGATTGCCCTAGTTATAGCATTGCAGCAGCTCGCCAAAAACAATTAGCTTTCCACATTTTGCTCCGTCTGGTCGTCACCCTCACTGCTCTACCCAATCCTAAAATATAAGTATTTTTGTGTATATCTGTGTTTATCATTATTGTATTTTTCATCAAAGTGTGGGAGATTGGGTAGAGTGGTGACTAGTTAGGGAAGTGTGAGAAAAGACACACACTTCCATGGAATGCTAAAATACAAATGAGAAAATTGTTCCCTAATGTCAGAAGTGGAAGGATACACTTAGTCAGTCATAATAATAGTAAAACTATAGTCCAGGAGTGAGACAAGCCATGTAATCAGTAGCCTTGCACTGAGAAACACAATAAAGCCGTCCAATAATGATCAAGGTGTGGACCTAAAATCCACTCTATGCATTATTGTGATGAAGACAATAGGTATTTCACCACATAAAGCTAAAGCTGTCTATAGGGAAGACCTAATCATTTAAGTTATATAATTATGAAACATTAAAAGTGACAATAAAAATTAACAAATAAAACATAAAAAGTCAAATTAAAAGAGGTTAAGGAACTTGGAATAAAAGGAATCAAAAATAAATGAAAATATATAGATATAAAGTGAGAGGCAACACAGAAAAACATTATTTAGTGTTGAGAGAAAAACTTTATAGCCAAAACCTGATAATATTATCGCATGTGGTATCTGAGACTAAATTAGCTGTATTCACCATTGGAGCGTTGCCTTTTCATTATATTTCAAAAGCAGTTAAGTCTGAAGGTTGACATCCAATCTTTTGAAGTTTATATATATATATATATATATATATATATATATATATATATATATATATATATATATATATATATATATATATATATATATATATATATATATATATATACCGCAAGAGTTGCCCCAAAACAGAAGAGCCCAACAAGTGGTTGATTTGCCTCAAATTTAATGCGAACTGCAGCATGGGTGAGCAGGACAACATCCATATCGGGACAAGGGCCGAGAATACGAACAATACTTAGTCAGCAGTCTGAGACAACGCACCACAACTACCCACTTGGGATGGAATTTTAGGTGACATTGGTGTGGAGATTTTAAAAGCAACTCATTGGAGGAAGACCAGAGCGCACTACCGATACCATCAGGCCACGCAGGTGGCCATGTCCACAGGGGCGGGTATCGCATTGAATCATGGTGCACTTAAACGGCGTAAGGTTCCTCCATACTTCACTATCAGCCTATGACAAAGGGCAGAGGACCCGAAACGAGTTTGCGAAAGGAACTTTGTGGGTGTTGTCATGCTCACCCAAGCTGCTGTTTGCATTAAATTTGAGGCAAATCTTCCTGTTGTTGGGCTCTTCCCCTTTGGGGCAACTCTTGCGGTATAGATATATATATATATATATATATTATATATTCGTAAGTTAGCGGCATCTGACGAAGGCAAGACGGCGAAATGCATTATGCCACATCTAACCGTCATTAAAGCATTCCTGAAACGCTCCCCGCTGTGTCCTCTGGCTTCTTACACGGAGGGGTCTTTGTTGGATATATATATATATATATATATATATATTCACTGAAAAAACCATAGGTTTCACACACGTTATAGTTAGGAATTAGCATTTAAAAAAACCTTGCAAAATCAATTAAAAAACCATAGGTTTCACACATGGTATAGTTGGCTGGGCTTTCACTCGTGAAAAACCAATGAAATTCCCCCGTTATAGTTAGTGCAGGCAACTATAACTCACGCGACCGCAATCCTCTGTTGATGCTAATACTGTATTTAGACATTTATTTACCCATGTCGTCTTCCATTAATTTTTAGCTATACATATATTACAAATATTTTTTTTTCAGAAAAACACATATGTCATCAGTGATGTAATATCTGACGTCATCAGCAGAGGATTGCGGTCGCGAGAGTTATAGTTGCCTGCACTAACTATAACGGGGGAATTTCATTGGTTTTTCACGAGTGAAATGCCCAGCTAACTATAACATGTGTGAAACCTATGGTTTTTTAAGTGAATTTGCCAGGTTTTTTAAATGCTAATTCCTAACTATAACGTGTGTGAAACCTATGGTTTTTTCAGTGAATTTGTACGTTTTTTTAAATGCTAAGTTATGTATTTATTTATTTATTTATTTATTTTAAGGTTTTTCACCGTGCGCGCACTCTGCCATTTTTCATAAAAAATTTAAAATACATTTTTGCCCTTGGGGGTCCTTCTGGGACCCCCTGACCAAGGCTAGGGGGTCAGGAACTGTCCAGCCTGCCCCCTTTACACGTTATCCACCTTTGTTTTTCACCCCCTCAGACTGCGAGAGACAAAATGGCGGCCGACACTTCCTGGTTTCGACCGATTCGAATGTTTACTAAGATCTAACAACCAATCAGAATCGCGCTCGCGCACGGCAGCGTGCGCGTACGGTAAGCTTACGGTACGCGCTCGGAGCGCGCCTATAGATATATATATTGATTTAAATGCTATTTTCTCAGGAAATACTGAACAGATTTACACGAGACTGTCAAAAGGCACATCCCTGACCTGAGGGCTACCTCTCTGCCAAATTTCAAGTAATTCTGTTCAGCCGTTCGGGCTGTAGCTCGGACTAAAGGTCCTATGGAAAAATGCATGGGGAAAACCGCGTTTTGGGACCCCCCTTTTTCTCAGCCCCCGCTTGACCAATCCCCCCGAGACTTTCAGGGAAGGAGCGGAGCGCCCCACCTATTTTGAGGATTTCGCGAGGATTCGTCAATCGGCGCCAAAGTTATTCAAAATAGAATGTTGCGGATTTCCTATGGAAACACGGTCCTAACTATAACTATCTACTGGCGACCGCCAGTAGATAATATACATATCTATCAAAACACACAAAATGATGGACGGAATGTTGCACAATGGCAAAACATTCACCCCCAGTCACAGATCTGGGTTTAATCCATTGTTATTTTGCTCACCACGCCACCCCAGTTCAGACATGGCCATATGCAAATCAGTCTTGACCCTGTGCCTCATGGGAACAGTCCAGCCCGAACTGCCAAGCCATGTCTTCCCTGGACCGGAATCAAGCATCCTAGGACCGGTTTCGGGGTTTCACCCCTCTTCAGCCAGGATAACTTGACTCCAGTGTCATAGTGAGCACGGGACCCACGTCTGGGCATACCCTTCCCACATAGGGCGAACAGCAAACCACACAAGATGATGGACGGAATGTTGCACATTGGCAACACATTCACCCCCAGTCACAGATCTGGGTTTAATCCATTGTTATTTTGCTCACCACGCCACCCCAGTTCAGACATGGCCCTATGCAAATCAGTCTTGACCCTGTGCCTCATGGGAACAGTCCAGCCCGAACTGCCAAGCCATGTCTTCCCTGGACCGGAATCAAGCATCCTTGGACCGGTTTCGGGGTTTCACCCCTCTTCAGCCAGGATAGCTTGACTCCAGTGGCGTAGTGAGCACGGGACCCACGTCTGGGCATACTCTTCCCACATAGGGCGAACAGCAAACCACACAAGATGATGGACGGAATGTTGCACATTGGCAAAACATTCACCTCCAGTCACGGATCTGGGTTTAATCCATCGTTATTTTGCTCACCACGCCACCCCAGTTCAGACATGGCCCTATGCAAATCAGTCTTGACCCTGTGCTTCATGGGAATCCAGCCCGAACTGCCAAGCCATGTCTTCCCTGAACCGGAATGAAGCATTTATATATTTATGTTTTGGTTTGCTCAAAACTCTAGAGTCATATGTCGAATCTTCACGAAACTTTTTTAAAAAAAGTTTATTTACCTCAGTTACTCCCTGGGAAGTTTTGGTGTGACTCATCAAGCAGTGGCCAAAAAAATGGTGAGTCCAGAGGCAATTTCCACAGGAAAATTGGCTCAAAGAAATTAACCCAAATTTGGCAGGAAGTTAGATCTTGGCCCAAAAATTATGCTTTTTGTGATTTGGTGAACATCTGTTCACTAGCTTCGAGAAATTAAAGTTCAAAAACTTTACATATGTGGACGTTAGTGTTCTCTGGAGGCTCCGGAGAGTCCTCCGATCAGGCAACTTCAAATAATAGAGTGATCTGATTGAGCAAGGGACTTTTTGTACATTGGCTGCCTTACTCCCAGCACAATCTCGTGCACTGATTGGCTGGCCTCAACATAAAGAGAAATGTTGCAGCTGCCATTTCTGGACCTGAGAACTCGATACCCATGCCCTTAAAAAAAAATACAAACAATTGTGAGGTGGAAGGATAGGGGTACCCTGACCTCCTGGACCTTGTGGGAGGTCTCCTGGGTCCAAATTAAAAAATATTTATTTTGGTTCCCACAATCCCACGAGTATCTCACAGGCGCTTGTCACAGCCCCCTGGACTCCCGCCAGAGTCCCACAGAAGAGCAGGGGGCTATGAGAGTTTCACAGGATTGGAAAACTTTATAAAAAAAATAGGGCAGTTGCACTGGGTTGCCGTGAACAGGCAAAGGCTTTGCCTGGCAGGGAGGGTTGACTGCCCGGTGGGTGGTTGGATGCACGGCCATGCCACTATTTAACTGTTATTTTCATCAACCTGTTTCTCAAAAATAAAAATATAATTTTTTTAGCCTGCAATAAAAATTGATCAGATTACAGATAAGGTTCATCAGAAATCCAATTAGGTTCAAGAAATGTGAAAAGGACATGGATTAGTTTCATGAAAGAGATGGCTGGACTGGGGAAATTGTTTTTCATTATGATGTGGAGTAAAGGTGAACGAAAGCGTTCACAGATTTAAACCCTTTGCAGCCTGGACCAAAAATATAGTAACTGTAGGTAGCTTTGAGTGCCTTTCATTCTGTATCCTGTTCCTTGATCTAATTCTGTTTCGCGTTCTTTCGAAAACATCTACGCAAGTCCTCCTGGAAAATGACGTTGACATTTAGCTTCTGGAAAAATACAGCAAATCTGCAGGGCACTATATCGAGCATTGCTTTGCAGAAAATGGAAGGACACAATTTAAAAAGCAAAAGTGCCATTTTCTAAAAGTATAAGCTTGGATTAAAATTTCTTTTTCAGGCTTTTATCCATTTATATTTTATTTGTATAGAAGGCACCATAGTCTAAAAAACAGGCACCTTTTAGCCCAGGGGTGCAATCAGAGAATGATTTCAGCTTAAGGTTTTGAGTTCTTGAAGTGCGATGGTCTGTTTACAGAGAAGAAGGACAAGATACTGACCCAAAGTCCTTTTTTCTTAATAATGGTACTCGAAAGCTATGTCAAAATCACCAGATTAGTAAAGGTTATAGGTCATTTTAGGTTTATGGTTTTAGATGTGCACTTTCACTGAAACCTTACCTATACTCAACCTTTCAGTTACTAATATGTTGTTGAGAGACTTTGGTCAGGAGCGGATAAGAAAGTGAGTGATGGACTCAGCAAAGCGCGCAAGTCATTGAACAAATGAGTGAGTGAGCAAACAAGTGAGCCAGTCAGCGAGCGAGGCACTGGGTGGCTGAGAGGTTGAGTAACTAAGGTCTTTAAAGCGCTCTTAAACCCCATTCTAGTGCTGTTTCTCATTCTTCATTTCCAAATTCTCAGAGAAATATCTTTCAAAAGCCAACCTCACTGTTTAACTCGATTCTGATATCACTTGGTTCGCCTTTTCTACTTACTCCCCGGGACATGATTGAAAACACGAATAATCAACAGGGCTGTGTTGCTGCAAATCATCTTTAGGCGGTGCTGGAACATCTTTTAATTGCATTGAAGTTATTAGTTGTCAGCGTGGGACTGCCTGTTTATTCCATCTGGAGTTTCCCAGGTGGGCTGGAGCCACTGGAGACCTGTTTTTGAAGGGAAACTGGCTTATCTACGCAGCCTAAACTACGCATGGCTACTCAAGGCAAGCAGAACCACGTACGTCTAAACCACACATACGCCTTTACCATGCATATGCATGGTTTAGATGCTAGTAGTAGTTAGCGCTCTATACTCAAAGCAAGTGGGTGGTGGGTGGGAGGTATTGAAGACTTGGAGGGACGTCCTGCCCGGATGAGGAATGATTTGGTGAGTACGTTTTCTGGAAGGGTTGGGTTCGGGGCGCTTTTTAGGTTTTAGTGCTCAGGGCTGGTGGTAAGGGTACTTTATAGGGTGGGGAGGTCGGTTTTAGGGCTCAGGGCAGGAGGCTGCGTAGTTTGCAGGGCCGTAGTTTAGGGCTTCAGGATGGGGGTCGGCTGGGTTGTTTTTTAGGTCTGAGGTCCAGGTTTTATGGCAAAGGGCAGGGGGTCAGGTCCTGTTCAAGGCTGGAAGACAGGTTGTACGGCTCAGGGTGGGGGCTGGGGGTTTTTAGGGCTGGGGTGGGGCTCACTGCATGCTGAGGGCCACTTTTAGGACTGAGGTCAGAGTTGTACTCCGGGCAGGGGGCTGGGTTTTAGGGCTCAGGGCGAGGCCAGGGATTAACCTTAACCAAGTATATGCATTTACCTGTTATGCCATTACAACTACATTTGTTGTAAAGGCATGCGTGGTAAAGGCATTTGTGGGTAAGACCGTGTTGTTCAGGCATGCATGGTTGGGAATTGCATGGTTCCAACAACCATTTTTTAAGGCAATGGGCTGCTGTTGGCCCATCAGCCACTTTCTCCGGCTCCCCCAGCTAAGCACAGCACGGACAAGACAGGCAAGAGGTGAAAGACCGGGAAAAGGAGAGAGAAAAATGAGACAGGAGGACGAGAGCGTGATTGATTTGAACATCTTTGCCAGGGCTGCTTTTGGTTCCCAGTCCAACCCTGTTAGTTGTTCATGGTTTTGCTGTAAAATTTGTGGCATAGAAATGCAGTTTATTTTAGTGCCTGAACTGCTTTTTAAGTAGTCTGTTGCTAAAAATTGTCTATTGAAGTATCCATCAAAATAATGTTGTGTCCACTATTAGGACATTGGAATGTTTGGAGCTCCATTGAAAGCAATGGAGTGCTCCGGGCTTCTAATGGCCGGTAGAAGCCAGAAGCTCCATCATTCCAATGTTGTTTTATCTGTTAGAACATTCTGTCCTCAAGTGGCGAAAATTTATAATATCCTTATGGCCCTACATAGCTAGAAGATACCGGCATTAAAGTCCTGTTCCCATGTTGAAGGCCCTCACCTTCAGCTTGGGCCGTTAACGGTGGAGCGGGCCTTTAATGGCCGGTATAGCTGGCTACGATGGGCTATGAGACTATGTTAGAACATTGGAATGTTGAGAGCTCCATTGAAGCTCTGGGCTTATAATGGCTGATATCAACCCGAAGCTCCAACATTCCAATGTTTGTCTTCATGTTTCTCCCTTTTTAATTTAGAGCATTGTACCCTTAGAGGGTGGAATGTTCTAAAAAATAGCCTTATAGCCTTTCTGCCTCAGGCTTTACCAGTTGTTAAAGTCTCTCTCCCCTGTTATAGTCCCTCACCTGCAACTCGCGCCTATAATTTGGTTTCATGGCCTTTAACAACTGGTATAGACTTAGGCAAAGAGCTATAAGTCTATATTATAGATAAGTTTCCAAATCATATTTCTCTGATATCATTTTCTTTGTTAAATTTCTGTGCTCTATGTGTCAAAATGTTTGATGTCCTAGCAACTGGTTGCTCGTGTATGTTTGCATATTAAATCTAATGTAGTTTATTTTATATAATTTCTTTATAGAGAGATAATGCTCCTAGTAACAGTTCAGCATTTTGTATTATTACTACAGAGTTATTTTATTTGCACCCGGCAGTGCTTACAGTAATTCACCATTATTTCTACTTAGAGGCAATGGACCTTAGAAGCATTCAGTGATTTCAACCTTGTTATGTACATATCTACATCCTAGTGGATGGACTGGTAGAGAAAATTAAGTAATTGGCCGGATTTGATCAAAGTGAGGAGACTTTTCTTATATTTAATGTGTTTGAAATATTACTATTGGAGGGCAAGGCTTTATTCCATAGAAGTGAAGAGCTGGTAGAAACGGAAAAGTAACAGTGAACAGTTAAAGGTGCTGATCACAGGGAAAACAGTGGAGGCCCCAACACTTATCCTTGAGGTGTGACGTTCACAGTGGTAAAGCGCTAGGAAACTGAAACTGAGCAGTCTGAGTGGCAACATGGGAAGAGCCATTCACAGGTAGGCACAAGGCAAAGAAAAGGAAGGGTTCTCCGCTGTGTCCAAAGCTGCAGAGATCAAGGAAAATAAGCACTGGTGTGGTGAGCAGTGCTGAGACAGAAGACACGCGTCAGGCTATTTTCACAGAGTTAAATCGATGAACACCAGATCCTAGTAATTTGGGGGATTATAAGCAGAATGGTTGTTAATGAATCTCTACAACACAAAGTATGCAAGAGGTTTGGGGAAAAAAAAGAAACAGGCCTACTCTGCAGTAATTGTACAGGGATGAAGGGTCATACTCAGCAGTAGTGCGGTAAGTGCCACATCTAGACCTTTGGCCGCTCGTGGCAGTCTCTGCGTTTGCCACCCCGGGACGGCCACAGGTAAGAGCAGAGGGGTGCTGGCGATCCCTGCTTAGCTGCCACGCGACGGCCTCAGGGAAGAGCAGGGGTTGTCCGCCACCCCCAAAACATGTGTGCCCGGGACGGACCGCCCCCCTCCTTGCTACGCCACTGAGTGCGATAGGGGATGGGAAGCTAGGCTTTATGGTGGTAGATAAAAGTAGTCTGCTGATTTGAACGATCAAGCTAGAGTCTAGATAATCAGAAGAGTCTGAAGAGTGAGGTAATTAAGGATAGAATGTTCGATAACAGGCCAAGCGGTGTATTAAGTGGGTGGTCGATATACTATGAAGGAGACCATGGCAGGCTTCAGAGTGTGTACCATATATTGAACTAAGCCTTTCAATATGAGCATGCTGGCAACATTGCGGGGTACAAAAAGGTGTGCATCAATGCCAAAGATCCCCGGTAATACCACAGGTTGAAACGTTGTGGTGCCAGAATATCATCTGACAGAAAAATTGCGTCCAGTTCCTTAGTCAGCGTTATATGTTTTTTGGGGGGATTGGCATAGCCCTCAGTAACAATATCTGAGGGAGCGATGGATGGACGGGGTTCAGGTCACAAATCACCCGCCCAGGCTTTTCGGGGAACACAGCACACTTTATTAGGCTTTTAAAGTGAACGTTTGCATTTTTATACGCATTTGTCTGTCAGGCATATTTTCAAAAATTGGTAGCAAATTGTACATTCAGAGCACACTGTCCCAAGAACATTGACTAAAGCTGCATATATTGTGGTCGAAACTGGGACTATCGCTCAACTGAAATCCTGGGAAATGTGTGCAAAATGATAGCTTCCAAAGCTTGATAAAACAGCAATGTTGGTCAAAACTGGATGTGACATGAATACATGTTTAAATATCATCTCAGGTGGCTCATGAAACCACATGATCAAATCACATGCTGCATTTAAATTAGAATTTCAAAAAAAGCAAAAATATTAAAAACAACCTTTCTCCCGTCTCACTCCCAGTTTATGTAACGCTTTTGCTGGATTGTGTAGCTCACTCACCCTTTCATACTTCATATGTCAATAAAAGAAGTAACGTTTAGCTGGGAACAACAAACAAATCTTTTCTGTCAAAAGCTTCAAAAGATCTCTGGGGGGAATATGCAGTCTACAAATACGCCTTTTATGATATATTTATTTTACACTTAAGAATAACTCGTGGCCTGCTTTGTTTCCGAAGTTTCCTAAGGCACATTCGTTTTAAACCCTCCTCCCTGCTAACAAAGGACTCCTTTTTCTATCATGAAATCTCTTACAACTAACTGTGCATGCTTATCTTTTCTATGTGTTCTACCTTAATGTACAGTGTATAGCAGTGTGAGGCTGCAGGTCTCCAGAAGTGGTTGCTGCTAAACTATTTCTCATATAAATAAAAAAGAACTTTGTTAGATGTTTGGCCACTTCTCCCAATGATGTTTGTTTATTATAATCATTGGGTGGACTGTTTTAAAGCACATTAAGTTAGCTATATGAGTAAATTATGAATAGACAAGGTGCACCATTTTAACAAGGAGATTTGTAGCTGGAGCTTCAAGACATTTTAGACTAATTAAGTTGCATATTGCATGGTTTGCAGCAAAATGGACTAATACCTTTGGTCATAACTAAAGATTTAAAGATGACTTTTGGAGAGTTACCACTTTTTAAAAGGTGCTGTTGCTGAAACTGGTAGTTTTTGAAGCACATTAAGGGCCGGATTTAGAGCTTGGGGGTGGGTTACTTCATCCCAACCTGACGGATATCCCATTCGCCTTATTAGAAGTGCCACCCAGACTGCACTTGAAAGGAGGTAGAAGGGATATCCGCCTAGTTGTGACAAAGTAAC
Organism: Triturus cristatus; assembly: GCF_964204655.1. Lineage (NCBI taxonomy): Eukaryota > Metazoa > Chordata > Amphibia > Caudata > Salamandridae > Triturus > Triturus cristatus. The sequence continues at coordinate 264,829,114 of NC_140593.1, forward strand.
CCATCCACCAAACCAAATAAAGCCCTATGTTAGTAAACTTGTCGAAAATGAATTCAGTATGAATATATTTTGACAGAGAGGTTCTCCCCCTTGGAACTGCTGTAAAAATGACTGTGACAGCAGAAATGGCAGAACCTGCAGTGATGGAAATAGGGCAATGTACTCTGGGAACTAACTATGGCGAGGGGAGCATGTGGGGATTGCACAGGGTGTGACTGCAGCTTCACGGCTTCAGGCATATAGTTCTGGCATTTATAATGCCACCACCATATTCCCTCTAACACTTCTTAGGATAGCTCTATACTTTCCTGACAACACAACACCACCCAGTAGGACCATATATCTAACAGCACTGACACCGCATTTCCAGTAGTACACAGCATGGTGCCTGCGTTATTGAAGTACTACAAATATTACTCCAATTTATGGGTAGTCAATCTTTCTACCTTAAAAGGCTAAAATATTGAGGTAACATTGTCAGGATTTGAACTTGTTGCCTGCAGAGGCTACCAGATGGTAAATATTATTATTATTATTATTAGTAGGATTTTATAAAGTGCACATACACTCTAAAGAGTCTCTTGGTGCAAGTAGCTGCATCCCTGTGGTATGGAGTACAAAGCTACCTTTGTAGAGCTTTCCTGATAGCTAAAATTGTTGTCTCTGATTGCCAATTACATTTGGCTCCAAAATTCGGCTCCCTAAAGCCTGAAAGCTCTGCCACCTGGAGTCACATATTTAAAGCGGGTTAATTCAATTTTGTTTTTAAATATTTTCTGGTCAGGAAATAAAGAGTAATACAAGCAATGACATAATACAGGCTAATTAAAATTGGATCATGTTCCACACGGGGAGCCCATTAAGTTGCTTTAAATAGAAATAGTGTCAACGTCCTTTAGGTTAACAATAACAGCGTTCTGGATCTTTTGTAGTCTGTTCAGTGAGAGCTGGGGCAGACACAGATAAGCTTTGTTGCCCTAACCTTTGCATGCTTGAAAGAAAGCATTAGCCATCATGATCTTTTGGAGAAAAGTAAGAAATGGCATTATGCGACGCATAGTGAGGATACAGAGTAGGTAAGCAGGAGACCTGCATGTTGACAGTTGCACTATATAAATGCATTAAATAAATAAATAAGTAAATAAATACAATTTGTCACTATATCTGTCTGTTAGGCTAGTTTGGAGTCGATGATGACTCCCTAGTGTGTGGGTAACAGAGGCCTCTCCCAGTCAATCCTGAAGATTCTGTGATCTAAGGGAGGATTCATATAAATGTATTGCTCAAAAATGAGAATTTCAGTCTTTGCTGGGTTTAATTTAAGGACGTTTTGCTCCATGCAGGCTGCGGCTGAGGATAAAATAGCTTGTACACTATATTTTGAATTTAAATCGTTCGCTTTAAGATTGATCAATATTTGCATGTCACCTACATAAAGGTAGGTGGTGGCCTTAAAGCCTTAAAGTGTTTTAAGTTACTGCAAAACAGACCAAAGATCATATTTTATATCATAAGTGGAGAGCTCAAAAGGTCTCTCTACTTCTTTTTATTGATTGAACGCTCCTTGCTTTGTTTAACTTTTAGAAAATAATAACGTTTCCCTGGTTTGATTTGGAATGTACAAATTGGTAATATCAAATAAGTACACGTGTGTCAAGTTGTTACCTAATGTCAAATATTTATCTATGAAGGTAACCGTAAATAAGGACAGTAACATACATATTTGCACTTAGGACAATAACATTACGTTGCTTTAAATAATACACAAATCAAATTGAAGAAAAAGTATCAGTACATTTTACAAAGAAACACAATAGACATTACTTGTATACTGAAACTTGACCGCCTATATTGTACATATCAAACATAGGCATTGTGAATCTTATGAAATTATTACATGTGTTAATCCTTGTATGCCGCACTGGAATTTAGCATCAAGACCTGTTGCCCTTGTGTCCTCGACCACTTTTAAGGTAATGAAAGGTCCAGTGGAGGTCAGAGGATTGGTGTGGTGATTCGTGGCTAAGCTTTCTTAATTATGCTTAGACATTTGGTACTTTTTTCAACAATTGGTCATGATAACTCTTGGCCTCGGTTTGGAATGTGCCGACGCGTTTCGACCTTCGGGGTTGGACCTGGGTGTAGTTTGGATGGAAGGTCTTCCTCAGGGCGAGATATGCTCTTATAGGACACGGTCTTTGTCTTAGTGTTTCTTAAATTATGTTCGGTGCCCAACTCGGAGAAGGATCTATCTGTGAAGGGTGATGAGGGCTTGGTGCCTTTACAGTGTTTCTTTTCTTTACTTTGTCTTTTTCCTTGAAGCCGCAGCTATGATCGTCAATCGGGGGTCTTGGGGGTAGTGGCTTGTTGGCAACTCCTCCCGGTGGTGGCGTTCATCCAATACTCACTATGACGGCTTCCTTCCAAAGGATTATTGGATTAACGCCACCACAGGGAGGAGTTGCCAACTAGAAAGCTCAGGCAGTACATCCAGGGCGGTGATGTCCTCCCTTGTAAGCTCAGGAGTATCATCCTAAGGTTCCTTGTCAAACTGAACTGCGGGGACTTCAGAGGTAGATTTCCCATGTCCCTTGCACTTACTTTCTTGACAGATGCCTGGACCATTGTTCCAGGCTTGAGGCACATTAGACTCACTTCTCGGGCAGCCCTTGACTGTGTGGTCATACAGACCCATTCAGGCAATCCCAACATCTCTAAGTGTGACCTAAGCTCTGCCTCCCTTCAGATAGTGTACTCCATGTCATTGCCTAACAGACAAGCTACAGGCATGGCAAGGCTCACAGCTATTTTAACAGAACCTGAGACCACCCTCACTAAAAGGGAACCTGAGCTGGCAGTAGATGGCTCTCACCATTATTTGGTACTATGACTTGGTGGAATGTGTTAGGGAGGACCTGCTCTGAGGGAACCAGCTCACACCTCACTGTAGTGACGCTGGTTGCCTTGTCTCTAAGAGCCTCCGCTCGTTTCCCATTGACAGTGACCCACTGCCTGTACTTAGAAGGATTGGCAAGCATATGGGCTTTCTGCACCATTTCCTTATCACCAAGGGACATGAGGGTCATCTCTGTCTGCTCCCTCAAAATGGGACCGACTCCTCTCCGAGCAGTTCACTCATCAAATCAGGTGTCTACCCACCGGTGGGGGGGCTATGCTCTCTTGGGTCATTTGGAGTCTTCCTTGAAGTGCCATATTTGTAATACTCCGTGCATTGAGCAAAAACCTCCCTGTCGGTCTCTTTTTCTCCTTTCTAATTTTCTGATCTTCTATCACATAATTATGATTTTCTGAGGTTGCACATGCCATGTGTAACCCTGTAAGGATAGGGGTCCAGATGGTACACTGAGAGTGTGCACGGAATCAGTCTGGCACAATCCTGACGTCTATGTTGTCCAACAAATGCACAGCTTTACTGGGGAGGTACAAGCCATATGACAGCGCAGAACCGGGACAAAGTCACAAGTTCAGGCTGGCTACAGGGACCCAGTTAGGCCAGCACAACAGATTACCTTAAATCCTGGTTGGCGGAGTGTTGAGGGATCCATGCCAAAAATATGCCGCACAGTCAAAGCGATGCATCAGGTCTGAAGTGCAGCAAGGCTGCAGTGTGAGGTCTTGCTGTGTTATTGTTGAAGATCACACACACAAAGGTTTGCTATGCGAAGTCAATGCATCGTGCTGTTTGGGTGATGTGTTGGTTCCGAGGAGCTACGAGGCTGCGATGCAGAGCACGGCAGCATCATCCAGGCTGCCATCGACAAGAGATGCGAGGGCCTGTGCTAAGGACATGTCATGAATCAGCAGTTCTGATGCAGTGACAGGCAGTGATGTGATGCGGGTCTTTGCGGTGGTTCCGATCTACGCAGCAGAGGCGATGTGTCATTTCTGCTCTGGGTTGAGCCATGCAGCAGAGGTGATGTGTCAGTTTAGTTGGATCCACAGAGGCTGGTAGAGCACCTTAGACCCACTTCCAAGGGTCTAGAATTGAGGTGGCATCACTTGGCAGGGTAGATTCACAGATGTCAGAGTCTAGCTGCAGCAGCAAGGATGTTGGAGGCTTCTGTCTCTGAGGATCAAGTCAGTCGGCCAGCCAACTAGCCTTTAGAGCCCCTCTGGGGTTCTGGGTTCTAGCGATGCAGGTCCAGTCCTTTTCACCCAGGCAAGAGGAGAGCAGGTTAGCACAGCAAGGCAGTAGCACAGCAAGGCAACAGTCCAGCAAGGCAGCAGTCTGGCATGAACGGTTACCTGCTTCAATTTGGAAATTACAGTTTATTAAATGTTATAAGGTAAATCCAATGTTAGTCTGAGGGAGAGGTAGGCCTTGCAGTAGTGAAAAACAAATGTAAGTTTTTTTTACTACCAGGACATGCAAAACCTAAAAGTATATGTCCACCTCTTAAATACACAGCACCATGCCCTTGGGCTGTCCAGGGCCTGCCTTAGGGGTGACATATTTATTAGAACGGAAGGTTTGGCCCTAGCAAAAGGTTTATTTTGCCAGGTAAAAATAAAAATAGTAGTTTCAAAACTGCATGCACAGGCTGCAATAGGAGGCCTGAGGCATGTTCAAAGGATTACTTAAGTGGGTGGCACAATCAGTGTTGCAGGCATACTAGTAACATTTAATTTACAGGCCCTGGGCACATGTTGTGCCCATTTACTATGGCAGTACAAGTAAATTAAATATGCCACTTAGGTATAAGCCAATGGTATCATGTTTTAAGGCATGACCACATGCACTTTAACACTGGTTAGCATTGGTAAAGTGGGAAGAATCCTAAAAGCCAGAAAAAACGAGATCAGCAAAAATGGAGGTTTGGGGAAAGACCACCCTAAGGCTGACATGTCTAACAATATGACATTTCAGTAGTGTTTCTGACATAAAGGATTTGAGGCAAACTAGAACTAAGTCTATAATCTGTAAATTTTAGTTAGTTTAGAAGCAACTGATGGTCTGTGGTGTCAAATGTAGTGGACAGGTGTAGGAGGATAATCACTCCTGAACTTCCACTGTCCACCTTTCACTTTAGATTATCTATGGCAGAAATAGCATTCTCCAAACAGAAAACTGACCTGACACCAGCCTGACTGATAGGCAATGCAATATATTCACTGAATTATTTTGGATTGCTGAGCTTGTCAGCTGTCCAGAGCAAAGCCCTATGGTTTACTCTTGTTTATAAGCAATAAGCAATCTTCAAGAAAGATTCCTGCAAACTGTGATAGACTTGTGCCTATATTACCATCTATAGACATAGGATTTTCCTGGGAAAAGTTATTGTACGTATTGGAGGCTTTGAAAGAGAGATACAATCTAATGTTCTTGACTTTCTCATCCGGATAAAATCCCTAATTAGTTGCAAATTTCTGGAATGAAATGGTTTGTTGGGGTTGAATAATAAATCAACTAGTCTTCAAAGTTCAAGATGGTTGTTATGTGCTGACAAAAATATATTACTTAAAAACATCAGCTTAGTTTTCCTGACCATATAATTATATTTCCTCGTTTGTATATCGGGAACTTTATCATCCATCCTATAAGCCTTTCTCCATCAGAAATCTATATCTTGTAATATTTTATTCTTTTCCTTAAGGGTATTTGTGAACCACAGAGCAAAGGAGAATATAGGACTTTTTTTTATTCCAGAGGGACTAGGAAATCTAATGTTTCTTTTATAGCGGACTCAAATGATTTAAGGGTGTTTTTGACCCAGCTTAGTGTATCTCTCTGCATCTTTTACTGAACAGCTTTTAGGAAAGCATCAGAAAATGCTTTTGGGTTGATTGTGGCCCAATTCCGCTCTATCTGGTATGTTTGTTGTAGGATCATTGCAACTTTTAGGTTTATTATTAATCTCAAAGGTAATTAAATAATGGTTGAGGCATGCTAGTTTAGCAATGGCAGGTACAGTGATTTCTTTGCTTTATGTCAGAAAAAGATCAAGAGTAGGACGAGCCTTGTGACTTGGCTTATCTATCTGCTGTGAGAATCCTAGAAAAATATGTGTGTTTGTTTGGGATGAATCAGGTGTAGTGGTCAATGGATCTGTGCAGATATTAAAATTACCTAGACAATAATGCTGTTAAGAAATGTTTGGGCATGTAAAATCAGTTCTAGCTATAGAAAATAATTCCTTTGAGTCCGGAATAGGGCAATAGGACAGTATAGCACCCAGATTCAGTGCTTTAAATGGCTTACATGAAATAGATTTTAGGTGTATGGAGTTGTGAAAGATAGTGCACACTACACCCCAAGTTCATCATTGCAATCATTTCCGATAACCTTAAAGCTTGCCCTGTCAAAGTAACAAATGGTTATTTTGAAAGGACAGGCTTTATGATTATCTGAAATGACAGCGGAAAACATATGTTTAATTATTATTAAGTCACCACTATGAAGGCTATGAAGCCGACAATGTATGATGCATGGTATTTAAAAAGTGAGATATATAGAAATATAAGGATAACATGGCCTTACAGTGACTAGCTGCCACAAGCTATTGTCAGTGTAGGAGATTCTGGCTTGCCCATAGAGAAACACTGCAAAGCAATATTACATTTTAATCCTGCTATTTTGTGTTTGGGACAAGTTAGAGAAATAGTTCAACTACTACTTTTAATATTTATTAAAAACCGAATTCCATGATCAAGTTTGATTTTTAATAAATAATTAGGCAAAATATCTTTTAGAGAGTCACCTATTACCAGATAATTTGCATTAATTCTCCAGCAGCTGCCCAGTAAATGGTTAACATTAACGAGGTGTGAAAACAGCTTCCAAGGCAGAAACTATGGCCTTGGTATGGAGATGTGTATTTGTTCCCCTTGCAGCAAGGCAGTCAGGTGGATCCAGGGACTTCATTAATTTGTAAAGGGCCCTGCCCTTTCACAAGTAAATGTAAGATGGGACCTGAAGAAGGCACACCCTTGTTGCCCCAGACAGGCTGACGCCAAACCGAGAGAGGGAAGTTACACCAGAACCAGTTTTGAGTGACAACAAAGGAAGGCTACTCATTTCCATTAGCATATAACTGGGTGAGCACACATTCTCTCCATGAGGGAGAAAAGCTTTCACTATACTACACTTTTGGATTAAGATGCACTTTGGGACTGTTTGTAGTAGGGAAAACAGGAGCTACTGTAAAAGGAGGAGGGACGCCTCTGGGAACATTTACCCCATTTGTTAGGGAAAAACCACTAGCTAGTTTCAACCAAAAATGTGACACTTCAAGACACTCTGCCTGTGGAAGAACAGAATTAGGACTGCAGCCAGTGCTAGAGGCCTGTGGGGAGACCTGAAGGGCTAAATCTGTGCCCACGTGTACCCTGAACAAATAGGTAGACTCCAAGTATCAGTTGGCTGACCTCTTGCATGACTATAGGGACACAAAAAGCTGCAAGAACTCATTTTCGAAAAGTGCTCACCTGACCAGTAGCAACTATATTTGGACTGGACCCTAATGGCGCCTCTACTGGGGTTAATCCTCTACGCGTTTGGGCTGTTCATAAGGTCCTGGAACCATTGGCTATGTCAAACTTTCCATCTCCTACAATATCTGAAAATAAATGGGACTGTGTGTATTCTGAATTCTAGCTGCTGGAGGACTAGGAGCAACCACCCAATCCAGCCAAGGCTTGACTTCGCTGGGATAAAAAATTGGTTTCTCCCTCTTGAAACCTCTCCACAGCAGAAAATCTTTTACAACGTACCCTCGGTGAGAAGGCATCCAGCCTCCCTAACTCGTTGTAAGATACAGCCTGAATTCTTGTCCCATTGGTGGATCAACAGCTCTAAGAAAGAGACCTAGTACAAATCAAAAAATCTTGACCAAGTGACGGCACAAAAACTATCCAGCTGGAGAGAGAACTTTCCTGGGCACACAATTTAAACTTTTCCTATTCTGAGCTTTTCCTGCCAAAACCAACTGTTTCAGAATGACTTTATCCAATGCCTACCTAAGTTCTAGAGAACTTACTCGGATACCATCTGAAATCAAGCCCTGCTTACGGATTTCAATGTCCATTTCATTCCTAAGTCCTAAGGTAAAATCTTTTACTGGGACAAACCTACTTAGCAAATGTGACCCAAGCTCAATTGCACCCATGTCCCAGTCACTCACGAGCAGTAATTACTGATTGGGAGTTAACTTAAGTCTTGGGGCTTTCTCTCTTAAACATAACCTTTCAAAATTCATATCTCACCTTTCCCTTATTCGGTTTTTGTCATTGTGGTGTAATTTTGTTTATTACAGTTAAGTGTATTTTATAAATTGGAATTGGATTTTGTTGTATTGTGTTTTTGAATTTTTAACTGTTTTGTTACTTCTAATTGCTTTACACATTTTGCTACGTTAAGTCTATCTGCCCTGTGCCATAGCTACCAGGGGTTGAGCTCAGGTTTAAATTACTGAAACCTCTGCCTGGACCTAATGTCTGTGATATTATAACTTGTGGTGTACTTCTATCCTCCTCAACTAGTAATACATTTTATTACAACAGAGGATTAATCAGAGGCCGAGCTTACAAGAGGCAGTTCGTAGATTAGAGAGAGAAATATCCACAATTAATGGCATTAATATGCGTGTCTCTCACAATTTATGACTAGTCCTAGTGTTACTGGTTTGCTGGTTTTGAAACTGGGCTTCTTCTCTGAATTCTCAGAATGTTAGAATTATCTCTTTCCACCCCCATCAACCTTCTGTAGCTTTAGCCCCATATGGGGGCCCTTATTTCTCCATTAGTGAGAACAAAATTAGTCCTTAGAAGGTATTTTCTCTTGGTAGAGACCTTAGTTTTGATTGATTTTCCACCAGACATAAAATGATTGCATTCAATGTATCATTATAAAACAATATGATTTTGCTTTCAGATAGTTTTCTAATTATCTGTAAGCAATTTAGAGTTATATATGAACAACTTTCACAGAATTAGAACAGTTATTGGTTGCTTATCCTGAAGAAAAAAAGAACTAATTTAAAAACATGCTTAGTTTGTGGTAAAACTTCAGGAAAAATACAGTTTGGATAACGGATAATTGAAAAGGTGGGAAACACATTGAGTTTCCTCCAAGGGTAATTGTAAAGACCCAAGGGTGTCTCAGCGGGTGTGAACATAATGCAAAATAATTTTCTCTATAGCACTTTACTCCTCTACTTGAATTGTACCTACTTTGTGTAAAAGGTATGTGGTACCATCATAGGTTTAGTTGCAAATTCTCTTGTTCGTAAAAAGTATTGTCAACACTGTGCAATCGAGACCTGGGATTCATTCTAATATTGGCTATAGCCATCATCCACCTAGATTCTGCCACCCAACTTGTCAATCAGGTTGTATGTAATATCTTAGAAAAACTATTTCATGGAATACCATTACTGAGAAACCATTTCATCTTTACTGCTTAATGGAAATTTTCAGAATGAATGAATTTTACCTTTTCATAGAAATCAATTCATAGAATAGCTTTTAGTCAAAATTGACTTTTGAATGCTCATTTTCTAAGAACAAATGCAATGGCTGCAGGTCTTACTTTCAGAAACAGTTTTGTCAGAGATACATATTTCAGTGCTTTAGTTCAGGGAACATTATTTCATATTTATATCTTTCACATTGTCCACCAATTAATTTGTATCCTTTTAATTCGCTGACCCCTCACAACCCATAAACACCCTCAATCCCTGTTTCCTAAAACCTCTAACTATGCCTAAACTACACAAGTACCCGAACCATAAAATCACTCAAGACTCCTAACTCTACCCATTCCTGAACCCTAAAAACCTCTCTGACGACTAATTCCCACTCATCCCCTACCCCTTAAAACACCTCAGCACACCCAAACTCCACCCATCCCTGAATCCTAAAAAACCCTTGCCACCCTTACGCCAGCCATCCATGACCCATAAGAACTCATCACCCTAAACTACTCATCTCTGAACCCTAAAAACCCAATTTCTACATCTATTCTTCACCCATCCCTGACTCCTGAACGCAATAACTTCACAGTAATCCTAAACTCCACCTAAGTTTAATGTACTTTGGGATTTTTCATTAAAATTATCTTTCCTTTAAAATGTTTCCTTTAATTTTCGATTTTGTTTTGTATTTTCTTAAAAATGTCTTCCCTTAAAATTGGTTTTCCATGATTTGGTTTCCTTCAGTGTGGTTTCTCAGTTTTTGTTTTCCATTAATTCATACACAGCATGTCAATCACAAGACAAGAAAGACCACTAACCAAATAGAAGGATACCTACTCCGACCTCATTCAGTGACTTACCTAACCTCTGCAATATTAGAATGGCATGGTGCTACTCACAACCCACCTCTATCCTGACAAGGCTGTGAGGAAGGATGTTAGTGGGGTCACTGTATGGCCCTCTAGATAACTGCTGACACAAGCCCCACATAGCCCTAACCATTGGTGCAAGGAATCCTAGACAATTGCATCCATGTCTACTGCAGGCAACAGGGAATCGCCAGGGTCTTTCTGAGCCCCAGGGAGTTGCGCACAGCATTCCTGTTATTCCACACCCTGAGAGAACAAAATAATCCTTAGGTTTGCCTTCTTTTGAGGAGATAAACACCTATGGCAAATTCCCAAGGTTCTCTGTTACCGTCATAAATTCTAAGTATAATCATGGTGTTATGGGGAATTGAGAGAATACCTCAGGACTAAGTAAAAGAAGCTTTTACGCTACTTTAAATATCCTATCTTTAGATTTGAGGCACATTTTTTAGGAATGCATTTATAAATTATCATAAGGGGATTTTTGCAATAGTCTGATTTTTATCTTCGAAGATAAAATTTTATTCTGGACATCAAACAATGTGTCTTTTTTCACACAACAATGTGCAACACTACACATCGTAGGTGTATATTTTTAAGATGAATAGATTCATGTAGTTTGGTGATTCACAAAACCTGAAAAAGGCACTCAGATGTCTTTGAAAATCATTAATATACATACTTACTCATAACCCTTCAAATGTACTTCACTGGGCTTTCTGCATGAATATAATCCATACTAGCCGGTATGGTTGGAAGCTGTAAAATCTATATTTTCTTGGATTCCTTTTTCTTCTGTACAAGTGAAACCTTTTCTCTTCTAGCACAACTTTTTAATCTTTGCCATTTACCCAAGATTTGAAGTTGAACCCTTTCCATTTCCACAGTGGAAAGGCACAGAAATGAGCCTTTTACAAAAGTAGATATTGTGTGACACTGTTTTCAAAAACTGCATATAAAATATTGAATACCTAAAAATATACAAGGTTTTGGACATTCACCACATTTTTTGATGTTGATACTTTAAGGCATTCTCCATTTATGCCCTTAAAACCGTGGTGATTACCACATACAATCTATTATACTGACAGATGTACAAAATTTGTAAATCTGAACTGTGATCTGAAATTTCTTCTAATCTTGATTTTTACATCCCTGACATTCAATTGAAAAACTAGACAATGGAGACTAATTTTCAAATTCATTTTAAATATATATTCAGAATTGTTTTGCAGAAATATCTTTGTTGAAGGGACTGTCATGTTTAGATGTGGATTGAATCAATGTGTGTATCAATGCTACCTTTGCAGTGTTATAAAAGAAAAAAATGGACAAATAAATGTTGGAAGATGCTTTGCACATTGAAAAATTAGGGGGCCTATTAGGATGGCGGTGCAGGGACCGGCCGCCAGTGGTGCAGCAGTCCCGCTCCGGCAATTAGGATGCCACCGTGGCGGTGGCATCCTCTGTTCCCAGCATTGTGGTGGGCCCTGCACCGCTGCCCATGGTAATATGGATGGTGGTGTCTAGCAGACACCGCCACCATATCCAGCTCCTTTTCCGCCCATTCGACTGGTCGACCAGCGGAACACCAGCGGACGGTCTTTCCGTCCGCCGGGGTCCCCCCGTCATGCTAATATGGCGGGGCAAATGGGTGGCGGGCGGGGTATGATGTAGGGTGGCTTCGCCAACGCGATGCGGGTGGTGGTGATCTGCCCTACATCATAATAGACCTCTAAGAGTTTTGATGAAGTGATAATTTTTCTACTGTAAGATGCAGGAACGTGCTGCAGGCCCTGTCACATCGGCGACCTGCTGTTAAGCTCTCCTATAAGCCGAACACAGCTACTTCCCTGAGACCACTGCAGCACCACCTGCCAGCCCTGGATTCAACTAAGAATCCAGTGGGCAGCACACCATGGACTTGGCAATCATCCTGCCATCACTGCAGTGGCGGTGATGCAGGAGGACCAGCAAACTCGCACTAAGGCCCTTACCGTTTTTTGAAGAATTTTTTTCACTGTTCACTTTAAATTCTTTTCATCAGTATTATGGAGGCTCAACCTGTTCACAATCTAATTCAAAGATGCTCTTTCAAAATAACCATGAAAATGTAGTATTTATCAGCATTTCCCCCTTTTCATTTACCCATGGCCATGGATAGAACCTCCTTATTAGCTGAACTCTTCAATGACGTAAACTTGACCAGGAGCTGATTGTGTTTATACAAAGGACTTTTTGAATTCCAGCCAACCCTTTTGAAATCTTGTACATTTTGGGTGCATCATCTTAAATTTTTCAATACCTGCTGCAGGGGCTGCACCACCTCTCTGATGGCACCAACTCATTACACACAAGTTTATAATCTGTTTATGATCAGTGTCTGCTCAGTGAGGAAATCAATTTCTGGATCTAACTACATTGGCCAAATGTGCTTTTGCTGGTGAACTCTCAATTCTTTTACCAAATCTCACAGGATTTTAGGATCTGTTTTGTGTGCATCTCTCAACCCTAGCCTACACTACACAAACATATGCTGGGCATTAAATCTGCCACTTTTGCAACTTTGAGAAAGCCATGTGTAAAACTAATCCTCCTTGATTGGATCCCTACCATTTGAAAACACTACTGCTTGTGTGGATCCCTACAGATTGAAAGCAATATTCCTTGCATGGATCCCTACCAACTGAAAGCAGTGGCCCATACATGGATCCCTCCCATTAGTAAGCCATGCTTCTTGCATGGATCTCCACCAATTAAAAGCAGAGCTCCTTTCATGTATCTCTACCAATTGAAAGCAGTGTTCCTTGCGTGGTTTCCTATCAATTAAAAGCAGTGCGCCTTGTGTGGATCCCTTCCATTTGAAAGCAGAGCTCCTTGTGTGGATCCCTAGCAATGAAAAGAAGTGCTCTTTGTGTGGATCCCTACCAACTTAAAACAGTGCTCCTTGCGTGGATTCCTACCAATTGAAAGCATTGTTCCTTGCATGGATCACAACCAATCAAAAGCATTGCTCCTTGCATGGATGCCTACCAATTGCCCAAGTGGCTAACTATGAGAGGCCCTATTTTCTCATTGGATCCAATAGCATATTACATCAGTCATCTACATCTAACCACCCCCCAACTCCAAATAATGGTTCCTTTTTATTTCTTAACAGAACCTTCCCATCTGCATGTGGTGCACAAGTAGCTTGTTCACTTAATCCCCCAAAGTCTTCTCGCCATTGCTGATAACGTACCAGACTCTGAAGGGACAAACCCAGGAGCGGGGCGAAGGAACAAACTGAGAAAAACAAGGCTGAATGATGCAAACTCTGCTGCTGAAAAAAGAATCACACAATTAACATTCAACTCAAGTTATTTCAGCTAGATTTTACATAGAATCGTCCTCCGCTACATAACTAACTGCAAGTTAGTGAGAACATTGCGTTCTCACTGATGAGCAGACTCTGTGTCCCAGTGCCGTTGCTCAAGAAAGAGTCTGTGCTATTTTTTAATACAACATTTAAAAAGCTTATATGAGTTCAAAAGTGCACCTAAGAAACTATTAGAATGTATTTGTTGATTGGTCACGACACTGTCAAGACCATGCAGGTCCTAATACCAGCTTAACTACTTTGCTGGGTTTGCTCTTACCAAGAGCAAGCAAATTTCCATTAAAATGGCAGCTTTAATTTCCTATGTAAGCAAAAACATCATTTTCCCTTACATGCATTTTGATATTTACCAAGCAGAACATTTGAACAACTTCCTGGCCAGTGATATCCACTCCACTGTATTCAGCTGTGCCCTAGCAACCCCTCAGTATGTTCGAGAAGCAAAGTGTACCAGTAGCTTAGGGCATATTACAGGTTGAAAAACAGTCCAAAAAACAGGTCAAATCAGGTCGGCTTGACAGCAGGCCACTTAACCGAACATCGACCCTCAATCATTTGCTGAATGCATGATAATGAACATGAAGATCCTATTGTATGTTAAATGCATCTGAAACATGGATTGCTTAAATAACAAAGAGGTCCATATTGTGGAATTGTAGGTTAATACGCCTCTTACGCTCTTCTGGTAGATGACAAATGCATATTTTATTATATGTTTGCAAACCAAGAGCATAAAAAACACAATAATTTTTCTATGTTGTAAATTGCAGTTCACATAATACTGTCTGCATCTGTGCTGTCAAATGTCAGGGTGAAGCTCCTTTTCCTTTGACCACATCTCTGAAATGTCTTCATACTTTTAGGTCAACACTAGCGGGCCAATTAACAAACTGTGTTTTATAGGAAATTAGTACTAATATACTACAAAATGCTGTTCACAAGCCTACATGCGGAAGTCCTATTTCTTCCTGTGCATCTGATCTCCATCCTGACTGCGAATTCTCCTCACATGTAAGTATACATATTTGTAGGACATGTTGGACAGAGGAGAGTAGCTGGAAAATGAGGAATCCTTTCTACTAAATGGGAGGGATTAAGGGAGTAGAAAGTTGGAGTTTATGTAGGCAAGGGGAGTGGTTCAGGGGGAAGGGATGTGCATGTGCACCCACCACAAAAGAGTAAGCCTGTTGCTATTCACAAACTGATCTTCTAAAGTTATTACAACCAAAAAGGACCCAAAACAAAAGTAACGGTACTCCAGATCCAAGCTGAAGTAAGTCCAGCACCGTGCATTGCCAACCACTGGTACTGCAACTCCCTCCCATAGAAATCAGTAGAGTCAGTACTTAAAATAAAACCTTGTTGGAAATGTTTAATTAAATTATTTGAACAATCTAAAAATATCAATTCATTTAATTTACTGTTAAAAAATGATCTAAAACAATGCATATTTATTATTTGATTTGCTAATATGTTAATGACCTTTGATTAATTTAAAAATTAATGTAATGCATTTTATACATCACTTGTAATAATTACTATCAAAAATAAAGAATATTTTTCTACTTCAGGTGTGAACCTTTATTGAACTTGAACTTCAGAAAAATATATTTGTATTTAATATATTTACATAAATTAAGTATTTAATACAAAAGGAAGGTAATAGGACTATAGCATTTTGTATTTTATACTGTATTCAAAATAAATATATAAAATTAATTTACACAAAACATTATGGACCAAAGGAAACAGCTGTGGAAGCCAATCCTTTTAAATCTCCAAATTCGCTCCTACAGGCAAGCAGTAACCACCTGGCTAAGTGGAACCTCAATCCCACTAGCCTGCAAAAGAATAAAAATGCTAAAACCGCTTCTAAAAGAATTGGCCCAGAGAAGGAGCAAGGACAGGCTATTTTTAATGGCACTCTGTTGCACAAGTCTCCTGCACTTTACAACCCGTCTCAAGGTGACAACATTTGCAAATACCTAAAACTGTTTTCAAAAGAGTTGGGCCAGTGAAGAAGCAAGGGCAGGCTACTTGTAATAACGCTCTATTACACAAATCTCCTGCACTTTACTACCCGTTTCAAGGGGGTCCACATTTGCACTAGCTAATTGCACTTCATAACACGTAATAAGGAGTTCATATAAAGAGCACATGGGCAGCGCAAAAGGAGCGAACAAGAACTGAGGGCATTAACATTTCAACAGCCACTATGTTCAAATTGTGGGAATTTTTTATTGCTGATTTTATTGTCATGAAAAGTTTTTTATGTTTTTCTCTTTTTAGCATAAATACATGTGATAGAAATGGTATTATTTTACAATTATATGCAAAGGTTATTTTACTATCTATGCAAATAAATTCTACTTGACTTTACACAAATGATTAACATAAAAATATTTTTTTGGATTTTTTCAAGTTTAGTGAACATTTTTTCTTTTCCCTATAATTTACCATAGGGAGATCCTGCCAAATTTCCCTTCCACTTGTTAGAATATCTTCTCTTCGATTTTTTAGTTTAGAGAAGATTAAACTTAAAATATAAAGCTAACATACTGCACCTAGATGCATGGTATTTTCACTATGAAGAGGTAAATGGGTTTTTTATTGTTTGCATTGGACAGACAAAAATGAATCATGAGTATTGCAAGTATCTAGGAAGTCATAATAAGTGACAAAGTATGTTTTGAGGGAGATAACTTTTCAGGATTCATTGTTTTAACCTTCCATAATTCCCAGTAAGTCTGAGCCATTTATCTCTGCGATCGTTGCCTCATTTAATACGAGTTAGTTGTCCATTGATCACTAGGGTAGGGTAATAGGTCTCACCAGGTTGGGGTGATGTGGAAATCTAATAGAGGTACATTCCTTATGTTCAAGGTACCTGTGTTTATTAGCTACTAAGCAAATTCCTCATAACTCAAGAGAAATATGTATGTATGAGCCCCTTAATTTATTCCCATAGCCATCAGCTGTATAAACCATGTAACACACTAACCATAGTAAGTACCGGGGAAGGAATTAGAGGCGCTGGGCACTTGGAGCAAGCTAACCTCCAACCTAACATGAAAAGACAACAGAAGCTGCTCCAAGGTCAGTGACCGAAACCTAGAGAATCCTAAGTTAAAGAGGGTGATGGCTCTGATCAAGCATACTATTTAAATACTGAATCACACAGTGCTCCTTCTTCCTCGGGAATGCAGAGCTGACACATCTAGGATTACGACGAGAGATGCACCTTGATGCTGTAAGGGCATGATTGAATGTATGAATGACTACTTGTGGAACTCCTTTCCTTTTCTCCACAAGGAAAGAGTGGATGACAGAAGCTGACTTGTGTTTATGCTTTTATTTTGTTAATTTCTCTTTTTAGAGTGTGACTACAGAGGTCTCTCACTAACTCTCCTCCCATGGGGTGTGTAGGAAACTCAAGCAGGGTAAAGTAATGAGCTAGACTCACATTGAGCACTAAATGACAAATGCGTGTGTTCCACGTTTGCAGTGTCACGTGTTCCACAAACAACCACTATATGTATTAATGATGCATGTAGTTTATTTATTTATCTTCTTCTTTTCGTGACCAAATTTTCTTGATGGCAATCTCTTCTCTCTTTGTTTTGCTCAACATAACCAATCCAGGTTTCAGGAAATCAACTTAGATAGAGTATGATATGGGTCAACCTACACAGTGGTGACATCTACCTACTTCTGGAGTATGATAGGAACCCTTTTTTCACTTTTTTGTCCTGATGAATGCTGCGGACCCTTTGGGCCACATAGACAGAAACATGTCGACAAAATCAACCACTATGGTGCTGGGGCAACAAGTTCCCCTTCCTCACCGTCATTATATTTTAATATCATATAATCCCCTATTCAGAATAAATGCATTCTGGCGATTATACTGATTTTTAAACTCACTCACTTCACGGGCCCCCCACTTAGTTTTAGAAATGCCTCCCTGTCTCCAGGTGTAGGCCCGCTCTCAACCAAACCAAGTTTCTAGAGAGCGAGGACTGCCGATGATGAAGCATGAAACCTGGTGGTGGGTGAGGACAGTCCTTCACTTTTTGTGAGATGCCAACACCATCTTTAATTTAGGATTCTCTAGGTTTCGGTCACTGTCCTTGGAGCAGCTTCTGTTGTGTTTTCATATAAAATGATCTCACCTGACACTAAGAAATGAGTGCTTGCTGAGTGCCTTCACACAGTAAAAGTGTAATGATATGAATAACTCTCTGCTAGCTGAGAGCTTGACAGAGCAGCTTGTCAAGGCAAAACTAGACCAGAAGAGAAGAAATAAGAACAGAACGGCCATTAGTGCCATAGTGTGCATCATAACTGAGAAAGTAGTGCATGTAATTGTGCTGTTCCCATCTCCCTTTACTCCTAAATATTGTCGATCAGCAAATCCCAATAAAGGTGAGAGTAGTGTGTATTACATATTTGGGGTTCTGGAAAGGTTTGGGAATTTCCACTAATTCAACTCTTTTATGACCCGTGTTCGCCCTCTAAATGGTCAGATGTTTACTTCTGCCAACAGAGGAAGGAGAACAAACATTCACAAAGGTATTTATGGAATTCCATAATACTCTTGGAAACAAGCGATTACTGCAGCTTTTCAGCCACACATCTTGAAAGCTGTATGAACCCCTAGATGTCGTTAGTCTACAACCATTCATGGTCACAGACCTGTGAGTGCATATTACCTATGTTTTTAAATCGGGCCCTAAATACCTAAATCCATTGACTCCACATCAAAGATTACTGAAGAAGCGTATGCTACCTAGACCAACGAGGAATGTGGTTCATTTATAATGCTTCTCTGAGGCCTTCTTTAGGAATGGTGAAATGTGAAGGTAGGTTTTTGCAGCAGACTCAACCTCTGCCTCATACTGGTTCCTGTCCTTCCAAACACAGTTACATTCAGTGCTCTGATCCAGAACTGGACACTTCCATGAGAGTTTCCTCCACCATAAAATACACTGTGTATCATAAAAGTGTAACACAAACGTTTTCATGGGCGTTCACCATTGTTTTGTCCCAGTTGAGATTCAATTGCTTATTTTTTACTTGTAATGGATGAGCCTTTTCTAGTTAAGACATGGCTAGTAATTTAGATTCTGCGTAGGCTTGCCAGTGTTTGAAGTAGGTGCGTTGTGTGGCACATGTCCTTTCAGCTTTTTCAGGGATATGCCTTTAGTCCAGCAAATATACCAAATAAAATTCAAGGGTACTGGGCACTAAAGGGTACTAACAAAGCATGGAGGATATTCATAATGGTGTTTTGTTGTGGTATAAACCCATTGTGGCCTCGGTGGACCAGTTTTCCATTAACTGGCAGCAGCCTGTTATCCAGGGTGTTTTTCAGTCTAGTTTAATCGAGTTTTAGCAGAGAATGGTCGGAATGACCGAAGGTCCTGCAGATCCCTCCCATGCTTGAGAAGCACCACAATAAAAACCTCCCTGAGGGTGGGCAGAAGCACTCTCATCTCCACCACCTCTTCATACAATTTCAGGAGGTGTGGGGTGAGGAGCGAGCTGAAAGACACCTAATACTCCACCGAAAAACCATTCATCCCAGGTGTTTTGTTGTGCGCCATCTGCAAGATATATTTGTGCATGTCATCTGCCTGCAGGGGCCCTACTAGCCCCACCCACTGGAGTGGGTCAAGATGGGGAAGGAGTCCCAGATCTGAGTCACAGAGGCAATGCCCCGCGCCCCGTACAGGGTGCTATACTGTGCCCTGAAGGCAGTGTTTATGTGTCTGTTGGGGTACGTTGTACCTACTTCCGCAGTTACCATGCCAGTACCTTGCCCGAGAGGTTCCCCTTCCCATGCAAGCGGGCGGTATATTGCTTATAGTCGAGCTTCAAGAGCCTATACAATATACCTATGCTTCTGCCTGAGCTTCGGAAGTGATTCCACCCTGTCAGCGCGCATTCAGTAGACTGTTTGAGCCATAGAATGCAATCCATGGAGTGGGGCAGGACAGGACGCCCCCAGGTCACACCACACTCCAGGCCGGACCCTCACCTCCAACACCAGGCCTCCACACACACCACTTCATACCTCTGAAGTAAGGGGCTCAGGTCATCCATCTCCAGAAACCCTTGATGTGGCCTAAAGCCTTGGCTCTTCAGCTCTGCTCCCGGAATATATGGGGCCTGTCTCTCACAGGGACCCCTGAAGGATTATCACTCCTTAAAATGCAGCTCCAGGAATGGCCAGTCTACCGTAACCCACTTGCGCCACAAGGCCTTGCATTGCCTGTGGGCTGCATGAGCACTCAAATAGGCCTGTGGTTGGAGTGTAGCGTACAGGGCTCAGGAAGGGAGCCTCCAAAACCAGCCCCCTAGGGATCTGCTCTCACATGTAGCAGGCCTACTCAGTAAAATATTTGTGGCTACGTCAGTCTGCCCAGCTGAGTAACAGGAGGCCGGGGCCACAGGCCAGTAGCCACAGGTTCAAGCCTGGTACCGGCCCTGACGGTTTGCCCCTCCAACTCAGCAAAATATGACGCGAGCTGCCATTCAGTCTGGGCTGGCAACCCTCGTCCGCATTCCAGTCACATTTCCGTGGTCCCTCACCTCCGTTTCAGGTCCCCCGCGGCCAAGGAGAGTCACGGGCTTCAGGTGGGGGGTGAACATACCTACACCCGCTGCTGTTTTCTAGGCCTGTCCTCACCCTGTCTAGGCTGAGCATGGTCACTGGGGCTAGGTCATGCCTGGCGCCGCCTCCACATTCACTAGCTTCTGATGTGGGGCAGACCACTGCTACTCCTGCACGGCCCACATCGGCAAAATTGCTAGGCCAGTGCCTCTCCTCTAATCCAGGTAGGAATCCCATCTTGCAGCGCCAGGCTCCCTGGTCACCGGGCACAGTATTTTGGCAGGATGCAATGGGGCTCAGCACGGAGCTCAATCGAACGCACTTGCACGGCCACCTTCTTGGCCACGCCTGAAGCAGGAAAGTTTGATGCAGTGCTTCATATCAAAGGGCAAGAGGACTCTAATCACAATCTTGAGTGTGGCTGAGATCTATTATAAAATCCAGGTCAATCCTGAGCTGTGGATCTTTCATTTACCATGTGGTAATGGTGGGTGACTCATTTCTGAGACATAGATCTGAGATTGAAGCAGTATATGTTCCAATAGTCACTTAGTTTTAGGATGTAGTACCATTTATTCATTTTCCTTGGTTCTTCTCTGTTGCACTTGGGCAGCCATGTTGCTATTCAGTATATTAGGAGATTAGAATAGGAAATGCATAATTAAGTAAATAAGGAGGGTACACAGTTTACAATCAAGTACTTGATTTAGTGGTCTGGATTCAATAAATGGATTTCCACAGATCTTCTAACTGTCGATTAGTTGGATTCAAGGCAACCACGAAGCACTGAGAGTGTCACTGGTAGAATTATTGATAATGCGGTTATCTGTCCCAATATGAGGATACCCTGGCAGGGGTGGCCAGCAGATTTTGAGAAGCTAAACACTAGTGTCTATTAAGATGGTAGTGTAGGAGAATGCTAGAATTGGAACAAGGTACCTCACCATGCATGAATGTGTGTCGTATTTGAGCTTATTTGCATTCAATGTCTGGTCACTGGCCAATGCAGGATTTCTATGGCTATATCAGG
The DNA here is from genome assembly GCF_964204655.1 of Triturus cristatus. Classification (NCBI taxonomy): domain Eukaryota; kingdom Metazoa; phylum Chordata; class Amphibia; order Caudata; family Salamandridae; genus Triturus; species Triturus cristatus. The sequence continues at coordinate 264,850,439 of NC_140593.1, forward strand.
GTCTGGCCTTTTAAAGCTAAAGAGGAGGTGAAGTATTCTCACAAAAATTGTTCAATGCTTTGCTGGTGAGACAAGCATGGATTCCATTGTATTAGATGGGCATAGACATAATGATTGCTACTGTCCATGCCGCAAGGCATAAATGGGAGAAGATATGTACAAACCTCGGTGATGAAACCTAGATGATCCTTTTTATAAAGTAATGATTATTTCGTAGTCAAGATTGAATTATCCTGAGATATTTTCACTCCTTCCCAAGTAATACGTTGAGATAAGTTCTTTGTAGACATTTGGAACAGTGATTGGTGGCCGAAGATGTCTTTTTGAAGGTACAATATGAAAGAAAAGTTGCAGATTAGTGTGAAAATCTAGGACATACCAAAGGGGACAGGTCTGTCCAATGAGCTATTGTTACAGATTCTGTACTTCTCGTAGACTAAATTCCAATCAACTATCCTGATGAATATGGTTAGGTTTCAGGTGGTACTGAATCTTCTGGACAACCACATCTTGCTTGATCTTTATTGGAAATGTGGGCATGTTGTAGAAGTTGACAAATGCAAGATGATCGTAGCCTCTTTGCGAACCCCTTTATCTGATACCCGTTGAAAGGATGTGCTAACCAGCTCCATAACATCTGGGGCAGTGTTGATATGGCCCTTAAGAATTGCTGATGAACATCAGTCAACTCGAGGATCAGGATACTCTACTGATTATGTATATGTGATTTGTATTACAAAGCTACTGTGAACTATTCAGGAAGAAAAACGAAAATGTGCATGCAGGGATTCACATTTCTGCCTGAATGTACTTTTAAATTGTTTACAATTTACAAATTCCCAGTAGTATATCTGGGGAAAGGTGCACCATGAGAAGGTTTCTAAGCTTACTCATGTGAAAGCCATGTGCAATCTTTCAAGAGCTCCTCCTATTCTCCTTGTCAGGAATTCTCTCAAGCATAGAATTCCGCACATTTGGAATAGAGCTCCCCTCTATGTGCAAATGCATATTTTTTCTAATCCACAGGGAAGACATTTTTCTAATGGTGGAATCTATTCTTCTACACCTCAAGCAAAACTGGTTGAGATTCAATAATACATGCATGTACCCCTCCCAGTTGGAAATCCTGGCAGGCTTAAATGAGTTCTTGTCATCCATAAACTTTTAGAGGGTTACAGCCGGAAATAGAAAACAGGTCCCAACTTGTCTGCATTTCACATAACTATGCTGCGAACAATTTAGAATAGGAAAGATCTTTCAGCTTTAACTGCATCTGAAAGTGATTTGAAAATGAGTAATTTAGGGTGTTTAATCAACATACAATTGAAATGTTACACATGGTATATTAGGTGTCAGTTACGTATTCACATAAATCATTTTTGAATATCAAGGCAAGACAGGGCATTTGAAAGTTTTGTATGTAGAAATTGTGCTAAGTGTTGCTAGGGACCTTTTATGTACCTATTTTGAACCGTTAACATGAAAAATCCCTATTTCAACTTTAAACAAAATAAAAGATATGTGAGATAGTCTGTCACTTGTTAATTACATCTGTTGATGGAACAAAACATTTTTACAAGGGCAATTAGTGCTGTTGCAAAGCTTTGTCTGCTGCTCTGAGTGAGGTTGAACTAGTGCTGAGCATCTACTTTGGATGCAATTTAAACACGCCAGATTGACGTTTTGCTCCTGGTAAACATTTTACATTTGACTTGAGAATTGATTTTTCTCGCACAGTTTAACTTCTGACGCGGCAGTGACATTCACAGCGCTTACAAACTCATGGGGATATTTTCCCTGAATTGTATCTTAGAAGCAATGCATTGTGTGGAGCAATCCACCTGTTTTTGTTTTCTTTCGTTTGCTATAACCTGCTTTTCAAGTTACAGTGCACGTTTAGGGTCGTAACACAAGGCCCCTGCAGTGCACGAAGGACCTCACCCTTCCGGGGAATTTCTGTGAGCTGTGGGAACTGCATTCTGCAGGGGGGGTGCCGCCACTGAGCACCTTCTTTCAATATGGCCACATTTGGGTTCTCATACTAAACGCAATAGATCAATCATTGCCCAACTGCAGCACATCATGATTATGCAGCCAAATGGCAAAGCCAAACTCAGGATTCAAAAGGTACCACAGCGGGTGGGGGTTACCTTTAATGATGGAGCAGCGTAACTTCGGTTCCATTCTTACACTTCATAAATACACAATATATATGGGCAATTAGCACTTCATACTTATGTGTCCTAATGTTATTAATGGAAAGTGTTGCACTTGACACCACCATTGAAGCGCGTTCTCTGTAGCATCAGAGATTCAGACATACATTGTGTGTCTTAACCGTATTAAATAGAAATCTGACAAAAACCATCCTCACACTGTTAAATGTATTTACTTTAGAAAAGAAAAGACTTGTGCAATGGGTGCACTAATGTTTCATATTTGCATTTATAATGTAGTTTTCTTTCAGTTTGTTGTTGAATGTGCATATATATATTAAATGTGCACCATTGATTTAATACGCTAACTTGATATTGCTAGACCCGTGTTTCTTTCTGCACGAAATGTTGTTTTCCGTTTTCTGCTTGCATGCCTTTTCTTTGCTGGTACTTTTACGTGATTTGTTCGTTTGAGAATAGATGCAAGGCTGTACTAGCGATAGACATGGCCTGGTAAGGAGACCTTGACAAGGAACATGGAGAGCCAGAGTTTTCATTGAAGGCTTCCATTCAGCATTATTGCAAAGGCTCACAGGTGACCAGGTACAACCATTCCCATGTCTGGCCCGATGTTTCAGCTCATAACGTGAGAATGGAAAGTACAATGGAGACCCTGATGTCGCGAACAGAGCTGTGTGACTAGGGAGATTCAGATGGAAATAATTGTAGTTCACGCTGTCTGAGGTTAAGTCACTTTCCGTTTGACTTTGAGATGTTTAGACCTCTGTGCTTAACCCTTTGACTCTTGGTAAGTGTGGCTTAGGCTAACACCCATTCCCTTATTCCAAGACGACTCTTGACTGAGCTTCTGAAATACTGACATCTTCCCGTACCTTCTTGCGTTTCCCAGATTTTCTGAATTTGATTTTTGAGATCCTATTAGGGTTTTGAACCATTCTCTTTAGTTTGTACTTAATCTAGATAATTTTAGACTTTACCCATGTATAGAAGAGAGAACCAGAACATCATCTATGAGCATCAAGTTCTGTTATTGATCTTTCTTATTGCTGTGACTGAACGTCTTGTGTGCCTTACTCTGGTAGGTCTCAACTTCTTCAGGAGGTTGGGTTACCTAATTGTTATTTTGTATCTTTACAGTGTGGTTTTAAGATTTGTTTACCTTAACCTGACTGCTAATTTGTAATAAACCTTCATAACGACAGACACTGGTTCCTGGTCCTTATTGTGTAGCCAAATGGGTTGCACTGTTAATGAGATCGTTTAATTAAATGCTAACTCCCTTTACTTCTCAGTCAGTGAAAAAAGGTCCACTGGATAGTAATGGTAAGAACGTTGGTCCAGCGCTGCATTAATAATAATGTAGTTTTACCCAAACAAACCCTTTTTAGCAACATTAGGCGAATGAAAGACTGGGTTAAAAAACAAGAGTTCTAACATATACCACTCAGTTTGCATGCAACTCTTTGATGACAGTTCATAGGCTACTGTGCTATATTAAGATTGTAACTTATGGACTGCAAGTAACAAAACTATTTATTTGACAAAAGCGGTAATTCATGGAGCTAGCTTCATAAAATACAGTTCTGTGTTCTGCATGATTCTTTGCATCAGGCACATTAACCATCTGTGCTAGTTTATGATGAGTCAAAACTGCCATTAGACAAAGACTCAATCTCTCTCCAGCAGAAACATTAGTCACCAGAGTTATCTTTACAATTTTATTGTTGCTGAAAACTGCTGGACACACATGGAACACTGCAGTGTTTTTAAACCCATTATTGCTAAACACAGTGCCCCCTCCTCCCCCCTGTAGTCATCACCAGGTGGGGGTGCACCAGTCGCACCACCCTAAAGCCAGCTCTTGCTGAGGGAGCAGCACACAGCTGCCCTCTAGGTACATACTACACTTGCTGTTGCAGAGATATATTGCTCTTTCTACTATACCAGACTAGAAAAGTTAAAATTGAAAAAGAAAGTATTCAATGTTTCTTGAAAGATTGAAAGTAGTAAAACCAATAAACATTTATCAAATATATATGGACAATGCTGCTGTAAAATGGCCTAGGGCTGTATATTTGTCTGTGCGCAGGCTCAGAACAGGTCCATTCAATTATTTTTGCTGAAACTGCACCATCTGCAGCACTTTGGATGAAACTGATTGCGGCACTGCCTACAGCATGAATGAAGTGATATTTATAGATCACAACTGTTGCTTCATAAGAAGCGTCCTGGCCCTTGTGAGAGACAGGTAGGAGTGGAGGGTTACAATTCACCGAACAATGCCGCTTTCAACCGAGCGTTAAAAAAGCTTTCGGAAGAGATAGACCTGAGGAAGAGGGGGAGAGCGTTTCAGAGACATGGCACCAGAACTGAGAAAGATCTGCCCCAAGGTCTGGCTTTGCGATATCTGGGGATGCACAGGAGATTGAGGTTAGAAGACTGGAGAGTCTGTGCCGGATAATAGTTCTTGAGCATGTCTTGGATTTATCAGGGCCCCCTTTTGTGGAGGCCTCTGTAAGTGATCATAACGGTTTTGAACTTTATCTTACACTTGATTGGTAGCCTGAGAAGTTCTTTCAGCCCTAGTTTGATCGACTGATGTTTAGGGATATTCAGGGTAAGCCCTGCTGTGGCATTTTGTACATGCTGCAGTCAGGATAGCAAGTTCTGGGAGGCAACTAGATAGAGAATGTTGGTATAATCGCACCATAAGATAAGTGTTTGGACAATCCCCTTGCGGGTGTCCATGGGCAAATATTTTACCAGCTTTCCCAGCGATTTCAACAGACTGAAAAAGGTGGCTGCTGTGGCCTTGATGTGGGGTTTGAAGGATAGGGTAGTGTCCATCATGACCCCCAGGTTCCTAACCACTGCAGAAGGGGTGGGGGCTGAGCCTAAGTCAGACAGCCAGAGGCGCAAAGCATCCAGAGGGGAGGCAGACCAGAACATCAGTATTTCTGTTTTATCGGAATTCAGTTGAAGACAGTTGTTGTACATCCACTGAGCAATGAATTGGTGTGAAGGATAGCATACGTTGAATATCGTCCGCATAAGAGATTATATTTATATCCCAGTTATTAGCAACTGGGGCTAAAGAGGCCAGATAGATATTAGAGAGCTGGGCTCAGGATGAGCCCTGGGGGATGCAGCAGCTCGTGACTGTAGACGGGGGTGGACCCATTTAATGGTGTGATCCATGATACCCTCCTACTGCAGCCTTTGTAGGATGATCAGATGAGACAATGTATTGAAGGTGGTGGAGAGGTCGAGTAGAATGGTCAACTCCTTCTCTCCTAGATCAAAGTTGCCTCTGATGAATTTGGTGGCTCCAAGGAGGGCTGGCTGTGTGCTAATACAGGCCTGAAAACCTGACTGGAAAGAGTGTAGACTCTCATTATGCTCCACAAAGCTGCTAATCTGACGGTTCCCCAGGCATTCAAGCATCTTGCCAAGACGAGGGAGAGGGACCTGTAATTACTCAGAGTGCGCGGGTCAGCATTTGTTTTTTTTAATGGAGGGATCAAAAGCATCTTTTTTCAATTAAGAGGCACCATTCCACATCCTAGGGACAGATTCAAGAGGACATTGATTTGTGGGTTGATGGCAGGGGCAGCCTTGGTGAGCATGAAGGGGCGCAAGATTTTGCTCCGAGTACACTTGTGAGATTGGCTCGAAAGATTCAAGCCGAGCCGTCATCTTGTCTGTGGGGGAGAGGTAGGCTCTGGTAGGAGAAGGTTAGACTGTTTGTTAAACTGAGCATAGAGATTTTCCACTTTAATGTTGAAAAATAAGGAAAGGTCTTCTGCTAGAGACTGAGATGAGGGCACACTTTGTTTGCAAATCTCAAGCTGCAAGAAAGTTTTGTTTATTTTTAAAGACCTTGGAGGTACGCAATCAGCAGCTGCAATATGCAAGGAAAAGAAAGCAATTTTGACTTTTTTTATATTCCTCCAGAACTATTTGAGGGCAGTGCTATGAGCCCGCTTGTTACCCATCTCAGTATCATAGTTCCTACACCACTTTCTTTCCAGTTGTTTGCATAGGAGTTTTTCTTACTGCAGACTGTGTGAGAACCGGTTAGCAGACAGTGTGGATTGTTTGCTAGTAAAGGTTTTGGGGCGGGGAGGCTAAAATAACAAAGCCTTGTGCTAGGGAGTTGTTGAAGGAGTTGATTGCATCCTCATAGTTCAGAGGTGATCACCTCAATCGGTGAGAAGATGAGTGATAAGCTGGCTGAGATGTTCTTGGGCTTCATGTGGTTCAGTCGGGCTGCAAGCAATGATACATGTAAGGGCACTAGAAAGTGATCTGTCCAGACTAGTGGAAGAGGGGGCCACTGTAATTACGGCTTAGTTAGAGAATATCAAATCCAGTGTATGTCTGCCACTATGAGTTACCCCTGTGGGGATGGTTAAGCTCAGATATAGCCTCTCTGAATAGCTGTATATCAGTATTCAGGATCATCCATGTGGTGATTGAAGACTCCCAGGACTACAGAGCAGGAGTATTGTAATTAGAAGGGGGCAAGTACTGTGATGAGTGTGTCGAGGCCTGAGGCAGGGGCTTTTGGAGAGTGGTAAAGTAAGGTCCCTGAAAGGAAGAAATTGGGAGATAACTGGAGGGAAAAGGCCATATCCCCTATAATGTCTATGCCATCAAGCTGTGTAAATGTGGACCGGTATATTATGACAATCCCTCGTCCATTCCAGCAGCATGATCAATGTGAGTGATCAAGTAGCCTTCAGCATATACACTAACTTTTTCTGAGTCAACGTATGCACTAAAAGCAGAGCATTTTTACCCTAGCCAGCTCACGGACCTCTTTCCATAGCATGAGGGCATAGAACATGTTACTGACGTGTGTTTCCTTCTGTGGAAAGTGATATAACCTCTATTGGTTCAGGAGGCTTCCATATTCACACAATCCTGATACCTTATTTTTCAAATGTAAAGCTCTGCCCCTCTCTCAGTGGAGGAGGATGCAATTATGGGCTCCTTGCCATGGACTGAGACACTGCTCAGAATTAATTTGCAAACCTGCCGGCTACTACACAGGGACATGCAGTGAATAGTGAGCTGATGTCAAGGTTTTGTAGTAGACATGGATTCAATGAGAGTCTCTGAGATCCCAGAGGTGTAACACAGGACCTTGCAGCCCCTGTGATGCAGATGGGTCATCAATCCCTCAGGGGGGTCTCCATATATGTGAGATATGAGAGACTTAAGTGGCGCTCCTCACATTCAGCAGGGGAGGCCCATTATTTTGCATTACACCACCGTGCTATCCTCAACCCTTTAGAAGTGGACTTAAAAAAATATTATGACCATAATGTATGTCTTAACTTTTTTGAAACAGACAATAAAAAAAAAGATTTTTTGAAAGAATAAAATAACGTTTTGATAAAATAGCAAATTGTTTGTGCATCATGTCCCCATTGTAGGTAGCCCAACTGAGGTGGTTCAGCCTTGTAGAAAAGAAATATAGGTCAAGTGGGATGTTTTGAGATTGATGTTGTTTACTTGTTGTCCCCCTTTTCTCCCAGACCTACAATTGAAAAGTTTGAGGGGGTTCCCTATTAAGGAGCACCGTACCAACTTCCACACAGACATATATGTGAAAAGTGTCACATGTCTCTTTAAAAGGAGCCCATTGTGAAAAAAAAATCCACAAAGGAGAAACACCCTTCTTGGTAATCATGTGGCTCTTGATTGATAATGAAGAATTATACTACAGAAAACAGCAAGGCACCAAACGCCCCCTGAAATCAGGAAGAGAAAGAGCCAAGCAATAATTCTAATTGTATAAGCAATAACCTCAAAGTTCTGGGACAGAAATAGAAGCAGGAGACCATAACAAAATAAAAAGGGACTCTTGTGATTGCCGCACCTTTATTTGATTCAATCACAGAAATAAACGTCACTTCATCCTCTATTGGGAACCTTGATTAACATCAAATCGATAGGCCTATTCTTGGAAAGGACTTGTTATAATCCTTGTCAACATCGTTTCTCAGACAGAAATGGTGTTCATTTGGTATATGAATAGGAAGACCAAGTTTGACATCCTTCATTCTGAGCTGGGCTGCAGGGTCCTGCTGCCACTCTTTAAGCCTGGTACTGCAAGCAGTTCACAAAGCATCCCTTCGGGTGATGATGAGTGCGGAGACCGTGGTTGCTTCCCCTTGTGCTGAGCACAACATTCAGAGATATACTGACCAATAACAAGAGGAGCGTTTCTTCCATCATTCAACACACAGTCTTCGGTAAGTTCTCTTGGCACTGAAGTAACAGGAATGAATGGACATAGAACTCACCAAAGTATATTTAAGTTACTGTTGTCTTAGAGGTAGTCTCTGGATTATATAGGGTGCTTGTTAAAGTTTATTACTCAAATCCCACTCTTTCTGCGACCAGACTTGCCTGGCAGAAGGCCCTCGGTAAAGACCACTCCCCAGAGGACTGGGTGTCCACGGTCAAGAATAGGTACTCTGTGAATCCAGACTAAAGGTTATATATTTTAAGTTTTAAGGTCCTCCACAACTGTTACTGGTCTCCTTGGAAGCTAAAGAGAGTATAGGCTGCTGCCTCATGATCTCTTTTGGAAATGTAATTCTGTTAACTGCATTTTGTATCTTATCCCATTGTCCTGCCTGGCCTTATCTGGCTTCTGGATGAATGAGTGCTCACAGATTAGTTGTTTAAGTTCCTACCTAATACACCCATCTGGTTGGCCATTTTCCATATGTCTTCAATGTTCCTGATTTGACAACCCACTTGCACTTGGCGGTGGGCAAAATATGCATTCTCCAACACTGGAGTCATGCCAGGGACATGCACCTAATGGCTCTCTGAGCTCCGTAAGGTGGCAGGACATGAACGGGTCACTTTAAGATCAACTACTAATTGGAGACTTTCGAAGCATCAGGTGTAATGTCTTGTCACATGACACCTTATTTACCTGACTCCTCTCTGCTTCCTTCACTGCGTGCCCTGCACTCAGCAGGAATGAATGCCCATACACTCAGAATGATCTCGTGCACCTGTTTCTCGTTACAAGCGATAGGATGGATCCGCTGGCCTACTGCTCGGCTAGATCCTGGCATGACCCTTAATTTATTAGCTGCATGATTCTTGACCCCATTGTCTTCCACAACTCCCCCCTGTGCCTTTCCTCTTTAGCTGAGTTGCCCCTTTCCTTAGTGTTGCATTTACAGGGTTCTTTGACTTGTGCTTACTTTCAATATTGTTGTATCCCAAATCTATGTCTCTGGATTTGGATATTTTCTGGAGTAATAGCTGTGTGCAGTTGCTCTGGACTATGCTGCTGCCAATACATTTATTTTTATTTAAAAAACCTGTATTTTGGATATCTTACACTAGGTTTAGAGGATGTGGTTAAGGATATGGCTGTGCGGTGTTGGATGATCTTTAACATTAATGATTATATTCCCCAATGTTGTTGCTCCCGTTTTTCTTTCTGTGTCCCTTTTTAATAAGCAAAACTTGCAAAAAATGCTAGAGTTGTCTAGTAAATAGAGTCTGTAGACAAATAGAATTATTCTGGAATTTGTTTTGCTTTGAAAGGAATATTTAGAATGGCTCTCATTTCACATCAGCATGGGTCAGGAAACAAAGTAACATGATGTGAACCCTTCAACACGGGCCCGTTTATAGCTCAATACAGCCACAAGAGAACACCCATCAAGTCTCTAGCTAAACCAGTCAGCTATCAGAGTAAAAATGTATTACAGTGCCCTGGGGAAAAGGGCTGGACAAATAAGGTTAGCTAAGTGGTTCTACTCACTATTCATTAGAATCTTTCTGTGCACTCCTGGGGGTGATAATGTGCACCTCAGGAAGTGCTGTGAAACATAGCCTCATAAGCTTCAGAGCCATAATGGGGGGGGAATCAAACCTCGCTCTATGGGGAGGCTTTTCTTTTTAATTACAACATTCAGAACTATTTTAATATAAGGTTTCCCAAACTATGGGTCGTGACCTTGTGGGTCACCAGCCGATTTTTGGCAGGCAATAAGCAAAAATTCCTTTAAATCGTGTATCTATCTTGTCACTTATGCTGCGGTTAAAAGACAGAGGTCAAATACCAGACTATGTCTACTGCTGTTTATTTTTTAACATGCCGATTGGTTTTTACAAACTCCTCTCACTTTTGCAGTCAATGAAAGAAAAGTGAAGTGAATTAAGTGACAATCTTGCAGGGGAAAAGTGAGTGTGAAAGGAAAGGCTGTAGGATGTCATTTTTTATATAACACACAATAAAACGTACATACCTGTAAATGAACTGTATATATTCTGCAATTAGGAAAGCAAAAAGAATGCACACATGTTTTTGTAATCCTGAAGTGTATCAAAAATAAAGGCCAGATTTACCAAGCCCTTGCATTGCTATTAAGTCATGCAAGGTGATGCAAGGCAACACAAAGGCGTCAGTGATATTTACTAAGCCTTGCAAAGCTACCTGGCATAGTGCTGCGTGGGTTATTAAATCCATAGTAATGGAAGGCAGCCCAAAATTACTGCCTTGCATTACTCTGCATTAGGAAGGTATTCCATTAGTAGAGGGTGGGCATTCCCATGCAGTCCAAGATAGTAAACCTGGCAACACATCAAAATGATACGCCATCCCAACAGAGACGTGATGAGGAGAAATATGGCAAATTCCTGCCCTCTCCCTTTGATGCACTGCATCGCAGCCAGATGTCTTGCCGCATTGCGCCCAATATTAGTCATTCTCACCCCCAGTTTTGGTGATAACACTAAATTGGACACAAATGATAATATGTGGAAATCAGGTTTCAGTGAATATCTATCATTTGTGTATTTGTGCATCAACACGTAAAGTGTCTTAATATTTGTTGATCCTATTAGAATCTTTGGCTCAGATTTACTAACATTTGACAAAATGCAGCACAGCAAGAAAACTTGCTGCGCTTTGTCAAATGAAGAGAGCAGGAATGTGCCATATTTACTAAGATATGGCGCATTCCTGCTTTCTCTCTACACTGGTGCACTGAGTGCTGCCTAGCACCAATATAGGCACCTTTGCGCTGTGGTGGAAGGGTGCCTGTGTTACAGGCAATATTTATTTAGTGCAGCAAAGACACCTTCCTCCACTAAAACAATCCTCAGAGGAAACCCTCTCAGGTGATTAGCTTTGCTCTACAAATCCGGTTTGATAGAGTGAGAGGCATTTTCCTCTTTCTCTATGTGTTGCATTCTGCAGACATAAACATTCTTACATATGGTGCAATTCCTTCTGTCTCTCTGCACTGGCATACTTGATGCTGCCAAGCACCAATGCAGGCACCCTTATACCATGGTGCAAGGGTGCCTGCATTACAGGCAGGATTGTTTTATGCAGGCATGGGCACCTTGGAGGGGTACCGTGATTCTATGTGTTGCCATTCTGTGTTCTCCTCGGGAGGCTGAGGGGGGCCTTACCCTGTGGTGCCTTTTCCCAGAGATTTTTCGTTTCTGGAAGAGGGCTCCTCCCTTGTTCTGGCCCTGATGCAGAGACTGCTTCATGCAGCTGGAGGATTCTGCTTTTGTGGGTAGCTAGGGAGTTTCAGCACCATTGTTTCAGTGGTTTTGTGTTCTGCTACTCCAGGTTTCAGTTTGTGGTTCTGTGGGGTCTACTGGCCTTCATTTCTGTTTTTTGATTCCCGGCCGGCCGGCCTCTGGTACCTTTTTTCCATAGTGCTGCTGGTACCCGGTTTTCTGCTCACTTGTTTCCCTTTTGTAGCTTTCGTTGGTAGTGGGCGGAAATTACTGGGGCTGGTTTACTCAGTGTTTTTCTGCATTGTGTCCGCTGGGATCTTTTGCAGTAGCCTTTTCCCTCCTTGATGAGGGTTGGCTTTCTGCTAACAGGCATTGCTTCATGTGGGTCCCTTGGTCTGCCTTCATTCCGCCTGGGTGGATTTTGCTTGGGGTTTTGCCCCTGCCTTTTTCCGGGTCTAGTCCACTCTGATCTGGACTCTGTGGGAGTCCTTCATTCTCTCCTCCCTCCAGTGTCTTCCAGTTGGGGTGTCTCTAGCGGCTTCTGCCTGTCTCTGGTAGATGGCTTGCTGCCCTCTGTGGTTTTCATGATTACCTCTCTCCTTGACATGGTTCTCCTGTCTCTCCCGCAGTTCCTCTGTTTTGCAGTCAAGGGGTTCAACTCCTGCTCTTTGGTAGGATGTTTTGCACGCTGACTCCGTTGGTGGGTGCTTTCCATTTAGAGGATGTGCTCCTCTTCCCTTCTCTGGAGCTTGGTGCCAACACGGTTGCTGGGTTGTGGCTTCTTTGGCCACTGGGGGGGGGGGGGTTGTCCCTGGTCTGGCCATCCCTGGATCTCCTCTTCTTGGGGATCCACTTTCGGTGTGGCTTTGGAGAGGCTCTTTGTGTTGGTGAGGCATTGTGTGGATCTCCACTCCCTTCTGTCCTCTTGCCTTCTTTGCCCCTATGCGTCTCTGTGACTGTGGCTCTGCCTTCCGGGGATGCTGTCTTCAGACTGGGACCTTTTTTCCTTTGAGGGCCGTCTGTCTCCCCTGGTGCTCTATCTCCTATGACTTGATGCCCGTTGTCTCGTGTGTGTAAGTTTCTGCTGCTGGTGCCTCCTCCGTTCTGCAGGTCCTCTTGTGGTCGTTGGGTCCTGCCCTTTTGTCTGATGGCTTTTCATTAGTTCCTCTTCCAGGCATGGTTCTCATGACTGTTGCCTGTGGTCAGAGGGGGCTACCACTCTGGGGGCTTCTGCTGCTATGAGGTAGTGGCCTCGGTTGAGTCCACTGGGAAGGGGCTGGTGGCTGTTTCGTTAACCTTTTTATTTTCCGCCCCCTCTTGTGGCAGCAGGAGTTCATTGGTGAGGCAGTGTGTGCCCCTCTATGTTTCTCCTTTTCCAGGGTTTTCACCTCTGGGTCATTTCCCTTCTCCAAGCTCGCTGTCTTCTCTCTTTCCAGGGCATGCTTGAGCTTGCCGCTGCCCTATGTCGGTCCCCTCTCTGGGCCACTGTGTTTTAGTCTGGACTGTTTTGGGACATTCTTCTTCGGTTTGGTCTCACTTGACTGGTCTCATCCTCCGATGCTTGGGTGATGGTCCCCCTGGATGTTCCGTGGGCCAGGATCTTTTTTCTGATTTTCTGCCCATTCCTTATCTCCCTCAGGTGGTTCCAATGGTGGTGAGGGCCCTGGCAGTGCTTCATGGTGATCTTGGCTCCCTTGGTTTCTCCATCTGTTGGTGTGGACACATGGAGTTGTGCCGCTTTTTCTATCTCCACGCTGTCTGCCTCTTCTTCCTCTGGCCTCGCTTCTGAGGTTAAAGCTTGTGGTCTGGCTTTTGTGTGGCTGTCCTTCTGGGTACACAGATTTTCTTTGGTTGTTTCCGGCTCCAATCCTGCTGTCCCGTCGGCCGTCTGCTTTTGCGGCTTTAGGCTATAGTTGGTAGTCATTTTCCGTTTGGGGTCTGCTTTTTCTATTGCTCCTGCAGCAGTTTTGAGTCCCTTTGGAGTGATTTTCTGCTGGATTTGGCTGTGTCTGCCCCCATAGCCAGTGGGCAGCTGTTCGGGCTTTTCAGGGTGCTGGTGTCTAGGGTGGGCTCTTCTGGCCACTTGCGTACAAAGGCCTTGCTTTTCCAGCATCCGGTTGTTCCCTCCCCAGTGCCTAGTTGGGTTTGCCTCTGGTTTGGCTCAGTTGGAGGCGTGCTCCATTTAAATCTTTTGGATCAAGTGCCTTCTGGTTTCCTTCAGAAGTAGTTATGTTTCTGGTGGGTGTTTTTTGGGGTGACGAGTGGGGGGGCTTCGGGCTTTGTTGCCCTCCCCTCCATTCCTTCGGTTGGTTTCCAGACCTGTGGTTTCCTCTTTTCCTCCGGGTTCTGTGGTCATGTTACCTACCTTTGGTCCTCCTCCTGTGTCTGGCGCTGAGTGGCGATTCCATTTCTGGGTGTCCCTTGTGTACTTTGTTTTTGTTTTCTGTGCCCTGCTTTGTTTCGCAGGTCGGGGTCTTTCTTGGTCGCTTCTCGTCTGGTGGAGAGGGGTTCACGCCATATCTCTCTCCTAGGTCCCATTGATTTGGGTTGGGTTTTCCCTTTCTTTTTCTGTCTCAAGCCTGCCCGTTTCAGTGTTGTTTATAGGGGGATTTTCTGGGCATATTTCTGCCTTCTGGGTGGCTTTTCCAGGTGCTTCCTTTTGGGGCATTTGCTTTGCTGCCGTTTGAGCTTGGCTTCATCTTTTCGTGTCCCATGGACCTTTTCCCTTGGGGGATGGGTTTTCTGCTTTTGGGTCGATTATTTTGGGTCCCAGGGTCCTCTAGCAGTGTCCCGTGTTTGGGTCATTGCCTTGCATATGCCTGTTTTTGCTTCGCTTGTGCTATGTTTGCCAAAATCAGTTTTTGGCTTTGGTATGTACTCATACGTAAGGACTGTGAGAAAAAGACGGACAAGGAGGTAATGCTCTCCTACTTGCCAGTAATATTCCCTACTCTTTGTCCATGTCTTCCTTGTCACAGTCCTGAGTTCCCTTCCATCCCTCCCTGTTGTTCAAATGATTTCTTTCTGGTCTTTGTTATTTCAGGAAGCCCTTCCCAGGCAGTGATTAGTTTATACCCTTTGATATGGAGGCCATCTTGGATGTTGAATGAAAAGTCAATTGTGGTGACTAGGTTCTGCATGGAAGGAGATCAACTCATACATAAGTACTGTGATGAGGAAGACATGGACTCAGAGTAATGAATATTACCAGTAAATAACCAGGCATTGGCAGCGCTGGCAGTGGCGATAGGTAGTGCAAGCTGCAGTGGCCTCCTGACAAGGGCCTTGGCACATTAAGCACTGAATATTGGTGATCCAGTTTCTTTCCAGCTAGTCTTATACTTTGGTAGGTTTTAAATAGTTGAATTCATTTGAGGTGGCTGGAATGTGTGTGAGTGCAAAAGCTCACTCTGACCCTACTTTTTATGATGGCCCTGATCACTTCTGTCTAGACAAGAAGGTGCTCCAATTGACTAACCCTGGTGGAGGACATGAACTTCCGGATGAGTGAATTGAAGTTCTGAAGGAGGTCCAAGCAACTACCCGGCTATGGGTGTGGACAGGAGTAGGAAGGGGTACTTAACCTAAGGAGGAAAACTACATAAAGAGGTGCAGGCCTATCGATGGAGTCAATTGAGATAGTCTACCGAAGGGTGCACTAAACTTAAGCATCTCTGTGGTGTAAAAATCCAGCATATATTTACCCAATGCTAAGGGAGTCACGATGGGATGGCTGTATGACGTCACAATGGACTATTTGTTAGGATTTGCAAAGCACTGAAAGGATGCAATGGTCCAGAAAAAGGAAAAAAATCAATTTCCTTCTCCAGTAAACAAGGAACATAAAAATCTATATGAGGAGAATGTAATATCCTTTAGCTGAGGTCTGATTTAATCTTCACTTGTACTCGTTGGGATCTCATGCTTTATTAAATAGCTTTCTTTGTGTATGTGTCTCCCTTGGAGTTGTGAGCTAACATCTAAGTGAAAAAAATAACATTTCAAATCATGTATGTAGGATAGAACGTGTCCTTGTGTTCCAATCAATTGATGGTTTCAAACCATTCGCCTTTTCGGCCTTCTGTGTGCCAGGTCTGTAGATAAAGGAGGCCGCTGCACGAGGCGAGGAGGCTTGCCAGAGGCCATGGCGTCCTTCTGTGAGAGTGAATATGACACGCTCCAGGCTATTACTTATGTATCTTGCTGCCGCGTCCATAAAAGAGGGAAACATTAGATTACAAGTTGACCTTTTACTGGAATACAAATGCATACCATGTAGCAACCCGCAGTGCAGGGGAGGTTTCCAACCACACGCAAGCTGCGAGTGTGAATGAAAATCGTGCCTCTGAGAAAGAAAAGCTGTCACTAGAAATAGCGTCTTTCAGCCAAAGGTCTTGCAGGCAAAAACGAATCGCTCCAAATGCACGTACCACGTATGTGTTTGAATAGCGATTGCCTTAATTCCTAGAATGTAAAACATGTTTGCTAACTACATTGACTTTTTTTTTTAATCCTTTAGCGACGCCTTTATGTGCGTTGCGACTCTTTCCAGTTATTTTCACTGGTGCAGGTTTGCACGGCACCACACAAAAAGTCTTTGTGGCACTTCTCGGTTATTTTTTCTACTTCCATGTGGTGCAAGTGACTGCAAAATTATTGGTGCAAAATTGCAAAAAACTGCACGGCACCTATACAATACAGTTTTGTTTCAACTCCTTGCGTTTTCAAAGTGTGTTCATTCTCCCCCACAAAGATAACGGGGAAATAGCTGAATTATTTTCATTTCTTGTCAAAGGTTTCTCATAAATCAGGTGTTCTGTAACTGAATAACGCATTTGAATTGTGTGGGCGATGACAGGCCTCCTAGGTCTTCCAGTTAATCTGTGCGGGTCACTGTATCATGTTACGGTTCATGCATGCATAATGTAATTTGCCTTCTGGTTTCTGTTTTTAATTATCCATGCTGTCATGTTAAAATGTCTCCTTTGTATGTATCAACTCTGTCAGCCCTGATTCCAGAAAAAAGCCTTAGGTCGCCTGGTTATCAAGTGGCAAAGGTATGAAACATGGCAATGCAGACATTTCCCAAGGAAATGTCCCTTCACCTGTCCGAATCTATACGAAAACTATGTATTTTACAAATGGAATAACTGAGTTAACAACTCAATACAGTATTTTCATCCATTGGATATATTATCCACGAAATAGTGATTTTTTTAAAACATTTTACCAATTAGTATAAGAAATGAGCATTTGAGAAAATGTAGGTTGAGTTCAACCAATAACTTCATTGTAGGTCTATTTTTTGTTTCACATTGGGTTTGTCTGGCTAGAGTTTCTTTAACCCCGGTTTTCTGAGCGGCTCCAGGGCCCCTAAGTGGGATGGATGGGCAAAAGAACGATGGATTTAACCCAGATCTCTTGACTGGGGGAGAATGTCTGCATTGTCAGCATTCCGTCCATCATTTGTTTGTTGTAACGTTTTTCGCCCTAAGTGGGATGGGTATTCCCAGACGTGGGACCCGTGCTCACTACGCCACTGGAGTCAAGCTATCCTGGCTGATGACGGCTGACAGCCAGAAACCGGTCCTAGGATGCTTGATTCCGGTCCAGGGAAGACATGGCTTGGCAGTTCTGGCTGGACTGTTCCCATGAGGCACAGGGTCAAGACTGATTTGCATATGGCCATGTCTGAACTGGGGTGGCGTAGTGGGCAAAAGAACGATGGATTTAACCCAGATCTCTTGACTGGGGGAGAATGTCTGCATTGTCAGCATTCAGTCCATCATTTGTTTGTTGTAACGTTTTTCGCCCTAAGTGGGATGGGTATTCCCAGACGTGGGACCCGTGCTCACTACGCCACTGGAGTCAAGCTATCCTGGCTGATGACGGCTGACAGCCAGAAACCGGTCTTAGGATGCTTGATTCCGGTCCAGGGAAGACATGGCTTGGCAGTTGGGGCTGGACTGTTCCCATGAGGCACAGGGTCAAGACTGATTTGCATATGGCCATGTCTGAACTGGGGTGGCGTAGTGGGCAAAAGAACGATGGATTTAACCCAGATCTCTTGACTGGGGGAGAATGTCTGCATTGTCAGCATTCAGTCCATCATTTGTTTGTTGTAACGTTTTTCGCCCTAAGTGGGATGGGTATTCCCAGACGTGGGACCCGTGCTCACTACGCCACTGGAGTCAAGCTATCCTGGCTGATGACGGCTGACAGCCAGAAACCGGTCTTAGGATGCTTGATTCCGGTCCAGGGAAGACATGGCTTGGCAGTTCGGGCTGGACTGTTCCCATGAGGCACAGGGTCAAGACTGATTTGCATATGGCCATGTCTGAACTGGGGTGGCGTAGTGGGCAAAAGAACGATGGATTTAACCCAGATCTCTTGACTGGGGGAGAATGTCTGCATTGTTAGCATTCAGTCCATCATTTGTTTGTTGTAACGTTTTTCGCCCTAAGTGGGATGGGTATTCCCAGACGTGGGACCCGTGCTCACTACGCCACTGGAGTCAAGCTATCCTGGCTGATGACGGCTGATAGCCAGAAACTGGTCCTAGGATGCTTGATTCCGGTCCAGGGAAGACATGGCTTGGCAGTTCGGGTTGGACTGTTCCCATGAGGCACAGGGTCAAGACTGATTTGCATATGGCCATGTCTGAACTGGGGTGGCGTAGTGGGCAAAAGAACGATGGATTTAACCCAGATCTCTTGACTGGGGGAGAATGTCTGCATTGTCAGCATTCCGTCCATCATTTGTTTGTTGTAACGTTTTTCGCCCTAAGTGGGATGGGTATTCCCAGACGTGGGACCCGTGCTCACTACGCCACTGGAGTCAAGCTATTCTGGCTGATGACGGCTGATAGCCAGAAACCGGTCCTAGGATGCTTGATTCCGGTCCAGGGAAGACATGGCTTGGCAGTTCGGGCTGGACTGTTTCCATGAGGCACAGGGTCAAGACTGATTTGCATATGGCCATGTCTGAACTGGGGTGGCGTAGTGGGCAAAAGAACGATGGATTTAACCCAGATCTCTTGACTGGGGGAGAATGTCTGCATTGTCAGCATTCCGTCCATCATTTGTTTGTTGTAACCGAGGGCGTTTGAAAGCCTGTTGTTGGAACACTCCATCTGATTCGAATATGTGGCACAAGAAGCTACATTTAGGACACTGTGCCAAACAGAGAGGAGTTGGCCTAACGGTTAGGGCGCTCGACCTCGGACCTGGGGGAATTGGGTTCGCGTCTCAGTAATGACGCTAAACATCCTGTGATTCTGGGCAAATAACTTAATCTCCCCGTGCCTAACAAAAAAACCAAAAATGAATGTGTGTCCTCATGTAGCGTAACTGGTGCTATGTAAAGCGCTCTGATTGGATTTGGGTCAAGTTCGCGCTATATAAAACCCTGCAAAAAATAAAACAAGGTCTGCCTGGATTGTAGGGCCATCAGCTTTCCAAGCCACGGTTGCAAAATTAACTCTACCTAAATCTTAATCGTATATCAGTTATATGGGCACTTCTCTTTGTGGATGCGCATCTCTTCCAACAACGACCTCTTCTATTTCGGGTGCACCAGGCCTCAGAAGTAAAGATTAGCATGTATTTATTTATCCATTTTTATGTAGCGGATACTTTACTCGAAGAGGCGAATAAGAGAAGCTGGGATTAAATACAGTCTCCGCCAAACTTCGGATTGAACACAAAGGCAGGGCTCTGTTTTTCTGCTCCGCTGAGGAGGCCACGGAATGGATGGCCACTATGGGGACCCAATATTTAAATGGTTTTTTTTTTTTTTTTTACATCCTGGGGATTCATATTTCCTGTCTATTTCGTGTCTGAGAAGGACCACGCCCCTCAGTAGAGGCTGAGGCCGGACCGGAGAGCTAGAGGCCATGCCCTCACACCCCGTCGAGTGCCTACTCACTTGTATCGCACCTATTTAGTGGGACATGGCCACTGCACATTACTGGAGGTTATAATATACGAAATACAGCTATGGTTATTGTTGCACTGGATGGGTATAATGTTGAAGAAATCTATGGGGTGGTTTAGGGCGGGAGATGGGATTAATCGCTCTCTATTTTGTTGAGAGGGATGGATCCGTTTCACTGCCAAGTGGGTGGGTGGGGGGACAGAAGGATTCAATCTGTTCTGTTCATTATTCACTGTTTTGAGGAAGGTTCAGGGGATCCATGTCAGGGTTGTAATTTTTTGCTGTGCGCCTTGTCTAGGCACGAGGAGGTGGTGTGGGAACCTAAGAGCAATGCCAACCACAAGATACTATGGCTTCCTCCTTGATGAAACTACTTACCTGGAACATACGCGGAATGGCAATGCTTGAAAAGCGCAGAAGGCTGTACTCCTATTTCCGAAGGTGTAGAATTGCTATAGCAGGCCTACAGGAAACACACGTATGTGGCAACACACTGCCATATATTAGACGTAGATGGAGGGGATAGCTGTATGCCACTTCATATTCTGGTTTTGCCTGGGGGTTCTTATTTGGGTGGCCCGGGGACCCCTTTCCAACACCTGCACCATGTGCTTGACCCTGAGGAACGATACGCGATATTGTATGGCAGAATTGACAGACAAGAGATATGCTTTATTAACGTATATGCTCCTAATTCAGATGCCCACAGCTTGTTTTTATGATTTGATGACTGCAGCAACCCCCTATTTGGGTGGGGAAGTAATTATGATGGGAGATGTCAACTGTGTGATGGCTGGGACACTGGACCGGGAGCCCCCCCGGGATAATACTAAACCGGATATGACTGAGGCCCTGGTGGACGTTATGAGGGAGCAGGGGCTGGTGGATGCGTGGAGGACAAGACACCCAGACATCAGAGTACTTTCTTGTCATACCCCTTTGATAAACACATTTAGCAGACTGGACCAATTTCCTATATCCACAACATTATTGTATAGGGTAGAAGAAATAGTGTATCTTCCGAGACATTTATCGGATCATTCCCCCATGCTACTATCAATGGGCACAGGGAGACCCAGGTCTGCAAGTCTGACATGGAGGCTACAACCCAAGGCGCTCACTGACCCGCCCTTTGTTAATAAGCTGGAAGAAGAGCTCTCTTGCTATTTCGAAATGAATTGTGGTTCAGCGTCCTCAAGGGCGGTGGAGTGGGAGGCGATGAAGGTGGTAGCCTGGGGGATTTGCCTTACTTCAACTTATGGGGTCCGTCAACAGCTCGAAAGAGACATTAAGGTACAAGAGAGGAACCTAGCTGAGTTGGAGGTGTTGCTACCGATGGCCCCTTACCTTCTGCATGATTGGCAGGAGGCACTGGAACAACTGCTGGCGGCAATTTGTAGGCTGGAAAAGTTTCCTTATACTGCGCATCGGCAACACCTGCATGTCGAGGGGGACCACCCCGGGGCTCTGCTTGCCAAACTGATCAAGAGTGAGAAGCTGGTGTCTCCCATAGTGCAGATGTACGCCGCTGAGGGGCATACAGTATATAATCAACAAAAAATTCTGGATACCTTGGCTGATCATTTAGACGGGGCCTCCTCCTCCGGATATGGAGAGGATGACAGAGTTCATGGCCACTCTGGACTTACCTCGCTTTGAAAGTGAGACCAACCAACTGTTAGATGATCCGATTACTAAAGAAGAACTATTAGGGGCAATATTGGCTCTAAAGCAATCCAAGAACCCAGGAAGTGATGGCCTTCCGGCTGAGTTTTACAAAATATTTGCACTCATTTTAGTAGACCGTCTCCCGGAAGTATATAATGAGGCACTCTAGAGTCAAAAATTCCCATCTTCTATGAGAGAAGTGTTGGTTGTCATGATACCTAAGGCAGATAGAGATACCCGACTGTCGGATCATACAGACCAATCTCTCTGTTGAACATAGATATAACAAGCATTTGCAATGCAATAGGTCTCGCATTTATGCGAGTTTGAGCTATTGGCATTGTAAATAACAATGCCTTTTATTTATGTTTTAAAAACGGAAACAAAAATAAAAGGCATTGTCATTTAAAATGTCAATAGCTCAAACTCACGTAAATGCGAGACCTATTGCATTGCAAATGCTGGTTAGTTCTGCCTCGAAGGCACGTCTGTCTTAAAGACTTATTAACAGTTCTCTAAAATACCCAGCGTTGACTTTGGAGGTGGGGTTAGGGGGAAAGGAACTACTGGCTCACCTTAGCGAATTGCTGTAAAGTGTATCACCCCTTTCTATGAAGTGCTCGCATGCAAAGCAGGAGAGACTGTTTTACATCTGAAAATGCACTTCATTATCACACATGAATTCTTATCTAATAGAATACAGAATTCCATCTTTTGTGTCATTTTCTTACTGCTTTGGACTCCGTTTTTTGGCAGGCCTCAAATGTAAGCCATTACTACCACTATGACACCCACAACCATTTCCACTACCATCACCATCATTACTGCCACAACAGCATTTGTCCATGCACGAGGTTTTATGTGGCGGAAAGTGTTCCCAGGGGGACCTCAGACAGTTGTCAAACTGCCTCCATGATGGACAACAAGGAAGTGATAGAATACGAGGATGAAATTAAAAGTATGATAAATATTAATGTCCTTAAATATGTTTTTTCTCCGGGATCCATTTTCCACTTCGCACCAAGCCTTAATGTTTTAGTACACGGTACCATGAAAATTGCATTAGATCCTTTTCGAAAGCACACTGATGTTGTAAGGGGGTTTGTTATACGACATTTACTTGTGATTGTATTACTCTATTATACTTAAAGATTCAGCAAAATAGGATTTGAAACTATATAGCAAGAAGGTCCAAGAAGTGGATTAGGAATAGGAATAAGAAGAAAATGGGTAATGTCTGGTTCTCATATAAAACCTCAGTTTCTCAAGTAAAGTGCTCCAATACCCTTGGACCAAGTTTGTGATCTATAAAAATGCACAAAAAAGGCATGCCGTTAAGAGTGGGAGATGTGTACCAAACATAAAAGAGCGCTAAAAGATCTTTATTGAGTGGAGGGCGATGAAAACAGTAGGTAAATAAAACAAGTACGTAGACGTTTCGTACGGTAGGATAAACCTCGTTAGAAATGAACCAAACAATTTAAAGAAAGCGGCGAGTATGTGTGTTCATTTTATATACAGGCGTCCCTCTAGTAGTCATATGTAAGATTACATATTAAAAACACAAGCATTGGCCACGAAAGTCATCGCGATCGCGATCGCTATGAAAGCGAAAGTGATCGCGATGACGCAGAAAGGCGTTCACAAGTGCTGCTGGCTGGCCTCGCGCATGGCAGTTGCGGGCGTGCACGCTCACGTGCACGCAAGCGCTAGGCCAGCCAGCAGTACTCACACACAAAATGTCTCTCCGAGCCAGCATGCGCTGGGCTCAGCGAGACCTAAAAATCCTTAGGGGGGTTCTGGCAGCCCGATTGCAACCGAATATGCATCATCTAATTCATCCTGACCAGGCGGGATTTATCCCCAAATGCAGTACTGCTCACAATCTATGGAGGCTAGCCCATGTATGGCACTCACCTTTACTGAACCAGGAGGAATGTGCCCTGGTGTTATTGGATATACAGCAAGAGTTTGATTTGGTTGGTTGGGTATATCTTGGGGAGGTCTAGAGTGCAATGGGGGTGGAGGTACAATTTCTTAAATGGGTACAATTACTCTATTTAGCCCCCTGGCCAGAATTAGAATGGGGAGGTTGGTCTCGAGGGCCTTTATACTACAACGCAGCACCAGACAGGGATGCCCGCTGTCGCCACTCCTTTTTACAATGGAGCCCTTGGCGTTAGCCCTGAGAAGCAAAATGACAGCCTTTGGGATTCTACTGGAAGAGACAAATCACGTGGTATCCATGTATGTGAACAACACTTTGGTGTACCTCCGACACCCGGTTCAGGCGATAACGATATTGTCAGATGTCCTCAGGAGGTTTGGGAGCATATCGGGGTTACAGAATAATTCTGGGAAGTCAAAATTGATTCCAATTAGAAGGTTGACTTCTCTCCCAGATGGAGGGCTCCCAGAGGTGGGGCTCCCATGGGGGAGAGCCACGCCCAGGTACCTGGGGATCAAGGTGGCTGAGACGACTGAACAGTACATGGCGCTTAATGTTGGGAACGTAATTGAAGGACTAAGGGGTTCGGTACATTTTTGGCAAGGATTGCCCCTGTCCCTTATGGGAAGGATTATCATAGCCAAAATGATCATTCTACCCAGGTGTCTTTATGCGATGCAGCATACCCTCTTCAAAATCCCACGACAATTTTTTGTAACTCTAGATAGCCTTTTCGTAGAGTTATTGTGGGGCACTAAACATAAAGGGGTTAGTCTGGCCACCCTACAAAGAGCCTGGCAGAATGGGGGTTTGGAGGTTCCTTGCCTGGAATTTTATTATATGGCATCACAGCTACAACATGCTGTGCACTGGATAGATCAAGAGGGAAACTGGGATAAGAGGTTGCTCGCAAGAACTTTTGGTGATAGGACGCGTTCTGGGCTGTTAATGATGGGGTAACAGGTGCCACAGACATGTCCATAAATAATTCGACACGTGGCAGAAATATGGGATCTCGCTGTCAGAAAGGTGCTACATCGGGCACACTATGCCCCAGACATGTCCCTATGGGTAATACAACCCTTCCATAAAATCTCAGTCTCTATGCCTGTACATAGATGGCAGGAGGCGGGGGGGATCTCTGACTATGGGTGACTTATACGATAACAAACAGTACATTCCCGAGAGCAGGCAAAGGATGCCTTTGGTAGGGCCCAGGGCAATTTCTACATATGGGAAAATAGCTCAGGTGGCCAGGGAGCTGTGGCCCATGTTTCCAGAGGAGCCCCCTGTCACTAATGTGCTACAGGCCATGATTGGTATGGCCCAGGGAGGATGACTAATGTTGCACCTGCATCAGGTAATTCGGGAAGACAAGATGGTTCAGACTCTCCCCATCCAGACAGGATTGGACACATTGACAGGGGGCCCATAACTGTTAAGGACTGGATTAAAATTCACTAGGGAGTGAAACAGGTGAGCTCAAACACTCGCTTTAAATTAATGCAACACAACTTCGTCCATCAGACATACCTTACTCCCAAAATGTTGCATAGGATTTACTTGGATCGCTCGGGCACTGCCCCAGATGTGGAGAGGCAGATGCTGAATTAATACATATGGCATGGTCCTGTTCGGATCTACACCCATACTGGACCGACGTCTTGGCTACGCTACAAGAGGCGACAGAGTGGGTGATACCTCGGGAGATCCGTATGGTGTTGCTCGGTTTATGGCCTGACCTAAAACCAAGAAGCTCAGCAGGAAATTTGTTCTCCTGGGACTGGTGCTGGCAAAACGGCCATATAGCTATCTTATGGTCGAGCCATAGGCCACCTAGAGCAGCGCAATGGGTGCAAGATGTGAATGAATGGGTGACAGCTGAAGTGGTTCGAATCCAGGAGACCAGGCGGGATGAAAAACTAGAGGATGATTTACAGGAGGGCAATGTTAAGGGACATGCAGACCGATGGGATGCGCACTGGGTCCCAGACTGTGAATATAGAAACTGAATGGGCAGTGAGCTAAATAGACGATCAAGAGTAGTAGGAGAATACACACCCTAGAATCACTAGATGGTGCACTGGAGCAGATAAAGAGAGGAAAATACATAATAGTACACATACTTAGACATGGAAGGTGTGGTTGGACGGTTTAGGGAGGGTAGTTTAGTTCAAATACTATCGTTTTTTGGGGGAGTTAAAGAGACATTTAACAAGGGGGCGATACCACAAAGGGCCAGGAGGTAGAGGGGGGGCAACAAATACGAGGGATGTTGCTCTAAGATGAACAGGATAATGTATATATATATATATATATATATATATATTTATATATATATATATTCACTGAAAAAACCATGGGTTTCACACACGTTATAGTTAGGAATTAGCATTTAAAAAACCTTAGAAATTCAGTGAAAAAACCATAGGTTTCACACATGTTATAGTTAGCTGGACATTTTACTCGTAAAAAACCAATGAAATTGCCCCGTTATAGTTAGTTCAGCTAACTATAACTCGCGCGCCCGCAATGCACTGCTGATGACGTCACATATTACATCACTCATGACATGGTCAGTGACATCACTCATGACATCACTGATGACATCTCAAATGACATCACTGATGACATCACTGATGACATCATCCTTGTGATGGAGTGGTAGACCTCCTCTCACCCTAATATAACCTTTGACACACACATTCAAAAATAGAGACTAAAATTTTCAAAACAATGGACATACCAATACCAGTTACAACAACCTCTTCAGTAATTCTAAGATCCACATACACATCCACTCATTCACCAACAGTCCAATACAGTCACTCATACATGTACTCACTCATCATATGTACTCATACACCTATACATCCTGTTACACAATGCCACTCATGCATAGAGTTACTCACACACATAGTCACTCGTGCTAATAAAGAATCAAACATACATTTACTTGCATATACAGTTATACACACACCACCATACTTACTTCTACGGAAACTTACACATACTTAGTCTTTTAAACAATCACTTATAGAAACACATACTTATTCATACAGGAACTCTTCCAATCTCTCACCCTTGCATATACTCACATATATACACCAATAGTCACATATACTAGTTTTAAACATATGTAGTTACTCATAAAGACACTATTGAGACAGTCATTCACTCACTAACACACCCATACACACACTCATCCACCCATGCAGTCCTGCACACATGGTCTGTTCAACACATACAAACAGTGAGTCACTCATTCATGCACCTATGCACTACGTAATACCCCCCACCGAACCATGCAGACACTCAGACTGATACTCAAAAAACCAACTAATAACCTATATAGTCACCCATGTAGCTACTCACCAACCCATGCAGCCACTTATACACAAAGTGAGAGACTGATACAGATATATACATATTTAAACATTACTCACTAAGCCATGTATTCACTAAGATACACTTAATCAGTCAGTTAAACAATCAATTTTTCAAAAACAAATCATCCATTTAGACACTTATATACCCATTTATTCTTCCATCGACCTTGAGATATACATATATAAAACATATTTAATTTTCAGAAAAACACACATTCACTGGATGATGTCATCAGTGATGTCATCAGTGATGTCATTTGAGATGTCATCAGTGATGTCATGAGTGATGTCACTGACCATGTCATGAGTGATGTAATATGTGACGTCATCAGCAGTGCATTGCGGGCGCGCGAGTTATAGTTAGCTGAACTAACTATAACGGGGCAATTGTCAAATGTCCAGCTAACTATAACATGTGTGAAACCTATGGTTTTTTCACTGAATTTCTAAGGTTTTTTAAATGCTAATTCCTAACTATAACGTGTGTGAAACCCATGGTTTTTTCAGTGAATTTGCAAGGTTTTTTAAATGCTAATTTTTTTTTTTTTTTTAATTTTTTTAGTACGCGTACCGTAAGCTCACGGTAAGCGTACGGTTTACGCAACGTCCGTAATTTTCCTACACTGCTTGCGTATAGTTACGCAATTTGCGTAGCCGCGCGTACTCCGCGTGGGACGCGTACGCGTGTACGCTACACGCGCACGTTACGCGGAAGTGCCGGGAGTGACTGTTATGCGCATGCGCGCAAGCGCGTGTCTTTTTTACGCGCATGCGCACTTTTGCCGTAAGCGTACCGTAAGCGTACCGTAAGCGTACGGTAGGTCATGTGATCATGAAACACAACTTTTGATTGGTTGAAACTACTTTCAGTTCTAGAACTCTCCTACACCACACCCATTCCCCTCATTTCTGCTTGTGATCCCTTGGGAGAAGGAGCTGGTTTGTCTTTGGGATACGATGGCAGAACAGCAGAGCTCTTCTGAGAGTGAGGCTAGCACTAGCAGCACTGTCTTGAGGCAGAGATCGAGGAAACAAAAGCCCTCTTATGTATGGGATTATTTTACTTTTCCTGAAGGCCAGCAAAAGGTAAATGCACCCTTAGTGACTTGTAAGCTGTGTAAGCGTGTACTTTCTAGAGGTAATCCTAACAGGAAGTATTCCTTTGGGAATCACACCATGAAGAGACACCTCCAGGATGTACACAGAAGGACACATGGTCATCTTTTTGGAGGTAACTCTTCAGAAAGACGAGCCAGTACATCCACAGTAGCTCAGCCTGAACCATCATCTGCAGGGCTGACTCCTTCTTCTGCAGGTCAGGTGAGCCCTTCATCTGTGGGGGGAGAATCTCCTTTTGCTGGCCCTCTGGAAATGAACCCTCGATTTCGGAAGGTTGATATTCATTGCACATTTTGTAAAGATCTAATTTGCCATAGGGAGACCAGTGTTTCCCTAGTGAACAACAAAATAGATCAGCACATTTGTCGCTTTGAATAATTTTCCCATGCTTCCTTTCCTCTGTCCCTGCATGAACACAACGGTTCTTTTAAGAGCCAACCTTATCTTTCATCTTTTTTTTACATATGTTTTTAAAAACTTTTTTTTATTTTTTTTTACCGTACGCGTACGGTGCGCGTACTTTTTTTTTTTTTTTTTTAAAAACACTAAAAATCATTTATCACATTACATTGTCCTTGAGAGACTACAATTATTATTATTGACTTACCATACTCACTGAAAAAATATTTATTCATTTGTTTTTTTAAAAAATAGTTTTAAAAATGTTTGTAGTTTTCGAAAATTTTCTATATCTATCTGGAAAAAAAGAAAAAAGTATTAATATTTTTAAAACATTTTATAATACAGTACACATATTTACATTTTTTTCCAAAAAATATTTTTGCCTTATTTTTGCTGTTTTCAGAATATATTGCATTTCACTATAAATTGTGAAAGCAATTGCATTCATCATTTTACAGCGGGCAAAAAAAAATAACAATCACAAAGATTGTAATAAAAAAGCCCAGAATCTCTTTTTACTTAAACTTAACATTATAGAAATGCATAATATTCTAAAAAAATATCATCTAATACCAATACTTATTTCTTTAAAATACCGTCTGATATGTTTGTTTCAGAAGTATAATCACAATATGATATCTCAAATAACTCCAAAATACATCTGATTCCATTTCCTTTAGACCAAATAGTAATTTAAAATTTTTTTTTGGAATAAATTACCAACGGTAATCCAATAAAATTCTAAAGTTTAATTTGTCCAGATCTCACCGATTCTCTGTAACATTTTGGTTCACGAAAATTTTTTGAATAATTTATTAAGTCCACAATAGAAATGGTTACTTTTCCACATGGCCAAATAGTAATTTTTTAAAACATTTTTGAAAAAATTTCCAATGGCAGTCCAATAACATTCCAAAATTTAAAATGTGCAGAAGTTACCGATAATCTCTAAATTATTGGTTTTTCAAAGTTTCATTCAAAATTAAAAAAGTCCACATTACAATTGGTTATCTTTCCATTAGGCCAAATGATAATTTAAAAAATCTTTTTTTTACAAAATTGCAATGGTAATCCATTAAAATGGTAAAATTGTTTTGTCCAGATCTTGCCAAGTCTCTCTAAAATTTAGGTTTCAGGAAGATTAAATAGGAATTTGCTAAATCAAAAGGCAAACGTTGCTTAAAAACCAATTGGGAATCATTACACAGTGTCCAGCCTTTTTCACATTTAAGATAAACTGTGTAATGTCCAGAAGTAACAGTAGGTCCTTCATGGAAAATTATTGCAACAGTTACAAAAGTTTTTCCTGAAATTGATAATTGCTGTCCTGTAAACTTCTTTATTAAAGTATCCAATTTTGAACCATCAGCTCTACATCGTTGCATCATTAAAATTACATACTGTCCGTATTCCTTTAAAATTAATGTTGAAAACATGTCAGAATTACACTCACTACATTTCATGCTATGATTAGCATCTTTAACTAATTTTGCAAAAGTGACTGTTTTACTCTCTGGCAATGTCAAATAAATAAACCTTTCATTATCAACAATAGAGCCACATATATTATAACAATTATCACAACTATGTTCCCATTTATAAGAGAGACCAAAAAAAATGTCAATGGGAACTCCTTCTTCTTCCACTACCTGAAGAAAATACATCAAAAATTCATGTGCATCTTGCTGTTCATTTTGAGAAAACTGTGTTCGTCCTGAACATACATCTAAAAGTTTTCTAATGTCAGTAGCACTATTTGAGTTTTATCTTTACTCAGCTTTTGAAAAAGGAGACTCAGCTCTGAACAGAATCTTTTTCCCTGATTTACTATTATCTGCTCTTGCAAACTTTCCAGATAAAATGCAACATTCAGCACTACATTTGCGTAGCAGTTGACACCAGAGCTATTTTCAAAATGACATCCTACAACCTGTTCTTCATTTTCCTTTTTCTTTTTGCTTGCAATTACATCACTCCTCTTTTTTTTCCTCTTCTCTACATCTTCACTACAGATATTCTCATTTTTTCTTTTACGAGAAACTACACGTTTCTCCAACACAGGATACTGACCTAAATGAGGAGCATAGCTTCTTCTTAATCTATTATACTCTTTTACACAGTTTGTATCAGCACTAACTTTTGACTCATCAAAGTCTATCATGAATAAACCTGATAATGTTTTGACTCGTGACAAAGCAACATATGCCATACCTTCTTTGAACACAGTTGAACCAATGTTCACAAATGCACAATCTACAGTCAATCCTTGAGACTTGTGAATAGTTACAGCATATGCTAGAGAAAACGGAAACTGCTTCCTACGTACATATAAGTCTTTCACAAGCATAAAACGAACTGTACAACGACAAATATCTTTAACTTCATCTATCTGATCAAATTTTATTTTTAAACATTCAACTCCTTCTTTTTTCTGGTAATTAATAAAACCCACAACTCTTCCCATCGCTCCATTAACTAAACCTTTCTCAACATCCAAATTTCTCCTTAAAAACACTCTACAGTTCATGCAAACATATAGATTTTTTTCTAATCCAGCTGTTTTGGAGATGTTCTTCTCTAGTGAGTCCAATTTATTTTTCAGTTTGCCTGTTACTGTGACAGTAATTCTTCCATCCTCAATTTTGTCCACTGCTTCCAATTTCCTGATCTCTTCCTTTTCCAATTTCAAAAGCTCCTCATTGAATATTGAGCATTCACGTAGAGTTGGCATTAAGCAGATGACACTTTTGTTTTCTGCAATGTTCTTGTATATCTTCTCTGCAACTATTTCTTCCTTTGGAAATAAATTATGTAGCAGCCGACTCTGTAATGCTTTTTTGCCAACTTCTGTCAGTAGTCCAATCCTGATATCTTTCAGAATACTTCCATATTCTTCATCGTTTGCTTGCCTCATATTAGTAGTAAGTTCCTTGTACTCAAAGAAGGACCAAATATTTGTATTTCCGATGCTTCCCAATGACTTCTTCGTGTCTTCATGTGTCACAGTATTAAACACTGGTTGTCCTTTAACTGGAGTAAGTTGCAAAAGATCTCCAAAAACTATGACGTGTTTTCCACCAAATAACATGTCATAGTCTGTCTTCAAAATTTGCTGCATTCTTAAATGCACAAAGGCAAGCATTAGGTTTGATACCATGCTCACCTCATCAATAATGAGAACTTGCATCTTCTTCAATACTCTTGAAACTTCCAAGGATGCTTCTCCAGTTAGCTTGTTGAATTGTATTTTGTTCTCATGCTCCACTGGTACCATTAGCAAACGATGTAAGGTGATTCCTTTTATGTTATATGCTGCTAACCCAGTTGGTGCAGTAACCACACAAGACAAAGTAGAATCCGTTTTTTGCTGTAGGTAGCTTCTGATGACTTTTATTAGGAAACTTTTTCCAGTTCCAGCTTGTCCGCTTACATACATCCTGATTGGATGAAATGATGTACATGAGCACTCTTTTTTTACATGTAGAAATCCGTGATCAATTTTGTTTTTGATCTCTTCATAAATTTGTTGCTGCTCTTGATTCAGTTGTCTTTCCAAATTTTCTAAGTCTATAAATTCTTCTTGAGCTTGATTCATAGCCGTTTCCACTTCATTCATGGCTATTGATGCTTCATTTTCAATGATTGGTTGTCCTAGGGGATCTTGACTGTGTGTTCCTGAACTTTGGCTGTCCTGAGAACTGTCTCTAGCTATTTCTGCTGCAATTGTAGTTTCCTGTTCAATTTCTTCATTTAACATTTGCAGATAAGTTGTGAATGTATTGCATTGTATGCTGTCTTTGCAAGCATTAAATGAATCTTCATAGCTTTGAAATTCTCCCAGTAGTTCATCCTCTGTACGCCATGGTTTAAACAACTGTAAAAGAGCCAAGTAGTAAAATTCTTTCTTGTCAGTAGTGTCGCAACTCAGCTTCCGGTGATTTATCAAACTTCCTTTTGTTTGCTTCACCAAACATCCTTCTTCACCAACGACTTTATATTTTCCATTATTGATGTCTTCTGCGGCTTTCCTTGAATAAATGTAGTTCTGCAGC
Organism: Triturus cristatus; assembly: GCF_964204655.1. Lineage (NCBI taxonomy): Eukaryota > Metazoa > Chordata > Amphibia > Caudata > Salamandridae > Triturus > Triturus cristatus. Next base: position 264,882,648 of record NC_140593.1, read on the forward strand.
ACTTCATAGAGACACATGTTCTCCAGATGTTGACTTCTCTTGGGATAATATGTGTCCAACATGTTTGTTTTCAATATATCTGTACTTTCTGGGTCATTCTCGACCAAATATTCAATTTCTCCTACAGATTTCAGTACCCGATTTCTCATTGCTGCAAGGCCTAAACTTGCCCAAATTATTCTTCTTGACTTCGAGTAGAGACTTGCAGAAGATAACCTATCTGAACATTCGTAGGATCCAATTTCTCGATGCGATAACATCTTCAAACTGAAACTGTACAGCTTCTTACTGACAGTCTTCTCGTGAGAAATCTCTTCCCACATTTCCTTCAATTCTGTTTTTTCTGATTTCGTAATGTAAGACGTTACATATCGTGCAACAGCAATGGAATTGTCAGCTACATACTGTATATCCATGTTAGCGTTCCACATGGATAAAATGACTGGGTTGTAGTCATTTATATTTTTTGATTCTTCTTTTCTTTTAAGGTTGTAGGTATTCTTAGGTGATTTTCTTGTGATAGTATGTCTCACAGCTGACATAAAACTGTTTACTCTTCCATTTGAAAGAACAGGTCTAGGAAATCCAAATCGACATTTAGTGTAGTATTTTTCTTTGCTCTTGTATTTCCGTCGACAGTATTTTCCACACCGATGACTTTGGAAACGTAAAACTTGCTCCTTTAACTTGTTCTCTTCTGTGCTTTTTGGTATAGCACATGTTGCATATTCTTGAATGTAAGATAACACTGCTTCATCAGCATCTGTTCCAAACTTTGGGGCATCCTTGATCCACAACAGCATATGAATATGAGGAGCACCTCTTGCCTGGTACTCTTTTCTCCAAAAGAAATCCACTACTTCTCCAAGGGGTGGATTTTTTTTATTGCAGATGAAGGACATCATAGCCTCAAATCTATGATTGAAATATCTGCAAACATTAACCGGATCCAATGAGCACAGTTCTCCTGCTGTCTTGTATTCGATGTTTTTAATGTTTGAATTGGCCTCTCGTAGAAAATCCAGTAAATCATCCCAAGCGTACTCGGCACAGCTTAGGGTAAGGAACCATGTTGGTGTTCCTAAATTCCGTAACATGCATTTTAGTTCACCATGGCGTCGGTACCAATATTCATTTGTCCCACGCTGACAAGCCATCAGATTGATCAGTTGTGTTTCCAAATGATCATCTCGGTGCTGCACTTTCTCCATAAAATCCTTAGCAGACACATTTTGTAAATGTACTCCACTTTTTAAAATGTGATTTACTGCATAAGACAGTGCAGACAAGTCGCTTTCAAATAAAAGATGGAACAAATAAGGAATACTTTGTCGAAATCTGGGATCTTCAGCATATAGTCTTGTAGTCCGATACTCTGAAGCTGGAATCTGTTCTGGACGTTCATCGTATCGTCCTCCTTTTCCTTTAGGAAACAGCTGAGGAAAACATCGAGCTTCCAAGCTCTCCTCCCATACACTCACAGGAGTTCCTTTTGCTTTCTTCATCTGAAAGAGATCAATATTGTCTCCCATAACTTCTTTCGAATGAAGAGGATGTATGCTAAAATGTTCATAAATTTCTTCTTCCTTTGACTTGTCCACTTTTTCAATTTGTCCAGTTGGTGTTTCTGTGTCTTCTTGAAAATCTTCTTCTTCTTCTTCTTCTTCTATATAAATTGATTCATACCATTTGTTATTTTTTTTCAAATACAAATTTGCTCTTTGTACTTTCCGCACATCTACCAGCTCCTGCCAAATCTTCTTATTCTTTGTAGGTACACCATTAACCAGAATAATTAATGGTTCAGTTTCCAAAGTATCCGCATCAATAGTTTCCATATTTTTTTTCAAATCCAAGGGCAAATACACCACTCTACCTTTTAAACCTCTCAGTAAATCTGAAGGAGGTAATTTACCAGTTTTGGGCTCCATACGTACTATGGTCTGGAACGGATGAACACATTGAATGAGTATAGACTCATATGTATTTAATTCAGAAAGTTCAGCAGGAATAGCATCCAATTCTAAATTATTATGTACAGCTCTGGTCGGCATTCTATTTTCCTCTAACTTGTTGTAACAGTATTTACAAATACGCTGATCTTCACCCAATTCAAAACAATTTTCTAGAAATATATATGTGGCAAAATCCTTCCACTTATAATTATCTTCATTTTCACTCTTTCTGTAGAGATCAACATTCCTAGTTTGTTTTCTATAATGAGTTCTGCGGCAACAAATACAAGTAACATTTGGTCTTTCATTAGAGACTATTGCAAATTTTGTTATGTGATCATTAAATGTCTTACTTACAGAAGGTTCTACATTCTCTTCCACTTCTTCCTCATTTACTGTGTCCTTCTCTGCACTGTTTTGTTCAGGACCAAAGTAACAAAACTGAATTTCATCAACAACCTTCTCTACATCTGATACCGTTCCTCGGAACAGAGCCCTATTCAATTCATTTAACTTTATTGCTGGACTTTTGGCAAAATACAACCGTCTCACAAACTTTCTCATTCCAGTATGATGAACAGCCAGCATCCTAAAATGATGGAAAACACTATTGCACACTTTTCTAGATAGACAAGCCAGAGAATGACCCTGCAAACCAGTATTCTCTCTCACTCTGCATGGATCCAGACTTTGAAGCACCTTAATCTTCTGTTTTACACTTTTTTTACTATATTCTCTTAGAAACTCTCGAAATTTGTCAATAGATTCCTGACGCACAGTGCAAATACTACTACAATTCCAAGTGTACACTGGGGCTTTAGGACGTCTCCCCATTGCCTCATCTGCCATCACTTGTACCTCATCTCTTGGAACCATTATCTCCTTCTCCATTATGCAACCATTTGTTACTTCGTATGAACGACCTCTGGTGTCAACTGCATGCAGCAAACTATTACTTTGAAAATAGCTCTCTTCATTAAAAAAAGGTTCACTACTTGAACTATGCATCCACTTTCCTAAAAACACTTTACAAAAGTTTGTTCTGTTCACTACTCTTTTCCTTTTGCTATGTGATTTCAGTACATTAACCATTTTGTCTAATGTACGCATCATATTCAAAATTAATATGAATAGTTTCCTTTTTAATTCTCATGCCTTTGCTGCAATGGCTTCAATTTCTTTTTTTCTCTTGTAATATTTTGCCTTTTGCTTATATTTCTTCACATCCTTTATCAAATTGGACATAACTCTTCTCTGAAACATTTTTCTACGTATCTCTTTAAACGCTGTTTTTCTGTTTATGTAAATCTTTTCAGTTGCAGAAGGTATATTTGCATTAACTAAATTCTCAATTTTTTCCTGTTCTCTTCCTTTTGTAACATTCTTTCCAGTACAGACATTTTGTACATTTTTCTTTGTTTTGAATATATTTTTAAGAAATTGTTTTTTCTGCTTACCAGAAGATTTTTTCTTTTTCCCAACATGAGCATCTTCTACTAACTTTGGTCCTCCAGTTGTCTTCAAATATAGTTTTTTTTTTAGCGTTTTTTGAACTCTGGATTTTGTAGGCATCTTAAATTTTGTTCACTGCTCTTCAGCAATACCTGAAAAAAACTAAAAAAAAAATCCTTTATTGTATTTAAATATATTACTACATTTCTTTTCACAATAGTCACAAAACGAAATTTCTTTGCCAATTTGAATGCACACAAACTGCTCTTTTTTTTGGGCAAGTGAAAATCACTTTTACAAACTGTCACATTATGAAACCACTTTTCAGATTTTTTAAAAAGCCCATGTCCAGAGTGCTACACTCCAGCAAGGGCAACCAGCCTTAGTGATGCTGAATGTATTTGCATTACAGACTGAAACCTGAAAACCCCACTCGCTTGTAAATACTGTGCATGACTATACATGGCAAGCACATGGGTGTGTGCTAAGACTCTGCTTCTTCCCCCAAAAATTTGCTCCCCCTTTCCATCTAATGCAACTGTGAAATCACCAGAGCAAGACGCAATAAATCTCTGCCTATAATTCCTCTCTGCACACAGAGTCATGTTTTCACATTAGTCCCAAAACGAAATTTCTTTGCCAATTTGAAAGCACACTTACTGCTCTTTTTTTTTTCGGGGCAAGTGAAAATCACTTTTTACAAGTGAAAATCACTTTTACAGACTGACACATTATGAAACCACTTTTTTTGATTTATTTAAATGCACATGTCCAAACTGTTTTTTCAGACCACCACCATGTGTATTCTCGGTGACTGCCTACACTCCAGCAAGGGCAACCAGCCTTAGTGATGCTGAATGTATTTGCATTACAGACTGAAACCTGAAAACCCCACTCGCTTGTAAATACTGTGCATGACTATACATGGCAAGCACATGGGTGTGTGCTAAGACTCTGCTTCTTCCCCCAAAAATTCGCTCCCCCTTTCCATCTAATGCAACTGTGAAATCACCAGAGCAATACACAATAAATCTCTGCCTATAATTCCTCTCTGCACACAGAGTCATGTTTTCACATTAGTCCCAAAACGAAATTTCTTTGCCAATTTGAAAGCACACTTACTGCTCTTTTTTTTTTCGGGGCAAGTGAAAATCACTTTTTACAAGTGAAAATCACTTTTACAGACTGACACATTATGAAACCACTTTTTTTGATTTATTTAAATGCACATGTCCAAACTGTTTTTTCAGACCACCACCATGTGTATTCTCGGTGACTGCCTACACTCCAGCAAGGGCAACCAGCCTTAGTGATGCTGAATGTATTTGCATTACAGACTGAAACCTGAAAACCCCACTCGCTTGTAAATACTGTGCATGACTATACATGGCAAGCACATGGGTGTGTGCTAAGACTCTGCTTCTTCCCCCAAAAATTCGCTCCCCCTTTCCATCTAATGCAACTGTGAAATCACCAGAGCAAGACGCAATAAATCTCTGCCTATAATTCCTCTCTGCACACAGAGTCATGTTTTCACATTAGTCCCAAAACGAAATTTCTTTGCCAATTTGAAAGCACACTTACTGCTCTTTTTTTTTTCGGCGCAAGTGAAACTCACTTTTTACAAGTGAAAATCACTTTTACAGACTGACACATTATGAAACCACTTTTTTTGATTTATTTAAATGCACATGTCCAAACTGTTTTTTCAGACCACCACCATGTGTATTCTCGGTGACTGCCTACACTCCAGCAAGGGCAACCAGCCTTAGTGATGCTGAATGTATTTGCATTACAGACTGAAACCTGAAAACCCCACTCGCTTGTAAATACTGTGCATGACTATACATGGCAAGCACATGGGTGTGTGCTAAGACTCTGCTTCTTCCCCCAAAAATTCGCTCCCCCTTTCCATCTAATGTAACTGTGAAATCACCAGAGCAATACGCAATAAATCTCTGCCTATAATTCCTCTCTGCACACAGAGTCATGTTTTCACATTAGTCCCAAAACGAAATTTCTTTGCCAATTTGAAAGCACACTTACTGCTCTTTTTTTTTTCGGGGCAAGTGAAAATCACTTTTACAGACTGACACATTATGAAACCACCATGTGTAACTACAACAAAAACAATTTCCATTTCTATTATTCATTTCTTAAGTTACCACATATATCCCCTCTCAAACTGTAAACTCACCTTTAAAATTAGTTAGTTGTGAAAGAAATGTGACACTCAAACAGCAGATTATCAGAGCCAGGATCTCTGTTGTGTTCACCTCTCTCCTCTCAGCAGAACCAGATAATGGCAAACTTTCCCTCTATTTTTCCACACATATACTTGTAAGTTTCAAATCTCAGTGCTTCCCCCTTTTTTTCAAATGAAATCACACATTTCTATTGGTTGAAAACCAACCCTTTTCCAAAAGTACCCTTCCCCCAACTTGACTTCTGCCTAGTACCCTTCCCCCAACTTGACTTCTGCCTGCTACCATAGCAACAGCTCATGGAACACTGCTGTGTTGAGTTAGGTCAGAAGTTCGCCAAACAATGTTTCAATTCCACAGAGCAAGAGTGCTTGACTTTTCAAACCTAACAGCAAATCCATAGTACTGTTCTTTGGTTACACATTTTTTTTTACCAATACAAAACATGCTTCTATTAATTTACACATACAGCCTAGTTTTTATTCTAGAATGGTATGAAACAGCCAATCAGTTCTTTTTGTTTTGAAAAAAATATGTATGCCTCCATTTCCAAACTGTCTTTCTTTTCATATTGCCATTCTACTGAAAGACACCTCCTGAGTGCATCCAGTTCTCCTTTGAAGATGTTCACAGTGTGGATTGTAGGGCACAGCTATGTCTTCTGGAGTGAAAAGTTTGCAGAGAAAACAGGTATGGTGAGAGACCTTGCTTTGCCAAATGTAGACATTAAATGGATTGGTCAGAGAGGGTTAAAGTGGCACCAATTGATGCCATTGGTGAAATCCTTCATTCAAATCCAACACCCTGACCTCATAATAGTGCACTGTGGTGGCAATGACCTAGGCACTTTGACTGGGGTAGGTCTGGAAATGCTTATGAAGGACACCTTTGCACAACTGTTTACACTTTTCCCTAAAACTGCCTTTGTGTTTTCCAACATATGCCAAAGGCAAAAATGGAACTGGTCCAATCATTTCTGTCCACAGATTGACAAAGCAAGAAAGCACGTCAACAAATCTGTTTCTGCTTTCCTCCGTGACTATGGTATGGGTGCCATTTACCACAACAACTTGCGTTATGACATGCAAGACATTTATAGAGGAGATGGTGTGCACTTCAATGATGAAGGGAACAGAGTCTTCCTCTTGAACCTTAGACTCTGCATCGGTACTTACTTGTAGGTACCACTTAAAAAATGACTTCATAAACACAACAGCTCTTTTTAGAGCTCCCTAATATCTAAACTCTTAAATCTGCTTTTCATTTATTTATTTTTATTTTTTTTTACCGTACGCTTACCGTAAGCTTACCGTACGCGTACCCCGTGATTTTTTTTAAAATCAATAAATGTTTTTTTTGTACTTTTCTGTCCTTCTTTGACCCCCTTACAAATGTTAGGGGGTCTGTAACTCTCCTCATTGCCCCCTTTCCTTGTTTTCACTCTTTTTTTTCAGAGTGAAATACACAAAATGGCGGCCGCCGCTTCCTGGTTTCGACCGATTCGAATGTTTACTAAGATCTAAGAGCCAATCAGAATCGCGCTCGCGCACGCCACCGTACGCTTACCGTAAGCGTACGGTAAGCGTACCGTAAGCGGGCTCAGATATATATATTGATTTAAAGGCTATTTTCTCAGAATCTACTGAACAGATTTACACCAAACCTACAAAAGGCACTTCCTTGACCTAGGGACTACCTCTCTGCCAAATTTTGAGTAATTCTGTTCAGCCGTTCGGGCTGTAGCTCGTTCTAAAGGTCCTATGGAAAAATGCATGGGAAAAACGCATTTTGGGACCCCCCTTTTATCTCAGCCCCCGCTTGACGGATCCCCCCGAGACTTTCAGGGTAGGAGCGGAGCGTAGCGCCCCACCTATTTTGAGAAATTCGCGAGGATTCGTCAACCGGCGCCAAAGTTATTCAAAATAGAATGTTGAGGTTTTCCTATGGAAACGTGGTCCTAACTATAACTACCTACTGGCGACCGCCAGTAGGTAATTTATATATATATATATATATATATAGATATATATATTATCTACTGGCAGTCGCCAGTAGATAGTTATAGTTAGGACCGAGTTCCCATAGGAAATCTGAAAATTCTATTTTGAATAACTTTGGCGCCGGTTGACGAATCCTCGCGAAATTTTCAAAACTAATGGGGCGCTCCGCTCAGCTCCTACCCTGAAAGTCTCGGGGTGATTCGTCAAGCGGGGGCTGAGAAAAAAGGGGGGTCCCAAAGCGCGTTTTCCCCATGCATTTTCCCGTAGGACCTTTAGTCGAAGGTACAGCCCGAACGGCTGAACAGAATTACTTGAAATTTGGCAAAGAGGTAGTCCTCAGGTCAGGGATGTGCCTTTTGCATATATGGTGTCAATCTGTTCAGTAGTTCCTGAGAAAATTAAAGTTAAAAGTACATAAATATCTATATGAGCGCACCGTGCTGTGCGCGAGCGTAATTCTGATTGGTGGTTACATGTCAGTCAACATTCGAATCGGTCGAAATCAGGAAGTGTCGGACGCCATTTTGTGTGTGGCAGTGAAAAAGAAAGGTGGAGAACGTGAAAAGGGGGCAGGGTAGAGAGTTCCTGACCCCCTAGCCTTTGTCAGGGGGTCCCTGAAGGACCCCGAAGGGTGAAAAAAACATTTTATTTTTTTTCAAAAAATCGCGGGGTGCACGCACGGTGAAAACCCTTAAAGAAAAAAAAACATTTTAAACGAGCCATTCCAGGATACAGTCAATCTATAACTATATACATAGGTAGTTTATTGTAAAATAAATATATAAAAAATATAATAATACATACATAAATTCGCATTTAGAAAAACTTACAAATTCACTAAAAAAACCATAGGTTTCACACACGTTATAGTTAGAAATTAGCATTTAAAAAACCTTGCAAATTCACTTAAAAAACCATAGGTTTCACACACGTTATAGTTAGGAATTACCATTTAAAAAAACCTTGCAAATTCACTGAAAAACCATAGGTTTCACACATGTTATAGTTAGCTGGACATTTCACTCGTAAAAAACCATTGAAATTCCCCCGTTATAGTTAGTTCAGCTAATATATAACTCGCGCGACCGCAATCCACTGCTGATGACGTCACATATTACATCACTAATGACATGGTCAGTGACATCACTCATGACATCACTGATAACATCTCAAATGACATCACTGATTACCTCACTGATGACATCATCCAGTGAATATGTGTCTTTCTGAAAAATAAATATTTTTTATATATGTATATCTAAAGGTTAATGGAAGAATAAATGGGTAAATAAGTATCTAAATTGATGTTTTTTTGTGTAAAATTAATTGTATAACTGACTTATTAACAGTATCTTAGCGAATACAGTGATGTAATATGTGACGTCATCAGCAGTGGATTGTGGTCGCGCGAGTTATATTTAGCTGAACTAACTATAATGAGGGAATTTCAATGGTTTTTTACGAGTGAAATGTCCAACTAACTATAACATGTGTGAAACCTATGGTTTTTTCAGTGAATTTGCAAGGTTTTTTAAATGCTAATTCCTAACTATAACGTGTGTGAAACCTATGGTTTTTTAAGTGAATATAGATATATATAGACTATATTTGCCTTACTCCTTTCCGTGGTCATGACTAATTGATTTTCATTATTGTATCAGTCAAAATATTTTAACATCCTATACTCTTTAGTTCTGTCTCAAAAGCCAATAAAGATATATTATTTAAAAAAACAAAAGGTACGAAACAGATACATGAGTTCTAATACAAAAAGAAAACGTTATAATGATGTGTACATAAGATGTGCAGTTTAAACTAACAGTGTACATATAATCTGCCAGTATTAGTGGGAAGTGAGCGCTAAGAGCAGTAGCGGGAAAGGAGCACAAAGAATATATTCAACATAATGATATTATATAGCATAGAATTATGATCTTGACTGGTTTCTTTCAAAAGAAATTTACTGAATTTTATATAGGGCAAACTTGACCAGAAGGTTTCGGAGCACTTTGCATGAACACCAGTTGCCTTACATGAGGACACATTCATTTTTGTTAGTTACGGGGAGATTAAGTGATTTGCCCGGAATCACAGGATGTTGTGCGTCCTTGCCGAGACTCGAACCCGGTTCCCCAGATTTGAGGCCGACCGCCCTAGCCATTAGGCCAACTCCTCTCCACGGGTTAGTTCGAAAATCCGTCCAAACAGCTTCCACGAGCCCCAGACGCTAGCCCTGTCCCCACAATCACACTACATGGGGGGAGCAAGCCAGGCTGTAGTCAACATGCCCCAGGCATCCAGGAATCAACAGCAGAGCATTGACCAGCTTTTCCCGCACAACTGCACAGGATTCCAGTAATTCCAGTAGACTGGGATCCCCTAGATATCAACTGGCCACCTACATTCAGAGGAATGTTTTCAAGTAAATGGTTTACAGGAAGCAAATCTTCATTAGGTCAAGCAACGTGTCGCCATAAAACACAGGCCCTCTTATCATTGGAGACAACACCAGACAACTAGCTTTCCCGCTTCTAGAATAAGGCCATAGATCAGAAGTACCAGCAAGAGGCGTGAAAACTCTTCCATTGATCTTTGATCCAATGAATGGGCCTGAGCATGGGACTTCTAATCAAAATCTTGCTACACCACTGATAGAAATATCCATCCCTTTCCCTAATTAGTTCATATCCTATAGCTCTATACTTTCTTACAACACAATGTAATTCATGCTCTTAGTGAATGTTGTTTTACAACCAGTGCCCCAGGACCCTTTACAGAAGCAAAATATAAAATGAAACCAAATGAAAAGTTTTCAGAAGTGTTAGTCAAACCAATTCTTACAAAACTCTCCTATCTCCCAGACAAACCAAATAAGGCTCTGATTAAATAGATATGTTTCCCACATCCCAGTGAAACCAATAGAGAATACCCTCAAAAAGTGATGCTGCTAGTATGGCAATCAGGGGGTCCCCGGTGGAAAAAAACAGGATCAAAAGTCTATTTACAGGTTCCTCGCAGAAGCAGGTTTGTCTGTAAAGTTCTGCCGCTTCTTCCTGCCCTTTGAGAAATATGAAAACATCAGACTCACATATTTCAAAGTAGATATTCAAATTCTGCCTGTCTTCAGAGGTGTGTGATGTAGGCAAATCTATCTATAATCTAGGAAAACATTACTTTATTTGCCACCAATGATGCCATATTATGAATTTTGAGAGGCCATTGACTTTGAAGTTGAAGCCAGATGCCGTTGTTTAGCCTGCATTGTGAGACTCCAGGACACAATGTCACAAACATACTTCATAAACTGATCCCTGATAACTGTAGGTAACTGGACAGTGCCCCACATCTGTTGCCGGAGAGTTAACCCTCTGCAGGTTGAGAGCCCCCCTTGTTTGTGGAGCTTTGTAATGACATCCACTTCATCTTTGTTGCCCCCCCCCGCCCCCAAAGCTCTCCAGAGCATTTGAATTGTTTTGCTAGATGTTTGCTTTAGTGAAGCTTGTGCTCTTTGGACGACGAAGAACTGGCTTGCATCCCTTAGCAGTAAGTTTTCAGAGAATACTGGATTTCACATCGCTTTTTGAAATGAACTATTGCGCTTTAAGATCTTTAAATAGTATGCATCCGCGAAAATGCAAACCTCCCTGGACTGCGTGGGTGGTGCAGTCTTTTGCTGCTTCCTGGTGTGGCGGGCACAATGCGGGGGAGGGGTGGCATGTCATTTCAGTACTCTGTATCCTGCCTGCGGAGATTATTATTCATTCTCCTTTTGTATGGACATTATGCAGTTTCTCGAACCTTGTTGCTTGTAAACATAAGTACAAAGATCGTCTTCCTGCCATGGGGCTTTATATTTTTGTGTATATTTGTTTATATTAACACTCTTACATAGTCCGCTCTTTCTGTTTACCATTGGTTATGTGCCTTTAAATTTAGTTTTACTCTCCATGATTGTCTAGACACTCTCTCCCTTGAGTGCTTCATCACTATGGGTTTCTCATACAAAATTAACAAGATTCAAGGGAAGAAGGTTTACACAGTCGCATCGTATTTTTCTCCAAGTTTACTGTAAGACGGCACTGAAAGCAAGAGATCATGTGACTTCAGTCCACTTGTCATTATAATCGGGAATATAATTGTTTTACTTTGCTATTTTTGAGATTCCTTCCTGGACACTGTTGGAACTTGACAAGCTCACACATTCCACTAGTTGCTGCATGTGTTTGGTTTCTCTTCTTCATTGCACTTGTGTGTATTACACAACATTTTCACATTATTTACTTCAGTTTACCAGTCACAATGCCCCTGCATGCATGGGGAAAAGCACTGTTTTGTTTTTTGACTTATAAGTACAGCTTTAATGATATGATCGGTCCACGTCTCATTCATTTACTTTTCATTCATTTGTTCACCCTCCTCTTTTTAGGTCGAGCATTCGAGACCTCGGGGCAGATTTACAACTTCTGGCGCATCTCTGCAAATCAGCAGGGATGCGCCAGAACAGATGCGTCACGGAATCCCCCCTTGCGCCACTGCGGATGCGTTGCATTTACAATGCGGTGCACCATGGTGCAAGGAGGGGCAGAATGCTTGACGCATCTTGTGGTGTACGGGTGGCGCATTGCTGGAGTCGCGTCGCAAGCGCAACATAACTCCTGCAATGCACAGGAGCCACCCATACTTAATGTGGTGCGTCACTCCTTATGCCTGCTTCAAGCAGGCGTAAGGAATTGACGCAGCAGCGTCGTAAAACTGACTCAGTGAAATCTTGTAGATTTCACTGCATCAGTTTTACAGGGCTTTCCTGCAAGGGAACGCCCACCCTGCGACAGAATGCCCACATGGAACCTGATGCAGGTTTCATGTGGCGCAGGGCTTTACAACGTGACGCATCTGCCTAGATGCGTCACGTTGTAAATAAGGTGGCGCATGGTTTATGCCACCACTGCGTCATAAAAGTGACGCAACGGCGGCGTAAAAGTGTAGCAAGGGGCTTGTAAATCTGCCCCCTCTTGTATATACTTTAGCATGTACTTTAGTATATACATTTTAGTATATACTTTAATGTGTATGTACTTTGTGGGCTCTGGAGATCAGCCCTAGGACTTGTCTGCTTCCACTTAGGGACTTTTTTTTCTGTTCAACTGCCTCTATTTAACTTTCTTGATAGAAAACGACCAGCAGAGGTCATTATAATACCAGAATAACTTTAGCATTCTCTAGATTCTTGTTCGGGCTGGACTGTTCCCATGAGGCACAGGGTCAGACTGATTTGCATATGGCCATGTCTGAACTGGGGTGGCAGAGTGGGCTAAAGAACGGTGATGGATTAAACCCAGATCTGTTGACTGGGTGTGAGTGTTTGATTGGTTCTGATGCTCCGTCCATCACCACCCCCTTTTGTACCGCTTTGTTCGCCATAAGTTGGCAGGGTATGCTCAGACGTGAGTCCCTTGCTCACTTTGCCACTGGATTCAAGCAAGCCTGGCTGAAGACGGCTGAAATGCCAGAAACCGGTCCTAGGAAGCTTGTTTCCGGTCCAGGGAAGGCATGGCTTGGCAGTTCGGGCTGGACTGTTCCCATGAGGCACAGGGTCAGACTGATTTGCATATGGCCATGTCTGAACTGGGGTGGCAGAGTGGGCTAAAGAACGGTGATGGATTAAACCCAGATCTGTTGACTGGGTGTGAGTGTTTGATTGGTTCTGATGCTCCGTCCATCACCACCCCCTTTTGTACCGCTTTGTTCGCCATAAGTTGGCAGGGTATGCTCAGACGTGAGTCCCTTGCTCACTTTGCCACTGGATTCAAGCAAGCCTGGCTGAAGACGGCTGAAATGCCAGAAACCGGTCCTAGGAAGCTTGTTTCCGGTCCAGGGAAGGCATGGCTTGGCAGTTCGGGCTGGACTGTTCCCATGAGGCACAGGGTCAGACTGATTTGCATATGGCCATGTCTGAACTGGGGTGGCAGAGTGGGCTAAAGAACGGTGATGGATTAAACCCAGATCTGTTGACTGGGTGTGAGTGTTTGATTGGTTCTGATGCTCCGTCCATCACCACCCCCTTTTGTACCGCTTTGTTCGCCATAAGTTGGCAGGGTATGCTCAGACGTGAGTCCCTTGCTCACTTTGCCACTGGATTCAAGCAAGCCTGGCTGAAGACGGCTGAAATGCCAGAAACCGGTCCTAGGAAGCTTGTTTCCGGTCCAGGGAAGGCATGGCTTGGCAGTTCGGGCTGGACTGTTCCCATGAGGCACAGGGTCAGACTGATTTGCATATGGCCATGTCTGAACTGGGGTGGCAGAGTGGGCTAAAGAACGGTGATGGATTAAACCCAGATCTGTTGACTGGGTGTGAGTGTTTGATTGGTTCTGATGCTCCGTCCATCACCACCCCCTTTTGTACCGCTTTGTTCGCCATAAGTTGGCAGGGTATGCTCAGACGTGAGTCCCTTGCTCACTTTGCCACTGGATTCAAGCAAGCCTGGCTGAAGACGGCTGAAATGCCAGAAACCGGTCCTAGGAAGCTTGTTTCCGGTCCAGGGAAGGCATGGCTTGGCAGTTCGGGCTGGACTGTTCCCATGAGGCACAGGGTCAGACTGAGTTGCATATGGCCATGTCTGAACTGGGGTGGCAGAGTGGGCTAAAGAACGGTGATGGATTAAACCCAGATCTGTTGACTGGGTGTGAGTGTTTGATTGGTTCTGATGCTCCGTCCATCACCACCCCCTTTTGTACCGCTTTGTTCGCCATAAGTTGGCAGGGTATGCTCAGACGTGAGTCCCTTGCTCACTTTGCCACTGGATTCAAGCAAGCCTGGCTGAAGACGGCTGAAATGCCAGAAACCGGTCCTAGGAAGCTTGTTTCCGGTCCAGGGAAGGCATGGCTTGGCAGTTCGGGCTGGACTGTTCCCATGAGGCACAGGGTCAGACTGATTTGCATATGGCCATGTCTGAACTGGGGTGGCAGAGTGGGCTAAAGAACGGTGATGGATTAAACCCAGATCTGTTGACTTGGTGTGAGTGTTTGATTGGTTCTGATGCTCCGTCCATCACCACCCCCTTTTGTACCGCTTTGTTCGCCATAAGTTGGCAGGGTATGCTCAGACGTGAGTCCCTTGCTCACTTTGCCACTGGATTCAAGCAAGCCTGGCTGAAGACGGCTGAAATGCCAGAAACCGGTCCTAGGAAGCTTGTTTCCGGTCCAGGGAAGGCATGGCTTGGCAGTTCGGGCTGGACTGTTCCCATGAGGCACAGGGTCAGACTGATTTGCATATGGCCATGTCTGAACTGGGGTGGCAGAGTGGGCTAAAGAACGGTGATGGATTAAACCCAGATCTGTTGACTGGGTGTGAGTGTTTGATTGGTTCTGATGCTCCGTCCATCACCACCCCCTTTTGTACCGCTTTGTTCGCCATAAGTTGGCAGGGTATGCTCAGACGTGAGTCCCTTGCTCACTTTGCCACTGGATTCAAGCAAGCCTGGCTGAAGACGGCTGAAATGCCAGAAACCGGTCCTAGGAAGCTTGTTTCCGGTCCAGGGAAGGCATGGCTTGGCAGTTCGGGCTGGACTGTTCCCATGAGGCACAGGGTCAGACTGATTTGCATATGGCCATGTCTGAACTGGGGTGGCAGAGTGGGCTAAAGAACGGTGATGGATTAAACCCAGATCTGTTGACTGGGTGTGAGTGTTTGATTGGTTCTGATGCTCCGTCCATCACCACCCCCTTTTGTACCGCTTTGTTCGCCATAAGTTGGCAGGGTATGCTCAGACGTGAGTCCCTTGCTCACTTTGCCACTGGATTCAAGCAAGCCTGGCTGAAGACGGCTGAAATGCCAGAAACCGGTCCTAGGAAGCTTGTTTCCGGTCCAGGGAAGGCATGGCTTGGCAGTTCGGGCTGGACTGTTCCCATGAGGCACAGGGTCAGACTGATTTGCATATGGCCATGTCTGAACTGGGGTGGCAGAGTGGGCTAAAGAACGGTGATGGATTAAACCCAGATCTGTTGACTGGGTGTGAGTGTTTGATTGGTTCTGATGCTCCGTCCATCACCACCCCCTTTTGTACCGCTTTGTTCGCCATAAGTTGGCAGGGTATGCTCAGACGTGAGTCCCTTGCTCACTTTGCCACTGGATTCAAGCAAGCCTGGCTGAAGACGGCTGAAATGCCAGAAACCGGTCCTAGGAAGCTTGTTTCCGGTCCAGGGAAGGCATGGCTTGGCAGTTCGGGCTGGACTGTTCCCATGAGGCACAGGGTCAGACTGATTTGCATATGGCCATGTCTGAACTGGGGTGGCAGAGTGGGCTAAAGAACGGTGATGGATTAAACCCAGATCTGTTGACTGGGTGTGAGTGTTTGATTGGTTCTGATGCTCCGTCCATCACCACCCCCTTTTGTACCGCTTTGTTCGCCATAAGTTGGCAGGGTATGCTCAGACGTGAGTCCCTTGCTCACTTTGCCACTGGATTCAAGCAAGCCTGGCTGAAGACGGCTGAAATGCCAGAAACTGGTCCTAGGAAGCTTGTTTCCGGTCCAGGGAAGGCATGGCTTGGCAGTTCGGGCTGGACTGTTCCCATGAGGCACAGGGTCAGACTGATTTGCATATGGCCATGTCTGAACTGGGGTGGCAGAGTGGGCTAAAGAACGGTGATGGATTAAACCCAGATCTGTTGACTGGGTGTGAGTGTTTGATTGGTTCTGATGCTCCGTCCATCACCACCCCCTTTTGTACCGCTTTCACAAGCACCTGCAGACAATAATATTTTTTTCAAATCTTGTTTTTTCAGTGATATGACCACAAAGCTTTGGACTATACCATTTCCCACTGAAAAGCAATATTTCTCTCCAAGTGTTCCCATACCTGGCATGTCACGCAGTTTGGTGCTTATTTTCCCTCTATGTTAAAGAACAGTAGATGGTTCAGCACCCAGGCTAATGTGCTGTATAGCTAAATACATATAAGGTCCCAAAGGCGAGAACGATTGCATTGCAAATGCTTGTTACTCACCCTTTCAGAATGTATGAAACTTTACCAACTTGCACCACTAGTCTGCACGTCATAGCCATACATTTTTAAATCATTGGCACACCCGGTTCACTTTAATCATGTATACTTACCCTGTGTTGCTGGTTGTGTGCATTCCACCAACATTCATTTATTATTTTCTAGGAGAGTATATCCCCTCCCAGTCTAGGGGGGCGCAATTGATTCATTTTTTTGAACACATAAATTGTTCTGTGTTGCAAATTACTCTCTCAAATATTTGTGAGTGTAATGCCATAATTTATTGTGCTCTCTTCTGCACACATGACCATTTTTTTTTACCTTCACTGTCTTCCAACCAGGGAATCTCCGATACTTGTTGGTGGTCATAGGAATTTACATATTTGAGTTTCACAAACACACTGGCCTTTCTCCGCAGTTTTGCCCTGTACGTTTTAGTGTTGCATTGAAAGCTGCACATAGAAGCTCCTAATAATCAATTGCACACAAAAAACTGCTTTTTTTGTGCTACCTGCCATATCTCACATTATGAACTTTTTTAATGGTGAATGAAACATTGCTTAAAGCTAAATTCATCCGACCCTCCCCCCAAGCCCTATTATACTGCATGGCTAAACACTTATAAGGTCCAGTCTGCGAGACCTATTGGATATGCCAATGCTTGTTCTCATACATCAACAACTCACTCTCATAATGAGTGGGACTACCAGTTTGTGCCATGAACCAGCTCCTCTCTCCAGACACAAATGAGAGACCTTTGGTGGTGCCTCAGCGAAGGAACAGCTATAGGGGGTTCCCTCAAAGGAAAAACTATCTACAGTATAAGATTAAATAGAAGCATGGCGTTTCTACCATCCAGACCAGCCTAGAAGGCATCAAGTGACACAGTCTCATCTGAAATTAAGAGCGGATGCGCTGTGCAGCTTCTATATCACCTCTCTCTCTCTCTCTCTCTCTCTCTCTCTCTCTCTCTCTCTCTCTCTCTCTCTCTCTCTCGCTCTTTCTCTCTCTCTCTCTCTCTCTCTCTTTCTCTCTCTCTCACTCTCTCTCTCTCTCTTTCTTTCTCTTTCTCTCTCTCTCTCGCTCTTTCTCTCTCTCTCTCCTCTTCCTCTTCTGCATGAAACTCACCAACAGTTTGTCAATCACAATGAGTACTCGACATGTAGTCCCCCATTTGGAGGTTACTGCCAAAACTGACACCTGGTCCCAAACTTCTCCCACTCCCGGCGAGACACTGATAGCATGGTGAGTTTTTCTTCCAGGTCGTGATTCTAGCGGGGTTACAAACTGCAATAAAAGCAGGAATTGAGATTTGCACACATATTTCTGCACGAATTTCACCCATGCTCTCTCTCCCTTTTTCCTGAGCATATTTCGCGCCAGGTTTGAACTGTCAGAGTGTAAATGGGGAAACACAAACTGCACTTTGGTTTAAACGCATTACTTCTAATTGCACTGCGGACAGAAACTCCTTTCTACCTTTGAACTTTCTAAATTCGTATTACCATAGTGTGAATATAGGTGTAAAGTGCAATCTCTAATGACGTCGCCTTCACTGTAGCAAAATGCAGGGGTATGCGTTCTCCATGGGGAGCTTTCTTCTAGATAGGCCGGACTGCGCCTCACGCCACCACCCCTCCCGTTTTTTGTCAGGATCGACGCCCATTCTAAAATACCCAAGAGACGAACGCCTGGAATACAACAGGTAAGAACAAGCATTTGCAATGCAATCGGTCTCGCTTTTAGGACCTTATAAGTATTCAGTCATGCAGCACAGGCTGGCACAGCTGTGGAAAAGGCAATCACGTGGGATGTGTCAGTCACTTATTTGGCCACACACGGACATTGTGCAGTAATACGTCTAAATTATGCCTGGTACTTACTTGCCCCAGACTAAAGTCTGCAGTTACAATGTGCTGTGTGATGAATCTGACAATGGAACCTTGGAGGAGGCGCCACGGGGTGTGTGGTGGCTGCCGGGGTGTGGCTGGTAGTGTTTTCGCCGGCAGGGCTGCTGATATGTGCTGTATGTCTCGGCTGCCAGATGTAAGTGGTGTCTACTGGTGCTTCTGTGCCAACAGCCGTAGGATGGAGGCAGTTTTTGCTGCCTTTGGTACCTAGGCATTCTAGTGAAGGTGGTGTCTGTCGGTTTTTGCGTGTCATACCGGTGGAAGGAAAGTTCAAAGTGCACGTGTCCATACAAAATATACTAAAAGTACAGATGGTATTTATAAAACAAGCAAGTGTCTTGGGGTCTACTCTGGAAGGGGTTGTATTTAAACTCGGAAGATGGGCTCATATTAGCAACAAAACCAGAACAACTTTACTATATGCGAGGTGGCTGCTTGTCACTTCTACAGTAACTCCGGACTGCTCTTTCTGGTCAAGGTGTACTGGAAAGAACTGCATTGTTAAAAACAAAAAAAAATGTTCAAAAACTAACATAAAAACAAGCATTGCCATAGCCAATAGGTCTCGCCTTTGGGACCTTATAAGTGTTTAGCCATGCAACAGTTGCATAACTAAATACTTATAAGGTCCCAAAAGCGAGACCTATTGGCTATGCAAAGCGGCATTGCGGCCGCGAAAGTGAAAGTGATCGCGATCAAACATCAAAGCGGCCGGGAAAGTGAAAATAATCGTGTTGATGCGCGGCGCGCGCGCCCGCGCACATGCACTGTAGCTCTAGGCTGGCCTGGTAGCATTTTTTGGAGCCCTCTCAATAAGTCTCGCCAGACCAGCGCATGCGCTGGGTCAGGCGAGACCTAACAAATCCAGTGAGTTTGGAATTTAAAGTAAACCCACCTCAGATCGGACGACTGCAGCCATGCTGAGAGGGCCAGGCTGCGGCACACCTGCACCAGAGACACCGGGGCCATGGTGTGCATGAAGTGTGTTGATGCCTGGGGGTGGAGTACTGCATTACCCTAATAGTTTTCACAATTATTATACACCCGATTGGTGTTGGTTTGTGTAGAGTTAAGGATATTATTACAACGCACGATTGGGACTCTTTGTAATTACTGTTTTTAACTGCTGCCAGGTTTTGAGACTGAGGCGGATCCGACTCACTTAAAACCATGAATGTAAGTAGTAGGGTTACTGGGTTTTAAATACTTTTATTGTAAGCACAGTCAAGAGTTTGAAAACCTTTTCCCGAGAGAATGTGCAGAGAAAATGAGTGGCTACTTTAAGTAACAGTTCATCATGGAATGTATTGCCCATTCTTATAATGGATTTTGGGAAATATTTAATACTTTTATTGATTCCACAGTTTGCTTCTTTAGAATTTACTTATTTGTTTTATAGAGCTTTCTTGTGATTAGGAGCTACTTCGTAGCATCAGTGGGTTGACAGAAGTTCGCCTGTGTTGTCCCTTTCCTGACAAATGGAGATGGTAAGATTCAGTACTTTCCAAAGCTAGTTCTCTGTAAGCTTGGACTGTTTGTCAGGGCGCCTGGTGTGGTTCAGTCGACTGTTGCCCTAAATCTATCATTAGCTAAGAAAACGTCATGGAGTGAGTCATACTACCTGTGATAAAGACCAGTGCATTTTGGCATCAACAGTACATCGGAGGCGAATTGCCTTTGGTAGAAAGGGATCAGACTGGGGCTTTAAGTGGGCCGGGTCCTGCCGGTGCTCAGCACAGGCAGTTTTTAAAAGTAGGTGCCGAGAAGGGTCCCTATAGGGCTTTCCATTTTTACCCTAAAAAAACAACCCTTTACTTTGCAATAGTACAAGCCGTCACAGCCTTTGATTTAAGTTCAAAGAGACATGTTTTTCAGTCTTATAAAGCGCAAACTTGGTGCACTTTACATGAGCACCAGTTACTGAGAGGCAGGAAGATGCCTTCTGTTTCAAGAAAAATGCCTTTCGACATGCCTGATTCATGACTTTGTCAGCATTTTGGCCCCCATTTTAAATATGCAAATAATGGGTGTATGTCGCATTTTCCACTGAAAATGCATCTTTTGATTACCTTGTAATGCCGCTGCAGTTTGACGATTCTACACAAATCAAAATCTGGCAGACAATTAGCATGTTTGGCATTCTCTTGGCATCTCGAGCTACATGCCGATCTGTAAAAGAGAAGAAAGGGCAAAGTAAAGGTCGGGGGAGGCTGGTGATTGGCTAAAAACTTAGACAGTGTTTGATGGTTCTGCATTAAAGTTAAGATACCAGTGGTCGGCTTGATAACTCTTTGTGAAGGTGGAGGCTCGCTGCAGAGCTTAGGCAATCGCTGTCGGCAAAAGAGTGGTTTGAACGCTGGGATTGGCTGTAGGCCTGGCCCTGTAGTCCACACCCAAGGAATATAACCGACAGCCATGCATCGTGGGGGGTTGCTGCATGGTGGGTTGATTGCAGGGCTTGGCCTAAGGCAAGTTTCACCTGTTCTGGGTTTGGAAGAAGCATGCAGTGCAGTTGTCTGCATTGTGCTTTCAGCGACCGTGCTATAAAATGTTAAAAAAGCATTAGGAGAGAGTGTGTCCTGCCTGCAGCAGGTAGGACAAAGCTATTTGAGAAAATCGTGCTTGGAGGCTATTGTCAAGAATTCCTGTCATACGAGGGAAGGAAAACGGTAACCAGCGAAAACGGACTACATCTCCCAGGATGCTTAGCGGTTGAGAGGTTATGTAAACAGGAGAGCTGTTACATAACTCAAGGGAAACACGCCCTTATGTAAACAGGAGAGCTGTTACGTAACTCAAGGGAAACACGCCCTTATGTAAACAGGAGAGCTGTTACATAACTCAAGGGAAACACGCCCTTATGTAAACAGGAGAGCTGTTACATAACTCAAGGGAAACACGCCCTTATGTAAACAGGAGAGCTGTTACATAACTCAAGGAAAACACGCCCTATAAAGGGAGGAACCGGGAGGTACAAGGCTGTCGGATATTGTGTTTACACCGACGTACCTGCTTCGTGAAGAGCAGTGTTCCGGAGTGGTGCTCCAGTAAGGCAAGAACGGAGGTAGGTCGAGTCGTTACTCCCTGGGCCGTGTCTTGCCCCATCGTCACCTGTGAAGGACCCGGAAGCTCTACCGGTCAACCATTGAGCTTCGCTTTTTGACTCGGCTGAGTCCAAGCGCAGTGGCGCTTTTGCTGGTTGGAGTCGTAACTCCCAGCCCGACCAGAGACACAGGGACTGCCAGCTGTAACGCACACCAGGAGGTGTTTGCCGCGTTACAGACTCGGAAGTCCACAGGATCGATCGAGCGGCTGCTCTCGGTTCAGTCTTCTTGCTTGTGATTGGGGTATCGGTGACGCATCACCAGGAGGTGACTCCGCGTCCCGGTGCAGTCTGAGGAAGAGGTTGAGCGGCTGCTCCCTTCAGGTAGAGACCCCGGCTGGGTGTTTCCCTGACTCCTCGATTCTCCCGAACACTCTTCGTGCCCCTCACAGCCTACCGATTGGCATTGTCGGCCATTTCATTTCTGCCCTCTGTTGGCATACGCCGGGATCGGCGTATATGCAGAGGACGGTTAGGACCATCCGTGCTGTGGGCTGGTAACGTACTTAGCCTGGAGGATTCCAGTGACTATAACTTTTGTTTGTTCTTTGTATTTTATTTGCCTTCATTAAAAGAACTAACCCTTCACAAGTGGTTGCGTCCTCATTGTCGTGTCTGTTAAACGATCCTGAGACGTTCAGGGCGTTACAAAATATCCGACCTTAATAACACTAACTGTCTCCCGGTCGATAACAGATATGGCAACACTTGATGATGTGCTGGCTGCTTTAGCGGCCATGCAAGTTGAAGTGGCTGCCTCTAGGCAAGAAACAGCCGATGTAAAAGCCAGACTGGATGCTATCCAATTGGACCCGCTCACGCCCAGCACCTCCCTCACGAACCAGACCCCTGCGGTAGTAGTGGAAATGCCGGTAGCCATCCCCTTGGCAACACCAGAGAGGTACAGTGGGGATCCTAACACAGTGCAGGTATTCCTCACACAAGTGGCGCTACATTTATCGTGCAAACCAAAGGCGTTCCCCACGAGTCAGGCTCGTGTGGCTTTCCTTATATCCTATTTGGCTGGAAACGCGGCACAATGGGCCGTACCTCTGGTGAGCAGGGACGACCCCCTCTTATGTGATTGGGGTGCTTTTCGCGAGGAATTCCTGAAGGTATTCGACAGAAGGGCTGACTCGTACACGGCGGACCGTGAAATGCTTGAGTTGAGACAGGGATCCAACGACCTGGTGCAGTATCTCAACGCGTTCCGAAGGCTGGTTGCGGAAACCAAGTGGCCTGTTGCTAAACAGACGGCGCTCTTCCATCAAGGGCTGTGCGATGAGCTCAAGGACGCCGTGGCTCATATTGACCCTCAACCCAAGACATGTGAGGGCCTTATCAACCTGGTATTACGGCTGGAACATAGGCTTAGTGAAAGAAAGGGGGATCATGGGAGAAAAGGAAAATCCCTTCCATCCTATGTGACGGTGGGAAGTCCTGAAACTTCCACCGCATCCAAGGGAGAACCCATGGACATCGGCGCAATACGAGCGAGCCTCACAGCCACGGAGAAAGAGTCACGCCGTAAACAAGGATTGTGCCTATATTGTGGCAAAAAGGCCACTACGTACGTGAATGCCCTGCCAAACCGAAGACGTCACGTTATCGGGCCAACCGGTCGGTAACAGCCGTGGTGGACATACCGGCGGAAAACTAGAGGACTCCAAGACCAGAGAAGGGGCATCTCGGAGTCATTCATCCATCCCTTCACTTTCCAACTCGGTCACTAAGGGACAACGACACCTGTTTATCACGGTGCACGTGGGAGTGCATGACCAGTGGATACCCGTTGTGGCCATGGTGGATTCAGGGGCCACTGGCATGTTTATGGACCACAACGAGGCATGCAGGCTAGGGCTCGTGCTTCTTCCCAAAGCAGTACCCGAAGACGTCTATGCGGTAGACGGAAGGCGATTGGTGACGGGGCCCATCGGACAGCACACGGGGGTCCTTCCGATGAGATATGGGAGGAACCATTTGGAACAAATCGATTTTAACATCATCCGAGCGCCCCAATATGGCGTCATATTGGGATTGCCGTGGCTACAGAAACACAACCCCTTTGTGGATTGGCCCACACATCGCATCGAAATGACGTCACCGTATTGCATCCTGCATTGTGGAATAAGAACGGAATCCCTTGACGCAGATGAGAGCGGGAGTCAGACGGTGGCTACAGCGGCAGAAAAAGATGTGGCTCTCCCCCAGGCTTATCACAGTTTTGAGGATGTATTTGATGAGGTGAAGGCGGAAGTGCTACCACCACATAGACAGTTTGACTGCCAGATCGACCTGGTGCCAGGGGCCAGCGTTCCCAGCGGCAGGCTGTATGCCCTGACGGAGCCTGAAAACGTGCATCTCCGGGGGTACCTGGATAAA
The DNA here is from genome assembly GCF_964204655.1 of Triturus cristatus. Lineage (NCBI taxonomy): Eukaryota > Metazoa > Chordata > Amphibia > Caudata > Salamandridae > Triturus > Triturus cristatus. Next base: position 264,906,653 of record NC_140593.1, read on the forward strand.
CTCCTCAAGCTAGGATTCATCCGCCCGTCCAAGTCTCCGGCCGCCTCGCCACTCTTCTTCATCCCGAAGGCTAATGGGGAGCTGAGAGCCTGTGTGGACTTTAGGGCATTGAATGCGATAACCGTAAAAAATCGGTACCCCTTGCCTCTCATCAGTGTACTTCTGGAACAGGTCAAGAAAGCTCGTATCTACACCAAGTTGGATTTGAAAGGGGCATACCATCTGGTGCGCATGAGGGACGGAGACGAGTGGAAGACCGCCTTTAAGACCAGGTTCGGCCTTTTTGAGTACCTCGTCATGCCGTTCGGTCTGTGCAACGCCCCGGCAGCCTTTCAGTACTTTTTGAATGAGGTATTCAGAGAGGAGTTGGATATCTACGTGGTCGTATATATCGACGACATCCTCATCTATTCGTCCAGTGTGGAGGAGCACGTACACCACGTCAAAGCTGTGCTCCAAAAGCTGAGGGAAAACATGCTGTTTTGTAAACTCAGCAAGTGTGACTTCCACGTCACATCCGTGGAATTCCTCGGAGTGATGCTGAGTCCAGAGGGACAGGAGATGGCAGAACGAAAGATCAAGGCGGTGAAAGAATGGCCGGTGCCCCAAAGCGTGAAGGATGTCCAAAGTTTCATTGGCTTCGCCAACTTTTACAGGCGGTTTATAGATGGGTTTTCAGGAGTGGTGGCCCCAATCACACAGCTACTGAGGAAGTCCAAGGAGTTTGTCTGGTCCCCTGAAGCGAACAAAGCCTTTGAGGCCCTGAAAAGCGCCTTTGGTAAGGCGCCGGTGTTGGCTCACCCCGATCCGGATCTCCCCTACGTGGTGGAAGCGGACGCGTCGGATGTGGCGCTGGGGGCTATCTTGTCCCAACGCAACCATGACACAGGGGTGCTTCATCCCGTTGCGTACATGTCCCGCAAACTCAACGACGCCGAACGCAACTACCATATTGCGTAGAAGGAGCTTCTCGCAATCAAGGACGCCTTCACCGAATGGAGGCATTGGTTGATGGGGGCAAGACATGTGGTATCGGTGTACACGGACCATCGGAACCTACAGTTCATGACGGCCACTAGACACCTTTCTCCCAGGCAGCTGCGGTGGATGATCTTCTTTGCGGGGTTCAACTTCCGCATCACATATCGGCCGGGGACGGAAAACCGGAAGGCGGACGCCCTGTCCCGTCAATCTGCAGTTAAGGAACCATTGCCTGCGACCGAGCGTTCCATCATTTCCCCGAGGATGGTATTGGGGGTTATCCAACCGGATACTTTCCTGAGGGGAATAAAGAGAGGGATCAGGTCATTCGCATGGCGGAGGTGGCTCCTCAGTCACAGAGAATGGCAGCTGAAGGACGGGATACCCCTGAAGGGCAGGTGCCTATTGATACCCACGCCTAGGCTAAGGAAACAAGCATTCATCTGGTGCCATGACTCTCCATGTGCAGGTCATTAGGCCTTTGAAAAAACGGTGGCTAGCATGGGACGGCATTTCTGGTGGCCAACCATGAGAGTGGATGTCAGGAGGTGGGGACAGGAGTGTCCTACGTGTGCTACCATGAAGGCCGACCATGGCCGAACCCAAGGGCTCTTACATCCACTTCCGACCCCGGATAGACCATGGGATAGCATATCACTGGACTTCGTGGTGGGCCTACCGGTAGACCAGGGGATGACGGCAATACTGGTGGTGGTGGATTACTTGACGAAAATGGGGCACTTCATCCCCTGCAAGAGAGTCCCTACGGCCGGGGAATTGGCGTCACTACTCCTAAAGAATGTGGTACGACTGCATGGATTACCTGGGGTGATCGTGTCGGACAGGGGGTCGCAGTTTACTGCGCAATTCTGGAAGACTTGGTGCACTGCGCTGCATGTTAAGACCGCCCTGTCCACCAGCTACCACCCTCAAACGGACGGCCAAACCGAGCGCCTGAACCAAACGCTCAAACAGTATCTGCGATGTTTTGTGGACCAGGGCAGGGAAGAATGGGTCGACTTGCTATGGGTTGCAGAGATAGCCTATAACAACGCCACTCACAGCTCCACACAGTCATCTCCGTTCTATAGCAACTATGGCCAACATCCCAGGTTCTTGCCATTTCTACATCCGTTCAGAGAAGACAGGATTCCCGCCACAGCGGACAGGGTGGCACACATAAAAGACACGTTGATGCGCTCAAGGGCTGTCCTAATAGAGGCCAAGAGAAGATACAAGGCTGCGGCAGATAGGAAGAGAAGGCCCGGGCCACTGTACCGCACTGGAGACTACGTCTGGATATCCACAAGAAACATGAGGTTTCGAAAGAACAGTGTGTTCCATCCCAAGTACATGGGCCCCTATCGTATTACCAAGTGTATGGGTCCCGTGAACGTGAAGGTGTGCTTGCCCCAGTCATTGCGGATACACCCTGTCTTTCATGTATCATTGCTCAAACCAGCACCCTCCAAGCCGTCTGGGACACCTAGGCCGGTATGCGTGGAGTCGGAGGTGGAGTATGAAGTGTCGGGCATACGGGCGTCCAAATGGCGCAGGGGGAAGCTGTGGTACCTGGTTGCGTGGAAAGGCTATGGCCCGGAGGAGCATTCATGGGAACCGGCTGAAGGGGTTCATGCTCCGCGCTTGGTCTCCTTGTTCCATCGGCGTTTTCCTGCCAGCGCTGGACCCGTGGGGAGCCGCTGAGAGGGAGGATGTACTGTCAAGAATTCCTGTCATACGAGGGAAGGAAAACGGTAACCAGCGAAAACGGACTACATCTCCCAGGATGCTTAGCGGTTGAGAGGTTATGTAAACAGGAGAGCTGTTACATAACTCAAGGGAAACACGCCCTTATGTAAACAGGAGAGCTGTTACGTAACTCAAGGGAAACACGCCCTTATGTAAACAGGAGAGCTGTTACATAACTCAAGGGAAACACGCCCTTATGTAAACAGGAGAGCTGTTACATAACTCAAGGGAAACACGCCCTTATGTAAACAGGAGAGCTGTTACATAACTCAAGGAAAACACGCCCTATAAAGGGAGGAACCGGGATGTACAAGGCTGTCGGATATTGTGTTTACACCGACGTACCTGCTTCGTGAAGAGCAGTGTTCCGGAGTGGTGCTCCAGTAAGGCAAGAACGGAGGTAGGTCGAGTCGTTACTCCCTGGGCCGTGTCTTGCCCCATCGTCACCTGTGAAGGACCCGGAAGCTCTACCGGTCAACCATTGAGCTTCGCTTTTTGACTCGGCTGAGTCCAAGCGCAGTGGCGCTTTTGCTGGTTGGAGTCGTAACTCCCAGCCCGACCAGAGACACAGGGACTGCCAGCTGTAACGCACACCAGGAGGTGTTTGCCGCGTTACAGACTCGGAAGTCCACAGGATCGATCGAGCGGCTGCTCTCGGTTCAGTCTTCTTGCTTGTGATTGGGGTATCGGTGACGCATCACCAGGAGGTGACTCCGCGTCCCGGTGCAGTCTGAGGAAGAGGTTGAGCGGCTGCTCCCTTCAGGTAGAGACCCCGGCTGGGTGTTTCCCTGACTCCTCGATTCTCCCCAACACTCTTCGTGCCCCTCACAGCCTACCGATTGGCATTGTCGGCCATTTCATTTCTGCCCTCTGTTGGCATACGCCGGGATCGGCGTATATGCAGAGGACGGTTAGGACCATCCGTGCTGTGGGCTGGTAACGTACTTAGCCTGGAGGATTCCAGTGACTATAACTTTTGTTTGTTCTTTGTATTTTATTTGCCTTCATTAAAAGAACTAACCCTTCACAAGTGGTTGCGTCCTCATTGTCGTGTCTGTTAAACGATCCTGAGACGTTCAGGGCGTTACAGCTATAATGAAAGCGTACTGAGTAACAACATACGTAACAGGGGGTGTCGCCATGGGAGGTTACAAAATGAGACAAGGCAGTAGTAAGGAGGGACTACTAAGCCTACTGACCAATGAACAGCCACAGTTTAGAGTGGACAATGACACAAGCCAATGAAAAATATGGGCGGGGATTGGGCAGAGCTTCAAGTCCCTGCCTGAATACAGAATGCCTCACAGAGCAGCACATGCGCTGCCCAGGCTCGAACTAAAAATACAATGCACCTGATCTCTCATTCCCTTTACCAGGTGGCAGAGTAGATGCACGGGTGAATTGTAGGATTCTTAAGCACCAAGTATTACTTGTTCTTTCTGTAGATTGCTGTACATCGTTTGGCCCCTAACCAAGATGGTTACACAAACAGCAGCTAAGTTCTAAGTGTTGGCTGCATGTTCTCTTTGCACAAGGTGAGCAACCGTATGCTCTGTGTGCAGCAACATCAACCATTTAAAATACAATGAACATGACAACTCAAGCCTCCCATGGGAGCCCATTGATAGTATTCGCAATGCGGCATGGGGTAGACTCCTGAGCACAGGTCACAGCACAATTACAAAAATAACCAATTTACACAATCCGTCAAGCATGTGCCTGCTTCATTTAGAAAGTGACTTGGGAAAAGAATAGGGTGTACTGTAGATCTTTCCAGCTTTACAAAATAAGACATACCACTTCATTACAGCTCCTTGACTGTTTGGGCTAGTAACTAATCCACTCACGACAATAGCAGGTACATCATCACCATCATCTGCATGTTTTCTTTGTATAATTCAACATGAGAGAGCCATCAGAACATAGCACAATCACCAAAAGAAACATTGGCAAGCCAAAGGTCCCACACATACTGTTATTAAAGCAAGCAGCATTAACAGAGTTAAGCTATACTCTCAAAGAGAAATGTTAGGAAAATGAGTTAGAAGATTAAGGGCCTGTAAGTTTACTATTTTTCTTATATATTCACAAACTATGAATTTAATTTTACTAATAGTGATTTTGCGACTGCAGAGAGTACACACTTGCAGCAGAGATTCTGCACATAAATGATAGGCATGTCCTAACATTTTATGTGTGGAGTTCTCCCCCTCGACTGGGGAATTTCCGCATTCATGAAATTACTATTAGAAAAATGACACTCGTATTTTGTGAATGCCAAAAAAAACCTATAAATTTACACAAAAGTGTATGTTTACCTATGTGAATCAGGCCCTTTGTAGGTTTTTTGCAAGTGGGTGCACTTAAATGACATATAGAACAAAATGTTGCATAATATATTCTTCTGAATATGGGACAGTGTTTTCTTTGCTTCTTTAAGCAAGCCTATCTGACCCCGCATCTTCAGTTTGTGAATAAAAAAACTGCAAATGCCACGACTTGTTATGAGGACAGCATAGTTAAACAAGAGAGCAAGGGTAATTAGTGATTACCAGTCACTTTATAGCAGGCTTAAGGCATCGAAACAGCACGCAATTTCTAAACCAAAATAGATAAATCAGCAATGAAACGGTAGTTGTTCGAGAACATTAAATACATCAATGAACACAGACGTGTTCCAATTACAAGCTACGCCATGCACATGGGCAGCCTAACACAAGCATTGCTTGATGATGAAAGGTTGCCCTGGTGAGGGACCAGACCATTTTACGACACAACAGAGGTATTAAGAACTCGTAGCTATAGAAATACATGTATTTATTCTATGTATGCGGTTTATAAAGAGCAAACTACAATCTGTTCTTGGATTTAGATTAGAGGGACCATGCGGAGATGGAAGGAATTGTTAATGTTAATGTTATTGACATTTGTAGAGCGCAAACTGCTACCCGAAGGTGTCCTGGCGCTATTTGAAATCCTTCCTGAGTCCAATATGAGAAAGAGGGGAAGCCAGCAAGAGTTCAGCCTAGTTGGTAAAGAGACACGTCTTCAATGCTTTTTGAAATGCCAGGATATTTGGCAAGGCTCTGAGATTCATCGGAAGTCCATTCCAGGCCTTGGCCACCCCCACCGTGAAACTTCTAACCCCCCCAGTTGGCCTTTTTAACAAAAGGTACTGCCACTAATTTAGCATCTGAAGACCGTAAACGTCTAGTAGGTGTGTACCATTGGAATTGTTTTTTAAGGTGGCTGGGCCCAGTTTTATGAAGTGCTTTGTGTACTATACACAGGGCCTTAAACAGCACCTGTTTACGCACTGGCAGCTAGTGAAGCTTTCTGATTTCTGCTGAAATGGAGGCATGCTTGGGAATGCCAGACAGCAGTCTGGCTGCTGCGTTCTGTAGGAGTTGTAGCTTGTTCATTATTCCTTCCTGGATGATGACATATAAGCTGTTACAATAGTCCAGTCTGGACATTACTAGGGCCGTGATAATTAGCTGATGACTTTCTTTCGGCAGAATTGGTAGGATTTTCTTACAGGCTTTAAGAATGTAAGAGATGGAAGAAACCACTGTATTCACCTGGTCCTTAAGGCTAAGTTTATTGTCTATCCAGACTCCCAAATTGTTGGCTTTTTTGACTGGGATTGGAAGGGGACCTAATGTGTCTGGCCACCATTCCGGGGTTCGGAAGCTGACATCATTGCTGAAAAGTACCACCTCCGTCTTACTAGAGTTCAGTTTAAGACAGTTTTCGGCCATCCAATTGCTCACTGCTATCATGCAATCATGCAGCCTAGATGCTGTTCCCTGTATTTCTCCTGGCCTTAGTGACACCACAATCTGGGTGTCGTCGGTATATGAGGTCAAGTTGAAGCCGAATGATTCAATCAGGGGAGCCAGGAGTGATACATATATATTTAAAAGTGTTGGGCTCAAGGATGAACTCTGAGGGATCCCACATGGTAAGGAGTAAGGTTTGGTGGCAAATCCGCCTAGGGAGACTATCTGTTGTCTGTTTGACAGGAATGATTTATGTAGTCTCCAGGCTACACCATGTATGCCGATCTCTCGCAGCCGGTCCATCAGCAGTGCATGATGGACCGTGTTGAATGCTGCTGAGAGATCCAACATAATCATGACTGCTTTTCCTCCCTGGTCTATTATGGCCCTGATCTCTTCTGTAGATTTGAGAAACGCGGTTTCCGTACTGTGGCCACTACGGAAACCGTATTGTGTAGGGTCAAGAACCTGGCCTTTTTCCTTGAAGGAACTAAGTTGTTCATTCATAATCCTTTCCGCAATTTTTGCGGGGAGTGGGAGTCTGGATATAGGTTTGTAATTGTTTACGTCTTTAGGGTCCAGACTTGGCTTTTTGAGCAAGGGAAGGATAGAAGCTACTTTCCATAATTTGGGAAAGTATCCCTCCGAGAACATGGCAATGGGGGTCAGGGTGAGGACAACAGGCTCGGCTGCTTGTTTTAGGAATGAGACTGGACATGGGTCGTCGGGGGATCCCGTTTTGACTTTCAACAGGGCATTCGAGATATCTAAGGTGGGTATTTCAGCGAACATGGTTAACTTAAGCCCCGAGTTAAATCTGGTAACGGCAATATGGGAGTGTTTAATGGAACAATTTAATTTATTATCTTGGGGGTGGGGAAGAATACACGTGTTCTGCTGAGGAAGGTGGGTTGTGCTATGAAGGGCCAGTAGGGACCAGTTCTATAGGGAGGAGCAGACTCTGGTGTGACAGTCATTCAATAGTTTTGCTTGCACAATTTGAAAAAATCCTCTGCAAATTAGTGTTTTGAGTACTTTGAGCACTTAACACGCTTTATTTATGACCTTTGCAATAGTATGTTAAGAAATGTCTCTTATCATAGCCCCAGATGCAAATGTAACTGATTTATTGGCGTAAACAAAAGCTGTATTACAGACTGCTTCATCGAGCCTCCTCAATTAAACAAACATGAAGCAGACTTACAAAACAAGGGCCAATAGCCCTTCCATACAAGCCATGTTGGCGTGGAGGCTGCTGGGATTGCTTTATGCCAAGATGGTATTTATGGTCAGCACTCTCAAATACAAGCAGGAGCAGCTCCACATATGCTCATAGAGTTGTGTTATTCACTGTGCACATGATCTACATTATTTAGGAAAAACAGGACTTTGATGGTTCGGTTCATTTACTGCTATGGGCGATATTTATTGGAATGTCTCCAAATCCAACTTATGTGTGACTAGTACACAAATTATTTGCTGTAGTTCCCATTTGAACTAAGGGTGTCCAATGTACGTCAGAGAGGGGCGGGTGTTTACCAGGTTTTGAAGATATCTACATGAAATAAATTGCCCTACAATGAACCTACATGGAACTCATTTACATATCTAGTGGTTTTCTTTTAAACTTATCGCAGAGCCAGTCCTCCTGAACCTCTGTTGGACCTCAATGCTTTAAAGTGGGACTGTCATTGTTTGCATGTTTAAAATACAAAACCACGAGTTGGAACTAAACAAGGCCCCACAATTCTCTCAAGACCTGCCCAGCCTTTACCCAGCGCCCTGCTGATTCTGACTACAATCGGTGCAATAAATAATATATAAAGAAGGTGCATCTTAAAATAGTAATGCATAACATAAACAAGTGCCTTAAAAGCGCACCAGAGTGAGTGCCTTACAAGCCGTCTCCATCTGAACCTCAATCAAACAGCAATGTATACAGACCTGAGGAAAGACCCATCTCTCTTTAAGTAGTGGTGAAGTTGGAACTTTCCCAGAGAAGAACAAGCCATCTCATGTAAAAATGAATTACCCCATTTATCAACTTTGAATTTGCTTTAGGAAACAAAATGAAAGTTGTGTGCAGCACGGTGTAAACAAGCACAGAAACCAATAGCACCTGCTACTGGTTTCATGTGCTTTAGAGAATATATTTTTTTAACATGCCACACTAGTACAGCAGAAGGCAGGTGTAACACATTAGACGTGGAACTGACTGTTCCATGAAAACATTTGAAAGAAACTTCAGGAAAACTGTAAACCTCAGGAAGGAAATATGTACTACCGGATCTCAAACGTACACACGTGGGAAATGCATTGGCTGGCAACCATAGAGAAAACACAGCATGCCTCCTCCTTCTGTTGGTACTGTCTCGACTAAAGAAGGACATAACACATCTCACCCGGAGAAAATACGGCGTTCTAATTAAGAGAGTAAAGGCCCAACGCTGCCGACTTTGGTACCAGGGAACAGGATTCGAGTCTGGCGCCGGCTCATGATCGTGTGATTCTAGACAAATCAATTTATCTCCCGGGACCACGAAAAAATAAAATACATGTTTTCTCATGTAACTTAACTGGTGCGTGTGTACAGTGCTTAAATGCTGTCAAGTTTCAATTTTTAAGCCCTCCACAATGTACTGAGTTTAAAGCATGCCTTTGATGCGCCTTCTTCTGGCGTGAAGCCGCCCTTTAATGAAGCAGTGCACTGGTACGGCAAGGCACAAAGCTACATTCTCTATACCTAATGTTCCTTGTAGTATCACTGAGTACGTGAGGTGTCTGTGGAGAGAGCTTCTCGGCCATAGGAAAAAGCCTTAACTGTGTGATTAAGGTTAGCAGTGCTTAAGACATCAAGGTCGGAGAGGCACATTGAGGCTGCAGCGGGGTACGGTTAGAGAATTTGAAAGTAAAGCCTGTGCTCGTAGAAGCAATCACAGGCAGACCCCGAAGAAGTGGCCGAGCTCAGGAAGGGTTGGAGGGAGGGGCCAGCGGCAAGGACAGCGATCCGAGCCGAGCAGTTAAGATCGGTGCACATAGTGGAACTCACCGCACTTCACTTTGTCCTGTTTCGCTGCTTGTGCTGTCTCTGCCTTCTGCCGTCAATTGGCCCGTGTATAATGTGTAAAGACCTTGTATGCACATGTCTTCTGGACAGGATAGGACAGGTCAGGCAAAATATAGTGCAAACACACCCAGCCAATCCCAGGAGAAAGCAAGCATTTACAAATGCAATAGGACTAGTATTTACGCAAGACCTATTGCATTGTAAACAAAAGTGTGGGCATCCAAGAACGTACCAAGTGGAGTGTGGGGGGGTGGTGGTGGTGGTCAGAGAAGTTACAAACTGCGGGAGGGAACAGGGGAGGCAGGGGAACAAAAGAGTTTTTAAAGTAAAGGGGCTTATAGCCATGGAAGGATAAAAATGATGACATGGCTGTCAGGAGGAGGGACTAACAAGCTAAAAAACCAATGAGAATGCAGGATTTACAATTTAAGCCAATGAAAAAGATGCTCAGAAAGTGGGCGGAGCTTCCCCCACTATACTGTATACTGCATGCCTTGCAAAGCGAACAGCGAGTTGCGCTGCAACACTATGCGAGACCTAAAAACCAACTGCAGAGCTTTTAAACCGCTTTGGCCCTACACAATGCGCTTCTGGCAATCTTTCCCTCATGTACCTTCCTGTCCATACTAGTACTGCTAGATTCTAGACAACCGTTGAGACTCTCGCAAATCAGTCGCTCTGTTTCGATCAGCCGCGTACTGCTCAACCTACGCTCTTTGGCAAAGCACACACTTGTGTTTGTGAAGCTTGTCAGGTCACCTAACCTGGATGTTGTCTTTATTATGGAAACTTGGGCGGACCAATCGTCCGAGCCGGAGTTTGTTCAAGCACTTCCTGCTGGCGACGCTACTCTCAAAGCAGACTGGGCAGTAAAGGGGGGGGGGGTACTATCTTCAGAGCCTGCCTGACAGTCTCAGGTGTTCAGGTTAATGGGCTCACGGAATCCAAAATGCTTGTGTTTAAGTTTGAATTTAGCAATTGCTAAACATGCCACGGTCTGCTAATTTATCGCACCCCAGGCTTAAGAGCTACTTTTTTAGACAGCATAAGTCCTATTATTGCGGCCAGTATTCATACATCATACTTTGTCATTTTAGGAGCCTTTAATTTCTCTCTTGAAAAATTGAACAACTATGATACTGCCTTCCTGACCGACACAATGGCCAATTTTGAGTTAGCGCAGAAGGTCAAACATCCCTCACATGTAGCAGGCCATACCCTGGATGGCATTATTACTAATAACTCGCTATTGGAAGTCTCATTGACCTGACCGGTTCTGTGGTCCCAACTAGATTCTCTTAGTCACTACTGGTTGTGCTTGAAATGAAATAGATCCCTTGGAATTCCAAGGACCCCTTTCCAACACAAAACCGTCTCCCTCTTTAGATGGTAATCAAGCAGTGCATGATTATTCTTCCTTGAACAGTGCTGCAGTGGAATTATCAGAACATCTAAAAACTCATTCCGGTTGGTGAAAAACTCCGTAAGTACCTTGGTTTACAGAAAAACATAAGTTATAAAAGCAGCTTTGATGTAGTAAAGAAAGAAAATGGAGGTCTAACTACGATCCCCAGGATAAACATAAATATGCTCAATCCATATCTGATTACAAAAAATGTATCGTGAAAGAAAAAAGAAAATATCTTTCCTCAAAAATCTTACAGTCCAAAAACTTGTGCAAAGAACTCTTTCGCACAGTAAAAGGTCTAGTCAAATTACTAGACTCCATTGACAATCACTGCAGCCAGGAACTTTGCTACTCCCTGACCAAATTCTTTCAGGGTAAAGTGGAAGAAATCTTTAACACTTTTATAACCAACAATTCACATAGAGGATCAGTTGATGCAACCAATGACAACGTTAATCAAAAACATGAGTCCTTCTCTACGCTAGACACAGAACAAGTTTCAAAGCGAATAAAATTAACCAAGTGTGGCTCGCTCTATGACCCCTGTCCTCCACGAATTATCCATCTAGCATCGGAAATTATAAGTGATCAACTCATTAATATTCTTAATGGAATCATAATGACAGGGCTTTTCCCAAATGATTGGAAAATGGTTTATATTCCTCCTTCAGTAAAAAAAATCCAACTGGGATCCATGCAGAACCAAGTAGCTATATACTTTTTTCCAGGTTACCTTTTCCATCCAAAGTACTAGAAAGAGCACTCAACAAAGAACTAACATCTTTTGCGAACAGCAGCAATCTTTTGGACCAAATCAGTTTGTAAATGTATGTGTCTTGTAAAGCGCACTGCTGCCCTGAGGCGTCCTGGCGCTGTAGAACCCGTCCTGGCTATCCCTGTGAGATGGTCCCTCCTGGGTATCTCCAAGGTGAAACCAGGCATCCCCGGCGAATGTGGGGGGCCGTTGTGGAGATGAGGCAAGCTAATGCCCAGAGTTGCCGAGTGTGATCCCTGGTTAGAGTAGGCACCGAGATGAGAATTATCAAGTCCGCTGGCCCTGGTTCACGACCCTGCCGCATCAGTAATTGAACCCTGGTCCTGGGCCGTCCTCTGCTTCCGGGTCTGCTGCCTCTAACCAGTGAGCCACACCACTCCACAGTTTGGTTTCCAAGCTGCACATAGCATGGAGACTGCTTTAGCTGTAGCCTCATAAGAGGTAGCACTGACACTATATGAAGGAGGGAAGGCTGCCCTTATTTTATTGGATCTATAGTTAGCCTTCGATGTGTTTAATCATGACATATTAATCAATCGACTTCTGGAGTTTAGAATAAAAGGTACAGCACTAAAAATACTTAAATACCTCTTGTCAGACAGAGTACAACATGTAATAAAGGGATCCTTCTCTTCTGACCGATTTAGGCTGGTATGTGGCGTACGGCAGGGCTCGTCCTTGAGCCCCACCCTTTTCAATCTATATGTGGCACAGCTGGCAAAGTTTATTAAATCTTGTGGTTTTTCAGTCGTATCATACAATGATGACGCACAGCTAAGTGTCTCTATATCTAGTAACCCAAGCAAAACAGCAGAGTGTTTTCACAGCTGCATGGTCCAGATCAATGAGTGGATGAAGACCAACTGCTTATGACTTAACACTGGCATACTGAGGTTCTTCTCCTGGGCAATGGCACCTCGTTCTGGTCACCTCACTGGTGGCCAACTGATCTGGGCACTCTTCCTCTCCCTGTGAAAAAGGTGAGGAATATAGGGGTCATCTTCGATGATAGGCTGACTTTCAAAGATCACATTAACCCCCTGATATCTTCAGTATTCTTCATCCTAAAAATGATAAGGATGATTTGTCTTTTTATTCCCTCAGACATTCAGGAGACAGTGGTTACATCATTAGCATTGCCCAAATTGCACTATGGGAATGTGTTATTTGTTAATAGATTAAACACAACCCGTCTGTTAATGGATATTTTTTTTTGTTCTTACCTATCTTTCCTTGATTGCCTGTATTCATGTATTTAGCTCTTTGCCCATCTATTAATTTTTTTTTTTTTTGTTCTTACCTATCTGAATGTTATGCTATTGGGGGAAAAAAAACTGTTTTATTCCTGTATTATCTCTTTGTCCATGTAAAGCGCTCTGATACCCCCGGGTCTAGCCAGCGCTATATAAAACCTTTCAAATAAATACATTTTAAAGAAACTACAGATGCTTCAAAATGTGGCAGCACAACTGTTTTTAGGAATACTGAAGCATCAATCGGTCTCCCATGAACTGGTAAGCTACATTGGCTCCCAAGCTGCAAAAGGATTACGTTTAAATCCTAATGCTTAGCATTTAAGGCTTTGCACAATATTGGCCCAGATTTTCCTGAAAAGCCTTTTAGTTGGTACCTTCCATCCAGTCACCTGAGATCATCTAATGCAAAGCTTTTGATTGTCCCTAGGATAAAAAGAGCTCAGCTGGACGGAAGAAGCCTTATTTCAGGCACGGCCAAGCTTTGGCACTCTCTCCCCCTCGAATTTATAGACAGTCGGAATCTTTTATCCTTCAGGGAGACATTAAAAATGTGGATCTTAAATCATTAGCTTTCAGTCACGTTAGGCAAGAGACTAGACCTGCGCTGGAAGCAGCGGCAAGATGCCCCAGGGCATTCCAGCGCTATGGAAAAATACAAATCAAATCAATCAATCAATCTAGATCCCAGGGTGGTCCTTGCCTTCAAAGCAGCTCGAGCGAGGGCCCACACTCGTAACTCATGGCACAGACGTGCAGAGCCGCTCATTATCTTTTCTCATTCAGGTGCGGGACGCTGCTGTGCATGTTAGCTTGAAGGAGCTGCTTTAACCAACAGAGACTTCGCTTTTCCTCAGGCAAATGGCAAAAATGTAAACAGTTGTTGCCCGGGTGAATTATGAATTATGCTGGCAAAATTTGCTTAATTTCAGGAATTTTGTATTATGCTTATTAAGTGGAATTCCCGAAATCACACAACTTCGCGTAATTATGTGTCATTTGCTTTAAAAAGTTTATCACAAGTGTGAAATTCACATTAAAAATTTACCACAAACATGAGCAGCTGTTGTTTATGGGGCTGTTGTTTAAATGCACCGGTGTGCACCAAACTGACATGAGTATGCATGTCGGACTAAAATGTAGCATGAAGTGACGGATTTGCATCGCGCCCAATTATTCACAATTCATGTAATTTTGTGCAGTTACAGGAAAGCAAATTGCACGAGTTTTACACAACTTTTTGTGATCATGAGCTACGATTCTGTTATTCTTAAATAGCAAGCAGCAAAGATTCTCAAAATGTAAACGCAGGCTTGAAATCCACATATTTAGGTAATTTTCTAAGCAGTGTGCCCAGTCTAGCGCAACACGCCAGTAAGAACGTACTGAAGCACTAAAGTGAGAAGGAAAGTATTTTAGCAGACAAAATGTTCTGACTGTCTAATACAAGAGAACAGGTAACTGCTGACAGCCGAAAGAAGAACTCTGGTACTGCTCGCCACCCAGCCACTGCCTGGTGGTTCATATGCCCCTCTTATGGGAGTGAGATTTCGCCATCAATGCCAGGAGGGTTTGGATGAAGAAAATGCCAATGACACTACAAGTTATGTGACTGCACCCTTCAATAGGGAATTTAATATATAATGTATATATAAATATATTAATTATATTATTTCTATATGTTTACAATTACTGTCTGAAACTGGTTCGACAGACATACACTTACATAGAATTATGCTAGTGAATACAGAATGTCTGAAGGGCAGAAAATTTAAAGTATCAGCACAAAGACTTACTGATATGCCATCATAAAAAACTATCTTTCACCTGGGCTGAAGATTTTTTGGTTCTTGAATAGACAAGTTCTTGAATATGTACAGGAGCTGATTTGAAGGTTTCCTGTTCAGATGCGCCCAAAATACTGGAAGGTGACTCTTTATTTGGAGAGATATGGCTGTGTTAGACATGGCCCTTCTTCCAGGTTTATCCCCAAAGCTTTTGCCTTTTGCCTCCTATTTTTCGGACACTGTTTTCTTTGACTTTAGGACTCTGAGTACTTTACCACTGCTGATCAATGATAATTTTGATTGGCATATTTTATTTACTGGTAAGCCCTTAGCAATGTGCACTAAATGTGCCAGGACCTGTAAATCAAATGCTACTAGTGGGCTTGCAGCACTAGCTGTACCACCCACATTAGTAGCTCTGTAAATGTGTCTCAGACCTGCCACTGCAGTGTCTGCGGGCACAGTTTTAAACTGCCATATCGACCTGACAAGTGCACCCACTTGCCATGCCCTAACCTCCCCTTCCCTTACATTTAAGGCACCCCTCAGGTAGGACCAAAATACCACCATGGGCAGGGTGCAGTGTACGTGAAAGCTGGGACATGTGCTGGTGTGTTTCACATGTCCTGATAGTGAAATACTGTGTATTTCCTTTTTCACTATTGAAAGACTGTCTGTCCCAATAGGTTAACATGGGAACTGCCTTGTAACATCTTACAAGTATAACTTTCTATTGGGACAATATGGAGATTCCGGAGTTTAGGCTCTCTGAATTCAGAATTTAATAACATATTTTAGTGAAGGTGGTTTTTTAATTCAGTGTTTGAAAATGGCACTTTTAGAACATGGGCATTTTCTCGTTTAACCATCCTGTGTGCCTCTGCCTGTTTGTGTATTCACCATCTGGTTTTGGAGTGACAGGAGCTGAGGAAGTGCATTCACTCTAGACAATCACAAGGAGTATTTAAGTGTGTTCTGCCTTTCCTGGGTAACCCATAGCCAGGCTGAATAGACCTTTCTGCATTTAGAGTGGTGGGAGGAGTTTTCACTAGCACCTGAATATGCTGTGTAAGCTCCGCAGAATGCTGTCTCCACCTCCTGTTGTGAAGCTGGGCCAGAGATGACAGAACTGTTTTTACTGAGCTTAGAGACTCTTGCAACAAAGACTACAAAGAGAAAATGGGGTATACATATTAGACCTGAAACCCCAGAATTTTAGATTACTTCTGCATTCAATAGGAACCTCTGACAAGGAAGAAGAGCTGGAGAGCTATGAGGAGGAGACCGCCCTTTGCTGTGTGTTGCTTTGCTGGGTTGCCCTGCCGTTGCTGATTCTGCCAAGGTGCGGACAAAGACAGGAACTTTGCTGTGAACCTGCTTGTGAAGAATCTCCAAAGGCTTGTGTGTGCTTACCTCCTGTTCTGAAGTCTCAGGGACACAAAGACTTCCCCACAAGCTTCCCTGGACTCCACTGCTGTGAGTTTGGAACTGCCAGGAGATACCTGTTCCAGTTCTGGGCCTCTGGAGGCTGCTTCTTATTCTGGAAGCTAAAAAAGCTTGAACAAAGCAAGGTAATTGATGCATCGCCCATCCAGCACCCATTTTTCCAGAGCAGCACTGGCGTGGAATTCTCATGCACCACCAACGTTCGGCCAAAGAACTGACGCAGCACCTGCCAGAGGCAGAAAAATCCACAGTACGCTGAGTCCAGTGCACTGACCTCCAAAGACCTGATCATTGCACTGCCTCAGATGCAGGCCCTGCTGTGCGACTGAAAGAATCAATGCAGCGTGGGACTGCGGCTGAAGAAATCGACGGAGCACCTGTTTGCTATTGCCACATTGACCTGCAGCTCATCTTGGATTTCCACGCATTGAACCTGTGTGGCACGTTTTCCGACGCAGCACCCGCAGACTATAACCAATTTAGGATTGACGCATTACTTCCACCTACAGTCCAGATTTGATGCATCACTTCTCCTGTGTGCAGTAGACCTGTTGCATCGCCTCCCCAAAGGACTCAGGAACTGACGCATTGCTGTGTTTTTTTATGTTTCCGTTCTCTGCGGCTGTTTGACGTTGTGAATGGTGACTCATCTGAAGTTACATTGTGTAAAACCACACAACCACAGATTTCTATGGACAGAGTTGCTTGAAACCTTTTAAGAGTCATATTTTGAATTCTGTATGTTGGATTATTGTCATTTTGTTCTTGTTTGTTTAGATAAATATGCTTTCTTTTTCTAAACTGGTGTGGTGTCTATTTGTAGTGTTTTCACTAGGTTACTGTGTATCTGGGTGCCTCTCCATTACACATTGCCTTTGGGATAACCCTGTCTGCGCGTGCCAAGCTATGAAGGGGATGAGCAAGTGTTATCTAAAGTGTGTAACTCCCTAATCCTGACAAGATGAAAGAAGAAAGAGTGCCTGTTTGGACAAGGTGCATACCTCTGCCAACTAGAGACCCCAATTTCTAACAGGATGAGCATATCATTATAAATGTTCTCTTTCTTTAAACTTTTTACTCATGAGTAGCAGGGAGTCTTCGCTCCAGTAGACCACAAGTCAATGTAAACACTGAGCCCTCATATTAGCAGCTGCGGTTTCCAATCTACACAAACCACTCCAGAACATCTGTCACGGCCATGATACAGAAATGTTGCTGCTTAAAATCTGGAGCAACATTCTGGGCAGTGCATGTCAATGTGATACCTGTCTCCTGACACGAGTTACCTAAGCAAATATGTTGATAAAGTAGATAGGCGGGTCTGCTCTGCCTTCTCCCCAAAACAATGCCAGATCCCTCCATACTGGTTCACATATTGTTTACCCCAACATATGGTGAGACATAATATATCTGACATGTACCAAGTGGCATGCAGAATACTTTTTAAGTTGTGCTGTTCTCTACTTATTTTGACACTGTGGACACCAAAATTTCAAAACAAGTCCACACAGAAAGCAAACATATTTTATTATATTTTATTAGTTATCAGTGGTTTTACATAATGCAGTCTAGACATATGACAGTAGCAAGGCACTTTCAAAGATTCATATTGATTCATACACCAAAATAGTACGTTTTAATGCACAACAGTTAAACAAGTACTGGAAATGCAATATGTCTCGCATTTGTGAGAGTTAGAGGTATTGGAGTTGTAAATATTTTTTACTTTTGTGTTCTGGAGTGGTGTGGATGGAAGTGATGTGTAGTTGAATCATGTGGCATGGTGTGCTGTGGAATTATGTGGATAGCAATTATGTGGTCTTTAGTGTATTGGAATTATATGGAGTGGGAGTGTGTTATGGAGAGTAATTATGTGATATGGTATTTTATTTTGTGGAGTGGTTGTGTGCTGTTAAACTTTGTGGTGTGATGTGGAATTATGTGGTGTGGATTGTACATATGTGGTGTGTTATGTAACTTTTTGGTGAATTATGTGGAAACATGTTGAGTTAATTTGTGTTGTGTGGAACTGTGAGGTATTGAGTGAAATTATGCTTTAAGTGGCATTATGTGGATTGCTGCTTTGAGGTATTGTGTGTCATAGTAAACATCAAGTTATAATGAAGGAAGGGTGGGTTTAATGGAAGGGTGAAAGAGAAGAGGGGGTAAAAGAAGGTAGGAGGTTAGAAGGAAGGAGGTAGAGTGGAAGAGGTAGTACAAGAGATGAAAAGGGAGGAAAGAAGGGAAGAAGACTTTGTGAGATAAAAGTAGGAATTAGTGAATGAGAAAGAGGGAGCATGAGAGAAAGAGAGTGGGGTAGAGGTGATGTAAGTAATGAAGAGAAGGGAAGTTGGTAAGGAAAACTGAAAGGAATGAAGGAAGGGAAGGAGAGAGGAATGAAGCAACTGTAAGGTAGGAATATCTGATGGAAGGAAGGACATAAAGTGGTAGAGCGTGGATGCAGTGAAGAAGAATGAAAGAGAAAAGACGGTTGACTCAATGAAAGGCAGAAAGGGAGTGGAGGCAGAAGGAGACCAGTAATGCTGTTATATGTCCCTATGCTAGTCCACCAATAACACTTTGGTTTCTGGTTTAGTGCGCTACTTACTGAAAAGCACTTCAACACCTCGTATAGGGTAGTAAGTATTATATAAATACAATTACTTTCCGGGTTCATGTGACAACTGTCTTGCCTGGTAGTTAAAATATTTCCTGCCAACACAGGATGGGGCGGGGTCAGAATGGTCTTAAACTCATGTTTAAAAAAAGGTCAAACATTAGTGTTAAGGGTTACATTAAAATAGTCTATTTACATTACAGCTCATTTGTTTAATGCAAATTGTGGATGATAATTATGCCTTAGAGTTAGCTTCATTGACTAAGATGAAAGTTAGTCTGCCACACAAAAAGACCATATTCGTGCATCCTCCACACCTTGTACCCATAGGTTTGTTTTCTATTTTCATGAAACTCCATGTATACAAGAATACACGCACAATGCCCCTCGAGAGGGTGGAGTAATATTGATTCTCCCTAATCAACTGCCAAAATGAATCTAACATCACACGTATGTGTTTATTCACAATATGCAAGAGCATCCTTCCCAGTATCTGGTAGATTAATGAAAGGCCAGAGACGCACACATATCAACCAATCAAAACCTAATGAATATCTTACCAAAAGAAGGTCAACTGAAGTCCACATCTAAAAATTGCAAAAAAGGAGATAATAATACAAGCAAAGGAGCAAGAGGCAGCACTAACACAAATGTGGCATTAGGAGGAGGTGGGAGGGAGTGATGCTATATCAAAATGTAAACCCTCTAACACCTACGCTTAACACAGGCAAACTGTAACAGAGCAGGAAACCAAATAAAAAATGCCCCCCCCCAAAGAATAGATAACCATGGCGTAATGATACAGTATAGGTCCTTGTCCTTGGACCCTCCCCACGATGTGAGACAGCTCCTGGTGGGCACCTGCCCTTGGAACCCCCCCACCCCGACAGACCATGCCCAGAACCTCGGCATCATTCTAGACTTCTCCCCACCATGACCCGCCAGATCAACGCCATCACCTCGACCTTCTTCAACTCCCTCTGCAAGACATTCAAGTGGATACCCCACCAATGCAGAAAGACAGTCACCCACACACTCGTAACTAGCAGACTGGACTACGGCAACACCCTCTATGCCGGAATCAACAAAACCCTGCTACACAAGCTCCAAACCATCTAGAACACCGCAGTCAGACTCATCCTCGGAAACACATGACCCCGCACCTACGAGACCTCCACTGGCTCCCCAGTGAGAAGAGGGTAACCTTCAAACTACTCATCCACGCCTACAAAGCCTTCCACAACATCGGACCCAAATACCTCAACGAAAGAATCTCCTTCCACGTACCCAAAAGGAACGTCCACTCTGCCGACCTCGTCCTGGCAGAGACCCCACGCATCCGTAGAACCAGAACAGGTAGAAGAGCCTTCTCCTACATCGCAGCAAAGACCTGGAACGAGCGCCCAGTCTACCTCCGACACTCACCCACTCTGCAAACCTTCAGGAGGAGCCTCAAGACCTGGCTTTTTGACTAATCCGGAGATGCAAACCCCCCCACCTGCACCCCAGCGCCTTGAGACCCTCACAGGTAGGTAGCGCACTTCATAAACCCCTGATTGATTGATTGATAGTCCCTGCTCAATGGGAGGAATGGAAGAGAAAAATGAGGCACAAAGAGGCAGGACTGACAACAAGCAAACAATGGTTTTTAAAGGACACTGCCATAGACAAATGAAAAGCAATGGCAAGAATGGGCAGAGTTCAACTCCACAAAGCATATACAACAGGTTGCTAAGCGACACCGCATGCAATGTCTAGGTTTGATCTAAAAAACACCATATAAACATCTGTGAACATAACATACAGTAACTACAAATTAAACCTAGAACGAAAACATTGGATGAGTTATTATCAGAAGTACAATGTGTTCAACATAGTAGTTCGTCATTCAGATCTGTCAGAAACCAGCAGGTAGTGGCCATTTATAGATAGAAAATATATGCAGAGAAAATATTCTGTATTGCTAGAATCAACCTAGACTGTTTGGCAGAAACCACCAAACATTTCCACATTTTGCAAGCTGTTTCAAGTTCAGGCTATCTATGTACTCGAGTCAGAAAATGACTGGTTTGGAACTGCACAGGAAAGGCACAAGTATAAATCTATTAACATTACGTATGATGTGGCTGAAAACAATTGATAAGAAAACAATCTACAATAACCTACAGAGTTGCAAGTTTCATCAAATGTGACATTAAGTTGTGGAACACTCCCCAAAAGCAATTATCAGTACTGGAAACTGGGCAACAGGCCTACTCTTTACTGCTTTGTGAATCAGACCCGAAACGTCCTGTGCCTATTAGTAAAAAAGCAAAGAGGTCATAGGGGGTCATTAGGATGGCGGAAGGACTGCCACCGCTGGGCCGGCGGTGGCGGTCCTTCCCCTATCACTAAGCATTTTACCCACCACCCAATTAGGATGTCGATGGCTACCGCAACAGATGCAAAGTCTGTGCACCACTACACCGCCAAAGGCAATCGTGCCGATTGCCTGGCGGAGGGTGCCGGGTGCCTGAAATGGTGGCTGTGCCTAGCAGGCACCGTCCACCAAATTAGGATGTCGGGGCTGGCGGGGATGGGGTTTAGGGGCCCGTTGCGGGCCCCCCTTGTCCCTGGGGGAGGTGTTGCTGCACTGGGGGTACATTTCCCTGCACTGCGTGCCAGGCACCGCATGGTGCGATAGGCCCGACTTCATATATTTAGAGCATGAATATTCAATCAAGACTCAAGAGATGACTTGGATTGCAGCGGAGCAGATCAACACCTCTCAATCAGGATTTATGAAGTGTGACAAATCATCTGTCAGGGTCTCAACATGCTAGAGTCTCTCTCTGCTTTGTGATGCTCTATTCATTTGAGCAGCCAGGTCTTGAGTCCTTTCCTGAATTACTGGAGTGAGGTGTAGGGAAAGGCTGTTCCGTGCTTTGGCTGCTAGGTGAGAGAAGGAGCACCCACCGCTGTTACTTCGACACATCCAGGGGGTGTTTGGAAGGAGGATGGAGGAGGATCTTAGGTGGCTGGTAGGTTGGTGGAAGGACATGCGTTTGTTGATGTATGCTGGTCCTTCATAGTGCAGGGCTTTGTATGCATGGGTCAGTATCTTGAACTGGCATCGCTTCTGGATTGGGTGCCAGTGTAGCTTCCTGAGTTGTGGTGTGATGTGGTTCTGTCTGGGGAGATCGAGGATGAGTCTTGCTACAGAGTTTTGTATTCTCTGTAGTCTTTTCAGGAGACTTGCAGTGATTCCTACATACAGTGTGTTCCCTTACTCCAGCCTGCTGTTGACGAGGGCCTGCATGATGGTTCTTCTGGTGTTGACTGGGAAACACCTAAAGATCTTGCGAAGTATGCATAGGGTGTGGAAGCAGGTGGATGAGAATGCGTTTACCTATTTCTACCTAGATAGCTTGCTGTCCAGTGTGATGCTGAAGTTGCAGGCGTGGTCTGTAGGGGCGGGGGACTGGGGCAAGTTCAGCTGGCCACCATTTGTCATTCCATGACGAGGTGTTGTTCCCAAAGATGAGGACTTCCGTTTTGTCCGAGCTGAGCTTGAGACAGTTGTCTTTCATCCAGTCGGCAAAGTTCATCATACATTTGTGGAAGCGGCTCTGGTGGTGGAGGGGTCTTCGGACAGCAAAAGGATGAGCTTGGTGTTGTAGGCATAGCAGATGATGTTGAGTCTTGCGATCTGACAGTTTTGGCTAGGGGGTCCTATACATGTAGAAGAGGGTGGAGCTGAAGGAAGATCATTGTGGGATGCCACATATCATCTTCTTGGATTCCGTGGTGAATGGTGGGAGACAAATTATCTGGGTTCTTCCAGTGAGGTATGAGGTGATCCATTTCAAGGTGTCTCCCTGGATCCCAAGATGGTGGAGTCTGTTGATCGGGATGTGATGGGAGAAGGTGTTGAAGGTAACTGACAGGTCCAGCAGGATGAGGGATGGCGTTTTGCCACGGACCATGAGGGCCCTGATGTCATTAGTAGTTGCAATCAGGGCTATCTCGGTGCTGTGGTTGGCTCAGAATCTGGATTGTGAGGGGTCCAAGAGGTTGTTGTGTTCCAGGTGTTCTGTGAGTTGCTGGTTGATTGCACTTTTAAGAATCTTCGCTGGAAAGGAACAGGGAGATGGTCCATTAGTTCTTCAGTTCTGTTGGGTCGGCGAATGGTTTCTTCAGAAGGGGCCCTACTTGTGCGTGTTTCCAGTTCTCAGGGATGGCGGCAGAGGTGATGGAGGTGTTCAGGATTTTCTTGAGCTCCTTGCCAACCATCTTACTTCTGAGTTTGAAGATGTGGTGGGGACAGGGTTCTGTGGGTGCTCCAGAGTGCACAGAGTTCATGATGGAGTTTGTGGCTTCAGTTGTGAGAGGGTCCAAATTGGGTGAGAAGGCGTTCAGGGTTTGTGTATGTGGGTAAGAGTAGTCTGATGATGTCAGCGGTGGTGGGTTGGGGTTTAGAAGTCTACCAGGGTGTGACACAGTTCTTGGAAAGGGGTGATGTCATTATTTGCGACTGCAGGATTGGAGAAATCCTTCACAATGGCTAAAAGTTCATTTCTGGGGTTTGTGCTGGCTTCTTTGCAGTCTGAAAGGATCTTCTTTGTTTCTTTCAAGAGGCGGTAGTACACGTATGTACAGAGTGCTGTCTTAAAGTGATATGGTCTTCGGTTTCATCGGTGGTGAGCCTCATCCTCTCTACTTGCTGGCAGGTGCGTTTGGATTTGGCTGGCTTGACGGGGGCTATGCAACAGTGGCAGTAGAAAATAAACCTTTAGCGCTATACTGGTTTTGTGGTGGAACCACGCATGCATTTGCCATGCATGCTTGTTCCATGTAGTCTCGACAATTCAAGTTTTAGCCATGAATATGCCTTTACCACGCATGCTTTTCCTTTTACAATGAATTATGCGTTGTTAAAGCATGTACGGTAAAGACATATCTGTAGTTAAGACTTGACAGGTATGTCTTAACCCCCCTACCCCAAGCCCTAAAAACATCCCTACCCCAGTCCTAAAAACTCCCCCGCGCTCCCCTAAGCACTAAAAACTACCCTGACCCCCGGAGCCATAACAACTACCCTGACCCCTAATTCCTAAAAAGTATTACTATCCCTGCCCCTCGCCCAGAGCCCTAAAATGACCCCCCAAAGCCCCACCCTGACATCTAGAACTATCCCCTCGCTCCTAAAAAATGACTCCATCTCCAGCCCTGAAAACTATCCCAACCCCCCCAGCCCTGAAAACTACCCCAAAGCCCCCGCCCTGAAAACTACCCCGAACCCCCCAAAAACATAGACACTAAACCCCTCAAAAACCCAGCCCCACTTGCCTTAATGTGTCCTCTCCTGATCCTTCCTGCTTTCAACCAGCCAGGAGCTAGTGAGGTTCTGGACTTTTAAGAGTCCAGAGGTGTCAGGGAAACAACACCCGAAGACCCCTGAGTTCCTCCTGTCTCGGTGCACAAATAAACAGAGACACGGGCTTCTCGATGGTGGCGTCAAAGACCAAGGTTTATTTACTGCAGGGACACAGAAGTCATAGGAACCACACAGAGGCAGAATCTACGAGACTGTTCAAATTGCATTAAGTGGGTTGTTCTTTAAATACACGCAAAATGTCTTTAGGCAACATTACACGAATATTTCTCATGCCCAACCCGGTATCCCAAACAAACAGTAAATAGACATCAAACAATAATTAGTCGTAGGATTTCGGTATTCGATCAGGTTCCCTTGACAGTTTTCCATTCTTTGTCCGATCCTTCCCATCATAAAAATCGTAACCTCCCCATTGTAAAAGCCCAGAAGGAGAGGAGCAGAGCCAGGTGCAAAGGATTGAAAAGTAGGATAAGAGGTGTTTATGGATCATAAACGGGCATGGCTACCGTCTTTGGCCTTTCAGTCAGGACAACGGACACGAGAACCAGTATAGCAGGACTGGCCTCAGGCAGGGGAGGCAGCTTGATTCTGCCTAGTCATGTAGCGTCAGCCTTTCTCGGGGCTTGAGCTTACGTGTCCTTAACAAGGTGACTCTGCCGGGGTCATCGCCCGTTCATTGACTATGTGAGGGCAAGAAACAAAATGGATGCCGTAACTAAAATGGATGCCATGACTTTACAACAGAATGCCCTATTTCTCAGTGAATTCATGCTAGTTGCGTAGCGAAAACACTGTTATGCATATAATGGATCATTTACGGTTCATTGGTACCAAAATCGTGTCAGTATTACGATACCGATTTCACGGGTTCGGATCGCTACAGAACCTCAGACCGTCCTTTTTCCCTTACATAGGCAATAACTTACTCTATGTCGGAGTCCATTTCTATGTTCATCAGGTCACTGATATGTTGTTGAAGCATTACTCTATCCCGTGGCGTATCTCTAAAAACAGGTGGTCTTCTTACGCATGTTGAAATGCAGAGGTTACATAAGGCAGGACCACACTGAACAATGAGACAGCACGAAAATAAAAATACCAACGCAACACCAGTGACTATCAGAACCTTCCATCCCCACGCAGACAACAGGCTCCAGAACCATCCCATTAATGACCAGTCACCTTCCTCTACATGAATAGAGTCAGAAATCTTATGTAACTTAGAGATGGCCTTGTACACCGTTGGCGCATTATCTGGGATAAAAACACAGCAACTCGATTGGATCATCTTACACCCTCCACCTCGATCTGCAAGTAACACATCAAGAACCATACGGTTCTGTAACGTCATGAGGCGATCCTCTTGAAGCTTAGCTGTCAGGTTATTAAGGGCACCCGCAGTTTCGGTGATAGTGGATTCAACTACCCGTGTTAGTTGACGTAAGTTTCTACTGTTGGCCATAGGCCCCCAGAACGGAAGGAAACCTTTGAAGAAGTCTCTTGCTTCTTGGCCAGCAGTATCTTCCTTACTGAAAACACCTCTCACAACTGTAGTTTTGTGATAGTCCGGTGCAGCAGTGTATGTCGGAGGTAGCAGTTGAGCGATATCACATGAGCCTGAGAAGTCAGCAGGCAGCCATGTGTATGCTCTGTCTTGGCAAACAAAATAGGTACCCTTAGCAGCTAAGAATGCAGGGGAAGACTGTGACGGGAAAACATATGTTTCGATACAGTCACTCTTCCCTAGTCGAGCTTTCGGATTCCTCCCATTTCCTTGCAAACAGACCTGACCTTGGTGGGGTACGACCCAGATCGGAGTCGAGCTTTTACGTTTGTTCTCACCCAGAGTAATGCCATATTCCGTAACATTCCAACCCATGTATACTCGCAATTCATCCTTGGGAATGAACGGAGTATTATTGACATCTCTAACCATGTCAGTGATTCCTTTTACCAAGGCTCTATTAGCAGAGTTATACCGAGTGGAACGCGGAGGTCGTGGAGGATAGGTCTCTAGGGCATAAGCAAACATGGTCTGAAATGCCCAGAATGATCCATTATAACAAAGGGCAGGACCAGATAAGGGATGCCCTTGTCCATGGTATGTGGTATCAAGCCACACACCCAGCAGTTTGTTTTGTTAACCACTAGTTGATGTTGGTGCAAGAGCTGAATGAAAGTGTTATTTATAAACTCAGAGCGTCAAGCTTGCTCGTGGGCAGGAAAAGGATGGAAAGAATGAAGAGAAACAACAGTCGGAGAAACAGGAACATGGGGAGATACTGTAGATGTAACAGGTGTAAAGATCAACTGAATACCAAAAATAATTCCGCTTATACCAAAGTTATCAAAACAATCAGAAGTGTCAGAGTACATTGCATTAGAAAACATTTGCTATATAATATGTCATATAGCTTTGTCTTGTGCACATTTATGACATTAACCCGTCGCAGTTCAGGAAGCTCCATCTTCTACAACCGTTCGCAACGGATGGTTTGTACCTGTTAAAAACTTGCCTCTGTTTACCCTGGGAGTTCCCAAGATAGACAGAAGAAACCGACCTTATGTCTGATTCCCTGCAAATTAAACCAAGGCACACGTTACGACCCTACGGTAACCCAGACGGCAAGGTGAGAGAAACAATAAAAACAAAAAGATAAAAATTTTGAGCAAACTTCCTGACTGAATGGAATGCAGTAAGATCAAAACAGTTTTCAAACAGAAAGGTAATTATGCAATGTCATTAGTTCATAACATGAGAACGTAGATTATATCTGTACTTTCCGGGTCTTGTCTGATCTTGAAATAGCTGGTCTACAGGTGTGGAAATGTTCGACTCCACAGGTGACAAATGTTCACTTTGTACAATACTCGGTCCAGGATTCAAAGGAGCGGTTCCTGCTGAGGTGTCAAAGTTCTGTGTTTCAGTTCGTGGGTGGTCCGTTATGTACTCTGCCTCACTGAAAGGGATGTGCCTAGGAACAGGTTCTGTCTCGGATACAGCAAATCCCTGTCTAACCCAATTGTCATAGGGGAGTGGGAGAGGGACACGCTTCGTATGGCTAGCGTGCACCCAATTTTTCCTTCCAGCTAGGCGTACAGCAGTTCTTGTTGTGAGGAGTACCTGGAACGGACCCACGAATCTTGGCTGGAGGTCCCGAGTTCGTTCGAAATTCCGAACTACAACTTGGTCGCCTGGTTTCAACGTGTGGCCTGGACTCTCTGGCAGTTTAGGCAAGGATTCGAATACCTGTTGATGAATAAGGCTTAATTTAGCAGTCAGATCATAAAGATAATCAATCAACATTGGGTATTCAATCTGTTTGAATTCCTTTGGCCTAGGGACTCCCCAAACATTAGCAGGACGACCGAACACAATCTCATATGGGCTAAGCCCTACTCGAGAGTGTACAGTCGCTCTGGTGGACAGTAGAGCTAAAGGCAGTGCGTCTGGCCAAGAGAGACCAGTGGAAGCTTGAATTTTAGCAAGTTTCAGCTTCAGGGTGCCATTGTACCCTTCAACCAAACCCGCTGACTGTGGGTGATTCGCACTGTGAAATATCTGGGTAATACCCAGACCCGCACACACACACTTCATAACTTTCCCTACAAACTCACTTCCATTGTCCGACCAAACAATCCGTGGCATACCATACCTGGGGAAGTATTCTTTGAGGAGGATTTTGGCAGTGGACATAGCAGTGTTATCCTTTAACGGATATGCCTCAATCCATCTTGAAAAGGCACAGACTACCACTAGGACGTATTTAAGATTGTTACACCTATCCATGTGGATATAATCCAACTGAATCACTTCAAAGGGACAAGAAGGGGGAGCAAAATGAGCAGTTGGGGTTGGGGTTCCCTTGCCAGGATTATGCATCAGGCATATCATGCAATTTTTCACCACTCTTTCCGCACACTTAGTAATTCCAGCGTTCTTCCATACTGGAGCTAACATTTTACAGATCCCTTTCGAACTGATGTGCGCCGCTCCATGCGCCATCGTGACTACCGCAAGTACATACGCATCAGGTAACATCCAACGTTGCTGCTCAGACAAATCAACCCAACATCCACTTGAATCCATTTTACCCGTTTTCTCCTTCCATTCATTCTTCTCATTTTCAGTTGCTTCATTCTGGATTGCCTTCACACTTTCAATCGTATTCTCACACATCCCTGATTCAGCAATCCATCTTGCAGACGTTGCAACATACATTCGGCTCGTCATGTTCTTGGCCGTCTCTTTAGCGACCTCATCAGCAAACGCATTCCCACGGCCAACATCATCCGTAATCTTCCGATGTGCACTGCACTTCACAATCGCAACTTCATTCGGTAGGGTCAGAGATTCCAATAGATCACTGACTAACTGTCCATGTTGGAAAACCTCTTTCTGTCCAGAGACGTCCAAAGCTATGTGATACGCCGAAGGCGTATTGGCTATCAGTAAACACATTCACTCTCTTTCCCTCAGCTAAAACACACGCTCTTGTTAGTGCAATTAATTCTGCAGCTTGGGCAGAATTCTGACTTACTCTTGCGGTCTCAACAATCGTACTCAAAGTCGTAACTGCATACGCGGCCGTCACATCACCATTCTGTAATTTAAAACACGACCCATCGACATATAAGGTGCCGTCTGGGTCTAGTAACGGAGTATCTTTCAAATCAATCCTACCTTTTGTCTCTTCCTCAGTTCTAAAACAACAGTCATGGGGCTCTGAATCACTCGACTCCTGAGTAGTCGGCAACAGCGTTGCTGGATTCAATATGTTGCATCGCTTAATCTGAATGTGGTTTGCCAAAAGCGTCAGCTCGTAGCCTGATAGTCTAGCACTGGTGAGGTGCTGAGTTTTCGTTCGATTCATGAGTGTATCCACAGCATGTGGAACCATGACTACTAACATGTTGTTCATGACTAGTCCAGCAGACTGTCGAATAGACACTGCAGCTGCTGCTGTAGCTCTCAAACAACTTGGCAATGCTCTGGCTACCGGATCTAATGTGGATGAGAAATATGCGCAAGGTCGCTGTTTGTCACCAAATTGTTGCGTTAAAACACTCAACGCACAACCTTCTCTTTCATGGACATATAAAGTAAACGGCTTACTGTAGTCAGGAGTACCCAACACAGGAGCTGAACACAGCGCATCACGTAAGTCGGAGAAACTCTTTTGACATTCATCAGACCATGGCAAAGGGCTCGGAACACCTTTTCCAGTCAGGGCTACCAATGGTTTTGCCATGAGAGAAAAATTTGGGATCCATTGCCTACAGTATGACGTAATACCCAAAAAACCACGCACTTCTCTCTGTGTGCTTGGTACAGTCATCTGCGAGATTGCTTTGATTCCCTCTGGGGTCAACCTTCTTCCCTCCTTTGACAAAAGATGACCTAAGTAGGTCACTTCTTGGCAACAATATTGCAGTTTAGAAGGTGACACCTTGTGATGTAAGTCTGACAAATGACGTAATAAAGAAATTGTAGCTGCTTTGCAAGTTTCCTTGTCATCAGCAGCCAGTAAAAGATCGTCTACGTATTGGATCAGCGCAACACCAGGAGGAAGTACAAGAGCATCTAATTGACTCTTCAATGCTTGACTGTAAATTGAAGGGCTCTCACAGTAACCTTGTGGAGCGCGCTTGAATCTGAAACTGCGACCTCCTAAGGAGAAACCAAAAATGTCTCTACTTTCCTCAGCTATCGGAATGCTGAAAAATGCATTTTTCAAGTCGATAACTGTAAACCATGAGGCTGAGGCAGGAATCAACATCAATAATGCAGTGATATCTGGGACCACAGGAAACTGCGGAATCACGATTTTGTTTACTTCTCTGAGGTCAATCACAAATCTGTAGATTGGAGGCTTGGAAGGGTCAGTACGTTTCAAAATCGGCAGAACAGGACTATTGCAGACATTTCCTCTAGTTTCCTCAATCACATCTTTCTGTATTAAGTCTTTCACAATCAGTAAGAGTGCACGTTCCCCTTCATTCGAAATCCGATACTGTGGGATTTGTGGGAATTTAACATTCGCTTTCAGACTTACCACATAGGGGGGAATTTCCAAGAGGCCTACATCGTTAGGACCAATTGCCCAAAGAGTATCAGGGAGAGAACGCAGCTCCGGTGGGAGCTTATCCATCGACATATACATTGGAGAGATGACTCTTTTGCCTAATGTGAGCTGTACTCCCGAAGGAGAACAGTACAGTGTCGCATGCAGGCGTTTCAACAGATCTAAACCAAGTAGATTCTCATTACAACTGGTTGTTAGGATAAGGGGTGCTTCTAGTTCGCATGGCCCAACAGATATTGGCAAAGGACTAGAAACAGGATTGTGAACAGGGGCGCCTGAGAAACCTACTGAAGTGTTCGTTAAGCCAGACAAAGGTGCGGCAGGGAGTTTCGCATGCATAATTGAACTTTTTGCCGCACCAGTATCCAACAGAAACGGTTCGACCACGCCTGAGGTAACTACTGTGACATAAGGTCCACTCTGATCAACTGGAACTGATACTACTCCCTCTCTTTGCCTGTGGCTGTCCTAGTACTCGCTTCTCTGAATCTCCTCATTATGTTCATAATAATCTTCAACATGATACTGTGGAGATCTACTTGCTTGCGCAGATTGTGCATTTCGCTGATCGAAATAATTCGATTGGCGATCAGCCTGTGGTGTCGTAGTACCACGTCCTCTACCTCTAGGAGTTTGCATAGATCCAACAGTACCTCTCTGAGCTGGGACACCACTAGTCTGTGCGTGCAGTACCGGACACTCATTCTTATAATGGCCCTCCTTTTTACAATAGGCACACTGATTCCATGCTAACTGTTGTCGGGAAAAACCATAATTAAATCTTTGGGACGTCCCTTGCTGGAATTGTGGCTGTTGCTGAAACTGGGGTCGCTGCTGTGAATCTGACTGACTCGAACGAGGCGGATACGCCTGTTGCAAAAGAACTTTAGTCTTTAAATCTTTTGTTTTCTTTTCTGACTTTTCCTTCTCTTCTTTCTCTCTATTCTCGTAATACTGAGCAGTTGCAAGTATCTGTGCTGTTGTCGACACTGCCCATGCACTTTCACAATCCTTTAACTTGTTACTAAGTTCGGGTAATAAATTAAACACGAACTTATCGACAAACAATCTCTGGCCTCCCTCAGTACTCATATCTTGCCCACTGTGGTCTACGAATGTCTCTTCAAATCTAGTGAAAAAGTCAGAGACGCTTTCGTCCTTCTTTTGTTTGCATGCCGATAGTTTATCCCAATTGACTCGTAATGCTGGCATCAGCGTTTTCATCAGATTAATTATTCTGCCAGGCAAGGCAGCAATTAGAGGTTCAGGTTTAGCACCGCCAACTTGTTGCGCATCTGCTGCTACAATAGCTGGCCAATCACCTCCTAAGGCGACTGGGTGGTTCTCTTGTCGAATCTTGGCCCATATAGGCTGTGGCACTACATTACCAAATAACATTTCAATGTCTGCCAAATTCATGATGCACGCTTGAACTGTCTGCGTTAACTCTTTGTAATAACCAGCAGGATTTTTACGTGGGTCTGGTAACGCTTGTTTTACTGCTAATACTTCGGCCCGCTTCCAAGGGATGTGTATCCACACTCTCTGGAAATGTGCCGGGGCAGCTGCAATATTATTAGCCCCATCAGCTTGAACTGCATCACGCCATATCGGCGGAACTTCCCTCATCGGATATTGACCTCGTTTTTTCCTAGTAGTAATCGGTGAACCATCAGGGTCTCTTGTCGCTCGAAGAGGGGAATCATCCCTATGAGCTAAAATCAGTTCTATCGCTCCTCTTACTTCTGAACCTATCACCATTCCGGTGGCGAATTTCTGTTGAATATTTATCAGATCAGAGGGGACGGAATCTAAGTCATCATCTTCCCATTCTTCACGCACAAGAGAACACATCACGTCAAAAACATAATGTTGAGTTGGTTCATTCCATTGCATAAAAGTATCTAACACTCTTTGTGCATCATACTTCACAGCTTTCGACATCCACCTAAGAGCTGTCGAATCTAACATGTCTCGTTCCTGAGGACCAGGAAGCTGGCTACGTCTCTGTATAGAGTCAGAAATGGGGGTCTCAATTAAAGACCTGTAGAGAGGAGTTAAGATATTAGTTACAGAGTCGGTTATTTTCCGACGAACGGAAAGCGGAGTCAGAATGTTCACAGGGTTCGGGGACAGGGCAGCTGTAGCAGATGAAATAGTAAGGGTGGGAGTAGCAGGTAAAGCACTTTGCGTAACGACAGGCAAAGGCGGAGCAGGCGACCCAGGAAGAGGGGGTGCCGAAGGAACATTAACCACGGGAAGGACAGGAGCTGGAATCAAAGGAAGTGGAGCAACTATTCCAGGCTGACCAGCAGCTGGCTGTACAACAGGTAGTAACTGTGGTACTGTAATACCCTGTGCATACGGTGGAGGTGAATTCAACAGGTAAGACAACAGAGGATCCTTTTCATGATCCTCCATCGGCTTAGTAGGACAAGATGGCAATACAGGGTAACATTTATCAATTGCCAAATTATATTTTCTATTCGCCATCTCCATTGCTTTCTCAGTCTCGTTGACATGCAGCTGCCTAGCAGACTCCATTAAAGTCAACCCTTTCTCTTTCTGTTCTTTCTTCGTCTTCCTAATTTCTCTCTGTTTGGCTTCTTTGCGCCATACGCGAAAAGAATCAAACATTGCCGGCCGGGCTTTTCTCTTAAACAACTTCATTTCTAGATTGTCTAGAATTTCGGTTTCGAAGCTACCATGCGGTGGCCAACTAAGGACACCATCTTTTCTGGTATAACGGACCCATACTTCATTATACGTAATAGGACCAACACCATGTTTACAATAGAGCTCATATGTAGGAGTTCCAATCGGAGGAACCGAACACGAATCCTCCAACCAGGAATCCCCGTTGCAACGTAACCAGGACAAGAAACAATTACTACTGGTAGTCATGACAAACAAAGACAAATTCCAACCAAAATGCGCAAAGAACTTAGGCCTACCAAAATGAACTAATACCAAAACAAAGATTATCTAAACAAGAGCAACCAATGATAATCTGCGAATTAAACCAGAGCAACAAGGAACAACCAAACTGAGCGTAACCCACTTAATACTTAACTGAAATGTGGAAGACGTCACCAAGGAGAACCCGTCTACGTCTCGCCATACTAAGGTCTGCACCTCGGGTCCAAGACAGGGCGACAGTCAGGGCAGCGGTCCTCTGCAGCCGTCTGGGAACGGGAACCCTCGTGGAAGAGATTGTCGGGCCACTTTTACGACATGCAGGGATCGATGAAGCGGGGTACCTCCCTCCGGAATCTTCACACGAAACTTCTCGAACTTTTCAGGCTTTGGACCGGTACCGGATGACGTCGCCCAACGTTGGGCGCCAATTTGAGGTTCTGGACTTTTAAGAGTCCAGAGGTGTCAGGGAAACAACACCCGAAGACCCCTGAGTTCCTCCTGTCTCGGTGCACAAATAAACAGAGACACGTGCTTCTCGATGGTGGCGTCAAAGACCAAGGTTTATTTACTGCAGGGACACAGAAGTCATAGGAACCACACAGAGGCAGAATCTACGAGACTGTTCAAATTGCATTAAGTGGGTTGTTCTTTAAATACACGCAAAATGTCTTTAGGCAACATTACACGAATATTTCTCATGCCCAACCCGGTATCCCAAACAAACAGTAAATAGACATCAAACAATAATTAGTCGTAGGATTTCGGTATTCGATCAGGTTCCCTTGACAGTTTTCCATTCTTTGTCCGATCCTCCCCATCATAAAAATCGTAACCTCCCCATTGTAAAAGCCCAGAAGGAGAGGAGCAGAGCCAGGTGCAAAGGATTGAAAAGTAGGATAAGAGGTGTTTATGGATCATAAACGGGCATGGCTACCGTCTTTGGCCTTTCAGTCAGGACAACGGACACGAGAACCAGTATAGCAGGACTGGCCTCAGGCAGGGGAGGCAGCTTGATTCTGCCTAGTCATGTAGCGTCAGCCTTTCTCGGGGCTTGAACTTACGTGTCCTTAACAAGGTGACTCTGCCGGGGTCATCGCCCGTTCATTGACTATGTGAGGGCAAGAAACAAAATGGATGCCATGACTTTACAACAGAATGCCCTATTTCTCAGTGAATTCATGCTAGTTGCGTAGCGAAAACACTGTTATGCATATAATGGATCATTTACGGTTCATTGGTACCAAAATCGTGTCAGTACTACGATACCGATTTCACGGGTTTGGATCGCTACAGAACCTCAGAACTGCACACTGCCTTAACCACGTATATGCGTGGTTAAGGCGTGTGCGCGTTTAAAGCAAGCATGGTAGACCTGCATTGTTCTGACTAATTACCCTCTATTCAACATGTGAAAGAACATGCATGCTGATGGGATAGTGTTTGCACGTAAGGAGATGTCTTAATCTAAAGTGTCTTGTAGGAAAGTGAGTAGTTAGTATGTCGGGGCATTCACCTTCAGCTAGTAATAATCCCACAATCACTAATAGGTCCAGTCAAGTCTCAGTAAATTAATCCTTGCTCAACTCTTGGTAGCTTAGCAAATGAGCAGTCAGACCTAACTAAGGAAAGAGGTACCTGTAAAGCATTTTCTTACCCCAAAACAGTAAATAACACCATAAAACACAATGCAAAT
Source organism: Triturus cristatus (assembly GCF_964204655.1). Lineage (NCBI taxonomy): Eukaryota > Metazoa > Chordata > Amphibia > Caudata > Salamandridae > Triturus > Triturus cristatus. The sequence continues at coordinate 264,941,593 of NC_140593.1, forward strand.
CCAACACAGCAAAATAACAAATATAATAAAAATCCAAAAGAAATTTTTAAAAATAGACACTATTTTGATCTTCTAAACAAGGGAACTGGAGAAATGAATTTTTAAAGATCAAATAAGAGTTTGTGCATTAGAGCACCAAATAGCTTAAAGCACCACTCATGGCTATCTGGTTGTTCTGGAGCAGGACAAAGTCACTGTTTTAAGCCGACCATGATGGGGTGCGGGTTGGATAGGCTCTTGGCTGGGTCCCGGTCAAAAGTTTACCTTTGGACTTAGTTTTTCTCTTGGAACTTTTCTCTTAATGATGAGTTCTTGGATTCATTTGATCTGGTGTCCTATTCGATGACAGTGGCCTGCGGGGCATTCAGCGGGACAAACCAGTGCGGTCAGGCCGATTTGTGAGTCTATGGCGGTGGTTTGAATCTTAACCTCTCAACCTCGAGCTGGTCTCCTCAAGGAGCTTTTCTGAAAAACATTGCAAAAAGTTTCAAACTTTGAGTTCTTGCAGTTTCTTGGTTCCTTTGGGGAAAAGTAAGGGTCCAGTAGCACCAGCAGAAGGTTCCGAGGCTCTGGATTGCCTTTTGGGGGTTAGGACTCAATTTTCCACAATTTACCTGCACAGTCCAGGAAAAATCCAGCTGAAACCGGTCAACTGTGGTGTGCCTCTCTTTGTCTTGGCAGGTGATTTCTTCCAGCTCTGTTGTACTGGCTACTGATCAGGGAGTTCGCTCCTTTTCCTTCGAGTCAAACACAGGCTTTTCTTGGTGGAGCCTTTTGAGTGCAACAGGTGAAATCTTTTTGAGTACAAGCCATCGATGGTACATTTCAAGGGTCCAACAGAGCAGTCCTTTTTTTGTTTGTGGTCTGAGGAGCCCCTGCAGCTCTCCCATATTTATACTCCATTCTGGGATGGAAGGAGGGGATACACCCTAAATAATAGGTTTAAAGCAACCTCCTTCTGCAATGACCATTTCATGAAAAGTGTGCACATCTTTGGCCCAGAATGCAATGTTCTCCCAAAAATAAAAATGGAGAAAATCTCTCCATGGTGTGTGTGTGTGTGTCTGTGTAATCCAACCCAAAGGTATGGCTAACAATTGACTACAGTCCCCTTCCAGCAGCTCTCCTAATCTAATTTGGGGGGCTACCATCTGGCTGGAGATCAAGGAAATGGGGAACTCTCCTGGGTCCTATGACATCTGTTCTTCTGTCTTTGAAGTCCAGCTTTTCTCCCCTGCCCCCATCCACTCCCTGGCTTCTTCAGGAAGCAAATCGTCTCCCACCAAATGGCTGTACTGTTGCAGGGCACTTCACACCTATTTAGGAAGCAGCTTGGCTCAAAGCTGGCCAATCAGAAGAGGTGGGTATAGGGCTGGCTTTTTTAGGAAACCTCAGGATAGTAGGTTCTACACTTACTTTCCTGTAATAGTTACATTGAATCCAACTTTGGCAAGTTGGTGTATTTAATGTGACCATTAATTTGTTACTTGCAAGTTGTTTTTCACTGTACATATTGCATTTTACTTGTACCAGATGAATTAAAGCTTGAAACACAGAAACAAGTGGCTGTGATTGATGTATTTCTATTCAACTGAATCATTTGATGTATGGTTTCATTTCTTTATGATTAATACATGAGCATGATTGGCAATATTTTCCTTTGAGCCACACAGTAGGTAATACTTGTGCAATAAGTGGTTCATCCCATCTGTTTGGTGAATACCATAAGGATCCTGTGTGGGGTTCAGGAAATGTCAATTACATTTGGAAACAGCTTTATTTTCTTGAGTTTGCACTGTTGCTTTTGCGGCTTCATCAGCCATGGAATTCCCTGCTATGTGTATGCCAACACGTTGATGACTCAATGTGTGGATTATATGAGACAGTGGAATCTTTCAGCTTTGCCATTTGTTCCCAAGGCATCATATGCTTGATTGGGCACCCTTTTAAATTCCTTAATCCATTTTGGCTCCAGCTGAGTAGATACTCATTATAAAACTGGACACAATAATATGAATCACAAACTTTTAGTGTGGGAAACCCAGGATCTGTATTCTCCAGTGTCAAGTGACTGTGAATAGGTTTTCTCGAGATGGAATTCTCCATCCTGCATGTGTCCCTTTATAGCAGTGCACACTACAGAATATTGGTGCTCTGTCCCTACAGCAGATTGTTCAGAACCATCAGTATATGTGATGTAATCAAACTGATCTAGAGGCAGGATATTCAAGTTCATAATGCAGAACGCTTTGTGTTTGTAGCGTAGAGTAAAATCTGTAGACTACATCTTTTGTGGTGAGTGAGTTATCCCATTGTATCCAACATGGATGTAATGCTTTTGCATTTGGAACACTTGCTCTTGTGACTGCCTCTAAGGTTGATACCGGGGTCACAACAATCATCCCTCATCACAGCAGTCTGTACCGTTGTCAGTAATTTTTCTGTTGGTGCAAAAAAATTGCATCATTAGTGTATAAATGTGATTTATATGCAGTCAGTGCAGTGTCACTTTCATTATATATAACGTAGGTGTGCCCTGATGCAACCCACAATGATGCGTATTACCAGGTTTATTGTGTTTACACGTGTGTGTAAGTGTTTTGCAACTAGCATGTCAGCTTGAACTGAACATAATATTTGTGTGTGTTCAGTGGTCCAGTGTTTGCTTGAGCAATTTGGACAGATCAGATCTTAGAATCGTTTAAAATGTGCTGTGCGATCTGGAACGTAAGTTGTGGCAAAATTTAGGAATCCCAATATGGATTGCAACTCCCTCAACGTAGTCGGAGGTTATAATAGCGCAAATTTCGCTAAGAAATGTGTTGCAAGGCTTTTGTCTTCACTTGACAGCTTGTATCCCAAACACCCAACAACAAGACACCGAGGTGGGCATTTTTGATTTTTGTATGCTTGAATTTGTAGCCCATGTGCACAAATCCCAGAATTGTGTAAAAGTTCTGTTACTCGAGCTAAAAACAGCCTGGAGCTATTCTTATACACCTGAGGCAATTGACAGAATTGCCTCTGAGAACCCAGAGTGCTGAATGCTCTCAAATACTTGCTTGTATGTGCTATATTTTGGTAGAAAAATAAATTCAAGATACCTAGTGTGGTTTTGTATTTTTTCCTCACTATAATGTTCAGTAGTACTGCACTGTGCATGGTTTGTACCGCAAATGCATGAGTAGCTGTGTTTAAGTGTCTGTAATCTAATACGAGACAATATGAATGGTTTGGTTTCATCACGGGAATCTAAGGATTATTGATTGAAAGGAGGTGCAGCTTTGTATTATACCCTGGTATTCAAGTTGTTGGACAATTTCTCTAATTTGTTTTTTAGCCACATTTTTAATGCAGTATTTTGTTTGACGTTGTAGAGTTAACCTCAGTGGTATTTCATGATAGGGGGAACCGTCATTCCACCCCACATGATTGTGGTATAACCCAGGATCCAGTGCTAATGCCCACTCCTTGGCATATGAATCTTTACCTGATTTTGGGATGAGGTCAGAAAAAGTTGGTAAAATTAAGTTCTTCAGTTTGGGCAATCCATCACAAATTCAGATGGTCAATCCTTTTGGGCCAATAGAATATTGTATCTGAGTAGCAAGTCCTTCCCAAAAGAGAATATTAATATTCCTAGGTACGTCCTCTTGCGCCTGGAGTTGCATTTTGTACAAACAATGTCGGACACTTAACCTAGTATCCAGTGTTTCCACCTGAATATAATCACTCAGTGCCATTCCCACAAGACAATCCATCAGGTTCTGGCGAACTATCATGACCTCTGCCACGCTGTCCAGCTTGGCCACTGCCTATTCCCCGCTCAGAAGTAGTGTCCTCAATATCCTCAGCATGCTTGATCTTAAGTCCAGCCACCTTCTTCTTTTTGAATTGAGATTTGGATGGTATAAGTTTGTCTTCCTGTTTAAGTATGTTTTCAGATGAGCATTGTGAGTCCTCCTTCGGTTTAATTTACTCCTCTGATCTGCTCTCTAACGGTCCACCTTTCTCCAAATGTTTCTCAGATGACTCCTAAAAGGAGCAATCTGAGCTTGTATCAGTATGCTCATACCTGCCAGGCAGTCTAATATTATCACGGTTATGCAGGTTATAGTTTTCATCAGTGGGTTTCCTGTTGAGGAGACCCACCACGCGGTCTAGTTTTGATTTAGTTTTTCTTATTATCGCTCTTCTTCTTAGTAGAAGACTCGGGTGCTTGCTCAGAGTTATGCTTTTCAGACTTGCTCTTTAATTGTGGTTTAACAGGCTTGGATAATGGGGGACACTGTGGTGAAATTGCCCATACATTTTATTCCCAAAGTCAGGGCAGGTATGGCCCAGTACTAATTTAGCATCTATTTAAGCACCTCTGGCAAAGCAGCTAATGAAGTGGTACCATGTGTTCTAGTACATACTGCAGCAAAAACTGTACCCCAAGTGGTGCATTCTTCCACAGGGGAAACCATCCACATAGGCAAGCAAATTGTGAAGATCCTGTGTTTTATCTGGGGTCCACATGGGGAAACACCACTTTAAGCTGTTGTAGTCTCCACTCATCTGATAGGAATCTTACCCATGACTGCATTTAGTGTTTGTGGGCTGATGCCCAGTGTAGCAAATTGTGGTTGTGCAGCTTGAGCAGTCTGCACTGGATTTAGTGTTAATGTTCGCATAATGAACTGTCAAACATCTGTATATTGTCACTAAATGTTTGTACAGTCTATGCTATTGTACTGCTGATAAATTATCCCCATCAGGATGCAGTGTGTATTTGGCTAAGACTGGCCATGTTGCTCCCTCATTGCCAAGTCTAACATTTTCTGTTGTGTGTGGTAGGGCACCATCAAACCAATTTCTGTTTTCTTGGTATGTTAAAGGTATTTCTATTTCTTTGTATGGTGTGTAGTTGTTTGGAACTTCATCATGTACGTAGTTGTGAAATAGCCTTGATGGGTTGTCTGCTGCTGGGAATGTAAGCCACAAATAGAATACCTCTGTCCTATATGCTTTGTGAGCCTCAACCATGAAGGTCATATCTCCACCTGTAAGTGTGAGACCATGTTGTAATAGTTTCTAAGAAACCACATGTCTGCAATTCTCAGCTACAGTAAGTGTCTCTGTTTCTGGTCCTGTCATTATAACTAATGGAATTCAGAGAGGGTCACACAATGGGAAAAGTCTTAAGGGCTTACCTACATAGCTGAGGAGGATAGTCCCTACCAACACAGACGTCTCCAGTTAGGAGGTATGTAGCGGTCCTTGGGTATGCATGAGCGAACTACTCAGACAAGCCATTAAATAAGAACCTAATGTACCAACATTTGTGGCGCCATGTACGGTTTCCAATTTCTCAGTAGTAACTGTTTTTGTGTTGGACAACATAAATGTTGGGATGGTGCCAGACTTATTCAATGCACTCCCTCAGGATATGATGACCTATAGACTTGCTAGCTCACAGTGCTACCATAAGTACCCCTAATCCTGGCAAGGTAACAAATGGTTTGGGCCACCTCAGAACATAACCCTGACTCCCCAAGGAATCCCAACAACAGATCAAGAACCTTTTTGCTCAGTTATTCATGCTCACTCAGAAAGGTACACAATAAATAAACAGAGGGGCATTTTCAATATTTATTGAACCATTGGGATTCTTATATTAAAGTTATCACTGCAATGATTAATAGACAGAAGGAGATAAAAGTGATTAGCTATATAAAACCAGTAAAAAGGATGAACGATTCCACCATTGTGCTAAAACAGTGTAATAATGCTGGCATAGAAGTACTGGGTATAGTGTAGTCCTACTATATGCTCCCTAGACTAGTTGCTTAAGGCGCATGTTCTGCCAAGAATCCCCTACTGGATGATCTAACTCTCCATTACCTGAAGGCAAGGTATGTAGGTCCCCCTCTAGGTCTCTAATTAGACATTCCTCGTCACAGAGAGTAAACAGGAATCAGCTGGGCTTCAACTCTGACATGGCGACGACCTCGCAGTGACAGTAAATTTCTCCTCTAATTTGAGCACGGAAATGCGTCTGTATTTATAATGACATCATCCATGCTGCCATGTTGAGGCTTTAGCCAGACTGACATTGTTTACTGTATTTGTGATAGCTGTGTCACCTCATGGATGAATAAAAAACAGCAACATTTGCACAATATGTGTTCAGGCCTTGTACTAAATGTTCAAGGTGTTATGAATTGATTTGTAAGCAATGTGGTTTCAGAGAAACTATTCGTGCACAATCACATAAGCAAATGTGTGTCAAAAGTCATTGTGTAGAAAAGAAAGCAATTTAAGAAATGTGTACATGTACAATAGCAGTATTTTTTCCAGGGCCTAACCTAGCCATGCGACAGTGGGATTTGCGACCCGTGAGCTGCACTGGTTAGTGATGAAGTCTGCCAAGACAGTTTCTGTGGTATTGGTGCTATTAGCCCTGTTAACACTATTTTTGAGGTTGTTAATTATTCCACAAAAAGCCTTGGTAATATTTCTTTTACTTGCACATAGCAGCTTATTCCGGATAGTAAGCTTATTTTACCTTCTATAATTCTTGCTTATATGACCTTCCTAACAATTTCAGCTTTTGTTTAGGCGGAGAGTGTGTTAATGAATGTTTCTGATTGAAAACTGCCCTTGTTGCTCTAATAAGAGCCTTATTTTGTTGGAAAAGCATAGGTGTGAACCACTTATGATGAGTATGGATAAAGGAAACAGCCTTTCTTAAAACATTTTTAGACACTTTCTCAATTAAGGATTTGTAAATGTTATTAAATTTATCCACCATTGATGTTTCAGTCAATCAATCAATCAGAATCTTATAAATCGTGACTACTCACCTGTGAGGGTCAGAAGGTGCTGGGTGGGGGTCTGGATCTGCAATGCGGTCGAAGAGCTAAGTTTTGAGGTCCTTCCTAAATTGCGGGAGCGATGGGGATTGCCTGAGGTGCAGATGCAGGGAGTTACAGGTCTTTGCAGTGAGCTAGGAGCAGTATCTTACTACAGCCGTGGTCTTGCAGATCTGTCAGACGGTGGCCAGGGCCTGATGGGCAGAGCAGAAATGTCTTGTGGAAGTGCAGACGGAGAGGCGGTGGTTGAGGTATGCAGGTCCAGCACTGTGGAGGGCTTTGTAGACGTGCGCGAGAAGCTTGAAGGTGATTCTCTTGTTGACAGGTAGCTGGTGAAGGTTTCTCAGAGTGGCTGGTGATGTGATTGTGGCATGGGATATTCAGGATGAATGAGGTGGAGGGGTTCTGGAGGGTCTGCAGTTTTTTTGAGGTTTCTGGGTGGTGCCGGCTCAGAGTGAGTTGCTGTATTCAAGTCTGCTGCTGACGAGCGCCTGGGTGACCCTTTTTCTTGACTCTTTGAGAATCCACATGAAGATCTTATGAAAGAGACCGAGTATGTGGAAGCAGGATGAGACAGCATTGATTTGGCAGTTCATTGAGAGCAAGGAGTCCAGGATGATGCTGAGGTTTCGTGCGAGGTCCGTCAGTGTGGGGGGATTCTGAGCACTGCCTTCTATCAAGAGTTGTCCCAAGCAGAGGACGAGGAGCCCACAATGAGGACTTCGGTCTTGTCTGAGTTAAGCTTGAGGCAGCTGTGCTTCATACAGCTAGTGACTGCTTTCATCCCGTTGTGGAAGTTGCTCTTGGCAGCTGTGGGTTCATCTGTGAGTGAGAGATTCAGCTGGGTGTCATCTGCATAGGAGACTATGTTGAGTCCGTGGCTTATGACAATGGCTTTGAGTGGGACCATGTAGATTTTGAAGAATTTGGGGCTCAGGGAGGATCCCCGAGGCACTCCACAGCTAATCTCTGTGATTTCTGATTTGAACGGTGGAAGTCTGACTCTCTGCATTCATCCGACGAGAAAGAAGCAGATCCATCCTAGGGTTTTGTTGCAGATGCCATCGTCTTGGAGTCCTGCGCAGAGGGTGTGGAGAGACATGGTGTCGAAGATGGCCGGGATGTCCAGGAGGATGAGGGCTGCAGTTTAGCCTCTGTCAAGGAGTGTGGGGATGTTGTCTGTTGCGGCAAGGAGAGTGGTCTCATTGCTGTGGTAGCTTGTGAAGCCCAATTAAGAGAGATCCATGATGTTGTTTGTTTCAGTGAACTCAGAGAGTTAGGCGTTGATGGCCTTCTTGATGACTTTGGCTGGGAAGATGGGAAGAGGAGCAGAGAGATAGGTCTGTAGTTCTTGAGGTCCATCGAGTCAACAGAATATTCCTTCAGCAGGGGGTTGATCTCTGCGTGCTTTGAGTCTTCCAGGAAAGTTGCAGGCTCGATGGAGCAGTTGATGGTGCAGCAGAGTTTGAGTGCAATGGACGTGCCGGCTCTGTTGAAGATGTGGTGAGGGCAGGGATACGAGGGGGCTCTGGAGTGAATGCGCTTAAGGATCCTGAAGGTGTCGTCAGAGATGAGGGTGGTCCAGTTGATCAAGGTCTGCTGGGGGTTGGAGCCATTGGGTGTGGTGGTTGTGGGTAGGTTGGGTGAGTCTCGGGTTGTGAAGCTGCCGTATATATCTACTCGATCTTGCGGTGGAAGAAGGTGCTGAGGTTGTTGCAGAGGTCTTGGGACGGGGATGTCTGCTTTCTCTTTGCTGGGTTTGGTGAATTCTTTGACTACGGCGAATAATTCTTTGCTGTTGTGTGCATAATGTTGATACATTTCTAAATGACTGCTTTCTTTGTTGTCCTGGTAAGGCGGTTGTGTGGTGATGACAGATTTAAAGGCTGTGTGGTCTGCTGTGATCTTGCTGCTCCTCCATCTTTTTTTGAGCTGTCTGCATGTGCCCCTAATGTATTGGAGGTCAGACGAGGACCAGCTGTCTTTCTTGGAGGGCTGCTTACCTGAGAGTTTATTCAGGGGGGCGGTGTGTTGGCACAGTCGGAGATCCAGCAGTGGAGGTTGCATGTTGAGGTGTTGGTGTCCGTGGATGTTTATTGTGGGGTTTTGCTGTGGGAGGTTGTAAGCTGGTCTTCAGTGACCTTGTTTCAGCTTCTCCTAGGATTGCGGTAGGAGTGGTGGCATACGGTGGGTTTGGTGAAAGAGAAGTGGACTTTGTGGTGGTCAGTCCAATGTGTGACTGACAGAGATGTTGCTTGCGGAGAAGATGGGGTCAAGCGTGTGTCCTGCTGAGTGGGTTGGCATTGTGACCAGTTGTTTGAGTCCGATGGTGGCAATTTCTTGGGAATTGTGGTCACTTCCTACTCTTTGTATTATGGTATATCCAACAATATTGGTGGCCAAGTCCATTGTGATGATGGTACAGTCTATTAAAGAGCTATAATTGGAGTTTTAAAAAGTCAGTACTATAGTTGTTTTTTTTGGGCAGCTTTCGTTAAGCGTTACTAGGCCAAGTTGTCGTAGATGAACTTGGCAAAACTGAACAATGTTACTACTTATCAGATGGTTTTATTGAAATTAAATGAATATTGAAATCAACAGAGATGATGAGACTTGTAGTTGGGTGCTGATGAAGCTTTTGAATAATTTCTCAAAAAATAAACAGCTGGGTAATTTTGTTATCTTTGCAGCCATGTCAGTTATAAATTAATTGCCTGGACCTTGACATCCATTTCTGTAGCTATTTATATTGGCAGCCCTCTTTTGGCGCATGCTTGTTGTGATGTACGGGTGGCAAGAATGGTAAATTCTTAGTAGACAATAATTGGAGTACTTGGCTCTTTCCATGTTTCTTGAAATGTCAGTATTTCAAAGTTTTGTTAAAACGTTATAGTGTCTGGATATTCCAGCAATAATTTAAGGCCATGCACATTCCAGGAGCATAGTCTTGTGGGCATTTGTGATGTAGCAGAGTTGTTCAGGCATAAATCCTCACCGTCAGATTTTGTTTTGGATAATATTGACAGGAGCCATGCCCAGTCCTCCATTAAAACTTTCCTCTTGGGGATTTGATCACAAATACGTGATCCAGAAACTCTATTTGTTATTGTAAGGCCTACACTTTTTGTTGGATTGAAAAGAGGGTCAATAGTGCCTCCTAACTGGGGGGATTCAACTATTAGTTATGGTAGTAGGCTGCCAATACCTCTTTGATGGCACTGGGGAAATCAGTGATGTCAGTCACTTTGAAAAAACAGATAATTTCATTTCAATTCCCCATTCTACGACGAGTGACCTGCATTCAACTACTTTATTTGCTATTATGGCATTTGACCATGTGGTAAAAATAGATTCTCTTTAGGGACCAAATATATCTTGCTTGAATTGGACTGATTCAAGGTCATCTGATATAAGATATGATAGAACTAGAATTGAAGCTATCATCATTAGTATTGTGCCTTGATTAAGAAAATTCTGGGGACTTCTGGATTTGTACTAAGGGTGAAAAATAATCTTGGTATTATTAGTAGCATGATTAATCCGACTTGCACCATCATATGACCCATTGATATGTTCCATACCTGGGCTTGGACCTTTGATCATTGGGCGAATCAAGACTCCCTGACAGGGTAAAGTTAGTATGAATTAGTCAGATTTCTTCCACTTTGTATTTGAGATCTGTGAAGTTGATCAGTTTTGTTTGTGTTTGAGGCAAATAAATGTACTCTTAATAAAAATTTCTCTCACAGTGTTTTGGGTTTGAGCAATGAATATATTTTGTATTGTACTAGGGATTAATGATGGTGTTGCTGCAGGCTTTGCCCTTTTATGAGAGGACGTGTTTTTAACTTCATCCACAAGGGCTAGTACTACTGTTGAGAGATCTGAGACATTGTCTGAAATATGGGCACAGATGCATGTTTTTAGTTGATTGTTTGTGTCAGATTGCGCTCCTTCAACTATGTCAGTCTGATTATGCAGTTTGGAGTCTATTCCTGCACTATCAGAGCAAGAGTATTGAGCAACTTCACCTGTATGTTCAATTTATTGGAGCGAAAATTTAGTGCAGTTGTTATTGCATCCATTATGCTAAGCATATTCTCCCACAACCAGCATGGATCTGTTTGAGCTATTTGGGGGAATTGACATCCTCGGAGTTGATTGCATCGTATTTTGCCAAATAAGAAAGATTACCAGACTTTAATGAATTGTTCATCAAATTCATATGGTCCGCCTATGTGGGACTTTACTCTAGCAGTTGACACTTTTCCAAGTTTATTTTCTGCTGAGTTAGGGTCAGTTTTGGATCAAGGTGTTTGCATCTTATGGTGGGAACTGGCCTGAAGGGGTCTATTTCAGACTTTTTATTGATTCAATCAATGCCTGATAGGTCTTGAAGTAAAATGACAATAGATGAGTTCCTAGCTTTCATTGTCAATTTTAATGAGGACAGCGCCAATTTTGTAGGAACTTATTGACTTGTTTCCAGGACTATGAAAGATTTATCATCACTTGGGTCAAGGCTTGATATGTCCTGAGCTATGATAACATCGGTCATGCAGTTTATCCTTCGGTATCGAATTTAGGGAAATTATTGTTGGCCCATTTCCAAGAATGATGCAGACTTTATTTGATTGGGTGCTAAGGGGTGACACTCTGAGTTGGTGCGGATTTGCACATTTACAACCATCATGTGAGAGCCTAACTCTTTATTTGGCTGAGCAGCACCATCTGATGTTTGTTTATCTGTTCTGTTAATTGGAATTTTCTTTAATTACTAAGTTGATTCCACTAACTAATCACTGAGAGTATGAAGTATTGCTGATAGTTAGAGATGTTTTAAGGGCTTGTGGCCGACGTAGCTGAGGGTGCATTTCTTCCTTTTGGTGACATTTTTCTGGAAATCTAAAATATTCCACTATGGAGGGTTGATTAGCAGCACCATTTTTAGACTTGGGTAAAATCTCCATGCCTGCCCTAAGGAAGGCCCATCTTAAAGTTGAGTATTTTGTGTCCTGAGAAGTTAATTCTGAGCCATTCTTAATATAGGTCATTCCATCTTCATTTTTTTACGCTTTTGAAGCGGCTGTGGGGTCCCACAGGAATGCTTGGACCTCCTTATTTCTAGTGGCATAACACTCGCAATCACAGTTACTTGCTGTCTAGTTGAAGGATATGGATATACAAAAGGTGGGGGAGCTCACTATCATCCTGCAAACCACACCAGACTGTCTCTGCTTCCCTTCGGCTCAACACTACAGATGCAACAACTGCTACCACGCTTAAGTAGACCCTGACTAAATGTCTCTTTGCGACTGCGTCTCTACAGAGGGAATATTGTAAGTGGTAGTATTTTGAAAAATGGAGCTAGAGTTTATACACCTCTGATGCTTTAACTAATTTCCTTGTGGGCAAAAAAGACTGAACAAATGCAGCAAAAAAACTGAACAGATGCATGAGAATGTTTCAATGTTTACAGTGCCTTATCCTGCTTTTCCAACTTTCTCTATGATGTTAGGATTAATTGAGCTGTATTGATCAGGTAGGTATGGGTGCAGTCTAATACAATTTGGCCCAGTCTAATACAATACGGGGAGCACACCCAGGGCCACAAGCTGCTCCCAAACCTATTCGGGCCTCGTCTGTGAGCTTGGGGCTCAATCTGTTGTGCGGGGCCTAAGCCCGCTATACCCACTCTCCCTTTGTTACAGCTGCTGACTCTGCTATTGCCGACCGCATCAGTGCCCACTCGCCAGGCACCACATGCCAGACCAGCCAGCATGACCAGGTATCCTGCAATAATTTTTGCTGCTCCGCTCCCACAGTGTCTAACAATGCATACAACATGCCGGGGCACAAAAAGTGGTGCCGCGGGCAGGTAGTCCTCCACGGGAGACACGCAAAGGCGATAAGCAGAGATGGGGGCTTCAACCACCCAAACAGACTTGCGTATCTCACCGCAGCTCTCTCGTGGCTTGCAGGTTCAGCGGTCCACAGCCTGTGGTTTTGACTCCACAGCTTGAAGCTCCTCCTCCTTAGCGCACAGTGCCCTCAACTCACGTCAGTGCTTTTCAAAGCTCTACAAGTAAACAGCACCATTCAAGTTATATTCAGTATCGATTTTACTGTCTCTGGGTTGAGACCACCTAGAAAAAATGATTAAACAACTCTTTTTAATATTTATTGAAACCCCAACTCAATTTTCAGGTTGGATTTGTAATAAATGTAATGGAACAGTAACTTTTAGAAAGGTACCTTTTCTTAGCACAAAACACCTAAAGGCTAGCTTACATTGATTTTCCAGCTGTCTCCTAGCCCATGAGTTGCCTGAATGGGGTGTAAAAAAGAGATACCAGAGCAGAGACCAAGGATTAGGCTTTGGGAGGTGTTTTTGTTCCCCTGGCAGGATGGACAGTTGAGGTGGACCCAGGAACTTAATTTACTTCAAAGAGGCTGCTGTGTCATAGGCAAATGTTAGCTGACACCCTGGCATCCTCCTTTCTTTGTTTAGCCAGTCAGACAGTCATCAGTCTTGCTCTGATTTAATGTCTCGATCAGCTTAATTTTTTTCCTCACCTCATGACGTTAGCGCCAAGATACTCCTCGCGGAGTGATAGCTGCGCTTTATAAATAAAGTCTCAAATTCAAATTCAATCCCATTGGAAGGTCAGCTGCCCCCAAATATGGTTTGGAGTGACCACAGAGGGGTGTCTGCTGATTTCCCTGGCGACACATCTGGGTGGGCACACAGGTTCTGTCCCGGGAAAGAAGGGCTTCACCATTTCAGATTTTAGAGTGAGGGGCACTATGGGATTGTTTGCTGTAGGGCAGACATGACCATGTGCAAAAGAAGGGTTAACTGTGAAAACTTTTATCCCATTGCTGAGGGAGGGGTTAAGAGTCATTCTTACCCATAAGCTGGTGGCAGGCTTAAATGTGGCATCACCTGGCACCCTCTTCCAAAATCTTTCTAGACATGTGAACGATCAGAAGAGAACTAGATATGCTGTCTGTGACCTGGGAGGAGCACCAAAGGGCTGGGCCTGCTCCCTCTGGTAGCAGGACAAAGAAGTGGACTTCAAGGCTTAGTTAGCTGACCACCTGTGTGCCACAGAGAGGCAGTAAGGTGTGGCCTTTGTCTGGAATTACACAGCAGACCAATAGCAACTGAACTGGCCTTGACCCTGTTCTTGTCCAGTTTCTGATACCCTGTGAGTCTCTAAGTGCCTCCTCCATTGAGGTCCTGGGGGCTTTAGAAGTTTACTCCTGGGGACGCATTACATATACAGTGCATTTTCCTTCATTGTGCCCTGGTGCAATAAAGGAAAATGCGCCGCATTATGGGGAATGCGCTGCCCGCAGGGCAGCCACGAACACGTTATGCCCTAGGGGCAGTGCATATACATGAAGTAGAGAGTGGCTGCTTTAAATCCACTCTGTGTTTCACTGTGCAAACGGCAACCCACCTGCGCTTTTAAAGGGGACTAGAGAGCCCCTTGCAGACTGGTGCAGTCAGTGACTGCACCTGCCTGCAAGGGGATATCCTGGGGTCCATAGGACCTCCTTTGCCCCCTGCAGAGGGCTGTTCTCAGGAGGCGCACTGACAGTGTGCCACCTTTTAGGTGGTGCACTGTTCGTGCGCCTCCAGAGGGCTTCTTTGCCTCTGCTCCCAAATCGGTAATATGGCGTGGGTGCTGAGGCGAAGGGAATCCCTCATTTTCATGGGGCGTGCTCCCATGTAAATGAGCACACGCCCTCCTGAGGATAAGCCTGGTGCTTTATGTGCACCAGCGCTATTGGTGTTACATAAGTTCTGTAATACCAGAGTGCCCCTGAGGTGCGCAACACGGGCGCCAATGCCCGTCGTGCCCCCCAGTGCACTTTATATAAGTTTATATAATACAGCCCCTGTATTGGATTGAGACATACAAGTCTAAGTCATAAGGTAAAATCTTTGACTGGGATGAACCTGGTTGGTGTATCTGGCCCACACTCCAACATGTTAAGCCTTAAATTGTAACTAGGGCCTGTCTACCACGACCATTGACCATCATTGCTTTGTGATTTTCGTTTCTACATAATAAATTCAAAAATTCATATCCCTGTATCCCCTGATTGCGTTTTTTAATTTATGTGTTATTTTCTTTACTAAATGTTAATATATTTTTCCTATTCAGTTTAAAATGTCTATTGTTGTTCATTTTGACTTTATCACTTTTTTGGTACTGGGTAAATACTGTACACATTGTCCCAAGTTAAACCTGTCTTCCTGTGCCATTGCAATCCAGGGGGATGAGAGTTCACCCTTCCAAGCGTTGTGATTATACTTTGAGGTGGGTAGTCATCCACCTCAAATAATATTCAAAGTTCTTAAACCTCGGATCTAAAACAATATCCTCTCAGACATCAGAATTGCACCAACTCTCCCACATTTCAAGAAGAAACTGAAACCTCACCTCTTCAAGTAACGCCACATTATATAGACTCTGATAGCTAGGGGTATACCCAACAATTACCCTACCATTACCTGGGTAAAGAGAACACAATATATAAAGAAACGTGGTATGGAGGAAAAGATATAACAATATTTTTGAACAAGGACACTTTTAATTATCCTTTCACATGTGATTAAATTCACTTCTCATTTTCTTTGTATTTGTGCTGAGCATATACAAAAACATATATTTACAAAACAAAACCTCTGTACATATAACAAAACTACGCTACTGTCCTAAACATTAATTTTCAATTGTGGGTCCACCCTTCAATAGTGTGGACAACCCCAGAGGGCATATACATTGCATGAGAAGTATCAATGTTCCCACAAATTCTAAGGCAATGCAAGGTTGTTGAATCCCAACGTAATCAAATTATTTTGCGTCCCTCTGTAAAACCAAAATGTCGACGCGGTCGCGTTTCAGCCAATCAATTCCTTTTGGCCTCTTCAGGACAAGGAAAACAGCAGCAATCTACATTAAAAAAAGAGAAACACTAAACTAACATATAAATTACAGAAACACCTATGTACTCTCCAATATATATGCAGGTCCTTGTCCCCAAACGTGAAAAACAGACCACAAAGCCGACCACAAATGAGGATATTCAGATACACCGAATAGAGTGAAGTGATTATAAGTCAATAATAAGTTTCGTACCAAAGAATATATATATATATACACCATAAGAAAGATATAGTGCTTCAGATCTCCACCACCGTCCGATATATCACGTATATACACTTCCAGTCAATTTGAAGGTGCCAGTTATTCTAAGAGGGTCCTGTCATGGATATAACAGAGAAACTTGCCCAATGTGGTCCAATACTTCTCGACTAACCTTAGGCTGGTCCCTCTACTCAGCATACCAAGCGTAAGTACTGTACAATAGCCAGCAGTGAGACGCAGGGGATCCAACCCCTATTCCATCTCTATAGCAGAAATGATGATTTTAAATACCAACTGATCGCAACTACATAAATGATCACATCAAAATACTGCCTAAGGCTACATTCTTCGTACCTTTATTGAAAAGCCAGCTGGGCCCCCTGCTCGTGTTCTAAAGTCAAGATTTCTTCCGTCGTGGTTACACGCTGGTTCGGAAAAACAAACAACAAACGGAGACACAATATATGTCAAAAGGCACTACGGAGTCCAAGTATATATTACTCAATTGCGTCTTCTCATCTAATTCTCTTACCTTGCTTCTCTACCCTCTCCCCGATGGCTCCTCCGCATCTATCGGCGCCAACTCTCGCTACGCGAGTTTGATCAGGAGAGCACTATCTGCAGCGTATTTCCGGGTACAGAAAGTAACGAAGGACTAAAGGCCTCCAGAAAATGAGAAGGAATGAATCGGCCATATTGTAATAATTCGTTTCTAAAGGCAGTGAATATACCACAATTTGACCAACTATTTTACTAGCTCCTCTCTAAATTAATTGGGTACATCAACATGATGGTTGTAATGAACTGAAAAATTAAATATACCCTTAAGGAATGCATAGATTGTTAATAAATATATTAGGTATTAAAGATAATAAAGATAGAGTAAACCAGAGGGAGAACACCAAGATTATACAAAGTGCACGAAAAAAAAACAAAAAGGAACCTGTATACATAAAGGCTCACAATCTAAAACCACATACTAATGAGCACATCTATCCACAGTGTCTGTACATGTAGGGTAATCTCATAACACAATATGGTGCATTCACTATCCAGGAGCTTAAGTTCTTTATTCTCATATAGAGCTACTACTGGATCAATGCCCAAATTTCATCCTTGACATTTAGGCTGTCGATTGCTGTACGATATTTCTCAATAAAGCAATATATACTTGGACTCCGTAGTGCCTTTTGACATATATTGTGTCTCCGTTTGTTGTTTGTTTTTCCGAACCAGCGTGTAATCACGACGGAAGAAATCTTGACTTTAGAACATGAGCAGGGGGCCCAGCTGGCTTTTCAATAAAGGTACGAAGAATGTAGCCTTAGGCAATATTTTGATGTGATCATTTATGTAGTTGCGATCAGTTGGTATTTAAAATCATCATTTCTGCTATAGAGATGGAATAGGGGGTGGATCCCCTGCGTCCCACTCCTGGCTATTGTACAGTACTTACACTTGGTATGCTGAGTAGAGGGACCAGCCTAAGGTTAGTCGAGAAGTATGGGACCACATTGGGCAAGATTCTCTGTTATATCCATGACAGGACCCTCTTAGAATAACTGGCACCTTCAAATTGACTGGAAGTGTATATACGTGATATATCGGACGGTGGTGGAGATCTGAAGCACTATTTATATATCTTTCTTATGGTGTATATATATATATATATATTCTTTGGTACGAAACTTATAATTGACTTATAATCACTTCACTCTATTCGGTGTATCTGAATATCCTCATTTGTGGTGGGCTTTGTGGTCTGTTTTTCACGTTTGGGGACAAGGGCCTGCATATATATTGGAGAGTATATAGGTGTTTATGTAATGTATATGTTAGTTTGGTGTCTCTCTTTTTTTAATGTAGATTCCTGCTGTTTTCCTTGTCCTAAAGAGGCCAAAAGGAATTGATTGGCTGAAACGCGACTGCGTCGACATTTTGGTTTTACAGAGGGACCCAAAATAATTTGATTACGTTGGGATTCAACAACCTTGCTTTGCCTTAGAATTTGTGGGAACATTGATACTTCTCATGCAATGTATATGCCCTCTGGGGTTGTCCACACTATTGAAGGGTGGACCCACAATTGAAAATTAATGTTTAGGACAGTAGCGTAGTTTTGTTATATGTACAGAGGTTTTGTTTTGTAAATATATGTTTTTGTATATGCTCAGCACAAATACAAAGAAAATGAGAAGTGAATTTAATCACATGTGAAAGGATAATTAAAAGTGTCCTTGTTCAAAAATATTGTTATATCTTTTCCTCCATACCTTATATAGACTGACATCTCACCCTTCTGTAATCTCCACTTTTTTTTTTTTTGCAGAGTTTAAATAGCGCAAACTTGACCCGAATCGGGTATCAGAGCGATTTACATAGCACCAGTTATGTTACATGAGGACACACATTCATTTTGGTTAGGCACGGGGAGATTAAGTGATTTGCCCAGAATCACAGGTTGTTCAGCGTCATTGCAGAGACTCGAACCCAGTTCCCCAGATTCGAGGTCGACCGCCCTAGCCGTTAGGTCAACTCCTCTCCCCACTGACCGTGAGGCCAACTTCCTCTCTCTGACCCTTTCCCCCATGTGTCCCCAATGAGGTATGCCCCTGCACAGTACTTCATTGCTAGCAACCATGTTTGACCTTCACAAATATCAAAACATGAATACATATGCACAAATTAAACTGTTTAATGTTTTTTTTGGTTGTAATTACAATACTAACTTTAAACTCAACAAAATTAGATAATTTGCACAATGCTTGTTGCGTTTGAGTTAGAATTGTAAATCTGCGCTCCCCAAAATTAAACAATTTCCCAAATGAATGTGGGTTAGAAGTTAGTTTGGGGAATATGTATCGTGTATATTAACAAATGTCCCATATGGTAGAATGATAGGAGTTAAAATAGTAAATCTGAACTCCCAAAAATCAAATACTTTCCCCACTGGATGTGTGATTGGGAGTTAGAATAGTAAATATGTACACCCCAGCATGAAATAATTTCCCCAGTGGTTGTAGGTCAGAGTTAGAATAGTAAATCTGCACTATCTATAATCAAACACTTCTCCCTGTGCGTGAGGGTTTCGAGTTAGGACGGAAAATCTGGACTCCCTAAAATTCAACACTTTACCGGATGGCTGTTGGTTTGGTGTAAGAATAGTAAATATACTTCCCGAAATTGAGCACTTTCACCAGTAGGTGTACGATTGAAGTTAGCATATTCAATTTGTTTAATCTAAGTGTGTCTGGTTTTTGATGTTAGAGTAGCTTTTTCTAATTCTTACTATGTGATTTAAAAAAAAGTGCAATTTGTATTACTGGAGTTATAGTAATTACAGTAAT
Source organism: Triturus cristatus (assembly GCF_964204655.1). NCBI lineage: Eukaryota > Metazoa > Chordata > Amphibia > Caudata > Salamandridae > Triturus > Triturus cristatus. The sequence continues at coordinate 264,960,961 of NC_140593.1, forward strand.
TAAAATAATATTAATTGTTTATGGCGTACAAAATCAGTTAAATTTTTGTTACACATTTTTTAAAATGTTTAAATAATGTATAATAATATGTACATATATTTATATTTTGTTTAATTAGTTTCACATTTTAATCTATTTACATGCAATTTTATGAATGAATGGACATTTAAAACATTTTAAAATAGATATGTTAACTAAACTGTGCGAAATACACACATAATAAGTTAAGCACAGTATATTTATTTCATATATACTAAACAGTTATACGTTTACATATATTTACAAACATTAAGCAATTTTTAATAAACTGCATATATAAAGTAAACAAATCAGAACATAATTTTATAAAAAAACAATTTTAGCTACATAAAACAAGTAAGTAATTTATTAAGTAACATTTATTAATACATGTGTACTTTAGTTATATTACAATTTATAATCTATATTTTTTATAAACATATTTATAATTTATAAAACAATTTCACAGCAATAAACAAATATTTAAATATATTTCGCATTTGTTTCAAGGCTAGAATATATTTTTTGTTTTCATTTCACCGTGATTTGTTTTTTAACGACCAGCTGTATTTTCAAGTATTTTTACATCTTACTGGATAATGTCAGTCAATGTCAAGTCAGTGGATGCAGCTCTGTGTTTCAAGTAAGGATATGTCTTTTTGATTTCTGTTTTCGTTGCCTAGGACATTGCACTATTGTACACATTTCACCAGAATATTTGGAACTTGGAATGCTCCCTGTTCCCTCACCAATGTTTGAATCCAACCAGAGTGTCTTTGAAGTAGTCTAAGGGGTTTTTCCTCATTTGATTCATAGGATTGTGACTCACATAGTAATTTGCTATGTTTTGTTACTTGATTTTGAAGACAAAATGATTATCAGTAGAGTAGTTTACATGTAATGAGGATTTTTATGTTTAAATCATTGTGTGTTCAACATCCATAACTATATTTAAAAGTAGTCATTATTAGTCTTTTCTTATATAATTGTTAATATTATGTCATATGACATCCCTTTAAGGATTGCTTACATTGGTGCTAGGCAGTCACAAGTGGCCCACTGCTGGGAGGGTATAGAAGTAAACCATATCTCAGTAGATATGGTGAATGTCTGCTCCCTCCCTTCCACACAATGCAGTGCAGCAAGTACCCTTTCTGCATTGCATGAAATAAAAGTAAATCTGGCACATAGTCTTCGAAATTGTTACTGTTGGAGCTTAAGAACTAGTGCTTGCTTCTTTCATTGCATGTGCCATATTACAAATGTGTATTTCAGATAAGATAGGTGGAGGATTTAGTTCTTTTACATATTCAACATTGTCATCAATAGTAGTTGTTCGACCTTAACAGCCGTTAGAATAATATATACTGCTCTTGTACCAGGTTCTTTTGTTGGTAGCGCTCTCTTGAGTGAGAGTATTAGCTATGCAGGTTATTAGGTACTTTCCTTTCTGTGAAGCTGTCTATATATTCATTTTGGCCATTTTGGAATCAGTGTATGATATAAATGAGATATATCTAAATTTACTGTATTTATATTTTACACAGTTATGAGGTTAAGAGTTTATTATTGAACACATTTTTCATTTCATACTTAAATTGCTTCTTTTTCTGTTCTGGCCTGTTGATCTTTTTGTGCCCTTCGTCACAGTTGTTTCACATTTTTTTCAGTTTGTTTCAGGTTTCACACTTTTAGTTTTATATTGCTCATATATCCAAAAAAGAAAATACATTTTATTATCCATAGTCATATTTCGTTTTTCTTATCCTGTCCTTTAGAGTTACTTACTCATTCTTGGGGTATAAAATTGAGGCCACCGTATCGGATCTGGACCCCCTGACAAGGAGTCTGCGGTTCTGCTGCCCCTATAACAATTGAACTGCCTTTACGGCGGTCGCAAAGTGTACATTTTTCATTTCTGAGGGATATCTATGCAGTATTTTGTGTGTTTGGCATGTTCTATATTGATACTCTTTTAAATTTATTTCTGCTTTTCTGTTTGGTAGCTGTTTCATTTTTGAGTTTCATTTGTTGTTGATTTAATGAAGAATAACTCGCATATAGGCTGCGTAGAGTGCTAAGGTCAATATTTTTGTATAACATATTGTTAATATGGTGACGTTTGTATTTTCATATTGGTTTACAAAAGTCAATATTATGAATATTTATGTTTTGTCACAATTTGTTTATACCATGACAATATTGCACTTTATATTATCATAAAACCAGCTTGGAAAAATGTACCAGAGTTTGCTCAGTGACCTGTTTCATTGTAACCTCACAAGATAGTGTCTTATTAAGTTGGCAGGACACCCCCTTTCCACAATAATAATTTAATTCCTCACACTTTACTAGGAACAACAGTTAAACAAATGTGTGTCAGCAGGAACAGAAAAGATAACAGGAAAGTAGGTCTTTCACCAAAAGAGCCATTGTACAAACAAATATAGAAATATGAAATAGAAATGATAACTACTGGTGGATCTGTTCTATTTTCTGCACTATACATTGTTAACTAGTCATGCCATTATCATGCCTTTTCCGTGTACCGTATAGAAAGAATGTCAACCTCTTTTTCTTGAATACTAACTTTAGAAATCATCAAGAAGGAGAGGACCAGTTCTAAAATCTAGAGACTACTGGATTTGTAATATTGTTTTTTTATTTCACACTTTTATATGGTGCAACTCCCATGGAAGGTTGTCTGTATGCTATACATCATAACAACAAAGTTTACTCGATGGTACATTACAAAAGCAGTAATCTCCAAACTGTGAAGGAAATGTGATAAAATAATGGATATCTAATTAATTGAATGTCTTTGCACCTCAGTGATTGATGGTTTTGCAATGAATGCAAGTTCCATGCATTACATGTGAAGCTTAGCTATTGTACAATTAGCATGTGACTTGTCCTTATATCATTGCTCCAGGCTTCTCTCCTAAAACTTGTAAACATGGGATCATGATGGGGCGCTAAAGAGCCGGGCAACAAGATGGCCATTACTCTGTGAGGCTCTGCTGGCCAGAATACATGTCCAGCATTTATTTGCCTTCACCGGTGGCATAATGAGCTGCCGACTATCGGAGGTGATCCCCCTTAATCTATTACACCGGGTGACCCCCGATTTTCACATGATGCTACAGCCTAAGTGGGAATGGCGTAGACATGGAATCTGCAGTCTAGCCCTGAAAAAGACGCAAGGTGTGCTGGCTGGCAGAGTAAGAGAGTGCCTCCATCTATCATGGCCCTGCGAGGGAGGTATGGGTGCCGGCCAAGGACTGATCGCTACCTTGGCGGTGTGTTGGGCCCCGCCCTTTTTTCTTATCCATGAAAATATTATTAGGCTGTGATAGGCCATATGGAGGAAGGCAGCCTACAACCCCGATTACACAGAGGAGCCGCTGAGTGGACTTGCAAAAATCAGAGTGCGCTGGAGAGGGGAGTTCACAACTGAGACTCTTCGCCCGCCCTGACATTGAGAAGGAGGCAATAGGGGATCCCAGCTGGGAGTGCAGCCGAGTCGGCAGCCGGTGCATTGCAGCCTTACCTCCAGACCTGAGGAACTACTGACCAGCCCGCTGGGTGTGTTCTGGCCCCCTGAGGGGGGCTGTATGGGAACTGATTGTCAGGGACTCAATAGAAGCCATGGCCGGTGATACAAGACTGCTGCTCTGGATGCGGTTGATCACAGTGGCCGGTGTTGGGATGAGTGCCATGCCTGATAGGTGTTTGGCTGCAGTCGCCTTGGGGGGGGTCGGCCTTCGCAGGGCACTTCATAGACCCCAGTGTGTGCCTCTGTGGGGCTAACTCACTGTAGCCGACGGGCCCTCATTACTGAGTTGGGACGCTCTGCTGCATGAAATTAAGGAGGAGTACAAGGAGCCCTGTGAATGGATCTTTTGGTGTCATTAAGTATGAATGTGAGACCAGCTTTCCCCTATGCTGTTTCTATCATCTGCACTGCTGTTCTGACCTTGTGATCTCATCTGCATGGGGTCTCATCATTTTCTACCACTTGCACACGTTATCCTCCTGTGGTCTGCTCGTGCCCCCCAAGGTAGGTTGATTTAGGATATGTCGGAACCACCAAACGAAGGCCAATAGAGAGACTAGGCCATTTTATACTGACTAGCTTGTGCTCCAGAATGGGGAAACCAGATACCAGACAACCCAAATTGTCTTTTGACCCACAGAGGCATCCCCTGACACAGGATACCTCCTGGGAAGGTACCCCCTGGACTCTGAGGACACTGGTAGCTCTCTTCTAGAACCTGATGTGTGCACTTTGTTTCTAGATATGAAACAAAGCCTCACAGCAAGAGACTCTAAAATTGATCTACTGACCGATTTGATTGCCTCAAATAAAAGGTTGCTAATCATGATGAGCGTATTGGCCAACTGAGCAGTTAATGTCTACAGTGGCAGACAAGGGGGCTACTACAAAAGAAAAACTACTCCATATGCAAAAAGTGTTGGACTTGATTTGCAATAAAAATGAAGACCTGGAAGCCCGGTCCTGATGGAACAATCTTAGCATTCTGGTTGTACCAGAATTCACTGCTATGAATCAAGTGGAAATTACGTGGAAATGATGCTCTGGTCACTGTTTGGAGAGGTGCTATCTGCTGTTTGCACTGTAGAGAGGATACATAGATCGCTGGGCCCAAGGCTTCCACCTGGTGCGGCAGCTCGCCCTATAATTGCACTTCTCGTCAACTATGGAGGCAGAGCTATTATACTCTGCTGACTAGGGACAAGCAGACACTTAGTTACCAGAGAAATTATAGATCTTTCTATCCCAACTTCACAATGGCTGTCCAGAATGCCAGAAGAGATTTCTTTCCGGTAAAGCGGTCCCTTCTTAAAACAAATGCAAAATATTAGCTTCTTTACCCAGCCAAACTGTGCATCTTCCAAGCCAGCAAAAACACATATTTCACAGATCCTAGTGATCATGCCAGCAGCAGTGATTAGGACATCAATATGTGGCTGGTGACAATGCCTGAGTGGACCTGATAGAATTGTAGATCCTGCAGAAGGATTTAACTCGAGGCCCCTGATGACCAAACACTACATTATGAGCAGCCAAGATCCCCTGCCATCTGGGGGATGCTGACCACCAGTTTCACTGTCTTTTGTGGCTGCCCAGCGCTTTCCTTTATTGGGAGAGTGTTGCGCCACTGGTAACTCCCTTTGGCATGACTCCTTTTTGGATCTCTAAATTAGGCCCCTTGTGACCGCCGTTTGGGAGGGATGGGACTATTCAGCCCGATCGGGGGCTCAAGTGGGTGTAGGGTGGGTTCTGTTGGTAATTGTTGACTGCTCCTGTCTTTTTTCTCACTTTGTTTGCCTGTCTTCACTTTCCCTTGTCACACACAGAAACACTCTGTTACAGCAGTCCAGGACCACACAGCGCACCTGATCATCCTTTGGCATATCCCTACTGTTTTGATATGGCCATATTAACATTTATGACCATAAAATTGGTGCAGCTTAAATGAGAGGTGCAAAACGAGATTGGTTATGGCATACCTACAGTGTCATGGCACTGATATCTGCTTTTTATAGGAGCTACACTTAACAGATCAGACGCCGTCACAACTGTGAGCGGGCTGGATTGGGGAAAGACTTATTGTTTGCTATTTGAATTATGCATGTGCCACTTATTAGGAATGGCCTTCCTTGGCGCATGTGCCAGGTTCCATGTGATGCACATCGGCTTTATGTGATGATTGCTGGTGCTCTGCAGGGTACTCCCCTCTGATTGCTCTCCAGCTAAGGTCCTAATGCGGACGACCCTGACCTTTTTTTGCTGAGTCTTGGAGATTGGTCAATACTATTGGCCTGGGAGCTATTGTATGGGCAGAGATTTAACATGATTTTAAACCCCCTGCTGGTTAGATCAGGTAACTACGCTGTCCAAATCCGAGAGCTGCTGCTCAGTTGCAGAATATTATAGCTGATAATGACCTGACTGATCTTTGGAGGGAGCAATAGTAGGGGGCAGGGAGGGCATGTGCATTGATTCAGCAGCACATCTTGGTTACGTATCGACCAATGGCTGATTTCTCGTGATGTTGATAGCTGGGCCATTGAAATGCATCACTTACCGTGCCCCCTCTCGGAGCATACCCCGGTGCTCCCCCGGCTTTCTCCACCTGGGCTCAACTTTCGGGCATTTATGTGCTGTTTGCCTTTGGGAGCAATGAGAGATCAGGTTTTCAGAGATGGCATCTGTACAGCCATAGTGGAGTTCTTTGCAAATAATGTGGACACATTAGACTCTTGCTCAACCTTGTGGGATGCATTTAAAACTGTATTTGGAGGGGAATGTATTGCTACACAGGCAGGTATTCTGATGTCGCTCCACTGGGAACTGGCGGAACTTGAATGAGAGATTATGAATCAGATTTTGAGGCGGCAGCACACCGGGAGATACTCTATTTGGGCAGAGAAGCATGCACCAGATGTTATGGGGAGGGCAACCAGGCGGGCAAGACCTAAGCAGGTCTTTTGCTTCACCCTTGAGCCAGTGACTATACTCCTGACCTTCGCACAGATGAGGATGTCTTGGTTGCTGGCTTAAGAGAAGGTCTTGAGAAAATGACTAGATTCTACTCCTCATTATATACCACGACTCAACCCCATGCCTTTCCGGCCCTTGACCCCTTGCTAGAAGCCATACAGTTGCTGTGGCTTGAGGAGGGACACTGTAGATTCCTAAATGAAACTTTTTTCTTTTTTAAAGAAGATGTTCTACACATTATTGGGGCAATTCCTGGGGATAAAGCTCCAGGACTAGATGGTCTCATAACTGTTTTTTCTAAGGAATTTGTACCCCTGCTGCCTTCCCATCTTATTAATATGTGCAGTAAATCACTGGAATTGCCTCCATCTCTCCAGGAAGCATGCATTGTTCCTATATTAAAACCTGATCAAGACCCGCAATGTGGTGACTCATATAGACCGCTATCCATGATTAATGTGGATAATAAAATTCTGGCCAAACTGATTGCATCCTGGTGGGTCCCTTTGCTTCCTCTTATGGTTCACCCTGTGTCCAATTGGGTTTTGTACCCAGTAGAGCCACTAAGCATAATATTTATCCTTTCTTTGCCATTCTCCAGTTTACAGAACCCTCTATGAATGGGGCCACGATTTTTCTAGACGCCACCAAGGCGTTTGATACCTTGGAGTGGTCATACATTTTTGCTTTACTATCTAGACTGTGGCTTAGTTCCAAACTCCTTCAATGAATTGGCCTATTATATACAGAACCAATGACAACTGTTAGGATGAATGGGGTGATCTCCTTCCCTTTTTCGGTTTCTAGTGGAACACGTCAAGGGTGTTCCCAGTCACCTATCCTTTTTGCCATAGCAATGGAATCTTTAGTGGCCCACCTCAGACAAGGCAATTCCCTTTGAGGTCTGTCTTTTACCCCTTGCATTGTACTAGTGTCCACGTATGCCGATGGTGTCACTTTATACATTAAAAATCCTGGTAAAAACGTAGACCCCATAATTAGGGAATTTACACAATTTGGAGGGCTTTCCGGGATTGACATCAACTGACGGAAATCTGTGATTTTCCCGCTCATAGCTGCGACCCAGGAGTTTGCTCAGAATTTCAATTGCAAAGGGCGAAGAACCCAATGAAATACCTAGGAATCTGGTTGGGCCGTAATATAGATGAACTTTGGAGGTCCATCTATGGCCTCCTAATAGACTGACTTGAGAGTAGAGTGGCACAGTGTTCAAGACTCCCGCTGTCTATTGCTGGAAGACTAGCAATTGCAGAGTTGATTGTCCTATACAAGTTCTTACATCTGATTATTAATCTCATGATTCCATTGCCTGGCTGCTTTAGGAGACAGCTTCAATCGCATGTGTTTGCCAGAAAGCAACCGAGGATTGCCTTAGAGGTCCTCACTCTCCCATTTGAGCACGGTCGCCAGGGTGCTCTGAGTAGTCTTGAAATGTCACTATGTCGACATACACACACCTTTATATCTGTGTAACCTTCTTTCTTTCTTCTGTTTCCTTCCCCCCTAATTTGTCCCTGCCCTGATTGTTGTATTTTTCCTATCAGGCATTGTATCCTTGATTAGATTTCACTACAACTGAACTTATAGATACTCCTTACTTTGACTGCCCTTTGTTTTACACTGACTCTGTCATTACTCTGTACTGCATCTGTACTGTTTATGTTTGTCGTGAAAAACCAATATAAAGAAAGTTTTAATAAAATGAGATCAGATACCAATGAAGAATCCTCTTTCCAAACCACAGTGAACAAATGATTTATTTGTGTTCCCAGTGTTTGCAATGTGTCATGCCATACATAACAGCCATGTGAATCAGCTATTTCTGCATTGTTTTTGAGACTGGCAATCACACTGCGCTGACAGCAACAAGTAGTAAATTGCAGTCACATGAATATATAGCAACTGGTAATGTCTGCCATTCTCAAGGAGAAACTTTCACTTTACTTGATTAGAGGATTTTTAAGTTAGGTTTCAAGCAATTAGTGTCATTCCCTTTACAGTCAACAAACACTTTTTTATCTCCCGGCATTCGAATTTTCTGCTATGCTACATCACGTGCATGCATCAGTGGAGGAGAGAACACTGTGAGGGTGAGAAAATGAAAGAGAAAGAAAAAAGATATTAACTTGCATATTCTTTTGTATGTGGGTGCTTCTGCATTTCATTTTTACAGTGTGTATGTCCTTTTCTGTTTATTTTTATGTAAGTGTGCATGCATATGTGGCACTACTGGATGTATTTCTGGGTGCATGCACTATGCAAACATAACATTAATTGACTGTCGGGAATAGAAATATTTTGGATTTTTCAATTATATTATTTACACTATATTATCGAAATATCAAAATTAATGCAGAGCATCTTCAGGCCAATTTCCAAGGGTCCAGGACTGGGGTGGTACCATTTGGCAGGGTAGGACTCATAGATGGCATAGTCCAGGTGCTAGGTTTTAGTATGTTTTAGTATGTTGGAGCCTTCTGTCTCTGAGGCTTTAGTCAGGATGCCAGCCAACAGATTCAGGTCGAGTCCTTCTCACCTAGGCAAGAAGACAGCAGGCAGCAGGTCAGCACAGCAGGGCAGTAGTCTTTCTGAGTCGCAGTTAAGCAGAGTGGCTGTCAATTCAGCAGCACAGCAGTCCTTCTTCCTAGCAGAGTATCTACAGTTCCAAAGGTTTACTGATGAGTTGGTGCCTGAGGTCTAATATTTATACCTGGCCCTTCCTTTGTAGTAGGGGAAGCTTCTAGAGGTTTCCCTTTGAAGTGCACAGGTTTTCTGCCTTTTCTGCCCTGGTTCCAGAATAGATACAAGGGGTATGTGCTATGTGTAGAGGCAGACACATTCTATTCAAGTGTAAGTAGGGCTGTGCCCAGTTCTCCTTCTCCCATCCTACCATTGATGCCCCATTCAGACGCACCTAGGCTCTCTAATGTGTGTGGTTGTCTATGAGGAAAAAACAAAGCTCAACTGTCAACCACACCCAGTCATGTGACCCAGAGACAGGTTGCAGGCACTCAATGCCTAAGGCAGGAAAATGGCAGCTTTCTAAAAGTGACATTTTCAAAATTGTAATTTAAAATTCCAGTGATACCCAACATGACATGGGTACCTGCTCCGGTTTGGAAATTACAGCTTATTACATATAATAAGTTAATTCCAACATTATCCTATACGAAAAATAGGCCTTGCAATAGTGATAAATTAATTTAGGAGTTTTTTAGTACCAGGGCATGTCAAATTAAAAGGTACATGTCAACGTTTTAAGTACTCTCCACCCTGCCTTCTGGCCTGTCCAGGACCTACCAATGGGTGACATATCTATTAAAAAGGAAGGTTTGGACCTGGCAAAAGGTTTATTTTTATGACATGTGGAAGACACCCATTCAACACAGTTCAGAAAAGTACTGTGATGCTCAAAAGGCCACGTTTTGGCGTTGCATCCCGAAACATGCTCCACCCACTATAATTGAATGCGAATGAACAGTATTATATTTTGGTTATAGGTTTCTGGTTCACTATGGGGCTCACTGAGTAGGCAGGTTTTGAGCACATTGTTGTTTTGGGGTTCATGGCACATCATGATGGTTTATGGTCACTTGACGCATTTGGTTTCAGTTATAACTATTGGGGATGATTCTTTTAGTGCCATCCAGGATTATTGGTTCATGTATACTCTTGTTTTATTAGCAGGCACATCATTTATCAGATGTGCGAAGGGTTCGATGTTCTTAACAACATTGTTTTGTGACATGTTACGCATGTGGCAATTTCTACAATGTTGATGGCCCGCTGCATTATGTATTGGTTCAACTGGTTTGACATAATCTTTTGTATTTCAATTACCCCTTAGGAAGGGCAGTTTTGCCTGTCGTTGATGTATGGGGAAAGGTGATTCGCCAGTCGCTAGGGAGAGCAGCCTTGATTGGCATCTCTTTGAAGTTGATGATTAAAATAGAGTTTGAAACTATGAGGATTAAGCAAGGAAGATATAATGGAAACTGGAATGAGACTCTTGATTAGATTCACTCATATTTGTTACATGGCTGTGCATCCTGGCTTTGGGAACCTGTCGAGGCTCCAACTTTTGTACAGAAAGGTTAATTTTGCCAGATTGAAATGGCAGTTTGAGACTGCAAACACAGGCTGTAGTGCTGAGACATGTTTAAGGTGCTACGTAAGTGGGTGGCACAATCAGTACTGCAGGCCCATTAGTAGCATTTAATTTACAGGCCCTAGGCACAGGTAGTGCCACTTTACTATGGAAGCGCATGTAAATTAAACATGCCAATTTGGTATAAGCCAATTCTACTACATTTTAAAGAGAGAGCACAAGCATTTAAGCACTGATTAGTAGTGGTAAAGCCTGCAGAGTCCTAAGACCAGCAAAAATGAAAGTATGGATTAACATATGTCCAAGGAGGATTGGTGGCACACCACCCGACTTCTGCGTCTTTGAGATTTCATTTAACATTCAACTTGTTGAGATGAATCTGATTCATGTGAGCCATAGTGAAAAGTCTTTCTAATTCCATGTTGATGACAATTGTTATGATATCCTACCTCTAAACATTTATTTTCAATAGACCTAGTGTTCGACATCATTAAATCTACTTGGCTAGAGCACACCTTTTTCATACTAAGCAGGGACATGTTCTTGTTGGAACCATTCAATATAAAATCAACTTTCAAGACTCAAGCTTATCATTTGAGATGACCCAAGTAGCAGCAAGTTCAGCGGTTATATGTCAGAAATTTGTAAAAAGAAATATCATCAGCCATAAATATTGTGTTTAAATATTGTTTACAAAAATATTGGCTTACTGAGTATATACTTTCTAGTACTAATTCCAAAGTTGGTGTTATTTCCTCAATTAATATTCTGTCAATATTGTTTTGATACCATATAACCCAGGGAGTGTTAGGCCTGTCAGCCCTGGGGTAGTCTTACCCCAAATGTTTTGCCTTCACCACTCCTATTTTTCTGACTTTATTTCTGCTGGCCTTATGACTCTGTGCACTTTACCCCCACTAACCAGTTTTAAAATGCTTACTATCTAAAACATGGTAAAATTTACTTACACTTAATTTTCATATTGAATTTACTTAGAAGTCCCTAGTAAAGTGGTATATCATAAACCCAGGGTCTGTAAATTAAATGCTAGTACGGGGCCTGCAGCCTATTTAAGTAGCCCCTTAACCCGTGTCACAGATCTATCATTGGAGCCTTTGTGGAGTTTTAAACTGCCAATTAGCCTGGCAAAATAACTCTTCTGCCAAGCCTCAAACTTCCGTTTTATTGCATATAAGCCACCACTCAGGTCGGTCTTAGGAAACCCATAGGGCAGGAGACATTGTAATGAAAAGGTTAGACATGTACCTTTAAGTTTTACATGTCAGGGTAGTGAAAAACACACAAATTTGTTTTTTATTTAATTTCATTTTATAATCCTTTATTCGGAAAATGCTGCCATAAAAGTTCACATAAATACAATTCTCATAAAAACTTTAAAAGCAATAAAACCAGTAAAAACTTTGTAAAACCAGTAAAGACCTTAAAAAACAACACTAGGGCCATTAATGAGCAGTACTTAAGTAACAGCTTAATCAATAAACATTGCCAGTCATGAAATTTCACAAAACAGGCTATAGCCATATGACTTATCCTCTGAAATCCAGTAGAGAATTGGCACCTCGTTAGAGAAGGCCAGTAAATTAGAAGGTGTAGCTAAAGTATTTGTAGGGGTCATGTTGCCAACAAAAATGGACCGTGCAGTACAGTATTCAGGGCCCTACACAGCTCTGTCTGATTTTCCATACTCCCATTAAAAAATGGGACAGAGCAAACATCATCAAAGGTGATGTTTTAGATCTGAGGATTCTAGAAACAACCATTAAGTCTCCAATTACCACTCTGTCAGAGGATGGAAATATCCACTTCTTCCTGTGGTTATTATAACAAACCCAGATCAGTTGACTGGGGGTGAGTGTTTGATTTGCTCAAACGCGCCGTCCATCATCCCCTTTGGTATCGCTTTGTTCGCCCTAAGTTGGCAGGGTATGCCCAGACGTGGCTCCCTTGCTCAATTTGCCACTGGATTCAAGATAGCCTGGCTGATGAGGGTTATGAACCCGAAACCGGTCCCAGGATGCTTGTTTCCGGTCCAGGGAAGACATGGCTTGGCAGTTCGGGCTAGATTGTTCCCATGAGGCACAGGGTCAGACTGACTTGCATATGGCCATGTCTGAACTGGGGTGGTGGAATGAGCTAAAGAATGATGATGGATTAAACCCAGATCAGTTGACTGGGGGTGAGCGTTTGATTTGCTCAAACGCTCCGTCCATCATCCCCTTTGGTATCGCGTTATTATAACACTGGCAGAAAAATAACATTTGGTTGATACATTCTTTAGTCTGGGGATAGAAGGGAAGGTCAAATCTTGGTCAATATAATGTTTCCCCCATTGCGCAGTGGAAACGCGCAATGGTAAGGTCCGAAACAAAATTTAATGTACATGGTTTTTGCCAACGGGAGTTAAATAGAGTTCATGTATTCTTTCATAAGGAAGGTAACTTTTAATTCCAGGAAGGCTAGTGTCAAAGTGCCTAAACTCTTGTTTCTGCTCAATTGTTCATCTATATATCTCCAGTAAATCCCCTTAAGTGCAGCCTTTGACACACCAGTTATTGCTCCTGGATTAGTCCATACATGTTCACATCCCAACTTTGCCAAGTAGGCCTTGATGTACCCGAACCAGGGGATCCTGGAAACTTTAGGCCGCCTAAGTAGCTCCTCTAATCCCTCCCGATATGAAACTAGGTCCTCTGATTCCCAAAGCCATCTCCTATACATCAAGGGTCCAAGCTCTTCTAATCCCTCCCGATACGAAACTAGGTCCTCTGATTCCCAAAGCCTTTTCCTATACATCAGTGGTCCAAGGGCTGCGTTATGGGCGATGGTCCTGTGGCCTAGATCAAACCATAATGGCAGGAGAGGGGTACTAGTTGGGAGATTTGCCTAAGATTGCAAAAAATGGTTTTTGCCCACATCCAGTGCACTGACCCTCTTGTGTCCCCACAGTTCTATCCCATATAAGGACTTGCTTAATGCTTTTAGGTTGAAAATGTGGATGGCCAGAGATACTAGTCAAAAGCTGGAACCCTTGATACCCCTCATGATGCCCCCTGCATAATTCTCAAGCTTCAACATGCTCATGTGGATCTGAGCAGACCAACCAAAATTCTCTGTCGGAGTGATGCCCAAATACTCACAGGTGTGACACTTTCAAGGGGAGCATCATTCAGACATGGTTTTGGGTAGGTTATGTGGCTAGGATTAAAGACCATGTACTTGTGTTTTTGAAGGTTGATTGCAAGTTCTCTCCGGTCACAGAATACACCAAACTTAGCCTGGAGATTTTGGATACCCATAGGGGATTTGGATACCAGTATGGTGTAGTCTGCAAACAGGTGCGATAGGATATTCATACTCGCTTAGCTCAGCGAGCTGTGATTGCACTTCTCTAACTGAACTACCAGGTCATTAAAATATAATAGAAACAGGGTTGGGGCAAGAATGCAGCCATGTCTTTATCCCCCTTTGTGACTGGTATCAATGTTGTCAGCTCCCCATGTTTGCCATATCAAACCTGCACATAGTTCCTCTGATGCTGTCTCCTGATGACATCAACAAGATAATTTGGGGCACCCTGTTCAATTAAAACTTTCCACAAGGACTTCCTTGGTATGAGGTCGAAGGCAGTGCGGAGGTAAAACAAAATAAGAATACATAGAGCTGACTGCCTCCCAGAATGACATACTTCCAGTATATGAGTTGTAGTCGAAATACTTGGTCTATGGTACTGGTCACTGATCTGAACCCTGGTTAGAAGACTCATGCCCTCAGCCCACTCACAAAACCTATCCAACATTATACAACTAAATAGCTTTTGAGAGCTGTCAATAGGGCTGGTTGGTTGAGAATTAGAGGACAGGCACAGTGAGCCATTGTAGATTGGTACAATCTTGGCCCTTGATCCGGTAGGGGGCGTGTGTAAGCCTTCCAAAATACAACTAAAATATGGGTCTCAGAGGGCCTTATCTGCCTTGAACTGGTCCCCTGGCACCTTATCTAACCCCTGCACTTTTCCTGGAGTAATCCAGTCTATGGTATTAAGAACCTCCCTCATGGTGATAGGGGTAAATGTACATGCAGTCAGTTCAGACAGGCCTACCTGTGTAGATCATTCTCTACATACAATTAGTTTGTCACTATTATGGGACCTACCTCTTCCATAGGATAACATTGGGTTGCCTTGTCACAATTAACAAGTGAAACTTTTGATTGAAAACAGGAAGAGATTTCATGTTTGTTGCCTAAGAAATTGTAATTTAAAATCCTCTTTAATGGTAAAGTCAGATTTTAAGTTACAATTTTGAAAATACCACTTTTAGAAAGCATTTTCCTTGCATGGCTATTTTGGGACTGCAGCCTCTTCATGGGTCACACAGCTGGGTGTAGTTGATGGGTAAACTGTTTCTTCTTCCTAAACAGTTGCACAAAAGAGGAAATAGGTGTGCCTGGATAAACCATCACTGTCAGGATTGGAGGGAGCTGGGAACAGCCCCACTTGCAAACCAATAGGTTAGGACCTGCCTTCACACAAAGAACTTCACACCACTTCATTATTCAGGCGATCAGGCACTTTTCTGGAAACATCTCCTACTTCAAAGAAGGCACCAGGTATGAAAACAGGACCCTTCAGACCCACTTTGCGGTTCACTTTCTGGATCTGTGGCAGGACTCTCAGAAGACTGTCTGCTGATTTAGCCTGCTGTGCACTTCAGAAGACCATTTTGTTGTCCCTGGAAGGACTGCTTTGCTGACTGAAGCCTCCCTTGAACCTTCAACGGCCTGCCCTGCTGCCTGAGCCCTGTTCAGTTCTTGAACCCAGGGCTGCCAGAATGACTCCAAGGGCTTGTTGACTGAACTTCTGATCAGAGCCTCAGGGACAGAAAAGTCTCCAACCATCTTGAACCTGCACCCAGCTTGAGTGAGTCCCAACCCTCCAGGTTGCACCTCTCTAGTCCTGGAGAAAGTGGTGTTAAAGGCGCCCATGTAGCCAAAGTTTAAAATTTGCCTAAAAGCCGCTCTGAGAACCAAGAGGAGACTGGGACTAATCTATTCATATATCCCGCTAAGGTGCATCACCGGTCAGAATGACTTTGCTGTAGCTCCTGCTACGTTCTTTGCCACAGCAGCAAATCCTGTTCACCGGTCCTTCGCAGACGGGGTACCCGGCCTCGTTATGCCCTCATCAGTTACAGCCTCCAGCCTCATCCCAATGGAGATTTTTGACTTCCAAAAAAGATACTAAGGGTCTGATTTAGATATCAGAGGATGGGTTATTCTGTCACAACGGGGACGGATATCTCATCCGCTGAGATTGAAAACCCATAGGATATAATAGGATTTTGATTTCAGCGGACAGGATATCCTTTCCTGTTGTGAACAAGTACCCCGTCCGCTGATTCTAAATCAGGCCCCAAGTCTGCACGTGGAAATGTTCACTGTTACTTTGCCCAGAGGCTCCCTGACGGTGAAGCCTCCTCCTTGGGACACTGCCTGCAGCCTTGTCCCGCTGAATGTCTACCTTCTGAGAGAATTTTTGTTGAAATTACTTTTAAGTCTGACGGTAAGCACAGGCCAGACCCAATCCACCTCTTGTATCCTGTATCCGACTCACGTTCAATTCCAGTCAAACATAAACTTTTACTTTGACCCGGTCTCGTGCAACTAGATATCTGCAGTTGGCGCTTTGATGTTTTAGGTGCTAGTTTTAGCTTAAATTTTAAAACTTCAAAACTCTGCCTCTACTGATTATTTTTTAGTCATTCGGTGTCAAATAACTGGATGTGCCATCACTGGCAGGAGGTAGGGGAGGACTAGGTACATCCTCACTTGCAAATCAATAGGTTGTGCCCTGCCTTCACACCAAGGACTTCACACCACTTCATTGTTCTGGCAGTCAGGCTGGAGCCAGGACAAAGGATGCAGGAAACACCAAGCACTTTAAAGGGAATTTTATGGAAACATCTCCCCAATTCAAAATAGGCATTAGGTATAAAAACAGGCACCTCATCTTAAGCATCAAAAGCATTGGTCATGAAGCTTCTGATGTTTTGACAAAAAACTTGAAGTTTGTCGAGAAGAAAAGATTAGTTCTCATTCTTACCAAACATGTGCACCAACATGGCTGACATGTTTTTCTTTTTCTGTATGGTACATTCAAGTGCATTATGAAACAATATTTGGTATTAAATCTGTCCTTATGTAGAGTTGTATTATTTCCAATGCATTACATTTACAATATGTTGCTTTTGAAGCAGCCGCTCTCTTATGATTGGAAGGCTTAGTTGACTCTCACTTGCAATTGCTTCCCTCCCTATTTAGTTTTTTTTTTTCTACCCAAGAGCATTTAGTTCACAGAGCATTTTGTTCACATATTCTTACACAATGATGTGAGAACTTGCTTTGCAGTGCATGGGAGGGACTAGTTTATCACCATCTCTTTCTCTGCTCCAATTTCCACCTCTCTTAATAACTAAAGCCCTTCTTTTAATCCAGTCTTCTTTCACATCCTCCACTGAGCATCCTCTTGTCCCTCCAGCTCAACAGCTAATTTAATGTCAGCAGATATCTTGATATTTTTTTTTACCATTTCAAGATGGCTTACCAAGCATTCATAGATTCCTGCTGTGAATGAATGTTCATGCACAGCAGAAACCTATGAATGGTGTTGATTTACTTTAACAAATCCCTTTCAAAGATGCCGTCAAAATTATTTTTAATGTGGCCACCGCAAATGTGAGTTCATCAATTGCGGTCATGGACAGTATTTCTCAAATCATTACAAAATAAATTTGAAAATAGCTTAGAACAATGAGAGTGCATCCAGGGCAGGTGCCTTTAATGCATGTTGTTGTTTTAAAACCCATTCCAAGATAGCTGCATTCACAGCATGTATGCAAACCAAAAAGAGCACTAACTAAGCTAATAGATGTACCTGCAGAGATGTATTGGTTTTGCTAATGTTTGGCTCTTTTGATTTGTAGTTTTAATACAGCCTGAAAATCCAGAACAAATTCTACTAGGTCTCTTTGATAAAACAGGACAAAGAGACAGGGCCAGTAGCTAACATTGACTGACAGTAAAGTAACTGCCTCTCCTTTGCTTTTCATAAAGCAATCTTGGATATTGTTAGAAAGCATTACCACAGACCGAGGAATGTGTTGACTGGGAATTACATGCAGCAATCAATAGGAAATTCAGGCGATTCAGGTCCTGTCACTCTTGCTTACTTTGATCAATCCATTGTTTAAAATGAATTCACACTTTATTGTTGTGTACTTTAATCCTGCTAACCGCTCTCTAATGAAAGTCAGCACAGACAATGCTTGACCTTTACTGTTTGCAAATATGTGCTTTCAAAATATTCTTTTAATTTTCTGTAATGGCTTTTCACCTTGGTACCAATACGGCATCTAATAGTGAGCTGGGAATCTATTAATCTTAAATAATAAATAGAAAGGGTTTTCAACATGAAAATAAGGACTTAGATATGTTCTTCATGTATTTATCCAGCAGTTCTGTAAGCCTATTTTATTATTATTCAAGTCAAGTCAAGTTATTATTATTTTATTTATTTATTTGAAAAGTTTTATATAGCGCGAACATGGCCCAAGGGTATTGGAGTTCTGTACAAAGAAGCAGGTAAGATTGGCAAGAAAACCGAACAGTATAAACATAAGGTAAATTAATAAGGACATGTACAAAAAAGAAAATAAAAGTCTAGAGCAGCATGCCTGCAAGAATGTACTGCTACCCTGTAATGAGAAAGCAGGCCTTTAAAGAACATACAAAATTGCTCAGACTCTCTTTTGTAGGAGGAGAGAAAGTAATCTCTTTTAGACTAATGGAACAAGCTCGCTCTGCTCAACCCTCTGTCTGTGCCAGGTATTTTAGATGTTCCTGTAATAGGAGTAAAAATTATGCCATAACTGCCAGCACGTTTTGGAAGAAAGAAATGCCGATGGTACCACATATTGTATGATTGCATCCTTCGAATTTTATTCGGCTAAGGTTTCCTTAATACATTTTAATGCATCTCTAGCGATTTTATACGTAACTCAATGCTGCAAACTTTCACAAAGAACTATAGTAGAGAATGAAAAATGGCAGAAAAGAAAAAAATCGAACGTTCAGGAATGAAGACCTCATTAAATCATCCCTGCTCTCCATGCTCCCAGGAAATTGTGCTGAAAGAGAGAAACTCAGCTTTAGGGTGACTTACCCTGCAAAGCAGTAGGAGAACACTGTAGGATGTGATTGCCCTGCTTTTCCCCTCCACACAAGGGATTATTCGCAAGGTGAGCTGCCTCCAACAGCAGTAGTCTTGCTGCTTCCCTAGGATGTAGACGGGGCGATTATCCCCAGTCTGCTCCCCCCTCCACTGAAGGGCAGAAAGCCCACTAGACACCAGGGATAAAAACATATATAAAAAAACAACAGGATGGGTGGAGGCCCACCATGCACAAGGCCATGACCCCACACCCAGGACACAACAGACTTTCCACTCTGCCTGTGGTGCAGAATACCCACTAGGCACCAGGTAAAATATTTATTTTTCAAAAATGTAGTTGGAGGCCCACCCTATCGTAAGGCGATGTGCCCACCCCAAAAGGGGGCTATACAGTCTTTCTGTACTCACTGGGGGATGCATGGGACTGATTATTCCAAATTTCACACCCCAGAAGGACAGAAAGACCTTTAGACATCAGGTATCTTAGATTTTAGCATAAAAGGGGTATGGGTATAACACACAGGCATTGGGCATATCCCCACCTCAAAAGAAGCAAACCAGTATTTCTGCCGCTCAGGGTTGCAGAGAGGGTGTTTTCCCTAACTGTCCTCGTGGGGAAGGAGAAATCCCACTGGATGCCAGGATTAGTTTTTATAATATAATGTGAGTGGGGTCTGGGCCATCCTGACAGAAAGCCTCACCTTCACTTCGAAAGCCTCAACTGTCTTTCTTCTTCCATGGGGAATAAAACATCCCCATGCCCATGGCAAGCAAGAAGAAGTTTCTTTTCTTTGGTCTGTGCACTAAGATATGAACCGGCACAGTGTGGCTAAGTTCTAATATTGTCCCACTTGCTATGCTGAATGGCTTCACTTTCCAGGCTTGGATGGGCTACTAGCGGAGGAACCTGCCAAATTCAGACATTTCTGAAAACTATATATCAAGGGGAGTCCAGGGTGGCATGCCGTGAGTGGATACCACAATGTTTTCCTACCGACAAACATTGCCAAAAATCATGCGCTTTCCTTGCATATCTGTGACATAAACTCCTGGAATCTGTAGGGATTAACAAAATTCCCCCACTTGACCTGGTAATTCTCCACCTTGTATGGGTGTGCCTAATGCCCTTGGCAGGAAAGGCCGCAGAGCACGTTGTGGAGACATCAACATTTCATATCGGAAAATGACCTAATTTGCAAATCTTGCAGGACTCTCTTTGTCCCTGATTTAATCCATTCCTCTTGTGGGCACTAGGTCCAAACAAGCATGTGGGGTGCCATTTTTACTGGCAGAAATGTGGTAACGCTGTAAATTCTGGAACTTTCCCTTGAGGAAATGTGTTGCAAAGGTGTGTTTTTAGGAGAAGTTTGAGGTTTGAAATGGCTTCTGGGTAGGAAAACATCGTGAGAACAACCCACATCACACCGCCCTGGACTGACCCAGGTGCCTAGTTGCAATCCAATCAGTAGACCCGGAGTTATGAATTTTTAAAGTTTTTAGGGAGAACTAGAGCAAACAAGTTAAATTGAAGCACCGACCGTAGACGTAGCCTGCTCGTGGATTAAGCCCTTGACCATCACTCTACACTGCTACACCAAATGGCTGCGTTCTCTCAGTCCGCAAGGTCTATTTAAGCTTTGCAAAGGATGTTACCGAAGCAATAATGCCACAAACATCCCAACACTGGATCTCCGAACCTGCATTTGCTTTGGTCGCTGGTCACAGGTCATAACGCGACCAAAGAGCTAATAGGAAGAACAGGGCAACCCAACGCGAGAGAGCAGTGCAGTAGGAAGGGGACACAGTAACCCTGAAGCACCGTGCAGACCCTAGTAGAAACCTTATTAACGGGCCTCACAAGCCTATTCCATCAGACAGACCTGTGAGGACTAATTATTCCTGCAGCAAACAAGGTTGCAGCATGCGGCTCACCCGGATTGCCAGCTCACTAAATTGCGTGGTCCCAGAGAGATGGGACCCAAAAAGAAGGACACTGGCCACTCAAACACGGCTCCAGATGAAAAGTTTAGCCCACAATTGCCTACAAAAAGACCACAAGAAGCTCAACCCTGCCTCAGAGCTCCAATAAAGTCCTCTAAGCCACCCCGCAAAGGGGATCCGTTGTGCACTTTCTCAAAAAAAGTGGTAATCCCAGCACAATTCAGGGCTGCCGAAGGGCTTGTCCTCAGGACGAAGCAGCTCCTGGCTTCGGCACACATATCTCACAGGTAACTAGAAATACAAATGTGACCCAAGAGTCCCCCCAGAGCTCCCAAATCCCCAAAAGGAAATCACTCAAGTCCAGCAAGTTGGAGAGAGTAGGAAGTCGACACTTTACATGTTAACCCTGGGTTGCACATTGGCGAAATTACACTTATCTTGACAGAAAAGGAGAGAGAAAAGGTGTTCGAACCATGAATTAATGGGAAAAATGAGGCAGTACAGCAAAAACTGGAACACACCCTAGAGACAGTGGCACAAATGCATTGGACCAAAAGCCACAGCCAAGACAGCCAGAAAATCGAGACACCACCACCGATCTCAAGTCCCTTTTCACCGATAGGTGAACTGACCTCTGACTCCCAAATGGCATGTGACCTTACTGCATCCTTTTATTTACAAAACTTGGGGCAAAAGATTGAAAGAACCTTGGAGCGGACCCCAAAGCTGTTGGGGTTATTAGAGCTTCCACGGGTCACCAAGCAAGATGGCAATTTATCGAGTGATAACTGCAAAGAAGACTCACAATTAATTCCCACAAACAAATCACACGATTCTGTAAGCAGAGTACTACTCTGGTAATTGGCAAAGATTGAGGTCCAAATAGACCTCCTGCACCTGATAGCACTCCGCCTAGTCTATTTAAGTAGCAGAGTGAAGGACTTGAAAAATAAGATTGCCAGGAACCTGAACGCCAAACTCCGCTCATGCTCCTATTCAACACTTTTCGACAATTGGGCTTCTCTCCCGGAGGTCTTAGGGGCTATAGTAGAGATAATCAGAGGGCGAATAGACACGCTGTCATCAAGTACCACCGATGTTTGGGCAGTCCCAAGTACCCATCATTTGGCTTCAAGCAAGAAGGAGACAGTCTAACCAGGACCGAAGTCAACTGACGGAGCTGAATACGATCATGCGCAAAGGTTTGAGTACCCAGCAAAAGGGCTTGAGACCACGTCCGGCACAAGGATGGAAAACAACAGCAAACGCAAAGTGCCTATAAGAATTAGCCAAGAAAAGGTGCCCCAAGATAAACAGTCAGGCCAGATGTTCCCCTATCAAGTAGAGCAAAGGAAAAACTGAGGAAATAACTCAAAAAGTATAAAACAAAAAGGGGACAACTACAGCTACTGAATACAGATCCACCCCACTTACAAATGGACTTGAAACACAGACAGCCTTATCCAATATTCACAGTAAGACAGGTGGCCAAGACGGATGTTCTATCAGGCTTGATTCCTGGACGCAACCAAGAGCAGGCATCCCTAACAAGCCATAAGAATGCAAAAACCCCTTCAGCCCTGCCATTTCAAGCTTTCCTCTGGATCCCGAAACAGCAGCGGAACACGTCCTGCAAAGGTGGACATAGGAACCCAGGTAATAACAGCCACTACGCTGCTGGGTACAGATGCTCCACTTCAATCCCAGATAAGCACCAAGAAGATGTCAAGAGCGCCAAGCACACAGAGATGGAAATCTAGCAACCAACAAGAAAATGCTCTGAATCATCAAGCCAGCCTAAGATCCAAGTCCGGAAGTCCAGGTTCTAGGAACAGGAGCAGCATCAGCTGCAGAGTAAATTACAAACATGTATGAGGTGGTACTTACTTCAAGATATCACATCACATGACAGCACGAAATCTTGAACAGGAGCAAATTCAATCAGCAGACCTGGAATGGGTCAGATTCATGAAACTTCAGGGGGATACTTATTGTGATTTAACCTAGGTGAGACTGAGGCAAAAGAGTCTCCAACAAAGCACAACAACTCACCGAGTGGGGTACAGATGTCCAGTCCCCACCACAATTAAAATATCTGCATGTCCTCTCAGAGAACAGTGGGGACAAGGGTGCACGGTCTGTCCTGCACGGTACCAACAGCTATGGATTCCATAGCAGCAGTTGGATTGTCCTTATGGCCCACACTGGCATCAGGATCACATGTCACAATAATCATCGGGCAGTATACTCAAACCACCTTGCTCGAGGCCAAATAGGAGCGCAAAGAACACAGCAGCACTATTCCTCATAAACACAACAGTAGACCTGGCTAGATGGAGGAAAGGGATGTAAACTCGCCCTGCCAACAACTGACCATAAGTTCATGGAACATAGCAGGGATCAGTAAAATTACAAAAGGAGAAAATATGGAGGAGTTTTTAGATAAGGGCGATATACTATGCTTCCAGGAGACATGGGCCCTGTCCAGTACCCCCATGGCAGTTTATTATGAGCACCATGTAGCAGTGATAAAAAGGAACATCTTTGACTGCCCATCGGGCGGTCTTTCCATTTTCCTAAAGCATGCCTGCAGACTCATGGCTACAGAAATCCAATCAAAGAGGCGTTAATCCAAATTCCCATCCACTCCACCTCCTGCTAATCAATTGCTACATCAACCCAGCACAGACCTTCATGAAAGATTCCATGAATGCTCTGACACACTCTCTAGATGATCTCTTAATCAAATATAAATCCCATCAGGCAATTGCAGTGGGGGATTTTAATCTGAGAGACTTAGATAAAATGAAACCACTACCCGGTGCTGGGGCCGGGCAAAACCCCTTTTCAATCTCCTTAACAATTACAAGCTATGCTCAACTCATACACTAAAAGAAACATGCTCCACATCCTGGCTCCCAAAACCAACTTTTCGGAATGTCTTGACATATATATCCTAGTCTTAAATCACAGCTAGACTAACAGAATTCAAAGTCGAGAACAGGGCTGAAAGTAATTACAGGCCCTGAGAGCTGGGTTCTAGCTTGAAGTGCCAACAACAACCATCTTTCAGCCATTAGGAGAAATTAGAGGGGAAGAAACCCATGCATCATCAACAAAGGATTGGGAGAATATTGTAGGGGACCTACAATAAAAGCTGGGAAACGCTCAACGCCAATGATCGTGTATCAAGCTGCTGCTGATTAAAGAAGGAAGTAAACGCCCTTCGAAGTCCACACTCAAATGCAAACGTACCTTACGTAAGGCCATGGAAGTGAAGAAAAGAGGGGGCATACTTAAGCAGGTCCTTTCCGTTACAGCTTTGAGGTCAGATTATAGAAAGAACGTTTTGGAACATAAAAGGGAATATAAAGATGAGGAATGGCTCAAAGTGTTCTCACTGCTGAAAGGGAATATACCCTCTGGGCTGTGGACACTTCAATCAGTTGAGCAATCAAGGTGCTCCAAGAGAAAATGGAGTGGCAGGGCAAGAGTGACCAAATCATGTAACACAGCTATATTCAAATGTTCCCTCTGACACAGACCCCACAGAAGTGATGAACCAGGGAGTGGGGCAGAGCGGGTCAACTAATGTAAAACAACATAACTTGAGCGCCCCCCTTGATAAAGGTTCTACAGAATCTATCAGCTGGGAAGAGGGTTTTGGACGGTCGCCAGGTACAACAATAACTGCCAACGTGGTCATTAGAACCTTCAGGAAAATGAAGAACGATGGAGCACCAGGACCAAATGGGTTACCAGCGCCAGTATTTAAAACAGCGCCGGATTTCTGAGCAGCAATCCTAACCCCGTTTTTAATAACATCTTCTCAACAGCAAGGACACCCGACTCCTGGAGGGGTTCTATACTAGAACTTATTTATAAAAAAGCAACTGGTCGAAGCCATTAAACTACAGGCTTATCGCCCTGCTTGATCTCGAAGCAAAGGCATATGCCCAACTCCTCCTGAAGGATCTGGACTCTTGGTTACAAGAAAAAGGGATCATTCCCTTCTGTCAATCAGGATTCAGATCACAGTTTTTGACTCTGGATAACATCATAGAGCTTGCTCACCTATCAATACATGCAATGAAGAAGAGTCTTCCATTGTTCTGCTGCTTCATTGATTATAGCACAGCCTTCGATAAAGTAGATCGCTGAAGGTTATGGTGAAAATTAGACCGTTGGGGTATCTCACCCAAATTACTAAATGCAATATTATTGCCTATTGAAGACACTGGGTGCAGGTCAAAACAAGCGCTAACACAATGACATCCAAAATCTGTACAAACAATGGGCTCAAACAGGGCTGTATGCTGGCACCCCTCCTGTTCAATCTGTATACCGCAAACCTGGAGGCCGCTTTGCAAGGTGCCAGCTTAGTAGCCCCAAGGCGGGGAAGTGCAATGCTCCCGGTTCTGCAATATGCAGACAACACAGTAATAATGAACCACACTAGAGTGGGCCTCAAAAGAGCCCTGGATGCACTGGATCACTTTAACAAGGCCAACTACTTGACTGTCAACCAAGGGAAGACCAAGGCAAATGTGTTTGGGAGACATCAACTGAAAAGGCAAGCCAAATGATCCCTGGGTAATCTGCGAATTGGAAAAGTAACATCTAACAATTACCTTGGCGTCTGGCCAATGTAACCACCCATCGAAAACATCTGAACTCTAAGGCTAACAACATCATCCACCTGCTAAGACAACTGAACCAACATTTGCTAAGCCCTTCAGCCGAGCCGATACTGACCGTTTTAAAAGCAAAACTGCTACCAGCCATTAGCACATCTGGTGCCTTGCTAACAGTTTAAGTGGCTATTTGATCAATGGTCTGGCAAGATTGATTAGCTTTAGGCATATTATTAGTCAAGAAAGGCATATTCTGCAAAATACTGAAAGATCAACATTGCTACTCGTACGTTCCCGATCAGAGTAGAAAGATAGAAGAATGTGAGAAGAATATTACTGACCTAAAACCTGAATTAGAACCTTTAGAACACATTAGTGTATTAAGGAGCTTAGGCAAAGGAGCTTCTGCTATTGGCAATTGGTTTGCAACAGTGGGTGGAGGACGTTTTAGGGTCATATTGAGACCTATAATTGATTTGCTTGATGTACTTATACGGTTTGTATAAAGAATTTAGATGCTACATAACAAAGAAAGAAAAGGACAATTATGAGGAGAATAAGAAATGGAAGAGAGGCAGAATAGAGAATTTAAGAAATTGAAACCCTGAAAAATAAAAAGGATTACTCAATAGAGAATGAGAGTGCACTGTAAAGATTCATTTTCAAAGAAATTGTGATGGTTTTTCAACCATCAGAGGGGGAAATTGTTGATGCAAATTTTATTTGGTGACAAAATGATCTTATTAATAAAGTGAAAAGTTCATATTTATGTAAAAATATTTTAAATGCAAAATTTGTTGTAGGTATTCATACCTAAATGTTATAAGCCTACCAATACATAAAGTTCTGATTTAGGTTAGTCTCACATGTTAGCTGAAAAATAATGCATTAACACTGAAAGACCTGTTTTTCACATTAAAGAGTTGTCGTGCAGAGTCTTTTTCCTTTTATTATAAATGTTGTTTTTTTACAGAAAGCTTCTGTCAGCTAGTGAATAGACACTTGTTTTGTATTAGACCAGTGGTTACCAAACTGGGGTCTGGGGACCCCTGGGGGTTCCCAAAGCCTCCTCAGGGGGTCCGCGACTACTTTGAAAATCGTATAATATTAACAGATCAATAAAATGTAGATATATAAAGAGGCTAAATGTACAATTGAACATTTTAAAACATATTGTAAATGTGAAGGAATTTGAAACTGGAGGCTAAAAATGTAATTAATATCCTCAGATTGATTTGCGGGAGCAGTGCAAGTGCATCAAACTGAATATAGTATGGATGATAAGCGGCCTCAATTTAATTCAGAAAAGCTCCAACCATTCTATTAAAATGACATTTTGATTTCATCTTTATTTATATGTTTTCTAATTAAATAAAATGTGTTATTCGTGTATTTGTTTGATGAATGTTTTTTGTATTTTTGTGTTTTGTTTTATGGTTCAAATCATCCACATTGCTTAGGCCGGGGTCCCTGACTTCCAGTACTGACTCATGGGGGGTCCCTGAATTCTAATAATGTTTCAGTTGGGGTCCCCGGGTTCCAGTAATGATTAAGTGGGGGTCCCCAGAAGTCAAAAGTTTGGGAACCACTGTATTAGACAACAGATAGTGAATTCTCACTGGGAGGAGAGGAAGTGACTGGAAGGATGATTCTTGTGAAGAAATGTCTGGACAGCAAACTGTCAAAGATATATCTTTTCAAGGTTTAATGTCTGATAGCCTGTTGAGCTACTATGAGAAAATGGGGAGTTTGCTAATTCCCAGGAGTTTACTTATTTCCAATAGGAAGATGAATAAGGAAAACAAGAAAATAGTATTGCAACATAGAATTTCTGTGTTTATATTAGTGCATGTTCTTAGAGTAGCGTATGGATTTCTTCCCTGACATTCTGGCCTGAGACTCATCTTTGAGTTTCTTTGGCATTCTCTACATGAGCAGTTATTTAGCCTATTTTTTTATATCTGCTGATTTAGGACTGTGAATATTCTCCAATCTGATATGCGAAGGCTTTATGCTTGTACGTTGATTCTCCCATCAGAACTCTTTATTAGCTATCTGAACTGACAGCTTTTTCTCTCAGTATTCCAAATAATTTAGATTAGGGAATTTCCTTTATGGAACATCCTTGCTGAATTATTACTTTATTAACTTTGATTCTAATGAACATTTTGTTCTATTTTTGACTAAAATTATTGAAAATAAAACCCTTTTAATTCTCTTTAGTGATTGAATTGAAAGTCTTTAATGATTTATTATATATATGATTGCTCCTTATTTCTAGGGGTGGGCAGAATTCTGCGGAATTACATTAATATTAACTGCTTCAGAGCTCATGACGAGCTCAGCTCGTCATGAGTCACAGTGGAAATGTGCTCATGACGAGCTGAGCACGTCATAACGGTCGCGGCCCGCGCACGCGCAATTGATTCCCCACCTGTGCGGGAGAATTAATCAGTGGGCGGGGTCGTGACGAGCTCAGCTTGTCATGAGCACAGCTCCACTGTGAGTCATGACGAGCTGAGCTCGCCACGAGCACAGCGCTGACCACCCCCCCCCCCGCACCGCAGGGGAATTACCCCCGCAGGGATGGGGTTAAGCGTAATTCCAAGAAGGGGCAATGTGCAGCGCATACCCCTTGGTGCTCTTACATAAATATGTAAGGGCACCAAGGGGTATCCACTCCAGTGCATACCACTCTGTGCCATTACATACTTAGGTAAGGGCACCAAGTGATATGTCGGGCACGCCAGTGCAGTGCCTACCCCACGGTGCCCTTACACAAGTATGTAAGGGCACTGAAGGGTATCCACTCCAGTGCATATCTCTTGGTGGCCTTACTTAAGTATTGCATTTCACTGGTTGAAAGGTCGTAAATTGCAGCATGTAGATATCAATCATATCGGATTATCAAGCAACAAGTCTAAAATCTAATCGTTGGTATCATTCCATCTGCAATAACATATCGACAATAATAGCTGGCACTCTCACTTTGACCTTTGCCTCCTCTATTTTATCACACATTTGTGTTTATAAAGTGTACCAAGACTGATAAAAAAATCTTATCTATTGTACAAGTGCATACAGCACAATGTTTACAACTTCATAAAATAATTATTTCAAGTATAAATAGGTGAATTCAAAGCTTGTTGGGTCAAACTACGTAAAAAGAATAAAATAGAGCCATAAAGGGATGAGACTGTAGTGTCACTTAGCATCTCACTTCCCATCTACATCTCTCTCACTCAATCTGAGTATGTGGTACCACAGGCTCTGGTATGCGGGGTCATAATATTGCAGCAAGTAAATAGCCATAGTGCTGAGTTTGGTATTTATCGATTGTGGTATTGCCTGTACCTTCAACGTTTCACACCTCATATAACCTTTAAACACTGCATATTTCTTCTAATTTTTCATTTAAGAACTCAGAATGTGAATTACTCTGCCCACATATACAAATTTCTACCTGATGATATTTAGCAGGGGGAAAAAGTTGCCCATCACAACACCAGTTTGCACCTAACTTATTTTTATTTTATTTTTATTTTATCTTTATTTCGGCACAGTTTGAGCCAGAAAAGATTCACAATTCAACTATACATAAAAGAATTAGCTAACACGATACATTTTTAGTTTGTGAGAGAACAGATACAAGTGAGCAATGCAGCGCTGGAGGAGAAAGAAGGGGATCATAAAACAACTAAAACGTTTATAAAAATATTAAACACATCATATCAAAATTTAAAACTGAACTAGACAACTAAAAATGAGCAGGGGGATGGATTAAATTTAACTACATGTAGACTCCCTAATGATCCAAACTTACAATTTAAGACCACTCTTTTTGTGAACAAAATATATTGAGAGAAGAAATCTACTAATACTAAAAGCAATCATTCTTCTGGTATCTGATTTAATAATTCTCAGAGCCTCCTTACAAGCTCTTACACCAAGAAGATTGCATAAAGGCTTAATCCATTTTCTCCTCGCTATCAAATAGGCCGGACAGAAGAAAATGATGTGGCGATCATCCTCCTTGGAACTATCATGACACATAGTACAGAGGTCACTTAACATTGTATCATTTTGCCCTATTTTGCCCTCCCTGGACCATCTAGCCAGAGTTGAATTATGCGTAAGATTACCATATCTCCATTTCATAAATAGACTTTTAGCTAGGGGCGGTTCGATCTCATCAAGGAAGCTCTCAAATCTTGGGCTATTCTTGAAGATCAAGAAATTGTTTGTCAAAGTTCCTCCTCTATGCTCATTAATCGTGGTGTTTTCCATATAGCCCCAAAAAGCAGTCTTAACCAGTTTTTTTTGCGTTTTGAGGTAGGCTTTCCGGTTCGTCCCAAAATTTGGACAAGCCAATTTTCGTAAACCAAAGACGAACATGTTTGAGCCAGGTATTAGAGTTTAGCACATCCAGGCTCATTATTTCTTTTAAGCCATCCCTATAATCTATGAGTTCTGGTATAGACCAAAGCCTCACCCAAAAAGTCAAGGGCCGCAAAATAGTATAATGGTCTTTTCGTTTGATATTTAAGTCCAGCATTAGTGGTACTAAAGGGGTACCATTCGGCATCCTCACAAGACTTCTCAAAAATTTATTTTCATTAATTGTGAAGGCATTCTTGGACATTGGTCCCCAAATTTCAGCCCCATACAGTGCAGCAGACTGAGCCTTACACTTAAATATCTCCAATGCCGGCGAAACTGCTTTGCAAGAGCTCGCACCATGCATTTTTATGATTGGTATGGTTTTCTGCGTAAACATCAGTTTACTCTTCTCTACTTGGGTTTTCCATGAAAATTTAGAATCAAGGGAAACCCCCAAGTAAATGAAGCTCTTAACTGATTCTAATTTTTGGCCATTTAGCACCGAACTTATATTTCCTGACCTATCTGTAATAAAGCCTTCGCTGTCTTGTATTCTCCCGCATAGTTGAAATCATGGTATACAGAACTTTATATTCTTGTGTCAAAGATTCTCCTCACGGAGCTAAAGCTTGCACATGTATCCTCTCTCTCTAGTGAGCCAGGTAGGCAGAAGAGGCTGTAGTAAGGCTGGGTGCGAGCCTACTCTACCCCGCCAGCTCCCCTAATGTGTCAAAGAGTTATGTGCAGGGCCTGCACCTGTGAGAGGACGACAGCAGGCAGTCAGCTGTCCCAAAATTCAAACCTATGACTGGCTTCATTGGTTAACGTTTAACTCACAGAGCCATCCTTCCGTCAACCATATACATGGTAAGGAGGCATGTGTATTCAGATGGAACAAATTTAGAAAGCTTCATTTAGGATTATAATCCTTTCTTAGTGCCAATTCTGTAAAAGTTGTGATTTTAGGTTGAGCGATGGTTTTAGCGCCTTATTAAGCGATGGTTTTAGCGCCTTATTAAATACACCTCACAACTGAATTCAAAAGCTGAAGCATCGCAAGGTCATAAGAGAGCGGCGTTACCGTACGTGCTTTAGGCACAACGCAACGCTGCACAAATGATGTGCTCCGAGGTGCACAGAGGGGCTGGGCGCCTGCTGAAGGGCAAAAGTAATTGCAGACAAAACGAACTAGCAAAGCAAGTAATGCGCTGCGGGCACTTCATTGCGTTTGACAGCGGAAGTCATGTTTTAACGAGAGAAATTCATTGCTGTACTTATGCGCCTGCAGGTGGTTCCTTGTGGCTATCCCAGCCCACTTACGCCGTAAATGGCGTATTTACAATTGTTGCGGCGGGGCTGCGTACTTTGACAAAACGCATGGACCTTTCGAAACAGATGCAGTGCCACAGCGCCTCACACTAGACTGGCTCTTAAAAGGCGAAGCTTATATATTTAATAAAAATAAATCAGGAGAAACGTATAAAATATGAGTCTTGTGAAAGAATTTTGAAAAAATATATTGTGTTCCGTCTGTACAAACTTTGAAATATAACAACATTTACGTTTATCAGTTAAATGGACAAATAATGCGCTTTATATCTTAAAGTGTAGCTTATTCAGTCTTATCACAAAAAACATTTTAGTTCTACAAGATCTGACAGCTCACAACTCATTCCTAAAAAAAACTGATTTATCACGCTGCACTTTTAGCCTCGCCAATCCATCACGGAAAGAGAGTGACACGTATTGAGAGAAAGTGTAGACGGGCTAATCAATTCACTGCCTGATAAAAATGTTTTATTGCGTTTCCTCATCAAAGCAATCAATCTGTTCTTTGCAGGTTTTCCTTGCACAATAAAATATAGCAATATAGTTGCCGCTGCTGGAAAAGGTAACCTGGGAATAGGGTTCACATTTTCTGGGGGATGGCTGAAAGTCTAGTTTATGCACACCCAAACTTTACATATGTAACATAAAAAGCTTTTTCCAGAACAGATGGGGCGTTTGCTGTTACTCATTAATAGGCAAACACCTGTTGCATTTATACAGTTTACAAAACTCTTTCCACTGACATCTTCCTAGAAATATCCATTGACAACACCTGTTCTTGCAAAACATTAATTTATAAAAGATGGGACGAGGTTAAAAATAATCGCAGATGCTGTTCACACGGTTTTTCAAAAATGCATTATTTGGTCCATCTCAATTAATTGGGTAGATGTCCCAGAACGAAGAAGTGGACACCAAAGAGTGAATTGCCTCAAGTTTTTTTTTAAATTCCTTAAAATGCTGTTCGAGCAGCAACTACAAACTCTCCACTCGTTTCCCATTCTTCGGCGGAAGACCCCTCCCTAACTCCTCCTTCCCCGACAGACTTCCTGCTCCATCCTGGCAGGAGGAGTGGTGTCCTCAGGGTCCTGTTGCCGATTCCACAATGGCTTACTCAGTGCTTTAAATGGGCCGGTACTCACAGGTACTGAGAACCGGCACTTCTTATTTTTACCTCTCTGAGTACCGGCACTTCTCTGCTGCCAAGGAGAGTACCGGTACTCATAAACGGTAGGCGCCTTGGCTGTGCTGTTGACCTGTCTGACAGCCAAGGCACTTCTGTAGCAGTGACTGGTGAGCAGAGCTGAGCTGAGCCCCCGCTGAACTATTGAGCGTGGGCTCATTTGCATAACGTCCAGTATTCACCATCCTGCTGTGTTGAAAACACAGGATTGAGGCAGCGCAATTAAGAATCCAAAGAAGCTAACGAGGTTAAAATGGCTTTCATCTTTCCTGATTCTTTTGCTTGAGTGTCTGCGTATGTTTGTCTGTGGGCGGTTTTGTGTGAGGAGAGAAAGGGGGGGGGGGAGGAGATTCGAGACACTCTTGGGAGGTATATGGGGGAGGGGTGCGTGCGTGCGCGCAACACCAAATAACAGTATGGAAACTTCAAATATTATAGTATTATATTATAGTATATTATATTATAATATTATAATATTATTGGCTTTTGCGAGGAGTTAACCTATTTTGTTTACAGTAACGCATTTCTCGTATGTTTTGATACCTGCTGCAAGTAAGTCAATAAGTTTACAGTATGTCTTGCTCTTAGTCCCGCCCCCAGCCCCGCCCACTCACCCCATTTTAATGAGTACCTGCACTATTTTTTTCCCATTTAAAGCACTGGGCTTAATATTATACTGAATATTCTAATGACCCAGGTCAGTGCTAACTCTTCTGTTCCCTAACTCACACCAAGACACCCTGAACGATGGACTTTGCCCATTCCCAGCCATGGCTGTAAAGTTCACTCTGACTTTATAGTCATGACTAGGAATGGGCAAAGGTCATAGTTTTTCTCTTGCGGGTTTCCCATAATTCTTGTGCCTACTACGATTAACAACCATCATTCTGAGGGCTTCTTCAGTCAGGGTTTAGGGTAAAAATGTAGACTTTCATTGACTTTGTAATCTGTGGCAAGACAAATAAAATCAACAACATCCATCAGTTTCAAAGTAGGAAGCAGTTTTAAAGCAAACTCTTGTGAACATGGCACCTCAATTTTCTTAGTGAAGCAGAACTAGCTAGGATATATTGCCAGTTTGCTGGATAAACTGTGCCAGGGCATGAATAGCAGGAACCTGGCAACTGTGTCTACGAAAGACAGGCCAGAAATGGACATCTATGCCAGATTTTTCCTGCTTGGCAAAATCATTGCACATCCATACACGTCCTGATGGTGACCCTGGGGAAGTCATCCTCTGAATGATGTCACAATAGATCTCAAAGCCCCCTTACTACAGAAGCTGGACTGGGCAGAAAGAACTGCTTTCGTCTCTACACCAACTGACTGCTCTCCAGTAGGTAGTCTTGGCTATGAAGTCCACTCTATGGCATGCCTCTTTGGGCCCTCACTACATGAAGACGGCTGTTGGCTACCTCTTGGGAGTTCCAGCTAGTAATAAATCAATGTGCATGCATTTCGGAGCTATCCACGGTTTTGGAAGAAATATTAACGTAAAACTGTGCACATTGAAAGTAGGCATGACTCAACTTTTTCGGGCATATGCGTATAATACTTTCATGGTGTGGGTGTGTATGTAATGTTGAGGCTCATGCTTCCATTTGATATTGCTTCCATGAGTAGTACGTCTATAAATGAGTGATAGGACACGTATGTAAAGTCTTGATCCATAGGTGCGTGTCTATATTCAGAAATCGTGTTCACCCATTCCCACCCACCTCACCTTTTACCTTTCCTAAGAACATTCTGGAAAATAATATACCGAACCTCAAAGTGAAGGTTTCTGAGCGATCCTGGGCAACCACCGAGCAATGAGTCTCAGCGCCACTGCCTGAGGCGCCATGCGCACCGGTGCATTGTTTCTGTAAATTAATGAGTGGCAGACTGGCTGACTGAATACATTAGTCAGTCATTAGGCCAAATGATTACTGGATGCATTAATAACCTTTTAGCGGAATACAAAGTGGTTCACATGCAGATGGCGGACCCTGACATATCAATCGATTATTGCCGGTACCAGCTGAGATAAAATGATATGCCTGCAATAGTCATTTTTCTAAGAAGGGCCTTGTTGTGTAGCAACATGGCAAGAGAATTTTAATTGCCTCCATCTTGTATTGTGCTCAGTAGCTTTCATCATCCATTCCTTCTTTGGAACGTCTACCATGGCATCTCACTCGTTTCTAAGGTTGAAACTGATGCAATAATCTGTATGCTGCTCACTGCAAAATGTAATGACCCAATGCTGAATAATGGGATATTGTATGAAAGAATAACTTCCACATCATATAAGCCTTTAGTAACCTTTGATTGTTATTTTTCAGGGACTGCTGGTTGCAACTATATTCTGCTTTTTCAACGGAGAGGTAAGAAGTTACCGGAGGCATTGCGCAAACACATTTTGTTTAAAAGCTTAATTTCAGGTCGACAAAGCTCATGTTGAACAAATTAGTTCCCGGATAGAACTTAGGTGTAAGTAGATTATTTAAAACTAAAAAGTGCACTCTTCCATCTGCAAGTCATAGGTGTGCTATTTTAATCCTAAACTGTATTAAAGTCTCCACCTAGTGAGGTTGTCTGAGTTCATGCAATGGACTGAGCAGCTTCCCAAATATTGGTCTTCTTTTAGGGGTCCTTGAAGTGTTGAAATGTTAACACATTTCTCTTTTGCTTGTGTGGAAGTTTTGCTTTACCAATGTTCTTTTTCTCTGCCAAATAGGAATCCCTTGGAGAGATTAAGAGCTTTTGTTTCATATTTATAACTTTTGAGCAGTACAAGAACTGTGCAAAATATTTTAGAGCACATTTCCTTTATGCATACTAATGTAAATAACAGATGGAAAAGTGACAATCGACGTGGAAGTAATCTGATATTTTGTATGGTTATCCTTTTCAACCTTCAAAATGGATTAACTCCGTCGAGTTGGAAATTGTACCGATGAATTTTAGTGATAGATTTATAATAGCAAAAGGCGCACTGAGACAGATATTCCGATCAGATTAATGCCAGCTTTAAGCACTGAGGCTAGGTCTAGGTGTGGCTGGAGGCGGCTTACGCTGGTCACGTGGCTGCTGTCATCACTTCAGAGGGAGGGGCAAGAGATCTGCCTTCAGCAATTGCCCAAGGTTTACTCACAAATTGATCAGCCCACAATCATGAGCCATTTCCAGTCTGCGCCTTCAACTGCTCACTGTCAGCGTCTTTCATCGCCTTGCTTTTGTAGTTTTGTGAAATTGACTTCCTGGCTGTATTAGGAGTATTTGGATGCTGTCTTTTTCATTGTCCGCCATTGTTTGCTGCCTCTCTAAAAATGCGAGCAGAAAGGTTCAAACTCTCAATCAGCAGTCATTGGTTAACTCATTTCAGCGCGTTAATACAGAGTGGGTCACATGCAGATGCGGGACCCAGGCAGAGCAATCATTTATTGCCAGTAGCAGCTCAGAGGAAATGATTTGCCTGCAATAGTAGTTTTCCTAAGGGGTTTGTTGTGTAGCAACATGGCAGGAGAATTTTAATTGCCTCCATCTTGAACTGTATTTTTTGCGATTGTTTCATTCTCCATCTTGTTGTTTTCATTTCTAATGTAGGTTTTATTTTTAAAAAATATATATGTTTTGTTAGACCAGAAATGTTTTGGCAGACTCGAGTGCAATTAGCCCGTGAACAATGGTAGGGGCATGACGTGACGTGACTGCAGCAAGTGCAGAGCGTGATCTGATCAACCACTTCCATAACGTGCGTCCACGACTGTCTAGGTTTTTAAGAGGAAATCCTGTTATTATGGAAGCATAAAGAAACATTGCACTGCATCTCTTTGAACTGAACCAAATATATTACACAATTCAATACACCAAGTGTCTACTATGAGAGCACAGGAAATAAGTTGCCCAAAACGAACTCTCTTCTACCAGCCACGTTTCACTTGAAACGAAATGTGTTCCTCCTCGACATTGCGTCAAGTCGTGGGACAAATGATGAGGTGTGCAAGTCGTGGGACAAATCATGAGGTGTGCAAGTCGTGGGACAAATGATGAGGTGTGCAAGCAGTGGGATCTGCAGAGCGTGTTATTCTGAGTATTGATGGCGGGGAATGGTTCAAGAATGAGCCCGCAGTCAGATCTCACAGAGAGTTGGTGCAAGTAAGGGGTGCAGACAAGATTTCTAAATGATGGTGCAAATCTAGACAGGCACTCCAGTTTTATGTGTGATGGTGCAATTATTAGCGAGCCCCCAGACTCGCAGAATGTGTGCAAATAGACAGGTATGCCAAAAAGTAGCTAGTTATGGTGTCAATCTGAGTACTCGTAGATTTCTAAGCAATGAGGCAAAATAAAACCTGGATATGGTTTACTGAGTCATGGTTTAATTCTGGACATGCATTAAGGATTACTGAGTGATGGTGCAAACTTGATATTGCAACAAAGAATAATGAGCGATAGTTTAGGATTAATGAGTGTAACGAGGCTCTAAGCATGCACAAGTAACACTGATTGACGGGGTAAATCCAGGCAAACATTGATGGTCAATATCAGTGAACGTGTGTATGTCCACACTGCTATGAGACTGTGAATGTGCTTCAAGGCAAGAAGGGGCATATTAACAATAAAAAATCAGAGCGCGGAGCTAGGCCAGGCTGGTAGTGCCACCCTCCAACATCTTCAAAAGGCAGGGATGCATCGTATTTACAGGAATAAGGCGCACCCCTGTGTTTCCCCTAGCGCTGGCAATAAAAAGCTCCCTACCGCCAGTGCAGGCACCCTGCCTATATGTTGCAAGGGTGCCTGTGCTGCAGGGACGATTGTTCATGCGAAGGAAGGGACACCTACCTCCACATAAACATTCAATAATGGTGATCTGAACCTTCTCTCTGTGCTGCAGAGAGGAGCACACATGGGAAGAGCAAAAAACAAGGAGAAATGAATAATTACTCCTCATATCACCATTCTAACGCCTGGTATTCCCCTGCCTCCCTTTTTGCTGCTGCCTCAGCCTTGTAAATCTGGGGAAGCGTACAAAAAGCAGTGGCTGTTGCGGTGGGATGCCCACAGCAACACCCATTGCACGCCCGTTTGCCGCAGAGGGGTGCGGGGCAAAGGGGTATATTTACAAGGTGTGTACGGCAATCTATCTAGGCCGTATACACCTTTCTTTGAGGTGAGCGCTATGCTACCAATTTCCAATTTGTTTGAATAGACCTAAGTTCGGGCTAAGGATATGGTGCTTCCTGTGAAGACACGCTGTGTACTCCAGCAGAAATAGGGAATTCATCCTCTCATTCATCCATGTACTCACACAGTCAGAATTCTATCTACTCTTCTATCCATCCTCTGTCTCTCACATCCGTTCAACAATTCCTCCAACAAGCCATTTGCTTTTCCATCTTTTACACATTCCCCCACCTATTCATCAATTCATTCACCCAGTGGTTCGTCTTTCCATGTATTCTGTAGACATTTCAACCATCCATTCACTCTCTCACTTGCCGATTCATTCACACATCCCTTCAACCATCCGTATACTTAAAAAAAGCCAGACTGAGTTGTTTGGTCAGTGGTTAATTATTTTAACAATGTCATCCCCGGTAATCGTTTTTGTTAAACCAACACTGGTATGACGAAATCAACACATTCTTTCTATGTAAAATGATGAAAAACGTGGGATTGTGGTATGAAATTATCCAATTATCTCAATTTCTGGGCCACTTTCCCAAATGTCGTAGAGTACTCTATGATAGTGTGTTAAGTCTCCAAACATTTCCAAACAGCCTCGCTATAGAGTGTCACAACAATTGGAGGTAAGTGGCATTGACAGTGGTAACCTTTTGGTCGGCCATGCTTGCAAACACATCGCTGTGTACCGTCTACTACTGACAATCTAACCACCTCAATTATTTGGAAATCATGTTCCAGAACTTTCAGAAAGTGAGCGAATGAAAAGAATCTCTTTGAAGTGAATGACAACGTGCATGTGTGCACCATGGCCAAACAAAATCTTTTCAGGAACTTCTGAATACACTTATACTACACGTACTTTTTTTTGCATGTATTGAAATTAGATTGTCTTATAAATGAAATGCAGAAATAGCAGGTGGCTGAAACATAAAATGGATTACTTACATTATGCTTGTTGGTCTTGTACTGTTAAAGAACTTGTTTCAAATATGCGATGAGCACACTACGGGTACCATGTTTTCTACCATCTCAAGCAATCACACTGCCTCGTTTGACGTATGCGACTTGAATGTTGTGGAACATCCCACTCATACTGGTTACTAATACTGAGTGAACACTTTGAGGGCTGTCTCCCAGAATCCATGGGGGTAGTTCAGGGGTGACAGCCTGTCCATTATAGAATGCCTTGGCCCCCCTCAATGTGGATGCTGGAAGTTCATTTCCCCTTTAACGTTCGTGCTCTGATGTTCTTGCCTTCCATTTGCACTCCTAAAAAATAAGAGGAAAGGTAGACCACTATTGGAATGTTGATAGCTGGAACGGCTATGCATGACATGCATAATAAACTCTTGTCTCTGTGCTTTGCCCCCCACGTGCCCTGCAACTTTTAAGGAATGCCAGAGGAAACAAGGCCTGGTGCATGATCAGTCTGAAAAAGGAACGCACAGAAGATGTCCCAAACCATATGGTTTCTCCCGTATGCACTTATGCCTTACGCACCCAACACATCAGTTTTCCAAACTAAAGTTATGCCTATGCCAGTACCTTCTGTGATGTGACGTGTATTAGGAGCATTCTTTTTTAATTGTGCATATGCTAAGAGAACGCAAGAACACTTCAAACCTGTGGAGGACTCTATGGTTAGTAGATTTCAGTAGGTATAATTCCTTTCTTTATTGCGTCATTATTGGTCCTAACTCTAGAATCTAAATAATAACCTCAGACATATTGAGTACCCACCTTCAACTCCGTCTACTTCATCATTTCAAACTCTCATCATATCCACTGGGCAGGAGTTTCTCCCACTAGGAGATGCTCCTTTGCCTACACTATTGAGCGCATCCTATTCATTGACGTCCAATGGTCGTGAGGCACAAATATGTTTAGGTTATTTGTTACACAACTTGTTTTTGTAAGGTTACCACATTTCTGCGTTTCAGAACACCAGTTTAGCATCATGTTTATTGTCTCGTACCTCAGGCTGGGCTCCCTTCTGTACATCAGAAATGATGTTCTTTCAGATGGACACCTACCTGTGAGATGTGTGGCACTCCCACAGATAAGATGCTTGCCTAGAGCAAAACTCTGGTGAGAGAATATTGCTATCCATGCATTAGAGTGAAAATCACCTCTAACCTCGTAGTCCCAGGTGGAGAAACTGATAGATAAATGTCAGTGTATTGGAACTGGGATTTGCCGATTAGAGAGGATTCGTATGTACCTGTCTTATGAGTATGTTTGGGCAAAAATAATTCTAAAATATGTTTTGTATTGTTGTACTATTTCATAGGGTGGAATGTGTAGTAAACATTTAGAGCTGAGTTAGTGTAGGTATTATGGAAGCTTTGTAAATTGAGAAGTACACTCTCTGATCAGTTCTCATGCTTCAAGTGGAAGAGTATCTATAGGAAAAGCTAATGGGCGAGTTCTTTCTAAATTATTTTTGCAAACTTGATTGTGTCGAACTGACGGGTGAACAATTTCTTCAATTTTCCTTTTGGAATTGACTCTCGAACTCATGTGCAAGGAAGAATTGTGCTAGACTTAGATGTGTTCCTGACTAATGATAAGTTGGCAAAAGCTTGTGATGACCATTCCTTCAATCCTTCATGAATTTAACGCTTATATCCATGGTTTCACCATACGAAGGACTCTTTTTTAAGATTGTCATTACAAAGTCAAACTAAAGATGGTGTCACATTGCTGGAGCCTCAATACATAGGGCAGATCATGAATCCTACCATTAGAAAGGCATGTATCTGATGCATGCTGCCGTACCTAGCATTTGCTAGAGGAAAAAGCTCAGTGGTGCCAATTGAGTTTAGCTTCAGATCGCAAGGTCTATAAAATAAATCCCCACGTCTTATTCTATGCATTTACTTTGCCGCGACAGGGTTTTGGAATATTTATTTTAAAAATGTGTCTACAACCTATACTAAATTCCAAACGAAGCTTGCCTCATTTGTTTTTCCCAGACAAGACAAGAATAATACTAGTTAAAGAGTGAGGAATTTCTTAGAATGTTCTTTTTGGGTCTCGACTTCAGAAAGCATTAGCCAATCTTTTTGTATTTAAAAAAATTGTAATAAAAACCAGCATACATATGTACGCACACCAAGGGCTTTAGGTCAACTTTGCTCACCCATCATCTGTCCAACTGTCATTCATCAGTTTGTTCGGGCTGGACTGTTCCCATGAGACACAGGGTCAAGACTGATTTGCATATGGCCATGTCTGAACTGGGGTGGCGTATGGGCAAAAGAACGATGGATTTAACCCAGATCTCTTGACTGGGGGAGAATGTCTGCATTGTCAGCATTCCGTCCATCATTTGTTTGTTGTAACGCTTTTCGCCCTAAGTGGGATGGGTATTCCCAGACGTGGGACCCGTGCTCACTACGCCACTGGAGTCAAGCTATCCTGGCTGATGACGGCTGATAGCCAGAAACCGGTCCTAGGATGCTTGATTCCGGTCCAGGGAAGACATGGCTTGGCAGTTCGGGCTGGACTGTTCCCATGAGGCACAGGGTCAAGACTGATTTGCATATGGCCATGTCTGAACTGGGGTGGCGTATGGGCAAAAGAACGATGGATTTAACCCAGATCTCTTGACTGGGGGAGAATGTCTGCATTGTCAGCATTCCGTCCATCATTTGTTTTGTAACGCTTTTCGCCCTAAGTGGGATGGGTATTCCCAGACGTGGGACCCGTGCTCACTACGCCACTGGAGTCAAGCTATCCTGGCTGATGACGGCTGATAGCCAGAAACCGGTCCTAGGATGCTTGATTCCGGTCCAGGGAAGACATGGCTTGGCAGTTCGGGCTGGACTGTTCCCATGAGGCACAGGGTCAAGACTGATTTGCATATGGCCATGTCTGAACTGGGGTGGCGTATGGGCAAAAGAACGATGGATTTAACCCAGATCTCTTGACTGGGGGAGAATGTCTGCATTGTCAGCATTCCGTCCATCATTTGTTTTGTAACGCTTTTCGCCCTAAGTGGGATGGGTATTCCCAGACGTGGGACCCGTGCTCACTACGCCACTGGAGTCAAGCTATCCTGGCTGATGACGGCTGATAGCCAGAAACCGGTCCTAGGATGCTTGATTCCGGTCCAGGGAAGACATGGCTTGGCAGTTCGGGCTGGACTGTTCCCATGAGGCACAGGGTCAAGACTGATTTGCATATGGCCATGTCTGAACTGGGGTGGCGTAGTGGGCAAAAGAACGATGGATTTAACCCAGATCTCTTGACTGGGGGAGAATGTCTGCATTGTCAGCATTCCGTCCATCATTTGTTTGTTGTAACGACATTCATCAGTTTGTGTCCGCCCCCACCAGCACGCTGCATTGAGCAGTGAGTCAACCTGCTTCTGGCTCTGCTGGTGAAGGCATTTTCTCCAGAAAACATGCACATCTGCCTAAAAAGAAATGCACATCTCTGCCAGGGCTTTACTTTGACAATGATTTTTCTTTCCTGTCATTCTACTTCATTTTTTTTTTTTTTCAGTAATTATTTACTGTTTAAACAGTGTTGTGATGATACATTAATTCAAAACCAATAGTACATAATTAGATACACTGCACTAATAATAATGATACTTCCCATAATGTGCCTTAAAGTTAAAAAGGGTTTATATGCTGTTCTAGTTATGCCTGCCTTCTAGGAAGCACCTGTAAAGGTCTTTTTTTTTTTTTAAATGTAACATTTTTATTCCAAGTTTATGGGCATCACAATGAGGCAGCAACATGTGTTTTTAAATTTAGTTTTTTTCGAGCATATGCTTGCAATAATAAATTAATAAAGTACCTAATGCTTGCCAAGATGAGACACAGGGGCTTTTCCAACGCTTGTTTTTTTAATATACATACGGCAATCCTATGCTTCCACATGGTAATTATTTTGTTCTGTATTCCTTGTTCTATTTTGCGATTTCGGGTTTCAGTTGTGATTCATTTACAGTAAAATGAATGAAAAATCACCAACAATTTTTAAGTATAACACAAATACTTTTTTTGTGTAGTTTATATCATTCACAGACCCCAAAAACGTGCAATATGATGCACTACTTCCCTCAAAGGTAAAATCTTACTAACAGATATGGGATATACCCATACAAAGGAAATTATTATTGACCACACCCATTAGAAGTGCACTAAATACTTCTCCATTAGTTGGTATGACCATACCACATAATTAAATGACATTGGTGGAAATATAAGAGCACAATTTCAATCTCAGAAATTGAAATCTGTTCTTATGTAGTTAAACAAATGTAATCCATCTCAAACCTAAAGACAACAAAAAGCAGGAGACGAGAGCTAAGGCACAAGCTATGTCTACACCAATAACATTCTCAAAAATAAACATTCCACCTCATTGTACTGAAACACTCACAAAAGAAAAATTAATTTACAATATCAGAAATTACAATAAAATAATAATTATGATCTGCACTATTAATAGCCTGCCAACCTTAACAATTATTCACTGTTTGGCTACTAGATAGTATAGTCAAATCATGACTCCATCCTTTAGGCAAATAAATGAAATCAACGGACAAATAAGAACATTATGCGATTCGTTTAAGATTGTAAATCCAAACCTAACATTTTGCATCAGATCTGCATTAAAAAGGTAATACAAACCTCTCTCAAATTCTTTGTAAATCCTGTTTGGAAAGTAAATTGTAAAGTATTGTCATTTTAAGTACTTAGAAATGTCA
The DNA here is from genome assembly GCF_964204655.1 of Triturus cristatus. NCBI lineage: Eukaryota > Metazoa > Chordata > Amphibia > Caudata > Salamandridae > Triturus > Triturus cristatus. The sequence continues at coordinate 265,004,249 of NC_140593.1, forward strand.
AGCCAAGTCACTTTTATTGTACGGTTAATTGAAACTTTTCCAATTAATTCATTTACTGGGGTAAAGCCAAAAGTTCAGGCTGACTGCCAGAGAGCAGAGAGGCAGTCTTTGTAGCAGCAAAGTAGTGCTTCCTACTGGCAGAGTTCTTCACAGGTTCAGTAGTGTCTGATTTGGTGGGGTCAGAGACCCAGTACTTATACCTAGTTGTGCCTTTGAAGTGAGGGTATTTTATTGCAGACTTATAAAGCACACTATCCCCCCACGGGTATCCTGGTGCTGAAGTTAGCTCCTCAGTATGCACGTTTTTACCAACGATAATGACTGTACAGTGTTACACCCTTGGGAAGAGCCAAGTTTTGAGCTTCTTCCTGAAGTGTGAGAATTCTTCTAATTGCCTTAGATTGAGTGGAAGATCGTAGCATAAATGAGCAGTTCTAGAGGCACGGTAGGAACCAATACAGTGCCAAACCTTACACCCCAATGTTCATGAGCCTTCTCAGAAGAATCTTATGATTGACTGTATCGAATGCAGCAGACTTGCCAGTAGTCTGCACGCATTCTAAGCTCGTCCAAGACTGTCACTAAGGCAGTCTCCGTCCTGTGGCACAGGCGGAAGCCAAATTGTATGTCTTCCAGGCCAAGGCTGGTTTCCAAAAATTGTGAGAGGGTTTTCCTAACCAGGCGTTATAACATTTTCACAGGGCAGGAGAGAAGGGAGATAGGCCGATAGTTGTTTGGGCATTGGGGATCAAGTGTAGCTTTTTTCAGCAGGGGTGACACGATTGCCTGTTTCCAGCATGTAGGAACTGTCCCACTGCTCAAAGATTGGAAACAGATCTGGCGGAGCTGTGGAAAAAGCTCCTCACCATATTCCTTCCAAAGCCTATGAGGGAGGGGGTCCATAGGGGACCCAGATGCAGTGCTCAGAGCAAGTTTATCAAATTCTTCTTCTGAGGGGTATCAAAATGATCTAAAGTTGCTGGCTTAGCCACGCTTGCCCCTTCCTCCTCCTGATCAACTGGCAACTCTATCATCACACTGGATCCACCACCACTCTTGTACTCCTGATCTACTGCAAGACCATTAATAATTTTAGTAATTTTTTCCTCAAAAAAGGTTGCTAGGCTATTGCATAAATCTTGAGTTGCAGTGGTCTTATTTATTAAGCAGTCGGGCTTAGACAGATCATTTACTATTTTAATAACACTTCTAGCTTTGTTGGATGCCTCTAGAATTGTGTTGGCCTAGTACTCAGCTTTTGCTGAAGAGATCTCCCTTTTGTAATTGCCCAACATTGACTTCAGTGCTGTTTTATCGTCTTCCGCATAGCACTTCCTCCATTTTCTTTCAGCTTTTTTACAGTCCTTCCTTAAAGTTTTTAAGTTCTCATTGAACCAGGGAGCAGAAAACGTACACTTATTCCTGAGTTTTTTCACCAGAAGGGCCAGATCAAGGACCTTAGTGATCTGATTACAAACTTTCAAATAGTTTTCCTCCACAGGTTTGCTTCCGTCAAAAACGTTTACATCAGTAAATACTGGAGATTGTTTAGATGTGTTAGGCAGCCTGTTCCATTCCATGCCTCGGCGGCAATTACACGTGGTGACAGAGTCAATGCTCTTTCTGGGGATGGACACTGAGAAAGTAACGAGGAAGAGCTCAGTCCAGCAGAGAGGTGAAATTGCTTCCACTTTACCCACATTTTTCTATGAGAAAATTGAATCTAGGATATGTCCATCCTGATGTGTAGGTTGCTTCACCAGTTGCAGGAAATTCAAATGCTCACAGGATTGTAAGATCTCTGTGTGTCGAGCCTGAGCTCCTATTGGCCCAAAGATTGAAATCGCACAGGATAAGCATTCTGGAATGAGTGAGGGACATACTTTAAACAATGTCAATAAACTTCTGATGTTGGGGGTTGACTGAACCAGGGGGACGATTACATACTATGCCCCTTATTATTCTGAAGGGTGACTTCAAAGAAGGGTCATTGAAGTATGCAGAGGTCCTTTCTTTCCTGCCCTCGCTTCAGACTATCAGTAGGCAGTAATCAGCTCTGTGTGTGGGGATAGAGCACTATCAAATCAGGGGTAAGTGTCAGCCCCTCCTATCCTGCCCAGGAAGAGCCATCAGAATGCAGATGAGTACTCATACACACCTCACCTTCCTGTGTTTGTGGCTGTCGAGAGGGAATGCACAAAGTGTAGTCGTCACCCACCCCAGATGTGTATTGGAGGTAGGCTGCAGGCACACAGAGCTGTAAGAGCAGAGAAATGTGCACAGTAAAGATGATTTATCATTACCATTTACAAAAAATGACACAGCTACTCCTTTTTAATCAGGAATTGCAGCTAAAAAGAATTTTAAGGAATTCACAATGTTCACCTATGAGAGGAGTAAGCCTCACATTAGTGAAAAACGAATTTGGGTGTTTTTCCCCATTAGGACATGCAAATTAAAAGTACATGTCCTACCTTTTACCTACCCAGCACCCTACCCTATGATGTCATCAGTGATGTCACTGACCAGGTCATGAGTGATGTAATATGTGAGGTAATAAGCAGTGCATTGCGGGGACGTAGGTTATAGTTAGCTTAGGTAGCTATAACTGCTGAATATCAATGGTTTTCTATGAGTGAAATCTGAGCCTTACTATAACGTCCCTGTAACTTTTGTTTTGTTTGTGAATTTCATAGTATTTTTAAAATTTTATTTCTGAAATGTAATGTCCCTGTAACCTTTGTTTTTTTCAGTGAATTTCTAAGGTTTTTTCAATTATTTTTACTAACTATAACATCCATGTAACATTTGACTTTTTGTGTGTGAATTTCTATGTTTTTAAATGTTATTTCCTAGCGTTAACGTCGTTGTAACCTTTAGTATTTAAAGTGAATTTCTAAGTTATTTTACTTCCTAAATGTAACCACTAACCTTCGACTCGGAGTGTGTGAGGGAGTGTCTCAGTAAGTCTGCGAGTGGGTGTGCGAGTCTCTGAGCTGGTCTGTGAGCCGGTGTGAGAGTGTCTGATTGGATCTGTGAGTAGATGTGAGTCTGAGTGCTCTATGTTTAGTCCTCTTCTGCTGTTTTGCTTTTTTTGCTTGTTTTTCCCCCCTCTGTTTTGTCTTTGCTGCTCATTTTTTGGCCTTTGTTTTGCCTTTCCAGCTTGTTTTCTGCCTTCGGTTTTGAGCCTTTCTGCTTGTTGCTAAACTCTATTTTTCCTCTATCTGCTTGTTTCTCACCTTTATGTTGCCTTTTGCTGCTGGTTTCTGGCCTCTATGTTGCCACTTTCTGCTCATTTCTCACTTTTATTTTGATTCTTTTTGATCAACAGCACCTCCTATGTCCCCACGGGAGCATGTATTACGGCCAGTTTGCGCCTCTAATGAATGCTTCCATTGGCAAATGCAGGAATGCTACTGAACAGTGTTTGGTTATATCCTAATTAGGCAGTCAGGACCGCCTACCAGAGGTTGCCCGGTCTCAGGACCAAGACGTCGCCGAGCAGACTGAAGTCCACCCGACATCGTAATTAGCCCCTTAGTATGTAGAATTTTTGCTCTGACGAAAACATTTTCAAAGCTACTGTCACCTGTACACAGAGGTATTCTTGAACACAAAGACTTATAACATGCTTGTTAGGCCTCGCATCCTTGGTGTGATCCTCCCCTGGAATTTTTGCCTTTTGCCTCCACGTTTTGCTGATTCTGTCTGTTGGTCTTAGGACTCTAAGCACTTTACCACTGCTAAACAGTGCTAAAGTGCATGTGATTTTCCCCTAAATATGATAACATTGGTGTATCCCCGATTGGCATATTTGTTGTACTGGTTAGTCCCTAGTAAAGCGGTATACCTTATACAAAGGTCCTGTACTTTAATTGCTACTGGTGGGCTGCAGCACTGATTGTGCCACCCACAGAAGTAGCTATTCAAACCTCTCTCAGGCCTGCCACTGCAGTGCCTGTGCATGTAGTTTATTGCCACTTCGACTTGCTGTTTTAAACTACTTGCAAAACCTTAAACTGCTGTTTTATTGCATGTAAATCACCCCTAAGGTAGAGACTAAGTACCCCTAAGGGTAGGGTGCCATGTAAGAAAAAGTTAAGGCATGTGTGTTTAGTCTTTACATGTCCTTGTAGTGACAAACACCCAAATTTGGTTTCCGCTACTGTGAGGCTACCCCACTGATTGCATTGGGAATTCCTTAATACACTTTTAAGCTGTAATTGATGATCAAAGAGGAGTAGCTTTTTCATGTTTCATATCTTTGGAAAGGTAATGATAAATCCTCCTTACTGGTTAGTGAAGTTGGACTTAACATTACTGTTTTAGAAGTTCCACTTTTAAAAAGTGGTCATTTCTTTGCACTTACTGCTTTGTGCGTCTGATAGCCTGTCTCCAATACACATCTGGGGTGAGTGATAGCTATACTTTGTGCATTCCCTCTATGCAGCCACAAACACAGGAAGGTGAGGCTCATCTGCATTCTGAGCACTCATCTGCATTCTGTTGGGTCTTCCTGGGCAGGGAGAAATGGGAGGGGCTGACACTTACACTTCAATAGGGAGTGTCCTGTCCAACCATACAATAAGCACTTATTTAGCCCCCACAGATAGCCTGGCAGACAGTACTGGATTAAAAGAGATCTTTGTGCACTCCAGAGAGCTGCTTTAAAGTGAACCCCTAAATCAGAAACACTTTTGGGTATAAGTACTGGGTCTCTGACCCCCCCTGAAATCAGACACTTCTGGATATTGTATCAACAAAGGGGGGGGGGACGAGGAGCTATTAGAAAAGGTCCTGTACCAGGGCTCCCAAGTTAAATGCAACAGCAGTATGATGGTAACAGTTCCTAAAGAATAAAGTAAGAGAGATTCAGAAAGCCAGTTAGGCTTTTGAAGAATGTGCAGTGTCTCCAAGATGGTTAGAGTGTGCCGAGAAAGAGTGAAGGTACTCCTATGTGGATCTGTAAGTGCCCTCACACACCCAAACAGGTGTATAGCATCATCATCGGGCTGGTGCTCCTCGTGGGGGTGGCGCTGCAGTCCCTCACGGGCCCGTTTGACGGGGCTCTTTGTCGGAGATCTTCAAGGAGTTTGCCGCATTTGTGCATGGGGGTGTGTGGGGCTAAGTGTAAGTGGTGTGGTGATTGAGTTCTAAAAAGAGCCCAAGGACACTTGCAATTTATTAAGGGTGTCCTAGGGGTCCGGATAAAATATATCACGGGGATGGAGAAGCAATCTCAGTTGCCTGTGTGAGAGGGGAAAATGAAAAAATACAATCCCTCTTCTCTCACCCGTGTAGTGAATAAAGTGAGTGTGTCAAGGGGTCAACTTCTGGATATTGAACTGAACCTCTGTCAGAAGTACTGCATTGCTGCTTAATGGACTCAACTGGACATCTTTTATTGAAGGACTGCTTTTCTGCTTGTTGCCCTTCTGCTTGCTGCTCCCTGACTCTGACGAAGGAGAGGTGGAATCTGGCTTCCCTCTGAATGATCTGTAAGGGCTTGCCTCCTTTTTTCTGAAGTCTCAAGGACACAAAAGACTTCCTGCAATTCTGCTGGTGCTGCTGTACTCTGCTTTCTGTGAGTCCTGCCCGTGCCTGAGGTGTCCTCTCCAAGTTCTTGGCCTCAGAAGTAGGTTCTGCAGTTGTCTTTCTACAAAATCTATGCATTGTTAGCACTGCACTGATTTGAACTGACTCAGTGCCCTTCGACGCAGACACAGTGTGCATACAGAGACAGCCCTGCGCAGCTCGACGATGACACAGGAGTTGATTACAAGGTTTGACAACGATCCGAGGTCCCACCCATGAAGCTCGACTTCAGTGCTTCGACCCACCTGTGCTAATCATAACCAACGCATTGCCTTCACCTTCACTGTGTGGAGAAGATTGACACATTTTGTTGCATGTGACCAGGAAAGGTACTTTGTTTACCAGTGCCAACATGGGTCCTGTGCTTCCATGAGATCAGCCGAACTTTGACTTTGTCCTGGTCCAGCACAACCTAAAGTAACCTTTTTTGTGCTACTTTCTTCTAAGCTTGTTACTGCATTTATTCCTTTAAAATTCAATATCTCAATTTCTATACATTGCATTTTTGTTGTTTTGGTCTTGTTTTGTTAATAATATAATTTTTATAAAAGTGTGTGGAGTCTTTTTGTGTGAATATTTTGTGTTACTGTGTGTGTGTGTTGCACAAAAATGCGGCACATTGCCTCTTTAGATAAGCCCGATTGCTCTGTGCCAAGCTACCAGAGGGTGATCATAGGTCATCTTTTAGTGTGTATCTAGCTTACCCTGACTAAAGTGGTGGTTCCCGCCTGGTCTGGGTGCCTACCTCAGCCAACAAGGAATCCCATTTCTAACAATGTTCAATACCTCTGCACAGCTATGGAGGACATGTGCTTTCTAAATACTTACACTCATTAGCTGGCTGCAAACTGTACAAAATTAGGCTGAAAAGTAATATGATAGTTATACGCCATGATCTAACCTATAAAACAAATGAACACACTCACTGGACGATGTCATCAGTGATGTCATCAATGATGTAATTTGAGATGCCATCAGTGATGTCATAAAAGATGTCATACAACATGTCATGAGTGATGTCAATTGTGAGGTCATGAGGTCATAAGCTGTGCATGGCAGGGCACAAGTTTGGCTGCAACGATCACACCAACTAGAGCTGGCACTGAATACATACACCTTTTGTCTGTGGGTATAATGCAGACTCATGGAGCCCCTTTTTCAGCCTAAGGCCATTGAATAGCTCTGAAAAAATGGGTGTCCCAGGGGCCCCTTACTGCATTCTACAGGGGGCATCATTTTGCATTGCCCTGTACATCTGTCTGAGGGTACCAAGATGCCAGCTCAGATATCAGATGTGGTCATATCCAATACAAATTCTTAGACAAAATCAGAGCACTACTTCGTGTTCCCTTTAGGAACTACACTAAGTCTTGAGTAATTAACTATATTATATTAATTAATGCTTTTTAGAAGCAGCATATTGCTGAAGATAACAGGAATGACACAAAGGTACTTGAACGCTTTTGCTGGAACTGAAGAAAATGGCAGTTGTCATGGTAATGTAATTATTCATCATGAAGTGCTTAAGCACTGGCTTATCTGACCTTCCTGACTACTATTCCTCAGGTAGTTTCAAGATTAGATGCATTTCAAAAAGAGGAAATTCAGTGAATGACGTCAGTCTCGTCACCTACAGCTCCTTGGGATGACTTATGCCTAATCATCAACTTGACTCATAGCTATCAAACCAACTTCTCTTAAAATCAAGACTCAAGATCAAGATATAGAAGAGCAAGACAACGAATCGCAAGCCATTCTAATGTGAAATCGTCTATGTTTTAATTATTAGGAAAAGACAGGATGACACTTTCAAGGTCCCATGATGATGGTATGGATCACCTTTAATCACGTGACTAAACATTATTTCAGTCCCAGGAATATAGAGTAACATGGGAATTCTGTATTACCACCAAGGAAAGCGTATGGTAACACAGAGTAAAAATGTGCTAAAAAGTGTGCAACAGTAGGTGTTATATTTGTACACTCAATTCTGCACATTTTACCTTTTTGACACTAAATACAGGAATAAGTTTGGGGCCAAAATTGAGAAAAAAGCCCGGAAAATGTCTTAGTAGTGCACGATGTTGAAATCAACATCCCACTGTGTCAATACTTTATAAAACAATAGCATTCTAGGTCCAAATCGTAACATATTAGTTGACTTTTGAAGAAATTAGCAGCTGCGTTTTTGTCCGCAGGTGACTTAATTATCATTGAGAAAATATAGAAAACAGCATTCTAGCGGCAGCCTTAGGAACTGTTAGAAGACCAATGTTTCCAAAAACCTAAAGGGTGGAACCTCAAATAAAGGTTTATCAGGAGCTGCTAGCACGTCAACACCAACACATTGACCTCCTCTCCCTCCAACAACTTGCTTGACAACGCAGCGTTTGTGCCAGCCAATCAGGTCTTCCGTGAGAGTGGCTCCACTGACTCCTTTAATATTGCACATTTACAAGTGGAATTACTCGAGACCTCACATCACACAGGATCAATACACAACCGACCATACAGAACGTAAGATAACAGTGGTTCCGTGTGACTTGCCACTCATACGCCTTTATGCCCTTTCTGAAACCAGGGTAAAACTGATACAACAAGCATTGGAAATGCCAATAGCTCTGGATTTGGCTGCCTGCCTTTTGGCTTTGCCAATGCTTGTTTTGTTGTTTTTGTCAAACTTCATGCAGAGAAAGCTGCCGGCCTCTTGTTAATATGAAAAAGAAATAGACTAAAAGCAAGAATATTTTTTGATCTCAAAGCACATATTGCCATAATTGTCCCTGATAATGAAAGGAACTAAGGGGCAGATTTATGAGCCCCTTGCGCCTCATTTACGCCGCCGTTGCGTCACTTTTGTGACGCAGCGGCGGCGCTAATCCTGCGCCATGCTGTGGGGTATTTACAACGTGACGCATCACGTTGTAAAGCCCTGCGCCACATGTAGGCGTTCTGGAGCAGGGGGGGCGGCGCAACTCCAGCAATGCGCCGCCTTTCCGACAGGAGATGTGTCACACATCTGCCCATCCGAGTGCCACGGTGCGCCGCATTTTAAATGCAGCGCATCAATGGTGGCGCACGGGTGGGCAGATGCGTCGCAACTCTTCTGGCGCATCTCTGCTGATTAGCAGAGATGCGCCAGACGTCCTAAATCTGCCCCCTAATTGTGTGTGGATGTGCGACTTGTGCAAGGACAGAATCTGGTCGCTCTCTGTGAAGTTAGCCAATGAATTAAGTGGAGTGGTCTCTTACCCAGGCTGTATGCTGTAGGGGGTAAAAGACAAAATGTAAATTTTACAGTAACTTACCAACAGATGCATTGATCTGGCAGAAAGCCACGTGAAATAAGTATGCTATGTACCTCATTTTAGTACAATTAAAAGATCTTCGTTAATGCTGGACCAAAAACAGGAGCCCATCTCAAATGCTATCCCAACTTTTGATTGGACAGAAGCCCCTAAGCCTGACTGAGACAAGTGAAAGTTGTCAATTAGGGCAGGATCCACTTGTTCCATTGCATAATTTGCAGGAGGTGGGAGTTTAAGTGTGTGTTAGACCTGACATCTTTGGCGTGGTTACCCCTGACTTTTTTGCCTCTACCTCCTGTATTTTTGACGCTATGCTGGATTTCGTTTTTGCTGGTTTAGATGCTTTGGGCACTTTGCCACTGCTGATCAGTGTCAAAGTGCAAGTGCTCCCAAGGTAAATTGTTATATTGATTGGTTATCCATGATTGGTATATTTGTTTCACCTGTTAGCCCCTAGTAAAGTGCACTGAGTGTGCCAGGGCTGGTGATTCAAATGCTACTAGTGGGCTGCAGCACTGATTGTGCCACCCACAGGAGTAGCCCCAAAATGATGTCTTAGGCCTGCTTGCAGTGCCTATGTGCAGTCCAGGACTGCCATGTCGACCTGGCCAGTGCAACCACTGACCAGGCCTTATCCTTCCCTTTCTGTACATGTCAGGCATCCCTATGGTGGCCCTAGGTACCCCCCTGGGCTGGGTGCAGTGTATCTGAAAGGTAGGGCATGTACTGAGGTGTGTAACATGCCCTGGTAGTGAATTACAGCCATTTTCGTTTTTTCACTGCTGAGAGGCTATCTTGCCCATAGGACAGAATGGGGGAGGCTGTTTACATGCCTATCTTCCCATAAGGGCAAGATAGAAAATCCAAGTTTGGTATCTTTGTGTTCAGAATTTAATTATACATCTTTTTAGCAAGATGGTTTTTAAATTCACTGTGTGAGAATAGCACTTTTTAGAAAGTAGCTATTCTCCTGTTTAACCTTCCTGTGTGCCTGTGTGCTGGTTGGCTGACTGGTGTCATGTGATGGGCTAGGTGGCTCCAGGAGTCTGGATGAGTCAGCAGCAAGGTGAATAGGGAGATCTGCTTTAGATGGGTGGGAGGAGTAGCCCCTGGGTTTGAATAGGGCTGCCTCTGCCAGCACAATGCTGGCTCCACCCCCTGCTGGCCAGGCTGAGGACTCTGCCTCTGCTGGCACAAAGAAGGCTCCACCTCCTGCTGAGCGTCTAACGACCCTGCCCCTCACTCTGAAAGGAACCAGGTGCTCTAGGGCAGAGCACACCCAGGAACCGGTTTGAGTAGGGGAATCCCCCCACTGAAACACAGAGAGACAAAGACTTGGAGGGGTATAAGAAGAGGACCCCAGACACCTAAAACTTTAGATCACTTTGGAACTAGGAAGGAACCTCTGCCAAGGAGAAAGCTGAAAAGAACTGAAGAGGAGAAGATGCCTGCTTGCTGTTTTGCTTTGCTGCCAAGGAGAGGGGAAGGACTTTGCTGTGTCCCCTTCTTTTGATTCTGATCTCCAAGGGCCTGAGAAGAGCTGGCTCCCTGTTAAGAAGTCCCAGGAACAAAAGGACTTCACCACCAGCTCCCCTGGAACTCTGCTGAGGGAGTTCTGACCTGCCTTGGAGTGCTTGCCTAGTCTTGGGGCCTCAGGAGGCCGTTTTGCTGTGTTTGGGAGCTGGGAAGCAGAAGCGTGAAAAAGAGTAACTGGTACCCATCGCATCATCCGTTTGCGAGTTGCAGAATTGAGAGTGCGAGGAGAATTTAATCGCGGCGTCATCGCAGCACCCGGAGTCCCCGCATCGCCGAGTGCGTCGAGCATCGTCCCGGTGCGTGAAGATTCCTGACTGCGAGGGTCGTCGCAGAACCAGTTGAGAGCCGCACCACTGCCGGTGTGTGAAAGTATCCAGCCGCTGCGTGTGTCGACGCAGAGTCCCGTCCCTTGACGCATCGAGGGTTGCGGCGCCCGAAGTCAACGCTGCACGGCGCACCGCGACGTATCGAGGGCTGCGGCGCCAGAAGTCAACGCTGCGCCGCGCATCGCTCCGCACCGAAGATCGTCGCATCGTACCTGTGCGTGAAGCTTCCCCCTAAGAAACCTACGCAACAAAAGCCAAAGTCATCGCATCCTCCCCCTACAGATCGGAGCCGGCGCATCCACCTCTGCTGCGTGAAGCAGGGCTGCTGCAAAGCCTCCCCAAAATCTCAGGAGTATCGCATCGCCTTTGCCATCTTCCTTGTTATAGCTTTTGGGAACCTTATCGCAACTACAGGTACTGTTGGGTACGAGAGTGTCGCATATTGTGCATTGAGAGTCGCATTGTGCAGGACACTGACTTTTACATCCTGGAGTACTTTCTGCAAACTCTTGAACTATAGTTAAAGTAACCTTTTTAATTGTATGTTGGTTTTTTCTGTAGTATTTGGTCTTGTGAAGTTTTTAGTAAAGATACACTATTTTTCTAAAACTGGTGTGGAGTAAATCTGTGGTGTTTTCACTGTGTTACTGTGAGTGTTGGTACAAATACTTTACACATTGCCTTTGATAGCCTAGACTGCTCAGGCCAAGCTACCTAGAGGGTGAGCAGGGGTTATCTTAACAGTGTATCCCCCTTTCCCTGACTAGAAGCAAGGGTCCCTACTTGGACAGAGGCACCTACCCTGCCAACTAGAGACCCCCAGATCTAACATGGTGCATGTAGACTAGAACATGAGGGAGGCCTGCCAAGTCCTAAGTTATGTCTTTCACCTACAGGGGACGCCAGGGCATTCCCATACCGCTGCCCAATTTATATTCCCAATTGTCTATCGCACAACCCTCCGACCCACTGCCCCGAACAATCCTTGCCCCAGAACCTTATTCCCCCACACTCCTTTCTGTCTCTGAATCCCTTCCCTAATTGTCCCCCTGTCAGCTCCACTCTGCCTGCTCTTCTCCATGTTGCACCGCTCTGTCTGCTTCTTTCCCTGCATGCATTTCTTTCGCCCTGAACCTCTCTTTGCCTGTACCGCTCTTTGTTCTTACCACTCTGTGATGCCTCTGCAGCCGTTTCTTCAAAGTACACTGATGTCCTCTTCCGGTTCTGTATCCCCTCAGTGCATAGTATCCAGGGTTATTCACATGGGGTAAAAGGCAGAAAGACAGATTTTTTGACACGTCCATCAGCTTCAGGGATGCAATAGTTCCTCAGATTAATGTGTTTTGATGTGTACCTGGAGTTAAATGAAAACCGGTTGTTGTTTGAGTTTGGGGCATTAACCAGTGTGCATTTTTGATCTGTAAATTCAAAAGGAAATGTTTAAAACTGTTGAATAACTAACATTTTGTGGAGGATTTCACTTGATTTCAGTTGAGAACAGGTTGATTATACGCAGTTTATAACGAGCTTTATATATTGGGCAATTTAATATCAGTCTGCAGTGGCTTACATATGTATCTGCTTCACTTTATCTACATTCTTTATGTTTCTACAGAATAGAACTACAATACATAGCACCATAAACGGTGTCAAATCTATGGTGATAACATAACATAATTCCAGTGGAGTGGAAATTGTATTGTACAATGGGAAGGGGAGGGTTAAACATTCAGGGCTTGATTCACAAAGGAAAACCAACACGTTTGGGTAAGTTCATGATTGTTTTCCATTCACAAAGGTATTTTACTAGAGTATCTTTATGACTATGGAGTCTCCGCGTACAAAGAGATAGGGCAGTCCTGTCTTTTCAAGTACGGAGACTCTGCAGCTGTAAAGATTCCTCTACAACCATCATAAACTTGCCCGGAAGTGTAATTTTACCTTTGTGACTCAGGCCCCCAGTATCTGCTACAGGAAGAAACTCTTGTGTCTTAGTGAAGAACCTTTTCTTCTACTCCAGACAATAGAGTAAAACAAGATCAATCATGATGCATATGCTGCTTACGAAGCAGCCATTTTACATGATGACAAGATATTTTACATCCCTGGAGTATGCACAGTATTTTATTTGTTGATTTGATGTGACAAATCCATATCAAGTAAAAGGTACTCACATAAAGTCAGCATAGAAAGAGCAAATAGATCTATGGCAGAGCCAGGCAAGGAGGAAAGGGCTGGCAAAGAGATGCACCATAGGTTATACAGAGCCTCAGTGTCATCTGCGGTTAAAGGATGCCCTGCGAGATAAAAAGACTACTAAGTACACGTTGAGTCAGTGCAGAAGCAGGCTTAGACTGATGTGATGCTAGGAGAAGGACCTTATCTCCTATCACACAATAAAGTAAAGAGACAATACTAAGGTCTCACAGAATCAGTACAAAGGAGCTCATAGACTAAGGCGATGTTAGAGGAAAGGCCCCATTTCATATCAAACAATTAGTAAAAAGGACTGGACTACAGGCTCACAGAGTCAGTAAAGAGGAAACGTTAGATTAATGCGATATCAGAGGAAAGACCCCATTTCATATCACATATTGAGGTAAAGGGACTGGACTAAGGTCACACAAAGTCAATGCAGAGAAGCGGTTAGACTGAGGTTATGTTGGAGGTAAGGGTACAATTGACATCACAAAATAACCTAAAAGGGGCTTACCTAAATTTGCACTGAAAGAAAGAGTAAGTTCCTAGCTGAACCAGGTTTAGAGGCAAGAGCAGGTGAAGAAACACACCCAAAGTCATACAGAGAGTGTGGGGCATATTACAAAGTAAAAATTACATGTGTAAATGTAGTCATGTGAATATGCTCCTGCACCTAGTTATAAATGTACACTTTTTGTGCTAGTCAACTTCTCAGATTTCCATCTCAGTGTAGACTTACATGTCTCAACCCCCTTAGTTCAGGGAATAGAGGCATCTCAGTCTGAATTTACAAGTGTAAAGTTATTATTAGTAATGTAAGTGTAATAAATAATGAAATAATTTAAATATATTTATTTCATTTTTAAAAATGGCTTTTTAACAAACAATTTTAAAAACTTCCACCCACTGTAGCATTTTAATTTCAATTTAATATGTATACATTGTTGTAAAAAATATGTATGTAATTTAAAATATTTAGAACTGTTATATTATAATTACATTTAAAAAAAGAATGTTCAATACTTATACATACATTTTAACAATAAACAGCATACATATCTATATGTACACACCTATTATATCATTCATGACATGCACTATAACATCATTGATAACATCACTGCAAGAACTGAAATTACACCATTGATGACAAGACAGTGCGTGGTGGGAATGTGAGTTATAGTTATCTTATAGCATGTTACATTGTCACTAGATATTTCCATATATATATATATATATATACATACATTATCTACTGGCGGTCGCCAGTAGATGTTATAGTTAGGATCGTGTTTCCATAGGAAATCTGCAACATTCTATTTGGAATGACTTTGGCGCCGATTGACGAATCCTCGTGAATAGGTGGGTCGCTCCGCTCCGCTCCTTCCCTGAAAGTCTCGGGGGGATTCGTCAAGCGGGGGCTGAGAAAAAGGGGGGTCCCAAAACGCGTTTTCCCCATGCATTTTTCCATAGGACCTTTAGTCCAAGCTACAGCCCGAACGGCTAAACAGAATTACTTGAAATTTGGCAGAGAGGTAGTCCTCAGGTCAGGGATGTGCCTTTTGCAGGTCTGGTGTAAATCTGTTCAGTATTTCCTGAGAAAATAGCATTTAAAAGCATATATATATCTATAAGCGCGCGCACCGTGCACGTACGGTAAAACTTGCCGTGCGCGAGCGCGATTCTGATTGGTTGTTAGATCTTAGTAAACATTTGTATCGGTCGAAACCAGGAAGTGTCGGCCGCCATTTTGTCTCTCGCAGTCTGAGGGGGTGAAAAACAAAGGTGGAGAATGTGAAAAGGGGGCAGGGTGGACAGTTCCTGACCCCCTAGCCTTTGTCAGGGGGTCCAAGAAGGACCCCCAAGGGCCAAAATTTCCTTTACATTTGTTGTGAAAAATCGCAGAGTACGCGTAGCGTGCGCGTACGGTAGAAACGGAAAAATTCCGCGAACTGCGTAACGTGGGCGCGCGGTGCGCGAAGCACACCGCGCGCCCACAGCGTACGGTACTCGCACAGTGAAAAATAATAAAATAAATACATAACTTAGCATTTAAAAAACAGTACAAATTCACTGAAAAAAACCATAGGTTTCACACACGTTAGAGTTAGGAATTAGCATTTAAAAACCCTTGCAAATTCACTTAAAAAACCATAGGTTTCACACATGTTATAGTTAGCTGGACATTTCACTCGTGAAAAACCATTGAAATGCCCCCGTTATAGTTAGTGCAGGCAACTATAACTCACGCGACCGCAATCCTCTGCTGATGACGTCAGATATTACATCACTGATGACATATGTGTCTTTCTGAAAAAAAAATATTTGTAATATATGTATAGCTAAAAATTAATGGAAGAAGACATGGGTAAATAAGTGTCTAAATACAGTGATGTAATATCTGACGTCATCAGCAGAGGATTGCGGTCGCATGAGTTATAGTTGCCTGCACTAACTATAACGGGGGAATTTCAATGGTTTTTCACGAGTGAAATGTCCAGCTAACTATAACATGTGTGAAACCTATGGTTTTTTAAGTGAATATATATATATATATATATATATATATATATATATATATATATATATATATAGATATATAGATATATAGATATATAGATATATATATTCACTTAAAAAACCATAGGTTTCACACACGTTATAGTTAGGAATTAGCATTTAAAAAACCTTGCAAATTCACTTAAAAAACCGATGAAATTCCCCCGTTATAGTTAGTTCAGATAACTATAACCCGCTCGACCGCAATCCATTGCTGATGACGTCACATATTACATCACTCATGACATGGTCAGTTGCATCACTCATGACATCACTGATGACATCATCCTTGTGATAGAGTGGCGGTCGTGCGACTTATCCTAAATGAGAACAGTTGATGGACAGAATGCTGAACAATGACCATACATTCACCCCAGTACAGAGATCTGACCTAAATCCGTCATTTTTTTACGAGTAGCATTTAATGTAAACGCCTTGGGCACATGTTGTACCACTTTACTAGGGACCTACAAGTAAATTAAATATGCCAGGTGGGTGTAAGTCAATTCTACCATGTTAACAGGAGAGAGCACAAGCTCTTTAGCACTGGTTAGTATTGATAAAGTACACTGATTCCTAAAACTAGAAAAAATAGATTCAGGAAAAAGTGGTGGGTGAAGGCAAAAGTGGTAGGGGCAAAATCTTTGGGGGTGACCCAGCAGAAAGGGCCAGTTCCAGAACGATCCACCTCCAGCCTAAAGAGTGGGAAGACTAATCAATACCTTGATGGGCTTTCCTACAAAGCAAGAGAAGGTGGACAATGGCTCTCCACTGCAGAGGCACTTGTCTGTTCTACGCCCTTCTGAATTCAGCTCGATCCCTCTGGCTACACTCTACTGAGCCATTGGGCTGACCCATGGGGAAAACCTTCTCCTCACCTGTGCCCCCCATCTGTGCAGCACCTTACCTTAACTTGCTAACACATGCATCCCTGTCGGCAGACAAAAGCACCATGTCCAACAAAGTGATGTAACCCATTCCTTGGCTACAACATCTGTCCCCCACCCAAAGAAAACTGTGCCCATAAGGACAGAAATCAATAGAGGCCACTGACAACTATCAGTACCAAGAGCGAGGCCCCAGGCCATCCACTGCCAGGTGGATGTTCTAAGCGGGTAGATTAGGTAGACCTCTCTTCCAGCCTTGGTGCTGGCAAGGAGTTCCCTATGTACGCCTGAGGGTTCTATGACCTCTGAGGTTTCTCATAGTGGAGTGCAACAGCCCTAGGTATTAGGTACACTACTTCCACTCTACCTCCCACAAGTAATGGGCCGGTAGCCTGAAAATGCCCCAGTCAGTACCCTGAGGCTGAACAGAGGACAGGGGTGAGTCTTCCCTGACCCTGCACCCCCATCTGGGCTCCTGCATCCTTAGCTTGGGAATGGTACCACCAGACAACTGAGCTGTCAGGACCCAATGGGCAGCTGAACTATTAGTTCTCCTGACATCGTGGCAACTGATTCCCCAGAATGCCGGGGACTAACAATGACCCTCCTCTGGGTCACCTCCCCACCCCACTCCAGAAAATGTCCTGCCCATGTGCCTAAGTTACCCTATACACCTGGCTGGTGTACTGCTCTGGGGAATCTATCCTTTCTACTTTCATGGCCTGGCTAGCGCTGCTGTCCCTCAGAGCAGTGAATGGGATCCCATTCACTTTCACCTGGTGGCAGTGACGACTCCCACCCTCAGGTATCACAATCACAAACTCACCTTGAGTGTATTTCCTAGCTAAGGAACATCATGGCATGGTCTACAATCCGCCCCTGGAGGCTACATTGCCCTTAAGGCCACATTGATCATATCTGTAGCAGTCCCACCAGTGGGTGGTTTCTTAGGGCAGACAAAGTACATCTGCCTGTGTCCCAACTGTGAGCACTCAAAGCAGTGGGGTTGGAAAAAGAGTGCCCTGGGTCACCGTACACCAGTACTACCACCCCTCATTTCTGAGAAGAGGCTTGGAAAGCCTTACCCCCACCTTAATCCATGACTTATCTGGGTCTTCATTAAGCTCTCCCTCACTCTGCTGGGTGGAAAATGAACCGCCCTTCTTAGGGTCACTCCCAGGTACCTTCGTGGACACTCTGGTACTGATCCACAGGTCCGCCTCCTCAGTCAGCTTCCTGGGGTCAGTACGCTTGCTTTCCACTAGGTGCTGCCACCACTCCATAAAACATGTACTGAGTATGTGCTCTTTTAGTATCACATTAAACAAACCAGCAAAATCATCAACTTTGCTGCCCACACCCACCATTTAGTGCCTTGCAGGCATAATCCAAGAAGTCCACCCAAGACTGATTCTGCTTATTTTTTTTTAAATAAAACTTTCTATTAAACAATCATCGACTTGATCAATATATGATGCATCACAATAATGTAATATTTTTCTTATTCAGGCATATACAAAGTTATTTTTCATCATAACATTACCTACACTGTGGGGTAATTCAGGGTGAGGGTATGTCATCCGGGTTTGTATGTAGTGGAGGGGTACAAATATTCCCTCTGTATCAATAATACGGTCCCCATATCCAAGACCATTTCTTGGGACATCCCCTGGCCACAAACTGTCTTCTCACGGAACATGCACCAGTCCATGTTAACCTTCCAGTTTTTAAGCACTGGAGGGGCCGCCGACCCCCAAGCCTGCGCAATGTTTCTTTTGGCGATCATGAAGCCAAGAGTGGCCTATTGAGTTTGGCATACGTTTAAGTCGGTGGGTTCCCATATGTTAAGCAAGCATCTGCGCACCTCTGGGAGCAAGGGGTTCCTCAGGATCCCACCACCCGATGAACTGCACTGCAGTAGGCCTGGATGAGCGAACATTCCCAAATGATGTGCAGAAATGTACCCAGCTGACCACATCCCCTATGACATTCCCCGGTGGGTGCCCTCCCCATCACCACCAGTCTCGGTTCTGTCATGTAAATTCTGTGTAGTACTTTTAGCTGCACCAGTCGCAATCTGGCGGGGATAGCGACCACCCTGGGGGAGGATACAGCCTCCTGCCAGTCCTCGTCATCCAGCTCAACACCATCTGCCGTCCACTTCTGTCGAAGCTGTATGAGTGGGTCCTCCATGTTATTTATAAGCTTGCTGTAAATGAGGGAAATAGAGTTCTCGGGGAGATACCCATCCAGTATCCTATCTTCCAGTGGGAAGGCCTCAGGGGGTGTAGAACCTTTGGGTAAGATAGAGCGCAGGGCGTGCCAAATTTGTCTGTAACGAAAGTGTTCTGAGCCAGCTAAATCGTGTTGTTCCTGTAGGGAGGCGAATGTTTTAATGTCCCTTTTTTCCCACATGTCCTGAACGCGAGAGATCCCTATCATGTCCCATTTGTCAAAGCCCTTTGTCTGCCATAGGTGTCCCAGCTGGGTGGAGTCCCAGAGGGGGGCCGCCAAAGTCAACCTTCCCTCCCATCCAAGCGATCTAGTGGCTGTGTGCCAGACTCCAACTGAGTGTCCAGTGGAGCCAGATAGTGGGGGTCGAGTCGGTTTGGAGTATAGCGGTCTGTTGTAATTCCCGCCCGGGAGCAGCCACCTGTCCATTCGATAGCCCGGATCCTCAGGGGACCCATAGGTACCGTGATTGATAGCTGACACGTGTGCAGCCCAGTAATATTTCTTAATGTTGGGGAGGGCGATACCTCCATCGTACCATTTCAGCGTCAGCTTGTTAAGGGCAATGCGTGGATACCCGTTCCACAGAAGCTCCCTCTGGAGTCGCTCAATCTCTTTAAAATAAGCAGGGGGGACTATGTCCAGGGAGTTCTGGAGAGAATAAAGGAAGGGGGGAAGGGACATCATTTTAAAAAGTGCGGCCCTCCCCAAGAGGGATAGCGGGAGAGTCTTCCAACTAGCTATATCCCGTTGCAGTCGTCGGAGGGGGGGAGGAGATTATTGTCATATCAGAGAACGGAGTCCAGGGAAACAAAGATTCTGAGGTATTTAAACCCTAACGTAGTAATTTGGATTGGGCAGTTGCGTGGTAGGTTTGGCACACCACCGTACAGTGGGTACAGGTGGGATTTGGTCCAGTTAATTGTAAACCCGGAGAATCTACCGAATATTGCCAGTATATCTAACAATACTATGAGGGATTTTCGGGGGTTGGTGAGATACAGTAAGATGTCGTCGGCATATAGGGAGATCCAATCCTCCCAATCCGCTGACCAGCGGAATCCTCGGATTGACAGATCTTGTCCAATTCAAGCCGCAAGCGGTTCCAATACCAGGGCGAACAAAATGGGGGAGAGCGGACAACCCTGACGGGTACCCCGGCCAAGCAAGAAAGTGTCTGATTGTTTATTGTTGACTACGTCTTGGCCAGAGGCACCGTGTACAGGAGGCAAACCCAGATTCTGCGTATTTTGACTCTCCATGAACCTGATGCTGTACCTCTCTGGGGTGAGTCCAAACTTGATAAGGATGGCTTTCATGTGGGCATATCTGGTTTGGCCATCTACTTCTAGTATAAGCAGTGCATCCCTTCCCATTGGAGAAATATGTTTGCATAAGCTACCACTCCAGTACTCCTCTGGAGTCTTGTGTACCTTAAGAGCCACATCATATGCGGAAAGCCACTTCTCTGTGCCCATCGCCTACCACATTTTTGAATACCAGCACTTTAGGTATAAGATACCTTCTTTGTCTCATCCAGACACTGAGTGTATACGGCCACCAATGTTGCTGGAATCTGTTTGTTTTGCCTTCAATTCCAGCTCTTTAAGGCTCCTTCGATGAGCAAATGCTGCAAAGCAAGCTTCTGCTCCATCCGGAGAGTGACCATCTGTAGTGGAAACTCCCTCTCTGCCTTCCTGTCTGCCGGCTCCTCTGGGGACAAGCCATTCAAGGAGATTCTGCTTCCAGCTCTGTATGGGAGTTCCAATTCAGGGGATGGATGGGCCCTCCCACTCCCCTGAAGGCTGTGTTTCAGGGCTGATGTTGAAATTCTGATCCTGCTCACCCATCTCATCCTCATCATCTTGTTCGTCTGGGGCTGTCGTTAACTGGAGGACCTCTGTCCAAGCTTTCTGCAGCTCCATCTGTTTGGTACCCTTCTTCATTTGTAGTCCCCTTTCCTTACAGAACTGTTTAATCACGACCACAGTGTACCTTTCTAAGTTGGCCAACTCAAACTCCATTACTTTGGGTATTGTTTCAGACAATCGAGTAGTAGGAATGAGGATAGATTTGGAAAAACACAAAGAAGATAATCAAGGAGAATTTTAAAAAACTTGAAATGGTCAAACTATTTATGTTGGGTGTTAGTGTAACACAAAAGACAAGTCCAAATCTGAACCACTGAACACCAGTGTAGGAAATTGTGCTACAAGTGTATAACCCTCGTCAAGCAGCAGCCACAATTCTTTTCAGGGTGAAGTCACAAGCAACCTTAAATTAACCTGTGCTCAACCCTGTGGTAGCTTGCACAAAGCACTCAGGCTTAACTTCGAGGCAATGTGTAAAGTATTTGGTCAACTCTTTACACAATAATACAGTAATAAGAGAGCACAAAAAAGATCACAGAAGAGTGTAAGAAAAATAGATGATTTTTTATAATAAAAACGAGACCGAAATGGCAAAAAGCCAATCGGGAGAAGTGGAGATATTCAATTTGAAAGATTTTAGTGAAAATAGTGCCAAAAAGCACAAAGCACCAACTGTGGGTATCTAGTTGCGCTGGACCGTGACAAAGTCACAAGTTCAGGCGGACCACGATGGAGCATGGGCCAGCTAAACAGAGTACCTTAAATCCTGGTATGCAAAGCATTGCAAGGATTTGCGTCAAAGATGTTCTGTACAGTAGAAGTGTTGCGTCAATTCCGAGATGCGGTGAGACTGCTGTGCAAGGTCCTGCGGTGTTGTCAAGGATCCCATCAACGCGTGCTTGAGGTGTTCACACAGTAGAGCAATGTGTACAGTACAAGAAGCTGCGAGGCCGCAATGTGGAGTCTGTTGTCATCATTGCAGGTGCCAACTACAAGATATGCGAGGCCCTGCACCAAGGATGCAACAGCAGCTCTGTTGTGGAGATAGGCTGCAATGTGGGTCTTTGAAACAGTTCTGATCCACGCAGCAGCGGTGATGCTTCGGTCCTGCTCAGGGTGGTGCTGCGCAACAGAGGAAATCTGTCAGTTCCACTGGATTCACTGAGGCTGGTAGAGTACCTTAGACCCACTTTAAAGGTCCAGGACTGGAGTGGCACTACTTGGCAAGGTAGACTCACTGATGGCCAAGTCCATGTGCAGGTGCATGGCTTTTGAAAGCCTGTTGTGTCCCTGAGGCTTCAGTCCTAGAGGCCAGTCAGCTAGTCGTTGGAGTCACTCTAGGATCTGGGTTCAAGGGTGCAGCCCTTCTCACCGAAACAAGAAGGCAGCAGATCAGCAAAGCAGGGCAGCAGTCCTTCAGAGCAGCAGTCCAGCAGAGTGTCAGTCATTTCAGCAGTACAGAAGTCCTTCTTCCTGGCAGAGTATCCACAGGTCCAGAAGTGTACTAAAACCTCTGTCTGAGAGCCAGTATTCATATCCATTTGGGCCTTTGAAGTTGGGGAGATGCATCTGGAGGTTTCCCTTTGAAGTTCCTAGGCATCTTGTCTTCCCTTTCCTTGCTCCAGACTAACTACAGATGGTATGCAGTGCTTTGTGTGGAGGCAGGACAGAGTCAATTCGAGTGCAAGTAAGGCTGGATCGAGCAACACCCTCACATCCTGCCAGTGATGGCCCATCCAGGCACACCTAAGCTCTCTATTGTGTGCAACTGTCTAGCAGGAATACACAAAGCCCAACTGAGAGCCACGCCCATTGATTTGACCCAGGGATAGGCTACAGGCACTAAATGGCTAAGGCAGGAAAATGCCAACTTTTTTAAAGTGACATTGCTACAATTATAATTTAATATCCAACTTTACCATTTATTTATGTGATGCAAATTTTACATAGCGCTGGCGCAACCCGAGTGTATCAGAGCAGAGTACATGGGAACAGAGATCATAGCATTGATAGACAGATTCAAGGGAATAAACCACAATGCTAAAATATATACATATTAAAAGGTATCAAAAGTACATTACACATCAGGGGCATTAATGATTGATTAGATGCTGGGCAAGAGGCCATGTCAATGCACATGTTGGTGTGGTGAGCTCATGGGAGCAGGTTGTAGTATTTGCTCAGCAATAGTGATTTGAGGTTCCACTTGAAGAAAGTATAGGGGGGATTGCAACAGAGATCTATGGGAAGAGTGTTCCAAGTCCATGGAGCATTACCTTAGAAGTAACAGTTCTGAGATTATTTTTTTTCAGTTAGTGGGGGATGAGAAGGGGAGTTGGAGCTTCTCATGGCCCGATTTCTACCTGGTCTAGATACTTTGTTTTCCAAATATTTAGAGTCTGCAGTGTGAAGGACTTTCTCTGTAATACAGGCTGTCTTGAAAATGCATCTTCCTTATATGAGGAGCCAATTGATTCTCTTGAGAGCAGATAAGATGTGTTCAAATCATTTGGTACCTGTGAGGAGTCTGGCAGCTGCATTGAGAATTATTCTCAGAGGTGCAGGGTGGCTTTTTGGGGTCCCAGTGATTATGACATTGCCACAGTCAAGATTCATGGACTAGTGATTGTATTACAGTCTTTAGGTCTTCAGATGGGATTAACGGTTTGATTTTCCTGAGATGTTTTAGAGTATAGAGGGCTCCTTTGCCTGAGTTGTTGATGTGTTCTTTCATGAACATGTTTTTGTCTAGGATGAATCCCAGGGACCTCACAAAGTTGGAGAGTAAGAGAAAACAGTTAAAAGCATCCATGCACTCGAGCCATTTTTGGATTGGTAAAGGCTTGTCCTTTGCGGAGAAAAGTATAAGTTTAGTTTTATTGGGGTCCCACTTTGGGTGATTGTTGCTTAGCCAGTTTTGTATCTCATTTAGTGGGGTATTCAGATGGCAAATGCCACTCTAGGAATATATCTTGTGTTGAAGTTGTGTGTCGTTGGTATATAGGTGATATTTTACTAGGCCTGGGCGAAGCACTACGCTACGCTCGCGTAGTTTGCGAAGTTCGCGCTACTTCGCACTACGCGAACTGCACGTAGCACAGTGCGAACACGCGTAGCGTAGTGTTGCGTAGTGCTGCGGTCATTTTTTGCTTGCTCGCGGTCCTCAACGTCAAGTTGGCGACCGCGAGCAAGCAAAATGACATCCCGGCGAGACTTTTTCCTTGATCGCGAGCATGGAAAATAAACCTCCCGGCGAGATTCCCAACGCGAGGAGGTCAGGTTTCTCATTGCGAGGGGTCGCGTATGCTCGCGACCGCTCGCGATGAGAAACTACCAGTTCGCGTTGAGAAAGCTGCCGCTCGATTAAAAATCTACTCGAGCAGCAGAAAACTACAGCTCGCACTGTGCAAGATGCCATTTTCAATGATTGCACAGTGCCGGTTGCTTGTCCGCACTGTGCAATCATTGAAAACAACATCTTGCACAGTGCGAACATGTTACTACGCAGTTCGCGAAGTGCTACGCGTAGCTCGCGTAGTGCGAACTTCACTTTGCGTAGCTTCGCGAAGTGCTACTTCGCGAACTACGCCCACCCTTATATTTTACATCTGCTTGGTTAAGGATAATTGTTAGGGGTTCCACGAGGAGTCCAAAATGGCTGGAGTGAGCATAGAACCTTGTGAAATTCTTTGTGGAACAGGCTTAGGTTGTGAAAGACAACTGCTGATTTTTATTTGTTGAGATTGGTTTTGTAGATAGGACGCAATCCATCTCATGACCATGCCATTGATGCAGGTGCGGTTCTGGGAGGTCTCAAGTAAATGTTGATGGTTGACTGTCAGCTGATCCCATATAGATCAAGTGGGATTAAGAGGCAAGAGTTGCCTTCATCTAGACATCTGAGAATGTTGTCTGATATATTGTACATAGCAGTTTCTGTGCTACAACCTTTTCTAAATCCTGATTGGAAGGTGTCGCAAAGGTTGAATGTATCAATGTGTTTGTTGAGATGTATCAGGACGCACCGCACCAATCATTTCAGCCAAACTTTTCATGGCGGGTAACGTTTTTCTGAGGTTACTGTGGGAGCTGAGAGAAGACCCATGGGGACTGCAGCATGTGACTCTGCTTGTTAGTTGCCTCTTTTCTGATAATTTGATGCAGTATTGAATCAAGTAACTTTGGAGTGAAAAGTGTCTATGTTTAAATTCAGGGATCCGAAATGTTTCTATTGCATGTACAGACCGGTGATGTTGAACAATATGCCGAATGTTTTAATTAATACTCATCAAATCCCCAATTAGTTCCAATTTGGTTGTCAAGGCAGTTATCGCCCCCTTCAGGTTTAGAGGTTCCGTGATAAGTCCTGCGATAAGTCTCAAGGGAAATACTGGGAGCAAATGAGGAATGTGGCGTTAGCAGGATCATAATTCTCCATTTCTAAGGGGGTCCTCAGGGTCTACTCAAACTGCTCATTACTCCGTTCTCTCCAGAGTTACTAGTACCACTAGGATCAGTAGTCCTGGGGTACAGAGTTGCTGCAAAAACTTTTAGGGGACTTGTAATGAGTTCCTGAGTTAGTGGCAAAGTGAAGTCTGACAATAAATGTTCCATCTCTTGCAGAAACCACTACTGTGACTGACTGAATATGACCTTACGAATGTTGCCATAATGTAAAATATATATTCACATTATGCTCATCGACATCAATTCACAAAGATTCCGGAGGTATCAAAAGTTCAATCAAGTATCTTTTCTTCACCTATGACATCACAAGGTCAACCGCTTGCCCTGCATTTTACCTCCTCAGTATACTCCCGTTTGCTGCTTGAGTGATAGAGGTGCAAGTAAACAGGACTCTGACAAACCTCTTTACTTGCTGTTCCTGATGCCGCCTTTATTACCCTCAGACCAAGTGGAATAAGGGTAGTGTCAAAATTGATGAAGGTTCAGCAGGTGCTAACTTTACACAACATCCATGACTCCGTTATAAATGCACACATTACTAAATAATGTCAGCTGTGTAGCACAAAGACTGCCAGGTTTGACCAGCCTTTCAAAGCTGGGCAGCCTTCAAATCCAGTTCAGTAAACAGAACAGTGCTCCATTGGTCTCAAGGCAGTCTGAGAGCTAAACATAGCTTTATAGTTTGCCACAGCAGGCTATGCTGGCCATTAAAATCCTGCTCCAGCGGGCTATAAGGCTATTAGACCATTGCCCCATAGAAAGTGTTGCCTGCAATGTGTTTGGAAATGCCCCAAAGCCTCTCTCTGATGCTGTCATGTAATTAATGATGACGTGGTTAAAGTGGAAAAATTACTTTGTGTTCACCCAACTTATTCAGGATGTCGGGGCATTCCCATTAAAAATATTCCATTTACTAGGCAATGAAGAGGTGTTTTCCGATGACGGGAGTGGGTCACTTTTCTTCGTATGCGCATCATTTTAACTGAAGCGGGCATTTTATATATTGAGAAGAAGCCATCCCCATGTTGATCAAGCTACAAAACGCACCGGTTTCAAATTCCTTGTAAATTGTCAGCTGCATTTTCTAAGTATGTTGGACCCGGCCTCGTAGAATGGCCCTCCGTGCCCCCGCACCACCGAAACCTGGTACCTACAGCCCAAGCACCCGGCCCAGCCGAACCTCCCCACCAGGACACACGCACCGGCCCGGACACCCCCGTCCCTGGCCTCTCTCCTTTCGGCCACCCCGGGCCCGCGTGCCCACTTCATGCACCAAGATGGCCGCCCGGCCCCAGCGCGACCCGGGCCTAGAGGCGCCACTCCGGCTGGAGGACATCACGCTTCCAGGGGATGAGAGAGGGAGGAGCAGTTTCTATCGCACCTCTGAACTCCCCCGGGACGATGGGTTTCGATCGGCCCTCCGGCCTCCCTGAGAGCTGGCTCCACGCCTGCTGGGTGTCTGGGACTCCTCCCGACCCGGCCCTGAAAGGATCAAAAGACTATAGCAGGAAAACCCGACAAGCGACCCCCAGGTGACAAGACCCCTGCCTGCACAGACTCCGGACATCAAAGAGGGGTCGAACTATAACAAGGGGTGCTCTGGGGCTATCCGGCAGATTCGACGCTGGAACAACGAGAGCCTGCTGACGTGGTCGCGGCTCCTGAAACTGGAACTCACCTGAGCCCTGCTGAGTGACTCGCGGCTCCCTGAAGATCGTAAGACCTCCGAACTTGTACCTGAGCCCTGCTGAGTGACTCGCGGCTCCCTGAAGATCGTAAGACCTCCGAACTTGTACCTGAGCCCTGCTGAGTGACTCGCGGCTCCCTGCAGATCGTAAGACCTCCGAACTTGTACCTGAGCCCTGCTGAGTGACTCGCGGCTCCCTGAAGATCGTAACACCTCCGACCTTGTACCTGAGCCCTGCTGAGTGACTCGCGGCTCCCCCAGACTCTCACGGTCCCGCCGGACCCCAACTCCGACCACGTATCCCCCAGCTCGAGGATTGGGAGCTGTGCGCCGGATACGTCCCTGCTTTGAACCATTACCAGAGACAGTCCCGCTACCCCCCTACCTTTCCGAGACTCTTGAGCCCGTGCTCACCTTGTACATATTTGCAGTGATACCTGTTTGATAAAGCTTGTTCTGAGGATACCCAGTGTGGTCTCTCTGTGTCGTGTGGTGCCAGAAGTACGAACCTAGTTGCGAGATTCCTCCCCCTGGGGAATCTCCCGCCAGTGCCCGGCTACGATACTTTGAGGGTGGGTCTCAGGGTAGTCAGGACCCCTTTCCGGGCTCCTCTGAGTTCGCCGTCTAACATTGGTGGCAAGCGACGGGATTCGGGCTCATCACCTAGAGATCGTACAATAAACGACGGACGCACGACCAACAAAGATGGCAGAAGGAAGCGGCACGAGCTCCGCAGAAACCAACGCAAACAGAGTGTTCCAGGTGGAGCATCTGGAAGAATATACACACAAAGAGCTAAAACAATTTTGCAAAGAACTTAAAATCGCTACCACTGGCCTCAACACTAAGGAAGACTTGCAGAAAGCACTGAAAACTTGGGTGGAGACCGGGGCCTCCTGCCCGGAAGGCACGGGGGAGCGCCCCGACGAAGCCGAGCCCCCCCAAAGCGAAAGCAGTAGCAATCAGGTGCGAGGCATCGTACCAGACGGGGGCCTATCCCCGGAAGAGCTCGCGGACAGAGAGAGAAGCCGCAGTCATGAACTCGAGTTAGCCAAACTCAAAATCGAGGGCGAATTGAAGTTAGCGGAGAAAAAGCTAGCAGTAGAGCAAATGCGTGTACAAGGCGAACTGGAAGAAAAGAAGCTCCAACGGGAGCACGAAGGAAGAAAGCTCCAACTGGAGCACGAACGGAGCTTAAAGGAACTCGAGCTCAAGGCCCGAAATAAGGACGGGGGGCCCTCGGGGAACCGAGAGACGGCCCCCCCAGCGGAACAGAAGGTCCACATCCCCAAGGATGTGGTCAAAGAATATTATAAAAACGATGACATTCAGCAATGGTTTCGGGCCTACGAGGTCGCCATGACCTCCCATCGGATTCCACAGAAGGACTGGGGGGCGGGGTTGTGGGGACGGTTTCTGAGCGAAGGAAGGGACACCCTGCTCGACCTACCCCTCTCCCTGCAGACCTCCTACAGCCACATGAAAGAGGCTCTCCTCACAAGATACGGCCTCACCCCAGAAATGTACCGCCAACGGTTCCGGGACTGCAGGAAGATCCCGGGCACCACCTGGGTGGAATATGTAAACTTTTTTAGTCGGGCCTTCGATGGGTGGGTCAAGGGCAGCAAGGTCACCACCCTTGCCGAACTCACTGACCTCATGTTATGGGAACATCTGGCTGCGAACTGCTTCGTAGAGCTACGTCAACATCTGCTGGATAGCAAGCTCACAGATCCCCGGAAGCTGGCCGTGGAGGCCGACCGCTGGACCAACACCCGGGTCTCCCGGGGCATGGTAGGAGAGTACCCCCGAACCAGTCAGGGACCACCCCGCCAGAGAGGGGGAGGGAACCGGGGAGGGCCGAGGGAGTCCCAGCCTAGCCCCCCGAAGACACCACCTCCACCTTTCCCGGCGCCCCCCCCACCAGTAACAGGGCCCCCTGGGAGACGGGGACACCGGGTGACCGTCACATGTTTCCGCTGCCAGAAACCCGGGCACTACGCCAATGACCCAGAGTGCCCCATGGGCACCCAAGTCACCCCTGCGAGGCAGATAGCCAACGTAGCCCTGGGGGAGGAGGTTGAGGAAGCCGAGGAGTGGGAACCCGCCGCTATGGCCCTAGTATCCCTGGGAGATAGGGAAATGATCCCTGGTAGCCTCCTACCGTCCAACACACAGAAATATGGGCAGCTCGTCAAGATCAATGGCCACCAGGTAGAGGCCCTGCGGGACACCGGGGCCAGTATCACCGGTGTCCTCAGGCACCTAGTTCCCGAGGAGCAGATCCTCCCCAATGTCTTTTGCCCCGTAATCTCTGCAGACAATAGGGAAAGTCTGTGTCAGGTGGCCCTGGTGCCATTTGAGTGGGGAGGGGTGATAGGTAAACTCAAGGTGGCCGTAAGAACCTCCCAGCCGGTCGACTGCCTCTTAGGGAACGACCTGGAGAGTTCTCCCTGGAAGCACGTAGAGCGCAAGGCCCACCTAGGAATGATGGGACTCCCCGAGTGGGTGTGTGCCACCACCCGATCTATGACAGCCCGACTCACTCCCCGGAAAGAAGTCGAGAGCACCCCGGTCGAAGTAGCCAGCACCGTCCCCGCCGAGGGACCTCCCGTTCCCCCATCGGAAGGGTCCGTCGCCAGCGACGAACCCGCACCATCCGACCCCGCCCCGGTCCCCGAGTTGGGGGATCTACCCGAGTTGACCCATTGGCGCCACGAGGGCGGGCCCACCCGAGAAGAATTTTGCCGGGAGCAAGCCACCTGTCCTTCCCTGGTCGGGCTGCGGCGCCAGGCCGAGGGCCAAGCCGCAGGTGACCAGACCGGAACGCACCGAATCTATTGGGAGAATAACGTCCTGTATAGTGAGCAGAAATCAGTGGAGCTGGGATCCGGACGGGTACTGGTGGTACCTCTCCGCTTCCGGGATTTCCTCCTGGGCTTAGCCCACGATGTCCCCCTCGCCGGTCACCTGGGTCAGGACAAGACCTACAGCCGTCTCGTGACCCATTTTTATTGGCCTAAGATGAAAGCAGCGGTAGAGGCCCACTGCAAGTCCTGCCCCACGTGCCAAGCCAGTGGGAAGAGTGGGGGGAAGCGCAAGGCTCCCCTCCAACCCTTCCCGGTCGTCAGTACCCCCTTCGAGCGAGTCGGGATCGACATCGTGGGACCACTGGACCCCCCCACCTCCCAAGGTCACCGTTTCATCTTGGTCCTAGTGGACCACGCCACCCGCTACCCAGAGGCTATTCCCCTACGCACCATTACGGCCCCAGTGGTGGGCCGGGCCCTGATGGGGATCTTCTCCAGGGTGGGTTTCCCCCGCGAGGTCGTGAGCGATCGCGGCACGAATTTTATATCCAGGTATATGACGTCCCTGTGGCAACAATGTGGGGTGTCCTATAAGTTCACCACCCCGTACCATCCCCAAGGGAACGGCCTAGTAGAGAGGTTTAATAGGACTTTGAAAGGGATGATCGCTGGCCTAGAAGAGCCCCTCCGGCGTAAGTGGGACGTCCTGCTCCCCTGCCTCTTGTTCGCTTACCGGGAGGTCCCCCAGAAGTCCTTAGGGTTCAGCCCGTTTGAATTACTGTATGGGCACCCCGTCCGAGGCCCCCTCAGTTTGGTTAAGGAAGGGTGGGAGGCAGCACCCCAGACCACCCCCCGAGATGTGTTCCAGTATGTCCTGGCCCTCCGGAACCAGACCAGGAGGTTCCGAGAACTGGCCGAGGCCAACCTGGAGGCGAGTCAAGAAGAAATGAAGCGCTGGTACGACCAGAATGCTACTCTGGTCGAGTTCCAGCCGGGCCAGCAGGTGTGGGTCATGGCCCCCGTGAAGCCTGGCGCTCTCCAGGACCGATGGACTGGGCCCTACAAAGTGGTCGAGAAGAAGAGCCAAGTCACCTACTTGGTGGACGTCCAGTCGCCTCGGGATCCCCTCCGGGTCCTGCACGTGAACCGCCTCAAGCCTCACTTCCAGCGGACAGAACTGAGCCTCCTGCTGGCCACCGATGACGGGGCCGAAGATGAGTCGGATCCCCTCCCGGACCTCCTATGTATCAAGGAGCAGGATGGCTCCGTGGAAGGAGTGAACCTCTCCCCAGCCCTCACTGCCCAGCAACAGGCGGACTGCCGCCAGCTCCTAAGACAATTTTCTGACCTCTTCTCCCTGACCCCCCGGGTCACCAACTGGTGTGTTCATGATGTGGACACCGGGGACAGCCCGCCGGTGAGACACCGAGCCTACCGGGTTCCTGACCGGGTCCGGTCCTGCATTCAAGCGGAGGTCTCGAAGATGTTGACCCTAGGGGTGATCGAGCCCTCTGACAGTCCCTGGGCCAGCCCCGTGGTCCTGGTCCCGAAGGCAGCGGCCCCCGGTGTCGCCCCCGAGCTCCGCTTCTGCGTGGACTACCGGGGGCTCAATGACGTTACCCGAGCCGATGCCCACCCCATTCCACGAGCCGACGAACTCATTGACCGACTAGGGGCAGCCCGGTTCCTCAGCACATTCGACCTCACCTGCGGATACTGGCAGATTGCGCTCACCGAAGGGGCCAAAGAGCGGTCCGCTTTCTCCACCCCCGATGGACACTACCGCTTCCGCGTAATGCCCTTCGGGATGAAAAATGCCCCGGCCACTTTCCAGCGACTGGTGAATAGGGTCCTGGCCGGGCTAGAACAGTTCAGCGCGGCATACCTGGACGACATCGCTGTCTTCAGTTCAGAGTGGAGTGAGCACCTCCGGCACCTCCGAAGGGTGCTAATCGCCCTGCGCCAGGCAGGCCTCACAGTAAAAGCCAGCAAGTGCCAGATCGGGCAAGGATCCGTGGTCTACTTGGGGCACCAGGTCGGGGGTGGCCAGGTCGCCCCTCTACAGCCAAAGATCGACGCCATCCTGGCCTGGGAACCACCCATCACCCAGACGGAGGTCCGAGCCTTTCTGGGACTCACGGGCTACTACCGAAGATTCATTCGGGGGTATGGCAGCCTTGTCGGCCCTCTCACAGAACTCACGTCTAAAAAACAGCCAAAGAAAGTGCAGTGGACGGCTGCCTGCCAGGAAGCTTTCGAGGCCTTAAAAAGGGCCATGTGCACGGCCCCCGTCCTCCAGGCTCCCGACTACACCAAGGAGTTCATAGTCCAGACCGATGCCTCCGAGCATGGCATTGGGGCCGTCCTGTCCCAAGTAAATGACCAAGGCCTAGACCAGCCCGTCGCCTTCCTCAGTCGGCGGCTGTTGGCCCGAGAACAAAGATGGAGCACCATAGAGCGCGAAGCCTTTGCCGTGGTCTGGGCACTCAAAAAGCTACGACCCTACCTGTTTGGCACCCATTTCAGAGTCCAGACTGACCATCGGCCCTTACGCTGGCTCATGCAGATGCGAGGAGAAAACCCCAAGCTACTGCGGTGGTCAATCTCCCTCCAGGGGATGGATTTCACCGTGGAACACCGCCCTGGTACGGACCACGCCAATGCTGACGGCCTCTCCCGGTTCTTCCGCCTCAGCGAAGAGAACCCCCCAAGCTGATGGGCAGTTCTCTCCGGCTCTCAGCTGGGGGGGACGCGTGTTGGACCCGGCCTCGTAGAATGGCCCTCCGTGCCCCCGCACCACCGAAACCTGGTACCTACAGCCCAAGCACCCGGCCCAGCCGAACCTCCCCACCAGGACACACGCACCGGCCCGGACACCCCCGTCCCTGGCCTCTCTCCTTTCGGCCACCCCGGGCCCGCGTGCCCACTTCATGCACCAAGATGGCCGCCCGGCCCCAGCGCGACCCGGGCCTAGAGGCGCCACTCCGGCTGGAGGACATCACGCTTCCAGGGGATGAGAGAGGGAGGAGCAGTTTCTATCGCACCTCTGAACTCCCCCGGGACGATGGGTTTCGATCGGCCCTCCGGCCTCCCTGAGAGCTGGCTCCACGCCTGCTGGGTGTCTGGGACTCCTCCCGACCCGGCCCTGAAAGGATCAAAAGACTATAGCAGGAAAACCCGACAAGCGACCCCCAGGTGACAAGACCCCTGCCTGCACAGACTCCGGACATCAAAGAGGGGTCGAACTATAACAAGGGGTGCTCTGGGGCTATCCGGCAGATTCGACGCTGGAACAACGAGAGCCTGCTGACGTGGTCGCGGCTCCTGAAACTGGAACTCACCTGAGCCCTGCTGAGTGACTCGCGGCTCCCTGAAGATCGTAAGACCTCCGAACTTGTACCTGAGCCCTGCTGAGTGACTCGCGGCTCCCTGAAGATCGTAAGACCTCCGAACTTGTACCTGAGCCCTGCTGAGTGACTCGCGGCTCCCTGCAGATCGTAAGACCTCCGAACTTGTACCTGAGCCCTGCTGAGTGACTCGCGGCTCCCTGAAGATCGTAACACCTCCGACCTTGTACCTGAGCCCTGCTGAGTGACTCGCGGCTCCCCCAGACTCTCACGGTCCCGCCGGACCCCAACTCCGACCACGTATCCCCCAGCTCGAGGATTGGGAGCTGTGCGCCGGATACGTCCCTGCTTTGAACCATTACCAGAGACAGTCCCGCTACCCCCCTACCTTTCCGAGACTCTTGAGCCCGTGCTCACCTTGTACATATTTGCAGTGATACCTGTTTGATAAAGCTTGTTCTGAGGATACCCAGTGTGGTCTCTCTGTGTCGTGTGGTGCCAGAAGTACGAACCTAGTTGCGAGATTCCTCCCCCTGGGGAATCTCCCGCCAGTGCCCGGCTACGATACTTTGAGGGTGGGTCTCAGGGTAGTCAGGACCCCTTTCCGGGCTCCTCTGAGGTCGCCGTCTAACAAAGTACATTAATGTAAGTGCCAGGCATGTGTAGGAAGCAGTGAGTCCTTTTCAATGTTACTTTCGTTGGAAAGTACAGAGGTCTTGAACAAAGGGCTGCCAACTTTCCCCAAGAAAAATGCCTGTCATTCGAACACATTTTAAGTTTTTGCAAAGGCCTGGACATAGGACTTAAATGTATGTATTTTTAACTTGGCTTTTCTGTCTTTGTTTACCTAAATTGTCAGTCAGTGATCATTAAGGTAGCTGTAGCACATGTTGAAGTGACTTCTTCTTATGGTCTGAAAAAAATGCTTTCAGATCAAGGGAAAGAAAAAACTGCTTCAAGTGATAGAGCTTAGTTTAGTACTGGCCGTTCCTTAAAGATACAGGCAATGCCAGGAAAAATGGTCAGTTAGCAACCTTACTTGAACACTAAATGCGTCAGCAGGGGAATGAAAATGTATCTTCACAGGGAGAATAAAAGCAAAAGTAGAAGACAAGTATGTGCAAAACATTCTTCCCTACATTAACGCAAACATGCGATTTGTGCTGTAAAAATGTGTTTTGTAATCATGAAAGTTTCAGACTTATCCACTCATTCCAAAGTTGTCTAGAAATGGTTTAGAGTGAATGTGTTCCAGCCATAATAATCCTAACTGAAGCTCCCACCCCCTTAACTGTTCCATAGCCTATAGAACAAGACTTTGCCATGACTATTGGTACCCGTATTGACATCTGAAAGATTAAAGGCTGTACTGGCCCAGTCTGTGAATCAAGCACTTAGCTGCAGTTAAAAACCTTATTTCAGCAGTGAGCTTATACCTATGTTGCTGATGATTTCTGCCGCCAGCAGTGATGGTTATTTATGGCTTACCCATGTATAATAAGCATTTATAAAAATAATCATGTGCCAGGCTTTTCAGCCAGCATGAGGGTAAAGTGGTTAACTGGTACAGTGGCTTCAAAAGCATAATGCATCCCTGACACAAAGTAAGACAAGGCAGTGCTATTCAATTTCTTGCTTAACTTTGTATTTATTAATCTACGCAACTGGCTTTGTGTAGCTTAGTATATATTAAAAAGGATTTAACATCGTGACACCACATTGACGCAGTAACTCTGCCCCGCAGTGTAGAGGGCCTTCACCAGTGATTACGAATGTTAAACTAACACATGGCTTCAGCTGGCATCCTTGGTTGCCAGGTTAATGATGTTGACTTGTACCAGCCTTGGCTGAAAACTGAAGGCACTGTATAGCTATCACAGGTATGAAATTTCAGATCAGAAATTTTTATATTTGGTAATTACAGTACTAAAATCATGGAATGACCAATTACAAATTCAAAACGTATACATGCACACTAATACCATTGGGGAAACGGATCTTTAAAAAAACTTGGAAACCATTAAAAATAATCAGTTATAGTAAAACTTAATTTCATTAAAAATTGTATATTGCATTAAATGTGATGAGACAGTGTGAGAATGTATATGAAATAATTCTTGCCACTTTGTGGTCCCTGCTGCTCCCTGGTATCCTCAAAGAAGCCCTGCCTTCTTTTTCAAGGCCCATTTATATATTGTTATGTATATTAATGGTACTGTCACCTGCATTGCTCGTACAGTTGACTATTTTCCAGTAGCTCTGTACTTTGGTTTTGTTTTTGTGACCAGTGACTGCGATAATCTGACTCGCTTCAAGACCATTATCTGCAACAATTGCACCACTGTAGCATGCAAATAATATTTCATTGTAAATGGAGCTTAACCCTGCTTTTCTGCTGACTTCTTTTGTCAGTCCTCTAATTAAGTTTTTCCCAAGATGACTCATGAAATACCAAACAAAGGCACTTTCAGCCTCCTGCAGAGAAAGTTTCATTGGTTGGACATAGAGACAAGTGCAATCTCTGGGCAATGTGAAAATATAAAATTTCAAACATTTTACAGTACACTGGTTGGGCATAAATACATACTCTCTTTTGATATCTAAGTTTCTTATTTACTTCCTGATGATTTTTCTGCTTGTTGATTAAAAGCTAATGTTGCATAGTCAAGGTTGTTTTAATCTACTTGGAAGCTGAATGCATTTTTAGGCAGCTCCCGCAATCCTCCCCTGCCAAATCTTGTTAGGTGTAGTTGGATGTCAAAAAAACTTTGTACATAAATAATCAATGCCATGTCCTGAGCTGATATTCATTCTTTTCTTATACTGGAATCTTTGCCTTCTCTACATTGTGTTTTTTAACATTGCTACTAACACGTTCCTACCTCTGCATATAAATATCTCAGAAGGCTGCAGAGTTCAGGCAGTGGTTTCATCTCAAAGTCCGTCACATGCCCATTTTCTGCCAAGCGGTCTCTGAATATTTGAGTTGCCGATCGTTTTGCTGTTCTAATCTTACATTCAGCTCTCTGCTCTTCAAGTATATCCAGTTCATGTGCAGAAAGGTGTTGGCACCATTTTGCAGGCATTTCTTCTTATTCTCCATCTGCATTATTCACCTGTTTATCAATTGAAATGTGTTAAAAGAAATTGAAAGAAATTTGTTGAGGTTTTTGAAAAAACAGTATATATCTTGGAAGATGTGCTGAAGCTACTGCTCATCTCTTCATCTTGGTATGACTGCTTGGGTAACCGTGATTTTGAACTGTACAATGGATGGCTACCAGCATTCTGAAGATACCTAGAATAGAACATAACATAGCAGAATGGAAAGTTCTTTATCTATGTAGCCCCTATATGTGTCCGAAGGCTTCATTTAACACCCATCTGTTTTGTCAAAACATTATGTCTTTGGGTGTAATCATTTTTTACCGTATAATATTTAAGTGCTTATTAATATTTGTCAGACAGGGTATCCCTAAGTAAAATGGTAAGTAAAAGAGACTTCAAAAGTAGATTTGTATTCACCAAAATAATCTACAAAGTACATACAATAATACATAGTTTTATAAAAAACAAATTGGTGCAGCTTGTGTAGTTTGGAACACTCAGTTGAGAGGGCCTTTACCAGTGAATATAGATCTCTGCAGCTTCATTGTCTTCAATGGGGCTCCCAACATTCCAGTGCTCTAATACACAAAATTACCTCTGCTGCTTTTTAAGCGGCTGCACATTTCAAAAGGTGAGCAGCTCTCTGTCAAATAGCTCCGTGGAACACAATGTGCTTTTTTGCCTTTTAGGATGACTCCCATTACCTACAGGCTCTTTCAATTTATTTTTCTTTCACTTTCCTCCCTTTTCAAAGAGAACTATGTTCAAATATATGCTTTCTGCCAAATTTGGCCAGGCCCTTTTCCCAACCCTCCATAGGCAGCAAAACCCACGCTGTGCACAGCCGAAGGCTATGTGCATTTTTTAGTTGCCCACAGATGCACCAAACTTTCTGTGAGCGACCATGCCGCATGGCCTTTGATCTTGTGCAGCGTGGTGTTGGGCGCAAGTCCCTCACCTTGTAGTAAAGACAGGGTTCTGCTTGCACATTGCTATGTTAGCATAAGCGTATTAGTAGTTAAACGCCATTTTGCCACTTTGCCGCTTTTTGCACACAACACTACAGGTATCTGTCACTGTAAGTTAAACTGCTTGCTTTGCTTCGCATGAGAACGGTCTGTTTTTCACACCCCTAGACTTACACCACGACCTCAGTCTGTACACCGTGTGCAGAAGTCTTCAAGGTCAAATAATGTATGCTGTTGATTCAGGTTGATCGGCCCATGCTCTAGACACAACACGCACACAGCTGCAAATATCTGAAACTCGGGTGCCTTTAATATGGCATTGCATGCATGATTCTGGCACTCGGAGAAAAACCTTTCCATCTATAGAGAGCGTTGCTGATCCTGTGATGTGATTCACCTCAACTGATCTTGGAGATATGGGGTTCCCTGTTCAAACCTAGAGACCTTCTATTATTATAAAACCTAGCTCCTAGCCAGGGGAGGGTGGTACACAAGGTGCTATACAACCTGTTTCCACTATCATTGTAACATGATTTCTCCATTTGTGTTGTATGTGATTGTAACAATGCCGATTGTTTTATTTCTAATAATTTGCCTGCTTATGTTAGCCACAATACTGCATCTTAGAGCACGTAGTTAAAAATAAACATTTTAAACTTTTTCCGTGTCTGATTACTCACGTTGTGGACTTGTATGAGAATAAAAACGAAAGAGTGTTCTTGATTCCCACGATTCCTGAGAGTACCCTAAGTCGCTTGTTCTGGGTTGTCTAATCATTTGTAGCTTCGCTGTAGTACGGAGAACGAATGAGACACTGATGCTAGTCGGATAGGGATTCTGGGTACTGAGGTGAGTTTTTTGGTACACCACAATTCACTGAGGTCCTGGTTTCCTGTGCATGAGCAGAATCCCCGCAACAACCTAACCCCTCCAAGGTGAGCAACACCCTACAGATCCGTCACTCATAACCACGGCAATTTTTTTTATTTCTTGTCCCTAGGGAGAGTCCATCTGGACACCCGCCCACACAAGCACTAGGGGCTCCGGGAAAATAATGTTATTTTTTAATGCTTGTTTTTATTACACATTGTCCGAGTCCCTAAGTCCTGTAATGACAGTTTCCAAATGTATCTTCATGTTGCAGGCTGCCAAATACAGCTCTCTGTTTGGCAGGACCAGTTTCGGTCCGGTGGGTCCAGCAAATCAGCATGCATTATTTTGCCCTTTTGTATTGCAGAGCTCATGTTAGAGTCTGATGGGAGTCCAGTGGGGCTAGATATCGTTCTCTGGAATAATTGATGAAACATACACCAAATCATTAAACACGCTTTCTGAATAAAGATCTTCTGTTTTGCGCAATTTGGTGCACTTCTGTTCTGCCATTTTTTCTGTATCATTCATAGTCTAATTTTCCCTATGGAAATTGGATGGGGAAATAGTGTTTATGGACACTCCCCTTTTTCTCAGCCCACGCGAGACCTATCAATCCAAAACTTTCCAGGAACGTGTTGAGGTCGATGTTTTTGGAAGTTTCATGGAGATTCATCAAACAGTGCTAAAGCAATTATCAAAACAAGACACGCTCTTCCTCTGGAAGTGCTGATTTACTTATACCTGCACTGTGGTGCCCATACACAGGTGAAGCTGTTTTTGGTACTTTTTACATAGTAGCCATTCTACACTCACAGCAGACAGGTGATATATCTTCTGGCTCTGTATTCTCGGATTGGTAACAACTGTTTTTGTTTGTGGCACACTTCAGCACATTATTTAAGCATAAGATATTATTGGATGGATGCAGTATTGAATAGCTACCCCCATAATTTTGTGGTACAAGAATATTGAGGAAATATTATTGAGAGACAAAATATTGAATAGTAAGTTGTAAGTCCATATAGGGAAGTATAGATTTACTATTTCTAACTCCACATCTATATACCTTGATGTATATTACCAAAGGGCATCAATGTACAGTTAGGTATAGAAAATGTTAACAGTTAATATTTTATATTCCATATTTTGTCCTTGATATTGTGGCCTATTGTTACAATGGGGTCTCTAGTTGGCAATGGTTTGCACCTTTGTCCAAGTAGGGACCCTTGCTTCTAGTCAGGGTAAGGCAGTTACTCCCTTAGACAACCCGTGCTCACCCCCTAGGTAGCTTGGCACAAGCAGACAGGCTAATCTCAGAGGCAATGTGTAAAGCATTTTTGCACATGTATAGTAAAATAGTAAAAACACTTCAAATGGCCACCACACCAGTTTAGAAAAAAAGTAATCTTTATCTAAACCGAACAAGACCAAAACGAGAAAAATATAACATACAATAATCAAAATATGCAATTTGCAAGAATAATCTAAAAAAATGCAGTTCCTTAAAGTTCGTAGATCCGTCCATGCTACTGCATGTGAAAATAACGAAATACTAATCAAAAAAGGGACCCCCTGCAAAAAATGATTCTAGTCCTAGGGCAGGGTAAATAACATTGTGAACAAAATACCTAGGCAATTTACAGAACAACACAATTGTATATTCAATGGAGACAACAAAGGAGTTGTAGAAGGAGACACAACATACAGAATTTTGTCAAAAATAAATACAGACTTTATTCTATTCACATATAAATAAAAATGATATAGACAAATTGATAATGATGGACTTTATAGTTTCAAGATATGATTCAAAAAAGGAGAAATTAGATGAAATGCATAAGACATCAAACAGTGTAGAACAAGTCATATTACAAATTAGTCAGACAACATAATCTAAGTACAAAAAACATAGAGGTAAAAGTGGCAAAGACCGAGATGTTCTCAACGCGCGTTTCGACGCTAGCAAGGCGTCTTCATCAGGAGAGCCACAATCTCTTTAGATCCTATAAACATACAAAAATATACAACATAAAACCACAAACAACTGTAAATATATATTCTATAACAATAATAGAGTCAATTAATTTTCGTATTTTTCTTTCATTATCTTAATGTTTTTTTCTTTTTTCTATAAAAATGAAACAAAGTGCTCCTTCACAAAAATGTAAGGACATTAACAATAAATGTGCTATCACCAATCCATGTAGGGAAACCCAAATGAAAGGAAAATAAATATAACTATGATGCTGTACAGAAAATAGAGAGAGGTGATAAAGAGCAGGAAGAATCTAGTTATGTCAATACTAATAGAGATGCAAAATTAGACAGGAGACATACAGATAATCAATAGAAAAAAGTTGTAGCATAAAGTGACAGAAGTCATCACACAGTAAAGAAGAAATAAAGAAAGAAAATCATAAAATCTGAATGTGCAAAGAATTGCTACTAGAGTGGAAGCTAACAGGAACTTCAAGTGGAAAATGAATACAGAGTCAAACAAGCGACTTAAAGAATGAATACAATGTATCAAAGTAAGTATAGTACAAGGTACAATCAAGGGGGGAGAGATCTTACTGGATCAGTCAGAAAAACTGATAAATGGGGAACTGCGTGAGGTCCAACTGGAAATCACTGGTATGGTGAAATATTCCTATTTGAAATAAGGACAAGCAAAAATGATTATTAGGGTAAACAGCGAGTACTTAGTCGGTCAGTGTAACTATGGGAAATGAGACAACTTAGAAAAAATAAATACAAGAAATCAAGATACCTAATAGCAGGAAATGCTTGTGGCATATAAGAAGACCGCGATGTTTATTCAAGCGGAAGGTATCGAGCTGTCTGTAGATAATTCTAATTAACAAAGAAGAAAAAAGAAACTCAGGATGTGGCTGGGAATAAATAACAATGCGGTGATGACTAATACACAGAAAACAACATACCAAATGATGAACGGCAAATGTGTGGCGTGTACATGAGCCAAAAGAGATATCCAGAAGGAATAAAAACGATTCTTGATAAATGATGAATGGGGAAGAGGGATAGTGTGGAATCCGGCGGTGGATAAAATATCTATATCGCCCAATTGGCCACTAGAAGAGAAAATGGACGGATAAACGGTTACTATCATATTAACTAGCAGAAAAATACAGGTACTAGTATATACGGGCCGTTAGATGACTTACTAGATTCAAATTAATATGCCCGATGTCCACAATGTTATAGCACCAGAATTGGATGATCAGGACCGCTGGGGTGCGTAGGCGGCCGAATTAGGAGCTAGGCAAGAAATCGCTGGTGGCCACTACGGAACAATGCAAGCTGCCGGTTACTTTACGATTATCAATTAAAGTGAACACAATGGAGGAGAGATAAAGGGGGGCCGTGTGACAACTTACTTGATGAGGACCCGCGTGAAGAATGACCGCAATGGGGGACCTGCAGACAGAGGTGAAAAAAGCCGTTGGAAACTCCAATTTACGCGGAAAACGTGAGATCACGTGGTGTATGCATGGAAACGTGACAGCTACAATCGAGATAGAAACAGGACAGCGGCAGAACCGGGGTAAAATACGAAGTAATGATGATAGTAATGATACAAAAATAAACCATCACAGAAAATAATAAACAACGGGAAAATAAAGAAAAATGTACAAGAAATATGTCAACTAGAAAATGAATAAGAGGAAAATATACAAAAATATGTCAGAAAATGAAGTCTGACTGTCTATGAGAGAGTCATAGGACTAAGGTACCAGGTAACAACGGCTGTGAAAAACACGCAAAAAGAATAAAAAGAAATTGATTAAAAAGGGAATGGCATGTAGGTGAAGTTAAATGATAAATACCGAAAATCATAATGCAATGCTGGGAAGAATATTAAAAAATAGGACATTAGAATCTATTGAAAAGAATGGCATTTTCCCAAGGAAGATCACTGTTTAATCCCTTGTGGAACGTGTTAAGGGTGAAAATCCAGAAGACTTCTCGTTTTTTGCGGATCTCATCGTTTTTGTGTGTTGCTTCTCTGGTGAATTTCTTCAAGTATATGCCATTTGATTTCTTCCATAGTGTGTTGCATCTCTTCGTAGT
Organism: Triturus cristatus; assembly: GCF_964204655.1. Taxonomy (NCBI): domain Eukaryota; kingdom Metazoa; phylum Chordata; class Amphibia; order Caudata; family Salamandridae; genus Triturus; species Triturus cristatus. The sequence goes on from NC_140593.1 coordinate 265,046,114, forward strand.
GTTTGACCATAGGGGCTGCTATTTTGCTGGTGCGAATAGCAGAGCGATGTTCATTTAAACGGGTGGCAATAGGTCTAGAGGTTTCGCCAACATATCCAAGGTTGCACGGGCAGATGATTAAATAAATAACGTTGGACGTTCTGCAGTTTGTCATGGATGTAGAATGAGTGGTGTAACCGTTCAAAGTAACGGTATTACCTTGTATGGCTCCATCACATGCTTTGCAACCATTGCGTAGACATTTGAATGTACCTTTGATGGGGAAGTTGCCGTCAATGCTCTTCTGAATGAACGAGACATGAGTGCTAAAGCGTGATCTTACAATTATGTCTTTTAGATTTTTGTTCCGCCGGTGCGCATACAAAGGTTTTTTCAAGTGTGTGGAGGGATCTTGATCTGAGTTCAGAATATGCCAATTGGCATTGATAATGCGACGCACTTGTTCATTCATTGTAGAATGTTTGGTAATACATACCAATTTGTCGTTGATTTTGGGATCTTTGGTTCGTAGCAAAGCATCTCTATCATAGAATCTTGCTCTTTTTAAAGATTCTCGAATTAGCCGGTGTGGATATCCTCTCATAAGGAATTTATTTTTCATAGTTATAGCTTGTGAATCAAAGTCATGAATATTTGTACAGTTACGACGCAGTCGCAAGAATTGGCTAAGTTGTCTCATTTCCCATAGTTACACTGACCGACTAAGTACTCGCTGTTTACCCTAATAATCATTTTTGCTTGTCCTTATTTCAAATAGGAATATTTCACCATACCAGTGATTTCCAGTTGGACCTCACGCAGTTCCCCATTTATCAGTTTTTCTGACTGATCCAGTAAGATCTCTCCCCCCTTGATTGTACCTTGTACTATACTTACTTTGATACATTGTATTCATTCTTTAAGTCGCTTGTTTGACTCTGTATTCATTTTCCACTTGAAGTTCCTGTTAGCTTCCACTCTAGTAGCAATTCTTTGCACATTCAGATTTTATGATTTTCTTTCTTTATTTCTTCTTTACTGTGTGATGACTTCTGTCACTTTATGCTACAACTTTTTTCTATTGATTATCTGTATGTCTCCTGTCTAATTTTGCATCTCTATTAGTATTGACATAACTAGATTCTTCCTGCTCTTTATCACCTCTCTCTATTTTCTGTACAGCATCATAGTTATATTTATTTTCCTTTCATTTGGGTTTCCCTACATGGATTGGTGATAGCACATTTATTGTTAATGTCCTTACATTTTTGTGAAGGAGCACTTTGTTTCATTTTTATAGAAAAAAGAAAAAAACATTAAGATAATGAAAGAAAAATACGAAAATTAATTGACTCTATTATTGTTATAGAATATATATTTACAGTTGTTTGTGGTTTTATGTTGTATATTTTTGTATGTTTATAGGATCTAAAGAGATTGTGGCTCTCCTGATGAAGACGCCTTGCTAGCGTCGAAACGCGCGTTGAGAACATCTCGGTCTTTGCCACTTTTACCTCTATGTTTTTTGTACTTAGATTATGTTGTCTGACTAATTTGTAATATGACTTGTTCTACACTGTTTGATGTCTTATGCATTTCATCTAATTTCTCCTTTTTTGAATCATATCTTGAAACTATAAAGTCCATCATTATCAATGTGTCTATATCATTTTTATTTATATGTGAATAGAATAAAGTCTGTATTTATTTTTGACAAAATTCTGTATGTTGTGTCTCCTTCTACATCTCCTTTGTTGTCTCCATTGAATATACAATTGTGTTGTTCTGTAAATTGCCTAGGTATTTTGTTCACAAAATAACGAAATACAACAGTTTCGGTCAGCCGCGTTGATGCGGACCGACATCGGTGTCAGAAGCCTTGTAACTAGTACCTTTGGTTCCAGCCAACCACATTGTTGCAGGCCAGTTCTGTCAACTGTCACCGTGTGAAGTGGAGCAGTGTGGCGTGCTCTGCCCCCAGGTTGCGGTGCAGGCAGCGGCTTGGTGACAGTCATCCAGCGGCATCGGTGAGACTGGGGCAGTAGTGCAAAGTGGGGAGGTGCTCATTGCATTGCTGACAGGCCACGGTGCAGGCGGTGGTTCTGGTTGACAGGAGCTTGCGTCAGTGGGCCCAGACTGAAGTGTCGAATGGGGCATTGCATAATGTGACTTATGAGTGCTGCCCCCAAAGCAGGGTGCAGGCAGTGGTGGCTTGGTGGCAGCAGTGGTCATAGTCAGTGAGACCGGGGTTGCTTTGCGAAATGAGGCAGTGCCCTCTGTGATGTCTTCAGATCATAGAGCCAGCAGCGGTGTTGGTGACGGCGTCGGACTGCGGCTTCTCTCTGTGGCAACTGGACCGCGTGGTCCCAGAGGTGGAACCCTGAGGAAGATGAAGTCTTTGCTGTTCCTGAGAGGTCTTGAACGATTGGCAAGCTCTACCTCAAGCCCTTGGAGACATTCAGCATAAAAAGCTATAGAACGTTAAGTGAAGTCCTTTCTCTGCCCAAGACAGAAACAGTTATTGCAGGCCAATACAGCAAAGCACACAGCAAATTGGTAGTCTCTTCTGCCAGCTTTCTTCTTGGCAGGTTCCTTGATCCATGCATGGTCTACAGATCTAGGGTCTGAGCCCCAGTATTTATACCACATGGCCCTTTGTTCTCTTGTGGCATAAAGATTCTTTACTTAGTCCAAACCAGTTCTGTCCTCTCGGCCCCAGCTCTCTGGCAGGACTTGGAGACAGCATTGTGTAAGGCAGACCAGGCCTATTCAGGTATAAGGAAATCTACTACTACTCTAAATGCAGCAAAGGTCTATTTAGCCCAGCCCTAACTCATCAAGGAAAGGCAGGACACAGCTCGTCCCATCCCCAAGTGGCTGTTTGAAGAGAATGCACATCCCCATCCCCTGTCACTCCAAAGCCAAACAGTCAATCCACAACCCAGCAGAGGCGCATAGGATGGCTAAGCAAGACAATACCCACTTTCTAAAAGTGGTATTTTCAAACACACAACATAAACATCATCCTTGCTAAAATATGTATTTTTACATTTGGATTCCAGGCATACAAAACTCCTCTTCTCCATCTAGTCCCAATGGGAAGTTATACTTGTAAAATGTTACAAACTATCTCCCATTCTATCCAATGGGACAGATAGCCTTTCAATATTGAAAAACAAAATAGACTGTAGTTCACTATCAGGGCGTGTCACACACACCAGTACATGTCCAACCTTTCACATACACTGCACCCTTCCCAAGGGGTACCTTTGGCCTACCTTAGGGGTGACTTACATGTAACAAAAGGGAAGGTCAGAGCTTGGCAAATGGGTGCACTTGCCAAGTCGACATGGCAGTAAAAACTGCATGCAGACACTGCAGTGGCAGGTGAGAGATACCTTTAAGGGGTACTTTGGTGGGTGGCACAATCAGTGCTGCAGGCTCACTAGTAGCAGTTGATTTACATCTCAGTGCACTTTACTATGGTCTTACCAGTAAATCAAACATGCCAATCATTGAAACACCATCCATAACATAATTTACATGGAGATTATACGCACTTTAGCACTGATTAGTAGTGATAAAATGCCCAGAGTACTAAAACCAACAAAACCAAGGTAAAAAACAGGAGGCCAAAAAGCAAAAAATCTGGGGGTAAACCCACTGAAAAAGGGAAGTCTAACACCCATCAATAGTCTGGTGATGATATTCTGAATTCACACCTTATGTGACATAGTGCCAAGTTATATTTACCAATTTACATGATTTACTGTGTTCTCACCGTCCAGAGATGGATTCTTGCACTAGGTTCCTATAGGTCTGGCCACAGCGCTTGGCTTAACGCTCGCACTGTTATAAAGATGTGTATACTTTGTTGGAGCATATACCTGTGGCACTTTCCATTTAGACCAGGTTCAAAGCGTTCGCCTCTAAGGAGCAACGCGACTATGATGTCAATGGGAGTGTAGGTGCATTTCTCATCTCCATGTAGGCCCAAAGGCAATTCTGTTGCAGAGCCGAAGAACCGTGACTTAAAGCAATCTTTAACAGAAAGGGTATTAGGTATGGGCAGTGGCTAGTTAACTCACCTTTATGGGGTTCAACGTGCTCTCATTAACCTCCCTCGAAGATCTCTAGGTGGGCGGACCCTGTACGAAATGCTCTTTAGCATCAAGATGTTTGTTCCAGTCCTTGATGGTCTAGACGCTGTGGCAGCTGCAACAACCTTTGATGTAGAAACTATAACTGTGCATGCTAACGTATGGAGTCTGCAGCAAACACCCAGAGATCTTCTGATGTATAATCACTTTGCTTCTTTAGAAGGGGAGAGGGTTAGGCTACCCTGTGTTATATAATGACAACTCCTTTCATGATTTATGGACTACTTCCTGTGCTGACTGTATTTGTGTTAGACATGTTCTTACTCATTGTGGCATGTATACTGCATAATAGATTACAATAGTTAAAATATTTTTTTTTAACTTTTCTCGTGTCTCTGTCATACCTTATTGTAGACTAGTCTGATTTTTAGAGTGAAAGGGTGCGTCCTGCAACCGCAATTTCTGAGAGGGTCGGGACTGTATGTTCTGGGGAGGCTAATCACTTGTTCATCTGTGAGCAGGAGGGCAAGTTAGACACTATAGCTAGTCCATCCCGGGCTCATGGGTGCTCAGGTGGTAGGATGACTCTGTCCCGCCTACTAAGGTTCTATGATCCTACATATAGGTCTGTGACTCTGCAGAATCTCTGCAACATTCTCACTACTTACAGAAAGGAGAACTCTCTGGAGATGTGGAGGGGTTCCTTGGTATGGTTGGAGATGGCTTTAATGTGGTCCACCAGGGTGCATCTTTTTGTGGCTTTGACTAATTACTTATAAATATTCAATCTCCAAAAAGTCTTCATGATCATAAATAAATTAAAGCTAAATTTATATGTATGTATCCGGCATTTACTTTGGCATGGCAACCTTTACTCGTTAGACTGCTTTTTAAGGCAAATATTCTGTTCTGATACAACACTCTGGAGCACAAACCTTCTTCTCTGATTGCACAGTGAGGATGGGACATACCACATTAGTGACACGTATATTTATATTCACTGAAAAAACCATAGGTTTCAGGTACGTTATAGTTAGAAATTTGCATTTAAAAAACCTTATAAATTCACTGAAAAAAACATAGGTTTCAGGGACGTTATAGTTAGCTGGAGATTTCACTCTTACAAAACCATAGAAATTTCACCGTTACAGTTAGTTCAGTTAACTATGACTCGCGCCCCCTAAATGCACCGCTGATGACATCACATATTACATCATTCATGACATGGTGAACTAACTAGAATGGTGGAATTTCTATGGTTTTGTAAGAGTGAAATGTACAGCTAACTATAACGTCCCTGAAACCCATGGTTTTTCAGTGAATGTCTAAGTTTTTTTAAATGCTAATTTCTAACTATAACGTACCTGAAACCTATGCTTTATCAGTGAATTTCAACGATTTTAAATGCTAAATTCTAACTATGCCATCCCTATTAAGTCCCCTTGAATCCTAAAGGTCCCTGGTGGCCAAGTAGCCCACCAGGTACATTCAATAAGCGCCACAGACCTGTGTTTCAGAGAGGTGTTCTGAGGCCACTCCCCTTTTTACAGCACCATGCAAATGCGGCTTCTGGCACACTGCTGCTCAGAGGATGAAGTCCTCTTGTGTCTTGAGGTCCTCAGGACACAAGAGGACCTCATCGCCCCACCAGCAGTGCACCAGAAGCCGCTTTTGCAGAGTGGTGTTAAAAGGGGCATGGCCTCGGAGCGCCTCTCTGCAATGCACCCCTGTGGCATTTACAAGAGGATGGGCCTGATTTGACAAGTGTGCAAACGCGCCCTGTGGGTCGTTTTAAGTTGGTTGATTAAGTCTCCTTGAATCCTGAGGGTCCCTGAGGGCCAACTAGCCCACCAGCTACCTCCAGTAAGCACCACGGAGCTACATTGCAGAGTGGTGTAAAAAGGGGGCATGGCCTTGGACCACTACTCTGCAACGCAGCTCCCTGGCGCTTGCTGGAGGTACCTGGTGGGCTAGTTGGCCACCAAGGACCCTTAGGATTGAAGGGGACTTAATCAGCCAACTTAAAACGCGCCACAGGGTGCGTTTGCACACTTGTCACATCAGGCCCCGCCCCCCCTCCCTTCACCAGAGTGCAAATGCACCCTGTGGCACATTTTAAGTTGGGGGACTAATTCCCCTTCAATCCTGAGGGTCCCTGGGTGCCAACTAGTCCACCAGTTCTAACTATAACTATAACTATAACTACCTACTGGCGACTGCCAGTAGGTAATACCATTTGGTGTTTGATGTTCTAATATGACTGTAATCATTAAAGCTGACTGAATTTAATGCTCCACAATCAGCACATTGATTCATAGAGCTGCCTAATTATGTAAATATCAGCAAGGCAAGTATGGCTGCTAAAGCAACTGTGGGATCAATATAGTTCTAAAAGGGACCATTAAATGTGTTTTTAACATGGTAACTAGATGATTGATTGTTGTCCATTTGAAGCACATGGGTCCAAGCCTGTTAGATTGAAACATCAACAATTTTAATACTAAGAGACCAATTTAGAGTTTGGCAGGCAGAGCACCATGTCTGCTAAACTTGTGCTCTGCCCGACCTATTTAGAGTCGGGCAGTCATCAGATTTCCATTGGCAGTGCCCCTTTTGGCTCCACTGATGCAAAGCTCACTGACGGTCTACCCACCCTTTTTATGGCTTTTTAAGTTTTCCTGTTTGTCACAACCAGGAAAAATCTTGCGGTGGGAAAAAAATAACATAAAAATAATGCAGGTCATTATAAATTTGCTTTCCCAAAACAAACTCTCACTGTGGGAATTTGTTTATAAAAGCAAATATTTTGTTTGAAAAACAATCACAACTAATGGATGCTGTTGACCACTCACACTTTCAAAGGAATTTTCATGATAGCAGGCCATCAGTACTTATTTACAGGCCTTTTTTTAATACACCAGTAATCTATGAATATATCAGACACAAAAGGTGAGGAGAGAAATGCTTACAATTTGTTCAACCTCTGGCAATCGCTAAGGGTAGGTTTGAACCTAGCTTTATGCTTATTAGTCTTGACCCTGCTCCAATAGGAACAGTTCAGCCGGAACTGCCAAGCCATGTCCTCTCTGGACTGGAAAACAAGCAACTTAAGACTGGTTTCACCCTTATTGTGGCTCTTCAGTCAGGTGTAGCTTGGTTCCAGTGGCATTCAAGCGATCAATCAGTCCGTATTTGTAGAGCGCGCTAATCACCCCGAGTAGCACAGTGAGTGAGCACAGAAACAACATCTAGGGTGGTACATTAAAAAACACGAAATGTAATGTGAGGAAAGCTACAGCAACTAACAGATGCTGTCGACCACTTGCATCCCTGGTTCTTTCAGAGGAACCACCATGAACGCAGGCCACCAGTTCTAACAGACAGGCCCTTTGAGCACTACACTGGCTAGCAATAGGGATCTATGAATAGATCTCTGCCATAGCGCAATAGCTATGTTAGGTGGCATCTCACAGAGTGACTTAGGTATTTCATGGATGCTATTTCTCTATAAATCACCAAGGGAAAGTTGCAGGACACTTGTTACATAATTTCCAAATGTAATAGGCTGCATAGATGGGACACCCATTTTTACTAGCCCTCCCTCAGAGAGCGAGCACTTTTACATGAATAGAAGATACAGCTCTCTCTCAATATACACGTTGTTCAATGCACTGCGACTCATAACTGACATTCTGGTCTACATGAAAATGGCAGTGCACTGCAGTGCACCCTAGAGACAAGTTGCAACATAATGGCTACTAGGAATGGTCTTTTTAAAGAACTCCAGAATGATGATTCATATGATGAACCCTTTATCCTCCTTTCACCTGAGGTCAAGATGCAATTAGAGCTCCAGAAATCAGGGCACTCAAGGCAAATTTAATCAACAAGTACTTCTGTTCTTGGCAGTTAATATGTTTGCTGTTTTATTTAACAAATATGTAGATTAGAGCAAGCTATGGCAAAGCTGAGAAAAGAATAATGAACCTATACCTGAACTTCTTAAATAAGGAGCTGTAAATATATACTACCGTGAAAGTGAACTATGGTGTAAATGGTCCACTGACCATAGAAGTTACAGTAAAGGCATGGTAAAACAAGACTGCGTGTTGGCCCCTTTCCTTTTCAATATTTATGTAAACCATCTCCCAAAAGAACTTCTGAAAAACGCACCCACCATCTGAAGGGCTCCAGTCTCCATCTTACTTTAAAAGGACAAGTCTGTGATTCTGGTGCCTGCCCCAATACCATATAGGAACTGCTTCATCAAAAAGAGAAAGGACTGGCGTTAATAAATTGAAAAGTGGAATAATATTGTGAGGTTGCAACCAAAGGAGTCAAGAAACTAAGCAATTCTGTTACAAAGGAACTGGGAAGAACACGTTATAAAGCGTTTGTCAATGGCTGCCAGAAAATCATTTAGAAGGGTTTCAACTCCTTGTGGTTGAATTTATGTTTCCTCTCCTTCTTCCAGCACTCTCCTTCTCATTTTGTTGTTAGTCTTGCTTGCCATGTTACTCCGTTATTCTCAGTTTGTCTTGTGCTCCTCTTGAATGTTTTCTGGAACTGCTAAATGAGACTGGCGATGAAATTCCTGTTGTGTATGGAATGTAATCAGAGACATCAATCTGGGTCTGAATCGCAAATTGTAAATCTTGCCTATTACATTTATAACTATTTGTCCTTCAATATGTGTCACTATTTAGGAATCACAGATTTGTATATTTGTACATGGGGACCCTCAATTGACTTCATTACTATTCTGAATCTCTGTTCATTTCACCCTTTCACTATTATACCAATAAATATATATGTCATGAAAGGGTGTCCATAGGAGAAATAGGCCTAGGAGAGATTCCCAAGTCACTTTCATGTCCATCCAAGGCTCAAACTGGTAGGTGGGGCTACAGGAGAGGCTAAGGGCATTTATTACAACGTGATCAATTCTCAAACCATGTCCACCTATGTGAGACACTTTATAGTTGCTGGCAGGCAGGGAGATGGGAACACGAGTATGTGGAGCAGCCAAGCTCCTCTCACCTTCTCTAACATCCACACACACACACACACATCCTACATCAAAAGAAACATACCCGGAGGTTGAGATTGGAAGGGGATAGACGCAGATCGTTCCTGGTTCCTCCCCTTCTAATTCCTAGTTCCATATTATTTTTCAGACAGCTTCCTTGAATCCCAATTCTTCTCTATGGAGGAGGTTTCTGTCTATGCGCCAGCACGGAGACACATGTGGTTTGGATTTTCTTTAGCCTGAAAAAAATCTTTTCTGTCATACAGACACACAGTTTTGTGTCCCAAGGGGCAGCCATATGCTGTTTAAGATTTTTCTTATTCTAAGAATAAGAAAACCCCAGACAACACCTAGCTTCTCAGTGAGGGCATATGTATATGTGTCCCTGCAAGGAGCCTAGACGCTGTTTAGATTTAATATTATCCTCCTAAAACATCCAAACAGTGCCTACCTCTTCACTGGAGCATAGACACTACATATACATGCCTGAGCCCCAGCTCATTGTATCTTCAGACAGCAATGAGATATTGATGTGTAAATACATAGCCCTGAGTGTGCTGAAAAACCATATAGCTTGTGTTGCACAATAGACCAAATAGGTACTTGTACTTGAACAACATAATACAGATTATTTTTTCAAAAGCTAAAACGTTTAGCAATACTGATGTACAATCACTTCAACAGTAAGAGGGTTAACTAATAGAGAGATTGATCAAAAGATATAAATCCTATTGTATGTTAAGGCAGACAATGACCTAATCACCAGCATTGACAAAAAAAACACACCAATTTAAAAATGTATATAAAGAACCGCCAATAGCAAATATTGTGCATCAAAAAAGGTGTAATGCTTAGAAAATCATCTTATCATCAAATATTATATTTTCAACTTCAAGACTAAAAACCATATCAATTTGACTCTGCCATTCATTATCAAGGAAATCGGAGATTTCAAATTTGCTCACACATCCTCCTTCCATACAAACATTAGTTAGATAACACCCATGCCTTCAATGTACCTCTGTAACTGTTAATAGACTTTGAAAATCAGTTGACCCAACCTAATTTAGACAGAGAAAATACGATCTAGTATGCATCTTGAGAAAATTGACATTGATGTCTGGTAAAATACTCTGTCAAGCCGACTGATTACCAGTCCTCCAAATCTAGAGATGTCCACCAGAATTCTCTAACACTTGCAGAAACTCAGTCACGACGGTTCCTGTCAATGTATTAAACGTTTGACTGACAGCTTTGTCAACATGATGATACCGTCTGTCAAACCTTTATCTTGTTTTTTATCTTCAAAAACAAAATCTCAAAGCAGGATTTTGTTTTTGAAAATGTAAAAAACGTATGACCCCCCACACCATGGGAGTTGTCTATCATAGAATGGGGTTCATTTTGCAATTTTGGCTGTTCCTTACTGTCAGGACAGAAAATCTAGACATTTGATCGCTCACTCTGAAATCGGGCAGGCTACCAAATGGCCAAACCTCAGTCATCCTTACTCCATCAGGCCTTTTTAGCTGTATGTCTGCTGCGGAGACAGAGTAGTCCTAGTCACTGACATACTAAAGTTTCACCAGACTTTAAATGACCAGGTGGAACAACAGTTTGACGGAGCAGATACTCTGTTGGCATTGTGACAGAATACCCTCTCCCCCAAACTCAAAATCAGGGCCTAAATGGTGACCTCCTGTAGAGTTCCACACGTTCACAGAGTAAATTAGGCCCATTAAGAACAACAATGTAATTGCTTGACACATAATGATGCCCTCCTGTAGAGTTTCATTGAATAAATCAGGATCTTCAATGTCAACAATAATGTTATTGCTTGCCACGTAAGCAGTTGTGCCTCGTCAGAAAAGTCTGACAGAACAAATCAGGGAAATCAAGAGGAATTATTAATATATCATTATTGGGAGTGGGTTGTGGGTTTATAGGGGAATTGGGTGGGAAGTAAATTCATTGTAATAAAGTAAATAATATTTTATTTATTTATGTGTATTGATAATTGATAATTAATTATTAATTGGTAATTAATTTGTATTAATTGGTAATTAATTTTTATTAATTGCTAATTAATTTTTTTCAATGGTAATTAACTGTTATTAATTGGTAATTGTTTTTAATTAACTTTTTATTGGTATTGATAATTATTGTAATCTTATTTTAAAAATAAATCATTACTTTCCCTACTTTTGCTCTCTCAGGAGTGGGAACAGTATTTTTTACCCTCCCGCTATCCAACTCTTTCCCTACTGTTGCACTCACTTGAGTGGGAATAGTAATTTTTACCCTCCTGCTATCCAACGCTTTCCCTACTGTTACACTCTTTGGAGTGGGAATAGTAATTTTTACCCCTACACTATCCAGCGTTTTCCCTACTGTTGCATTCACTGGAGTGGGAATAGTAATTTGTAACCCTACGCTATCCAACGCTTTCCCTACTGTTGCACTCACTGGAGTGGGAATAGTAATTTTCCCCTTCTTGCTATCCAACGCTTTCCCTACTGTTGCACTCTCTGGAGTGGGAATAGTAAATTTTATCCTCCCGCTATCCAATGCTTTGCCTACTGTTGCACTCTTTGGAGTGGGAATAGTAATTTTTACCCCTACGCTATCCAACGTTTTCCCTACTGTTGCACTCACTGGAGTGGGAATAGTAATTTTTACCCCTACGCTATCCAACGCTTTCCCTACTGTTGCACTCACTGGAGTGGGAATAGTAATTTTTACCCTCCTGCTATCCAACGCTTTCCCTACTGTTACACTCTTTGGAGTGGGAATAGTAATTTTTACCCCTACACTATCCAGTGTTTTCCCTACTTTTGCATTCACTGGAGTGGGAATAGTAATTTTTACCCCTACACTATCCAGCGTTTTCCCTACTGTTGCATTCACTGGAGTGAGAATAGTAATTTGTACCCCTACGCTATCCAACGCTTTCCCTACTGTTGCACTCACTGGAGTGGGAATAGTAATTTTTCCCTTCTTGCTATCCAACGCATTCCTACTGTTGCACTCACTGGAGTGGGAATAGTAAATGTTATCATCCCGCTATCCAACGCTTTCCCTACTGTTTCACTCTTTGGAGTGGGAATAGTAATTTTTACCCCTACGCTATCCAACGTTTTCCCTACTGTTGCACTCACTGGAGTGGGAGTAAAATTATTACCCCTACGCTATCCAACGCTTTCGCTACTGTTACACTCACTGGAGTGGGAATAGTAATTTTTACGCTCTCACTATCCAACAAAATCTCTACTTTTTTTACATTACTTTTATTATGTTTATATTTTAAGCTTATTTATATTATATTATGTATGTTTTATTTAATTGTTTTTAATAATTAATTACTTTTATATTATTTTTAATACATTTTAAAAATTCGATATTTTAGCTAACTATATTTTAACATTCTATATTTTGGGATCGATATTTTAGCACTTACCTGTTTGTAGATAGGGAGCCGATATTCTGTCTTTCTATATTTTGGCGTCGATATTTTGTGTAGTCGATATTTTGTCTCTCAATATTAAGTCACTGAACCATTATTTGGACAGGATGTGTTGTGTATTGTACTGATGTGTTGTATTGTTGAGCTGCATTTTAGTATTGTCATTGTGCTGTCAATGCATAATTTTGTCATACACCACCACCTCCTGAAAAGTGTTTACAACATGCACTGCCTTACTTGTTTTTTTGACCAACAATGGGAGGATATTCGGTTTCATGGTCCCTCAGCAATCCAAAAAACTAGTTGGACAATGGATGAATTTTTATTTCCTCCTGGTGAATGTGAGAGGCTTGCGACAACAGATATAGGGCCATACGTAGGTAGGCTGTGTTTTGCGATTCTCTAATTGCAATTTTTAGGGAATCGCAATTAGAGAATAGCAAAACGCTATGTAGGTAGGATTAGCAATTTTGTTTGCGAATCCCACCTATTCCTTATTTGCGATTCTCTAATTGAGAATCGCAAATAAGGAATACCTTGCCATTCATTCCTATGGGCTAAAAGGCCCATAGGAATGAATAGGAAGACATTCTCAATTTGCGATTCTCAATTAGAGAATCGCAAATTGAGAATACAATTTCAAGGGTGCAAGGGTGTTAACATGACACCCTTTTGCACCCCTGTAATGAGCATGGGTGCACATGTGGCGCACATACATGCCCAAAGGGCATGTATGTGTGCCACATGGCACTTTGAATAATGCAAAAAACTGCATTATTGAAAGAAATCGCAAATTACCATCAACCTGAAGTTGGTGGTAATTTGCGATTCCTTAAGCCAAAATAGCACAACTTGGGTGCTTTCTACATTGCATTTAAGGAATCGCTATTTGGGATTCCTTAAATGCATTTGCAAAATAAGGAATCGCAAATTTTTGCGATTCCTTATTTTGCATGCAGATTTTCCTTCCTACATCCCACTTAGCAAAATTGCGATCGCAAACGCCGAAATTCGGCGAATTTCGGCGTTTGCGATCGCAATTTTGCTTTCTACATATGGCCCATAGTGAGGAGTCGGGTCCCACCTAATTTTTCCATAGTTAACAAAAAGTTAATCATGAAAGCTTTAAATCTGATGAAAAGTACCCTATACCTGTTGGATCTTCAAGTCCTGAGGATGGTTCACCAACTTAATTAGAGAGGGACCAAAATATCAACAGGATACAAGCCTAATTGGGCATGGCAGCTGTTAGAAGAGTGGTTTCTAGTTGGCAGTGTGCTCATATGCACCCTGTCCAACTAAGGACCACCACTCAAGTAACGGTAATTCAGAAACTCAACCTAAATTAAACTTTTCTCACCCTCTTGTAGCTTGGCACAAAGTAGTCAGGTTTAACTTAAGAAGCAATGTGTAAAGTATTTGTGCACACCTTAATTACAGTAACTCAATTAAAACACCACAAAAAGACTCCACAGCAGTTTAGAAAACTTAGGGAATATTTATCTGAATAAAACAAGACCAAAATGACAAGAATCCAATAATAGAAGTCATGATATGAATTTTTGAAGAATACATGTGAAAACAGTGCTTAGAAGTCACTAAGGCTAAAGGGTTACTTGAGGTTGCGCTAGACTGGGCCAAATCTGACAAGTCAAGCCGACCGCGAAGGAGCACAGATTGGATACAGTATGAAATACTCCAGCTGAAGTGTTACCTTCTCAAGTTGAGCCAAGTATCCTGTTTACCAAGAACACAGTGAAAGAGAAAGAGTTCGCTGAGAGCAAAGTGAGCATCGCTGGCGATGGGGCACGAAGAGCCACCAGGCATTGCAGACAGAAGGGCTGGGGCCACGCGATCGTGAGCAGCGATGCTGCAGTGTGAAGAGACCAACTTGCGTCCTCTCACACTGATCCTTCAAATGAATGGTGTGGTTCCGGAGGGAACAGACCCGCTTGCGAAGAGCCCAAAAGCTTGATTTAAAGGGGCAGTAGTGCTGAAAACCCACTTCTGAAGCCCAGGACTGGAGGTGGCACCTCAGGCAAGGGTAGGACTCACAGCAGCATCAGCAGAGTTGCAAGGCATCTTTTGTGTCTCAGACCTTAGAGAACAGGAGGCAAGCCAACAAGCCCTTGGAGAATATTCGGTTCAAGGATATAGAGAGCAGGTTCAGTTTCTTTCACAGCCAGGCAAGCAGCAGGAGGCAGCAAACCAACACAGCAGAGTAAGTTGCAAAGTGGCAGTCCCGCATACAGCAAAGCAATCAACAGACAGCAGGCCAACACAGCAAAGCAAAGCAAGTAGCAAAGTGGCAGTCTCTCCTGCATCACAGCAGATCTTCTCCCAGGCAGAATGTCCTTGGTTCCAGTAGAGTTCTGATTTGGTGGCACCAGGGGTCCAGTACTTATACCCAAATGTGCTTTTGAATTGGGGGAGACATCAAAGAGACCTTTGAAGATCACAAGGTCCCTCCTCTTCCTGCCCTGGCTAAAGACACACTCCAGGGGAGTAGGCAGCTCTTTGTGTGGGGACTGGCACAGCCACATTCAGGCGCATTAAGCTATCAAGAAAGCCAATCCCTACCTATTCCGCTTTACACACCCTGAGGCAAGATTTATAGGCAGAAGCATATTAGGCCTCATTGCTCCCTACAGATGCTTTGAGCACTTTCCCTGACATTGTTCAGCAGGGGACCACCTCTGGCCTGCAATTATGTTTGGAGAAGCTCAGTGGTGCACCATGATGATGGATGTCATCTCCATTATGGGGCCAGCATACAGCTCTATCGGCGTAGCCATCTTTGTCTTCCAACCAGCCCCTTCCTAACAGGTGATTACTCTTACTAGTAAACAAGGATCTCCTGATCAGTGTATCAGGGTCCTTCAACTTCTCCTTCTTGCTGCTGCTGGTAAAATTCTTTACACTTGCTCTGCTCCAATCCTGTCAGCTCCAGATCTCACCTGCATTTCTTCCATCAAAGAAGTCTCAGCTCTAGCTCTTCTCCAATCTTGACAGCCTCAATACCGGTTTTGTTCCAGTCCTCTATACTTTACATCTGGCTTTACCCCTCTTTCAGGACTGCCAGTTCAAGTTATTCTGCTGGAGATATTTCCAACCAATGGCAAAAGGGTGTTTGACCATTATTTCACAAATTGATCTTCTAGTGCTTGCTCCATAAATTTTGATGACATGAACATGCAATGAGATATTTGAGATTGTTTATCTAGCCATTAGTAGGAGTTTTGACATTGATATCAAGAAGAAGGAAAAGAATGGGTGAACAGGGCATCTCTGGCTAGCACAGTAAATAAATGAAGGAAATTGTTATAAAGCACAATACAGTCGTCTTAGGGCTTTATGGAGCTGGTTACAGATGAGCAAAGATAAGTGTACTTAGCAGAAAGGATAGATCTTGTGAACTTTACAAATAGTCAATAGTCTTTTTGTCAATGAAGAAAGAGTGGGTGGGAACCATGATACAGAAGGCTCAAACACCGTGGACTACAGTCAAAAAGGTTGGCGAGCTAAAGAATACAATGAGAGGGGTATTTAGGTAGGAAGTTTTGGAACAAGGAGTGGCTAGATTCATAAAAAGCTTTATGACAATACATAGCACCTTAATGAAAGTTCTCTTTTTAAACAGGAGTCCCTCTCATATTTCCCTACATTGTTCACTAGAACTACTACTATGTTTTGGATCCCTTACAGCTGCTTGCACCGTAGATTTTGATGACAAGAACATGAAATGAGATATTTGACATTGTTTGTATAACCATTAGTAGGAGTTATCAAATTGATATTAACTGCATTGCAGGATTTCCATTTTGTCTCAACAACGGATGTATATGAGGCAAATGTCACACATTTAAATTGGTCTACAATTGAAATAATCCCAACAGATTGCCATTTAATTATTATGTAGATGAGGCGATATAAAATGTTTTGACTAAAAACTATTATGAGTCTCAACCCCATCTGACAACAAGCAGTCATTTGTCCTGGGCACTTCCCTTGTTGGTATGGAGGACTAAACTGAAAGGACAAGAATATGGATGCAGTTTCATTCAGTGAGATGAGGGCTTACTAAATATAAAATCGAGGTTTTGCAAGCTTAGTTTTGTAGTTTACAGGATACCCTATTGAGTGGAGAGATGTTATGTAACCTTAGACTTAGATTCTAATCAAATTAAAATTTGAATATGGACAAATCTGGGGAAACTATACGGAGGATGGACACTGGAAGGAATCGCCTCTTTTTGCATGATCAATCCCAATGTTTTGGACTGGTGCTACTGGTTTTTCAGCTCTGAGAGTGCACTGATGCCTTCTAACCAGACCTCGGTGCCAGTGTTCTAACCCATTACAATGTACATGTTGATTTGACTATCCCTAATTGGCATAAGCTGACGTACTTATAAGTATCCAGTATAGGGTTCAAAGGTACCAAGTTGGAGTGTCCAGCCAGGGCTGCACAATTGATTGTGCTACCCTGTGTGCGACAAAGCACAAAATGACTCCCAGCCTGCCACTGCAGCCTGGCAGAGCAGTTTTAAAAGTGCTAGTTTAACTTTGTCATTCAAACCAATTTGAAAGCCCCCAGTTCCCTTAACAATTTATGTCAGTGTCAGCTAAGAAAGGAGCTACATAATTTTTGATAGGACAAACTTTTAAAAATATATCCCAATAGCAAACATTACAAGTTGTTGTTTTTGCTGTGGAAGAAATAGTAGCTCCATCGGCTAACTCAGAGTTACCAGCTGACCCCCCTGACTAACTTCTGAATGGGATTAATAAAATGGATACTTCACGGTATCAAACTGGGAATTTGTGTGACTGAATCCCAGGTCAGGAACAATAGAAGCCTGCTACAGGGATGGGATGTTGCCTCCCCCTTGCAAGAAACCACAGAGGGAGCTGGCCAAAAAGGCGGTCTTCAAAGGGATAAGCCGCTTATGGGGGTAAATAGTATTCATACTCATGTAGATCCGACCCTTTGCTCAAGTAGACAGGCTGCTGATGGGACAGAGAGGGGAACCAGAGGCCAAATAGGTTTTCCAATGGGTGTGTACTCCACCGATAGGAACACCTCTAGGGTGGGCTAGTACGTTTTAACCTCTAAGTAAGGGTTCAGACATCTTGAGAGTGGGCAGAATAGGGGATTCTGGGATTGCTAAATGCCACACCTAGGCAGAAGTTGTCACATGACGGGAAGGATCCTGGTAGCACATTTGGTTAGTGATTGCATCATCCCCCCAGGGCACTTTCTGGGCATAAATATGGCACCCCAGGCAGCTTGAACTACAGATCATGACAGAACTGGAGAAAGCACCGAAGGACTGCCCTGCTGACCCCTGGACCTGGCAAAGAGAGACTGCACCGACCGCTGGACTTCAGCTTTTGCACTTTGGACTAGCAAAGAAAGGACTGTGCCTGTAGCTCCTGGCTTGTGAAGAAGTCACCCCCAAGCCCCAGACCAATGAAAGGATTCCAAAAGTCAGTCGACAGACCTTCTGGAACCAGCACTGGGGCCTTCAAAGCTGAAGTAGCTCACTCTGTTAAGTCAGTAGCCACATTCTTTGAATCACCGCTGACAGCCGCTGGGCAACCCAAGAGACCGATCCTCGATGGCCAAAAGTTGCACCCAAGTCTGCTAGACCTTGGAGTTTCAGCTGAATACAGATTAGTCACCAATGACGGACACCAGGCCCCACTTAAGGATACAACTGGAACTGCTGTGTACAGAGATCAATAGCTGAGCCACAGCTGGACTTCTTCTGGCTCAAAGAGGACTTTAAGGGACACTGAACCATGTGCCCAAAGTCACTCCACCTTACCTGTGGACCAAAGAATAACTGCAAGGACAACCCCAGTAACTGCACAGTGCCCAGAATATATTTCAGCATCTTGCATTCCCAGCATCAGGACCACTCCATTGAAGTCTTTTGCGGTCTTGATATAAACTGTGGAACTGGATTTGAGATTGTTTTGGTGTCTAGGTAACTTTCTCCTTATTGCCTCCCCCGACCTTCTCCATGTCAAAATTGGTCACCCCACTCTTGCCAAAGTAGCCAAATACAACTCCTTCAAATTTTTCAGATGTTTCTAAAGTTTACAGTTACCAATGCTTATTTGAGTTTTGGATTAAAATAATTGAGATTTATGTTTTACTTAAAAATCAATATCTCCAAAATGCTTTGATGGATTTTCCTTATCTTTGTGTCCACAGAACAATATAATCCCTATATATAAATTAGTGTCGGGTTTCTTTCTTGGCGCTTGAATTTTTTTATTCCATTGTTTGGTGTTTCTAAATGCTTTGCACCAGTTCTTTTGTTTAAGCCTTGCTGCTCGAAGCCATATCTTCCCAGGTTTGATCTAAAGGTTTTGCATACAAGCCTGACCGGACCAACGACAGTTTTGCAAGTGTATTACACAGTAAGGTCGCACAACCATACCATATGCTAAACTACAATCCTCACAGAAACAAGTCACAAAATATTTTGATATAAAAGACCCTTATATAAAGGAATGAGTCATCCAACTCACTATTAAGTGAATGGGGTATGCAAGCATGCTGACAGAGTCCAGCACAACCTACAATTATCTTTACTAATGAGACATGCAGAGAGTATCAGGAAAGAATACCATCAGAGATCAAATGCTAATTTAGGTTATTCACTTCTCAAACGGCAGATTCTAAATCACTGAAAAAGTGGAACTCAACAGGAATTCAGTGTTTGTTGCCTTTCATTGAGAATCACTATTGTAAATACCAGGGGCCTTATTTATGAGGCCCTAGCGGCACTTTTGCATCACCAGAGCGTCACTTTTTTGAGGCTCCGGTGGTGCAATGTGATGCAGCATATTTACAGGGCCACGTATAGCCACTTTATGTGGCTTTCCCTGACCTTGTAAATATGTGCCCCTTTCACGCAGAACACTGTGTGAAAGGGAGGCTCCATCGGTTTTGCTGTGGATGTTCCTTCACAACACCTATGGAATCTGAAGCATTCCCAGATTTATGAGGAATCACAAACCTGGGAATGCGTCAGAATCCTATGCGTACGAGTTGTGCAACAAGGAGAAATACTTTTATTTCTCTTCGTTTTTTCTTCTTTCTATGCGTG
The DNA here is from genome assembly GCF_964204655.1 of Triturus cristatus. Lineage (NCBI taxonomy): Eukaryota > Metazoa > Chordata > Amphibia > Caudata > Salamandridae > Triturus > Triturus cristatus. The sequence continues at coordinate 265,065,809 of NC_140593.1, forward strand.
TTGCATTCTGCAGCATGCATATAAATAGTAAAGTGCCATAAATGATTGTTTTTCTGCAGGAAGAGACACCTTTATAACCAAAAAATCATCCCTGCAATGCAGGCACCATTGCAACATGGGTGTCTGAATTGGCTCATTGCTGCTGACGGGACGGGAATGCCCTGTATCTTCTACTTACTGTGCTGACGTGCGTCAAAAGTTCGTAAATGAGGCCCCCGATTCCAAATGTTTACTGCTAGACTTCAAAAATAGGTGGGAACAAGAGTTCTTTATCACTGTTGCTATGTCAGAAAGGTATTCCAGACCTCTCTGACAGGGTTCTCCAAGAGCCAGTCAGGGCGAGCTGTGCTTCTGCTCCAATTGAGAGGAGAGAATACAGGAGAGAAAAGAAAGACACAGGGTGTAATGGTGTGAGGGACAGAATGGCAGCTAAACTCTTTGTAATGGCAACTTGGGTCAGAGGGAATGGTATGTGTGACTCCCCTTTCCTTCTCTGTCCCTGGCTAGCAGTTAAAAGCAAGGACAGGTGACTTTGGAGCGACATTCATAACATAAGATGATAGATGGGTAAATAGTGATTAACCAGGATGATTTTCATTTTGGAGTTTTGGATAACATCATAAACCTGAGATTTGCTCTTTGATGTCACTCGGAACCCATGATGAAGGAAATTCCATACATTGTGTTATCAATACCGATAGGGAAAAATGTAAGTTGCATGCCAGCACCAATCCCAACTTCCTTATAGTCATTTTGAAAAGGTCGCCTGTAATAAGGATGCAGAATGAAAAATTAGAGTCTGCAGTTCTTCTATCGGACTTACAGCATCAACATCTCAACAATTCAGCAACCAAATATATTCCATACCGCTTGGTGTTCCCGTGGACCACCCTGCTCTAAGGTGATGACACCTCGAAGAACATTCCTTTCAGCGCATTTTTTCACCTGGTGGAAAGACCAATTACTTATGTAATCCTTCTCCAATAGGGTATTTCCACCCAACATTATAATGTATGAGCTGCCCAGGTTAGTGAACCCTGATGCTAGCATATTGAATACAATCAATTCAGTTTTACAATTCAGAAAGCATAAATAAGGCTAGACCCAAGGTAATCTGAAGCATAGTGTGTGTAATGTCCAGCACTGTTTCTCCTTCTTTATCTTGTGCAACGGTCTAGTTGTTTCACGTCTTTACATCCATACAATAGCCACTTTTTTTTGTTACATCCATAAAATGTCTGTCCTTTGTAGGCTTCCATTTTTTTCTTCCAATATGCATTTTTTTTTTCTTCAAATCAAATAAAGCAAAATATTCTTGAAATAATAGTCAGCTAATAAACGTTATCTCACTAGCGAGGTCTGCAAACATTATCTCCTGAAACATAAAGTCCTGTCCTCTATTATGGCCTGTCAGTTGTTCCCACAGCCTGTGACCTATTTTCTTGTTAACTCCTAATTCCATTATGATGATGTTGTGCAGCAGATAACCCCTAGTTCATCTAAATTTAAACAGTGGCTTCCTGAGCAGTGTTGCTGTAACCATAAGTACTAAATATTCAAGTGTAAATCAGATTGCTTTCTATGAAATGCTACGATTAATTTCAGATCTGCATATGTTTACCATACTTCTCACACAAATAAATAGTTGCAAACCTATTCTGCATCTACGCAGCGTGCCCACCCAGTTACAAATACAGAATATTTTTTTTATTCCCTCATGCAAGGATGTTGTAAATGTTGCTCTTTTAATGTTCATTTAACAATTTCTAAACCAGATTACAGTGTAAGGCAATATGCTCCAACCTGTTTTCAAAACAATCGCGTTTTTATTTCTATCAGACAGATACATTTTTGGACCAAACAGTCTCACCTTAACATTTTAAATTAATTCAAAAGTGTTGGACCCGGCCCTTTCTGCAGTGTCAACCCAAGTTTTTTGCCTTCCTCCTCCCCATTTCTGCTGAATTCTTTTTTGTTGGCTTTAGAACTCTGTGCACTTTACAACTGCTGACCAGTGCTAAAGTAGATGTGCTCTTTCCCCAAAACATGGTAACATTGGCCAGCGGCGTAGCTGGGGGGGGGGGGGGGCGGTCCGCCCCAGGCGGCACTATGTTGAGGGCTGCGGCTGTGTGGCACTGGCCCGTGGCGGCGTCCTTCATAATTTATTTGGGGACACAGTGCTCACTGACGCTACTGTCAGCATGTTTGAAGTGCAAGCGCACCTGCTTACAAAACGCAAATTCTGCCTGCAGCGCACGCACCACCACCTAGCTTAGTGGTAGTGCGGTGCGCGACGTACCGCGTTTGTGGTTGTCTGAAGGTCCGTCCCAGGGCCGTCATTGGTAGCGCTCGCGGCCATGGTCATAATTTTTGGCCAGCCCTTGCGCCAGAGCGTGGAAGAGGCCAGTGAATGTCAGCAGCAGACACACCAACAAAGACCAGATGTGTTCTGTGCTCTCAACAACCCGCCACAAACCGCAGCAGCAAACATCCCCCGCCATCGGCCTCCTTACATCTTTCCAGCACTCCCATCTCTCCAGGGTTGAGCTCTGAAATCTTTTAGATTCCTAACATGGAAAAGCCCTGTCGAGTCTGCGGATCTGCTGCTGAAACGGCCAGGAGTGTTGTTTGAATGTACACCCACGTCCTTTTACACCCCCTTGAGATTTCCGAAACTACTTGAGCGGAGGGGTTTGTGAAAAGCTTCTTCTATCATTTTTTGCCTGGAAGCACGTGATCTCATTATTGAATTGTGAGAGTTCGCCGTCAGTGCACGAGAGGTAATACATAGTTTACCGAACTCATTGAACCCATGCGAAAATCTACACAAGTTTACATTTTCTTAACAAAATAAAGCACCTCCCCTCCGGCTGTACCTACTCATCCTCTTTTACATTTACAAAACTGGCAAAGGCGTAATTCCAAACATATAGTGAGAGTGTCATTCTTGCAGACTAGTTATTAAAGCACTGCCTGTTCCTGAAGTCGGAACAAAACACTCAAAACTGAATTTAACTTAACAAGGCATAAACTGTATAATACTTAAGCTGAACACTTTACTTGACATTGTTCCTTAATATTCTTTGAAGTGTATGTTTGCTCTAAGCTCTTTACAGACTTAACGTTAAGGATTTGTTGATTCTGTCAAATGCATTTGTACAACAAATTATGACTTAAATCAAAGGCAAATTATTAGTCATTATTATGCCTGATAAATGGAAGGGTGGATCAAAAATTGTGTACACTAAAGTTGCAAGAAAAAAAATCCCAGATTCTGAGGATTATCGGATGTATTTATACCTTTACTGACTTAAGTCATTAAAAAATTGCCAGCTCATCAGAACCCAATTTCAGTTCTATTTAATCCAATAACTCCTTGTTGGAATCCAACACATTTTTAATGTACAGTAAATAGGGGCTACAGTCTGGGTGTGCTACTTCATTCATTTCACTTTTCATGGTGAAAATCCCTCAGTTCACTTATTCAGATTTCTCTTCCCTTAAACAGCAGTGAATGAACTGCTTGTTTGTTTGATGGTAAGTCTCTCTCAGGACACTCAGTATTTGTCTATCTCTTCTATCCAGACTCCCTGAAAGTGCATGCACTTACTGAGGCTACTCTCAGCTCTCTTCCAACACAGTTCTATCATTCCCCACTTTCTCTCAGTGCTACAGACGTGTCTAGTGCCAAATCAGGGAAGCAAGGTAAACCCTGTAAGCTCCATGTTGCCGAAATATTGAATACTGGTGGTACACCTGAGCGCTAGGTATCTGAGAGCCCACCTCTCAGTTTGCAGTGCTCAAGCTGAGGAAGGGAGTCTAATCTCCTGAAACAGTTTATTATATCATGAACTTTGTATTTCTCTTAGGATAAGCCTGAGAGATGCCTACAGTAGTGCTAGCTCTCTATTTAAGTACTAACCAGAGACCACACTTATGAAGACCTCTTCGATGTCCACTCTTACTCTCACCCAACTGACTAACGTTCTCCTTCACCTTAGCCACAGCTTCATCATTCCAATTATATCACATCACAGGAAGGTTTAGTCCTGGTTAGCACTAAACCATTCTACTCAGACTGACTGCCACATAAACCTTTTGCACGACTAAACAAAGTAAAAAGGTGATGAAATATATTCTCAATTTATAAAGAAGACAAATGTCGCTTTGATTTGCAGTCTGACTAATTGCACCAGAGGTACTGTGTCGTGCACCAGTGTGACTTCCGCTAAGCACTCTACCCTAAGCACCATGAAATGAACCAGAACACTGCATTGTTGTGGACCATGACATACAATTAGGACACAAAGGAGGCTTGAGGCTATGAAAAAAGTTCCAGACCGGAGATTATGCACAACGATTGACTGGGCCATACAGTCTGATTGGTATTTCTAGTACACATTATGGGGGTAAAGGTATTTGTCTACTCTTTAGGTGTTAAAGAATATTTTCTTTGTTAGCAGGCATCTTGAGACTTCTATTTACACAGATCCCGATGTCAGGATGAAGACTTGTCCTAGACAGTGATACCTTTATCTCTTTCTAGCTTGTTTAGGTGTGGTAAGCAAAGGCTTCATTACATTCCCGCACATACAGGTTGAGCATTTGGCGGTACCAGTAACTGATGAGGAAGTTGGGTAGGCTATTAGAACTATTAAAGTAAACAATGCTCCAGGTAAAATGGCTATACAGATGGTTTCCAGGAAATATTTGGCCCAAAATGTAGCTAAATTAAATAAGTGTTTTCCAATATCATGATCCATCACACCATCTATGTGCGAAATTGATGTTGCATTAACACTGCAACTTTCGAAGGACCCATAAAGGTGCTCTTCCCATTGATCAAAACTGTACAAAAAATCATTAGCCTCTAGACTTAAAAACTTGCACTGGGATTGGTTCCTCTGGACCAGTCATGGTTTGTCAGGAAAAGACAGACACAATAATGTGCACAGGATTGTCCACCTTGTTGAGAAAGTGCAAGCGATATTAGTCACACTTGATGCTGACAAAGTTTTTAACCAGTAACTCGTTTGTTGTGGTTGCTTGTGGGTCCGTCCCAGGGCCCAGTGGGGGACCAGAGCCAACCCGAGAGGAACTTCTACAGTGCATCACAGGTATCTCCACAGTTGTTTGTTTGGAACGTGTGAAGACAGGAAAGAAAGGAGAGGAGTAGACAGGTAAGTCCACCCGGCAAGCTTGTTGAAAATTATGCAAATGGCAGTTTTGCCCCTTTTGACATGTCACTGTCATGAGTGTAAAATCTGAAAATTTTGGGGAAACAACAGTGTGGAGATGTTAGTAGTTATTGTGGCATTGATAATGCATTGTTGGGGAAAGCAAATACTACCTGGAATTCGAAAGCACTGATAAGGCATTAGTGGAGGAAGATCATGCGTACCTCAACACTGATAAGGCCCTTCTGTGGTAAGGCCATACTGCTGAGGTCCTGTAGCAATGAGGCAGTGCTGGTAAGGCAAATTGGCGGGGCATGGGATTCTCAAAGGAATGAGAACACATCAGTTAAGAAGCTGGAACTGTTGATAGGCCTGGATGCTTTGGCGGATGGTGACGCTGTAACCCTGCAGGGTCGTACTTTGTTGTTGCTAGGGTGCCTTGCCGCTGTGGTGGGCCACCAGTGCGACTCTCAATTAATGCAGGCTGGTGCTAGGTTGGTGACAAGATAGTGAGATCTTAGAAATCTCCCTTGACTTGAATTGAACTTAGCTGTTGCACACATTCCAACTTAGATCGGCACCAAGCAGTACGCGCTAGGAGTTTGGCAGAAACTCTCTGGCTGCAATGGTGTGGGTCTGACTGGTGAGACTGGTGTGACTCTGTTCTAAGGCCAGGCTGTATGTGTACCACCCTGCCCCCACCTTCCCTCACTAGTTCATGCTGTTCTGAGTTCGTCATTGCATAATTTTACCTCAAGTCAGAGCACATCATGTTTGTGCACATCCCCACTGCTTTAATGGGGGGACCATGATGTTTGGTCATTTAATGTCAGCTGTAGATGATGGATCCCCGAACAGTGTCATGTATGTGCATGTTTGCATTGTGCCGAGGGGCTTACCAGGTAATCGTTCACGCAGCTCTCTGATGGATTTCACATGCAGTTTTTCTGAGTCCCCAGAGAGATCCTGCAGTCTGTGTGTTCTCCTTTGTACTGCCAGTCACCAGTGTATTTAAATGTGTAGCCTTGGACCGTGTCATGTATGTGCATGTAACTTGCATGATCGAGGTAACTATTAGTGGCAATACTATGTGTCTCTCTGACCTCTTTCAAGTGCTCGCAGTCCTTTTTCCAAAGCACCCCCCCCCCCCCCAGGGGCGGCAACCCGAGGGATAGCCCCGGGCGCCACAAGCTCTAGCTACGCCTCTGACATTGGCATATCCATAATTTGCATATTTAATTTACTTATAAGTCCCCAGAAAGTGCACTATGTGTGCCAAGGGTCTGTAAATTAAATGTTACTAGTGGGCCACCAACACTGATTGAGCCACTCACTCAAGTAGCCCTTTAAGCATGTCTCAAGCCTGCCATTGCAGAGCCTGTGTACACAGTTTTAAAATAACATGTCAACCTGGCAAGTTAACCCTCTTGCCATGCCCAAACCTTCATTTCTAATACATACAAGTCCCCCTAAGGTTGGTACTGAACAGCCACAAGAGCAGGGTGCAGTGTATTTAAAAGGTTGGACATGTACTTTTCTGTTTGACATGCCCTGGTAGTTAAAAACTACTAAATAAATGTGTCACTAGAGCAAGGCATATCTCTCACATAGGTAAACATTAGGATTACCTTGTTCCATTTTATAAGTGTGATTTGCAATTGGGAAAATATAGACATTTCGAGTTTGATGACTCTGAACTCACAATTTAAAATCACAATTTAGGACAAAAGTCAGATTTTAACTTGCAAGTCTCAAAATGCCTCTTTTTTTAAGGGTATGTAAACCAAAACTAAAATCTAGCTGCCTGATTTCAGTGGTAAATGACTCCTAAACAATGGTCCAGTAACTTAATTTTCTTGGCCCTTCGGTTTATTCACATTCTTTTCTTCATTCATTTCAACATTTACTGTAGCTTAAAGCATGTCATAAAAGGGCCACTTTTTTCTTTTTCTAAATACACAGAACTGTTACAAATATATACAGTGACACATTTACCAAAATAAGACATAAAACAAACATTGTTTTTTTATGTATTAGTTTTAAAAATTTGCAATAGTGACGTTTTGTGTACAAAGTTTCAAAGAGAGAACTCAACATACCAGTCATCTATTATTGAACAAAAACTAACAGAGGTTATGAAACACTAAATCTGAGAGTTGGAAAACCTCTTGCTGGTGATAGCTCTTGGAGGCTGCAAACTTGAGTTAGTTATTAAGTGGGATAGTCCTAGTCTAACAATATTCCCACAGCCTAGTCCATTTCTTGCAGGTTTATTTCCCAAGAGTTCTTGTCAACGCGTTTCGTACCCCCTTGCAGGTAGTGTGGTTCTCCTCTGGACATGGACTGGTTCTGTTCTGTGGAATAATGATAAGTAAATGTTGATTTTTTACCCTTTCTCCTGGTACCCCCTGCTCCACAATGTATGTGTAGTTGAGCTGTATATCAAAAATACATTGGCTTTCCTGTTGCGCGTTACTCATTGCTTGTTTTCATATACACTTTGTGTTAGCGGAGTGGTAAAATTGCCAATTTCATATCTGTGGAGAATGAGTGACACACTCATATTACTGTTTGCATGACCGTTCAGAATGGTACATTAATTCGAATGAGGTGCATTCATTAAAACTGGTGACGGCAGTCTTAATAATGAAACGTTTTCACAATGCTAGCCATCATGCCCTGGGGAGCCGCCCTTTGTTGCCTGCGAGCAACTCAGTCTCTGACAACATTGTAAATCACTGCTTCTGAATACATGCGGTGAAACTGACGTCAATGTAGCAGGTTAAATTATAGCTTTTACTGCTTCCGTGCAAATACACCAGTTTACTGGTCTACATTAAAGTCATGCAAGTTCGCTAACGTAAAAAAAACTAAATCGCAATTTCCTACCCAAGTGATACTCTTGCTTTGCGTCCCCTGATATTCTGGTTAAAGTGTTGGCTAAATGAAGATCTAATCCTCACTCATTTGATTTTAAGAGAATGCATGTCCCTAGATAATGTGGCATGCATCCCCTGGTTTAATTATATAAAAAGAGGGTTTGAATGGATTGGGCGGGGGTTTTATTCTCCAATCCAGATGTTATTGTAAGAAAGGATGTGGAATTAACTAAGATAGCTTTTCTGAGCAGAAGGCATGCAGACCGGGAAGCAGAAGAGATATGTAAACCCAGCGTCCGATCATATTTATTGCTTAAATCAACACCACTGCCAGAACCATATCTAATGGGGTCCTTGACATCACATGAAAAATTAATTTTAACCAGGTTCCGGATGAATCTCTTCCATCTCATGTTAGCAAGACCCAAGGGGGCTACCAGAGGCCAAGTGCTAGCTTCCTGTGGCTGCGACGGAAAGTCTCCTCAGGATTTGCTGCACTTTGTGTTCTTTTGTAAACTGTATGAAGTCCCCAGGAGGCATTTTTTAGTTCCTATTTAAAAAAAAAAGGAATTTTAATCAAGTCAGACCAGCCCTTGTGTATCTTCAATTGTTGAAGGATGATTGTATTATTTTTATAGTAGGGTTTTTAAAAACATCTATGAAATCTAGGCACTGTATGGACATGTAATGTCTGTTCATTTCGACATGTTTTAGAAAACATATTGTGTGGTAACGGAGTCCATTCTTTAAAAAAAATTCTGTCAATAACTTCTGTTTTTAGGTATTGTATTTGTGTAACTTTTATGGTTTTGCAAACAAAAAACTGAACAAAGTTTATTGACTGACTGACTAAATCACAATTCTTACTTTTATTTGGTTCATCATTCAAGCCGCTGCTATGCTTGTCTGCTGTCTTATCTGGCGGGAAGTTCCATTTTGAGCACACAAAGGTGCCGACGATTCAGACCTAATAAATAGAACACCGCTGTCACTCTTGTTGCATACTGGTATATGTAGGTTTTTATGCAATGTAAAGTCTTAGTTCACGATATGTATTTTTTAAAATTTTGTCAATGCCACAGTTGTTATTTGTAAGCGTGTTTTACAGGCTTGCATCCAATTTTAGAACAAAGATTGAATTTTTCAATGGTAAGAACCAGCTAGACCTATAATTTGCGGATCTCCAACATTTCATTCAAACCTCGCGTTACTGTATTGAATTTGAGGATTAATTAGGCATCTCTTTTTGTGAGTGTAACTGCGAGGTCACCATCTCTTGGGTTCCGTTTAATAAACCTAAAAACTGTCCACTTAAAATCTTTTTCCGAGTGTCCATTATCGATGAAATGATTGGCCATTGGGGCTGATACAATCTTTGTTTTTATTCAAGACTGATGTTGGACCACCCTTTGCTTTACCTCTCGATTGGTTTTGCCTATATACATTTTTTACACTGGCAAATTATAGCATATACAATGTTCCTCGTTCTACAGTTGGAACATTCATTGTGCCTCCATCGAACTTGGCCATCTGTGAAAGAGGAACCTTCGATTGTCAAACTACAGACTGTACAATTTCCACATTTATGGTGACTCACTACAGTTTTCAAATTCCATTGTGACTGTAGGTTGTCCGACTTTGTTTGTTGGGAGTCATTAGCTCTTATTATTTGTTGTCCAATGATTGCGTTTTCTTCATGGCAAATAAGGGTAACTCCTGCAGCATTCTGAGTTTTTTATGAGGTGCCAATTATTGCAAATAATTTTCTAAAAATTGTTGGTCTGGTGACAGAAGGTGGAAAAACAAGCACATTTCTCCATAGGTTGCTTCTGTTGCTTCATCAATAGACACTCCCTTGGTGTGTGCCAGGCCCTTTTCATGGAATGCTTTTGCAGTTTGTGGGGATTTGAGTTTCTCCTTCAGTGCATCTGCGTGCAAATCGTTATCTTCATTTTGAGTACAATTTTTTTTTTTTCTTAGAAATTAAATGAAAGCCAGATATTTCAATTGCAGTGGAGTATGTTGTTTTTGTCCATTGGCTTTTTATATAGTGTGGTTACTAATTCATTTTTCGATGGTCTGCTTTCCACATACAAGAATTTGAGACTCACTTTTCTTTTGGACATGCTAAATCTGATGTCAGGGCTCCTGTCGCTGAGCCAATTGTAGAAGGTTAGATCTTGCTCATTGCCATTCCAAATGCACCATATATCGTCAACATACCGGTACCATCGTGTGATATGCTTCACAAATGAGTTGTTGTTATAAATGAATTTTTCTTCAAATCTAGCCATGAATAACACTGCCATCTGTAATCATGGCGGTCCCCTTTATTTAGAAAAATAAGTCTTCCTCATATTTGAAGTCATTATTTTCAGTACTATAGATGCCAAGTTGATTATTAATTGTGTTGGAATTTGATGTTGCCGTGTTTTCTCTAAATAGAACTCTATGGCTTCTAGTGCTTCATCTTGTGGGATTTGTGCATAGAGAGAAACTACATCTAATGTTTCTACTAACCATTATTCAAGAGGATCAAAATGCTGGCCTTCCACTTTATTTATAACATTCATTGTATCCAGTAGGTAGGAGGGGACTTCATTAAAGAATGGTTTTAAGAATATATTGATGTATTGGGAGATGGGCTTCAATAATGTATTGCAACCGACACAATGGGATGTCCTGGAGGGTTCTAATCATCTTTGTGGATTTTTGGCAAAAAGTTGATCCTCAGAGTCCTTGGATGTTTTTTTAATCAAATATTCAAATTCGTTTGGAGGGCAAAATACCCATTTATTACATAAACCCGAGGGTTCCTTAATCGAGTGATCTTCTTTTTAATAAAAAAAGTTCTTTGAGTCAGAAAATTAAGTTACTGAACCCTTGTTTTGGAGTCATTTACCATTGAAATTAGGCAGGTAGATTCTAGTTTTGGTTTATTCAATAGAGAGGCCCAATCCAGCTGTTCTCAAGGGCCCAACCCCTACAAATACGTCAACTTTTAGAAAGTTGACATTTTCTTACTTTATCCATTCTGTGCCTTCTGCCTGATTCTGAATACACTTCTGGGGTGGGTGATAGCTGGGCCTTATGCATTCCCTCTGGACAACCACACACAATGGGAGTTTAGGTGTGGCTTGATGGGCCTTATTGGGCCATTAACTGGCTTGATGGGGGCGGAGCTAAGCACAGTCTCACTTGCACCTGAATAGGCTCTGCCTTGTCTCCACACAATAGGCCTAATGACCCTGTATTGTCACCCCAGCCAGCTTGGAGCCAAGGCACGGGAGTAAGGGTATTCCCTGCACTTCAAAGCCACTGTCTAGAAGCTTCTCCCACCTTTCCAGAACCAGGGCACCAAAGTATGAATACTCGTCCATAGGCACCACCACTGCAGAACACTTCTGGACCTGTGAATACGCTGCCAGGAAGAAGGACTGCTGTGCTGCTACAAGGACTGCCCTTCTGCTGGACTGCTTCCCTCTGGACTCATGCTATGCAGTCCTGACCTGCTGCACTCCTTGCCTGGTAGTGAGAAGGACTAGACCTGCATCTCTCCAACCCAGAACCAAAGTGACTCCATGGGCTTGCTGGCTTGCCTTCTGTTTTCTGAAGTCTCAGAGACAGAAAAGACTTCCAACTGACCTGCTACAGCACCTGGACTCTGCCATCTGTGTGTCTACCCTTTCAAGTGGTACCATCCCAGCCCTGGACCCTTGTAAGTGGGCCTGAGGTGCTCTGTGTTTTGTGGTCCTTCTTGGAACCAATGACTCATGCCAGGAATTAAGGTACTGTGTTCAGCAGTTGTAGGTAGGTCCTTGTAGCTGGGCCATGCTTCAGCGTGGTCATCCTGAACTTGTGGCTTGTTCCCGGTCTGGTGTAACCAGATAACCACAGTTGGCGCCTTGCTCTTTTATGCACTATTTTCACCTACTTCTTTAAAAATTCATATCTCAAGTTCTATTTATTAGATTTTTAATGTTTTGTTCTTGTTTTGTTCATTACATTTAGCTCTATCGTTATTACCTGGTGTGTTTTAAGGGTTGCACACATACTTTACACATTGCCTCTAAATTAAGCCTTCTAGCTCTGTGCCAAGCTCCCAGATTGTGAGCAGAGGTTAATTTAGAGCGTGTATCTGACTTTCCCTGACTAGGATTGGGGCCCCTACTTGAACAGGGTACATACCTCTGCCAACTAGAGACCCAATTTATAACAGAAAGTATCTATTTAGAAATCAGTACGGCCGGTCTCACCACACACACACAATCTTTAAATGATACTCCGACCCAAGTCATGGAAAAAGTGGAGGATGCTTGTGAAGCTGAATGTAAGCATTCATTTTGAATTCTAGCCCATACAGAAAAAAGGAAATCTAAACTAGACATGATATAGATGTACGTAGAGAGATGGGGCCTGATGTGAGTACTGATAAGGGTGACATTTATTGCTGAAAATTGAAGTGAGTGTAATCTGACCATCCTTGAGTCACCTGACAATAATGCACTCAAGCGATTGATGCACCATACCAGCAGAATTGTTTTCTTACTATGAATGCACAAGGCTTTCCGGTGCAAACCCAAAACCCCAGCTACTTACTGGACAAGGTTTGTGGTCCAGGAATGGGAAACCCATCCATACGGATTGGCCACCAAGTATCAGTAGGAGTGACCTGAACACACAATTTGGGCATAGTAAATGTGAGCCCAATCAGAATGGCTGATTCATCAGTTTTTTTTCCAGTCATTCCAATTGTCTGATGATTCATTAATTCACAATTAGTGCCTGTGAATAAGCTTGGGGTGGGGTAAATGGGTGTAGTGGAGCAGAAATTATACAACTGAAGGCCAATCCCTGCTGCAGGATGACATACTCATTGTTCCACCATGTTTATGTCCACATATGCAGATACAAGAAACGTTGGCCTTAGATCGAGATACATTGAAAGCAAAATCAACATATGGCAACCCCTGTGTCCTGTCCCTGTTCAATACAGTCCAATACAGTTCTGTGGCATTGTCAGACCTTTGCTTCTTGCCCAATTTACTTCTGGGTACAAATCCGAGGTAGGCTTATCTCATCTCATGATTGTTAGTGAGGGAGGAAGCGTCTATGCACAATCAAGAGCTTCTTTGTGGATGCTCATAACCTCACCTTGGCACACTAATACCCTTCAATGGTTTGTATCAGCAAGAGTAGACTTTAAGTAGTGATACATTCCCTTGCCAGACACCACAGGGGAGAAGGTCCTATGCCTCCTTTTCCACAGTCGCTTACAGGAGTTGGCAATATAATGTGATTCACAATATCAGTTGTGTAGGACATTGGCTCTTATGTGCTTTCATGAAGCTGGTAATATTCCTTGCACTGGCTTTGCAAATGCAAAGTCTTCGCATCATCCTTTTAAAAAAAAAACATTTATATTGCATTTTCAAACAAGGTCACTCCAAAGAACAATACCAAAGAAGGTGTACTGAAATGGCAATCCAGGGACTCATCAAATCTGCACAGTATATATTAAATCACAGTATGATATGTGCAGAGCAAGACTGGTGTGGCGGCATCAACTATGAATGCAGTGCTGGCATAGTTGCCCAGGGGTTCCAAAACAGGACTAATCACACCACCAAATGCCCAAATCGCCACATACCTGCTGGGGTGCCTCTACCCAGATCCACCCCAGTAAAAGCGACCGTAGTATAGCTAGACTGCCCCAGGGATGTGGCTGGTGACACTGGCAAATCCAGTCTAGGGCAAGCCATCAGCACTGTGTCCCAAACTGGCAAGATAGAAATTCTGTACATGCCCCTAATCTCCTCCTTCTGTATCACCTTTATCTCGCAGTCAACCCATTTAATCACTTCCTTCCACCATCGACACAAATCAGGACCTTCAGCTGATTTCCAGCTCATTGTCAACCATCTATGGGCAAGGATGAGTGCCAGATCCTTGACCCTATCAGTTTCCTAGTGGGCAGCACTGTGTCTGTGAAGGTCCAGCACACACAATTGTGGGGTGTTCTCAAATGACTGGCCCATAGCTGGATAAAGTGTCCCAGTAGGTGGTTAGAATGGAACAACTCCAGACCACGTGGTAGAAGTCTGCGTCCTCGTCACCATAGTGGCGACACACCAATGAGGACCCAGGGAACATGGCATGAATGCGCCATGAGGTGAAATCCACCCTGTGCAAGAAGTAAAACTGTATCAATTTAAATCTAGCATTGCAGGATACTTTGGAGGTGCAAGCCAAGGTCTTACTTCAAGCAGCATCATCGAAGGAGGGCCCATAGTCCGTCAACCATCGCTGATGCAGCGTAGTCAGATTCGCCTGGGGTCCTATCATAAGAGCCCTGTTATGTCTCTCATCTTCCCCATTATGAGGAAGAGGTAAAAGAGACACTCATGTTTGTTCTGGAGGCTCCGAAGACCCAGAGCCCCACCAGCCATACATCTTAGTCGTCAAGGCCCATCTAAAAGGAAGTGACAAGCTGGAAGGTCATATGACTCTCACAAATCAGTAGAGGGGGTGATTTCACACTCTGTGAACAAGTTTCCTAATATAATAAAACCCACCTCAGTCCATGTGTGAAGGCCCTTCCCAATTCCCCAAGGTTGGCGAATAATGTGCAGTCAGCAAGGGACTTCGGAAGTATAGGGGACCCTAGTGCATGTCCTTCCTTTGCATCATCCTTTTCATAGTCATTGTGCTTTACTAAGTGTGACAACCAGATAGGCATCAGACCTTTGCAAGGAGCACTTTATATCACTCTCTGACCTTTGGGTAAAATGTTATACTTCATCTGTTTCACCCCGTCCCCTCCCCTACCCCAGGTAATGCAACACCTCATGTTAGGTGGACAGGCCCACAAACCGCACAGTACTATCGCATGACTAATGGGATAGTTGCATTTCATTGACAAAGGCACTAAAGAAGGGAGAAAGGATCAGCGTCAGCAAGACAGAAGAAAGGTTTTCCATCCCACTTGATGAAAACCCATCTTGTACTACATCCGTGTACCAGAGGTTTCGGAACCACAGAATACTTATTTCATGTGTTAGGTCTTCTCTGTCTAAGTCAGATGGAGACATGCTATCACGCTTGACTAATGTGCGAATAATAACAAATAATACATACACTGTAGTCATAATGGGGATAGGGCCAAATCACTATCAAAAGTCAAAACTTTCCATTTGGGCAAACTATATTATCAAGCGGCAAATCTGAAAGTATCTTCAGGCAGGACAGTTTCATGACATCGATTTATATTCGGATTTAAGACTCCTACATTTTACCAATGACAATCTCTTTCGCAGCTTTCTTTCACAGCCCTTTACTGACATAGAGGCATTGCTGTGAAATTGTTTGAACATAAAGTGAGAGCTTTTCGAGCAATATTGGGCTGAGAGAGCATTACAAGCTTACTACTATCTGATGTAACCGAGAATCGAATACAGTGTAAAGCTCAATGACTGGTGAGGACATTTCATTCACTTCTATAGGGAAATTCTAATCAATCCATGGTTTAAGATATATATTTTTGTGAGACTAATCACAGATTATTTTGACTATATTTAACCATGTATATTTTCCCGGCTCTATAGCAGGCAGCTGTATTTATCTGGGTCATCATTTAGAAGTTTTCGAAGCAAAGTTAAAAAAAATTCAAGTTAGCAGCTAAACCCAACTCTCCTGTTACCATCCAAAAATGGTTGTAGTTGGAGATGTTTACTCAAGGGGAAATCGAGGACCCACTTGAAGGTTATGCTTGTGCATAACAGGCGGCCTAGTAGAACACATAGGGTACCCTCCAGCTAGGCTTATAAAGTCACACCAAGCATCCTACTTAACATATTACCTAGATGCCTGAGTTCACGGTTTAACTTGCATTGACCATAGTCAATCAATATGGAAGAGAGGACTTGCTACTGGTACCCACCTCCATCAGCATATCCTACATCCTCTGAACAGCGCATGGACTTGTAAGAGCCAACCATGTCTACCCATGAATAATAATGAGATGCTGCAGACTGAAAAAACATCTTTTCACAACAGTTCCATACCCCACAGCACTTCCAACTCATGTCTGCCCTTCCTACCGATGGGTACAAAGCACTACTGCAGTGGCAAGGGTCGGAGCAGCTGCCCCACCCTAAAACAATTTTTTTCCAAGTGAAAGTATTTTATTGTAGGTATACTTCCCAGCCAACACAACATGTGTTGGCTGCTGGCTGATGGCTGTTTATCCTTGGCTGCTTGTCTATGTATCCACGGTGTTGACGTATAACATGAAAATGGAATAAAAAAGATGTTGGACTTTGGATATTCTGGTTACCTATTGATTGACTTATTGAGTGCTCAGAACTTTCATTTTCTCTTTTTTTATTACATTTACCTTGAGGGGTTTGTTTCTGAGGTTGTATGGTAGCCAACCTTTGTCCTAGAGCACCACCATAATGTTACTGTACTACCTGTCCCGGACATCTAGTGAGTGCCTGTTGGAAGCCTGGCTAACCCCCTCTTGTTGAAAAATTGATTCTTCTTGGACCTAGGTCTTTCTGCAGGGTCACCCCAGACTTCTGCCTTCCTTTGTTGAATCCATTTTTGTTGGCCGGTAGGCCACTGTGCACACCCCTGAAATCATGGTAATTTGGCATAAACTTGCTTGTTAATTCAATTTACTTGCAAGTCCATAGTATATGGTAGTGCGTGTACCCAGGGCCTGAACGGCAAATGCTTCTAGCGAGCTGCAGCACTCATTGTGCCACCTTCGAAAGTGGCACTGCAAAATATGTTTCGGCCTGTCAATAAAGACTGTAATGCAGTTTTAAATTGCCATATCAACCTGGCAAATTAAACCTTTACCAGGTTTAAACAATCCTTTTTATCACTAATAAATCACCCCTAAGGAAGGCTCTAAATGCTCATGGGGCAGGATGCACGATATTTGACAAGTAGAACATGTGTACTTACATATAACATGTTCTGGCAGTGAAGAACCCCTAAACTTGTTTTTCACTGCTGTAAGGCTATATCTGCCGTAGACTAAAATTGTGTTACCTTAATACACTTAATAGGCGATAACTTCACTTTGGGTCCAGAGAGAGAAATACTGTTTTCACTCATTTGAATTGTAATTTGAACCCCTCTTTAATGGTAAAGTCAGATTTTAAGTTACTGTCCTGAAAAGGCCACTTTGCCCATATGCATTTGTCTGCCTAAACTAAATTTGACTCTCAGACAGTGTCCAGGTTCACATGATTGTGAATGACCCTCTGTGGTGTTTTGTGTATTCCTACCTTACATCAAACAAAAAGGACTTGGGTGTGGGTCAGGTGTTCTCTTGAGTCAGATGTCTTGGGGTTTGTACACAGCCCTTCCTGAGCGTCGAAGGGTATCCTCAGGCCTTACCCACTCCCTTGCTGAATTCTAAGGGTTGCTTGTCCTGCCGCTAACAAATGCAGATCACACCTACGCTTGCCTTCGCTTGGTTACTCTAGACAGTTTGAAGCCAAACCCAGAAAAGGAGGAAGGTTAGTTAAAGGGGCAATCCCCACCCGCAGGTTGGCACTGGTGATAAAAGGGCTACCTTCAGAACCTCTCATCAGAACACTCCTGGACCTGTGGAAGATTCAGAAGAAGGGCTGCCCTGCTGTTTAAAGAAGGAAGGCTGTTGGAGGCACCTTGTAATACTTATCTTAGATCATAAAGGAGATCATTGACATAAAAGCTGAATAGTAACAGAGCCAGTACACACCCTTGGTTTACCACAGTGCTTGTCTGAAATCTTCTGGACTGTTGTCTTGATTTAATATATCAGACTTGTGATGACAAATGATACAGCTCTGAAATTGAAAAGGCCAGGAGATTATTCATTTCTAAGTTCCTTAGCCTTAACCACAGAGATTCTCTTTCAGCCAGACTAAATGCTTGTACTAGAAAAGGCATTTATTTCATCCCAACATATTGACTCCGCCAAAAGACCTTTGCATCCACATCTATGAGGCCGTTGGGCCAATTGGACCTGCGGCCATTTGCTATGACAGAAAGGGCATTTAAATGTCATTCTATTTCCTAACAATGATAAGAAAAATAAACGTATTGGTTTTAAATAAATATTTTCCCTTTTAGTAATTTAAGGAAAAACTATTTATAACATTGAAGTTGTGAAAATAGCTACAAAAGAGTGAGAGAATGAATTACAACAGAGAAGAAACCTACAAATCAAAACCAAGAATTAAAATTGGATAATATCCCTACATAACCAGAATGTTGTAATGTTATCCTGGGTTCCTTGATATTTTTTGAAAAGATTTGACCATCATAACATAAATTCCATGAAATATGTTTGTTGAGAGCTAGTTGTAGCACTTCAGTAATCCAGGTATCTATATTTGAGAATGAAGGGATCGTCCATTTCTTGGGCACTATTCTGTTTCCTACCATTAGTCGCAACATTTATTTTAAAACCAATCAATGCTGAATCATCTTTAAAATAAATTGCCAATTTAGCCAAGTGAATGTTGATGGAAGCAGTTAAATTAATTGGTTTTGGTAATGTTAACCTGACTAACATAAATAGTGTGTTCTAAACATCAATACCAAACAATATTGGTGTAAATAATAGAGAATGTATACCCAATGTCACCATATTTTAGCGAATAATATTTAGCATACAATATTAATGTCATATGATATTTCTGTCTATGATATTCTGAAATACAACATGTCAAACTCCCAGGTTGAAAGTTAAACACAGAGTACAAACATGGCCAAAATATGCTCGGTAGATCTTTTGTCTCTGCAGACATCACAGTTGTGGGATAGACTCCATAAGATACATTTTCTTGAAATTCAGTGAGTTATCTTTTGTTGAGTGTAAATTAGCTGTGTGCTTGAGATTGTTTTATGGACTCTTAGAAGACATTTATGTAACATGGTTGGGAGTCTGCAAATTTAAAGTTACAAACCTTAGAGCACACGTTCAATTACATGAGCACACATGTTCAGTGTCTTCACTAGACCCAGTGTATCGGTGGCACGTTGGACAAAGATGATCTGGAAATGGCCCCCTCTAAATGAGAAGTTCTTCAAGTAACTATGTTGGATTGAAGCCACACAATAATAAATAAAGAGAGCACTAAAAGTAAAGTCCAAATGCACATATTAAAATGAGCTTATTAACACAAGTTCTGTGGTTATCTTAAAGAGAACCAAGAAATAGCACAGTGGGGCAATAGGATCTAACCACAATGGAAGCCTCAGCACATACAGCCACAGTGAATTCTTGCATAACATGGACTTAGTCAAGCACAACAGACTAAAGAAAGAAAAAGGTGATTAACATGATCACCGCAAGTGGGTTAGGTATGAGGGCAAGAGGATGAGAAAAAGACAGATCAATTAATTAAGAGAAAATATAATTAAATGATAAAAAGAGAACAGCACCAGATGAAATAGAAAAATGGAACATTCTTTACAGGTACCTGATAAAGTGTCAGACAGTACCAGCATTTTCTACGAGAGAATGAGATTACAGTGCTTGGCCAAGGTAAAGAATGCTGAGGAAAGGACTACTAATGTGCATTAGCAGGCATTCTGAAACCAGTTTGCAAGTCAATGACTGCATACCAGACCATGCAGCAACAGCTTTTGAATGTTCAGAAGGGGAACCATACCTTCAACATAACATTCTGAAAATAACAACATGTCTTCAGAGATTCTAAAGAAAGAGGTCACCAAACAGTAAAAGGTTTGTTTGTGCCACAATTTAGTGATGGATAATCCCCACAGTTCAATTTGAATGTGAACATCTTTTGTTTTTTCCATTTTAAAATGAGGTGTTGCCCATTAAACAAATGATCCACTTGGTCAAACCCTTGCAACCTGTGAATCTAGAAATTTTGCAATTCTCATGTTTGGAGCTGGCTATAGTACTTTTTGTAGAGGTTTTGCCTGAACGTATGTAACAGTAGGCTATCCAGGTTCTGTCATTACATTTTTTGGTTTCCCCAGATTTTTAAAAGAGAAAAATATTTTTCTAATAATATCAATAGAATAATGCAAGCATTCCGCCTTCATTCTGTCGCATGCTTATCTCTCTAAGCATTTCAAATTCAGTGCCTAATGTCTTGGACATGGATTCCTTCTGAGGCTCAGCTCAGTTTCTCTCTGATATTTGTGAGCAGTCTCAGGCTACTGGTCACTGTCAGAAATATCCTCCATGTCTGTCACTTTTATGAATTTATCTTTGCGCATCACAATCAGTGGGGTAGCTACATCTTCCTAGTAAGGGACAATAATACAAAAGATCTTCTTACCAAAGTTCATAAAAATAATGCTCTAGCGGTAATGTTTCTTTCTTAGAATTGTTCCTTTTTCTTCATACCATTATAATAATGTTTTTTTTATTTTTACTGTCTTTTGAATCTCTTTTTGTTATCATTGACGTGCATAAAAAGTCGTGATTGAAAAGGGCCTGCCTTTACTCATGGAAAACGTCAAAACTTCAGCATCAGCTTTTCTTGGAAGCACATAACAATAGTCCTTTGTTACTAGCTTGTCTATCACAACAAATTCCTCAATCTAGGCTCTTTGATCACATTAGCTGATATGAAGTACTTATCCTTAGGGACTGCCTCTGGAATAGATTTATTAACATTCACACACATAACTAGAAGAACATTTTTGTTAGGAGAGCTCATCAGCTTCATCTTGACAAGTACATTTAGGTCAACACTGTTGCCTCTTCCTTTCCAATAGCATTACTCTATTTCACTGCATTAAAGTCAGGCAAGTAGGATAAGTGGGTTTATGGTTAGGGACAGGTTTACAGTTTTACTGAGGCAATAGTAAAGGAAAGGCTTAAACTTAGAATTAGGACACGGGATAGGCCTGGAGCAAAGGTTAAGGCAAGGAAACATTTTAGGATTAGGGTAAGTGAAAGGTTTAGGATTAGGGATAAACTTTAGCCTGCACAGTGAGAATGAATTCAAGAACATATTTGTGTTTATAATGTAAATATGAGTAATGAGTTTTATTAATAAAATGTTTTTTAAATGGAGAATGATTCATATTTAGAAAGAAACCTCCACTGAAGTGTAGATTTTAGTTTCTTTGTGAAGAATGGTTGATGAATTCTAATAATTATGTTCTATTCTGTTGCATAGGTCAAATGCTTTAACACACCTAAGTAGAACTAAGGTGCACCAAAAACATGGCAAACAGCCATTGGAATGGAGAGATTATGGTCTCATAAATAGATTTTCCTCATACAGAAATTAATTAAGTCAATGTTATAGAACATTCATCTGAGAAACACTGTTTCGAGGTGTGGGTATGAAGGAGTAACTGGCTGCGTTCCAAAGCACATTTGTGGATATTCATTGAATTTTTTCTGGTAGTTTCACACCAAACTTGCCAATTCACACCTAGTAAGGGGAGTCCTAAAAAAATGTTCAGAATAGACAATGATAGAGAGCTACCCTGAAATGAATGGTAATGCAGGTGCAGGATGTTTTACGTGGAGAAAAATATTTTCTGTTGGGAAAAACAAAATCAAATCTTATTGTTATATTGTCACATGTACAAATACCTAATTTCTTTATTTGGTTTATGCAGTTTTACACTTGTCATGCCATATCTAATCATTTTTTTGTAAACTGCTAAAAGTCAGAAATTGGATCTAAGCCTAGGAGCAAACTTGGGGAACGAATTTTGAATGTTTTTGGGGGAGTTTTCTAAAAGCGCTTTGCTGCATTGATCATAATTACGCCTACTCTGAATGATAGTGAAAGAAAGATGAAAAAATGTTTGAGGCTCTATCCAAGCAGACTTTTTCTGGCCCTTAGTTGTTATTTGGTGCAACCTGTGATGTTGCCCTTAAGCTGCTGCCTTACCTTGTCTCATGGATGTACCGGCATGTGGCAGTAGGAAGCAGTGACGTAACACAAAGTGAATGTGAGGAGGGGCACCAGAGCCGATGATATCTCACAGACATCCATTAGCATGGGGCTGAGAGGACCCCCCTGCACCGCAGGGGCTTCAGGGCTCTGCCTTACAGCCCTGGTAGGAAATGATGTTCCAATATATCACTGCCCAAGTGTTGTTTTCCAAAAGGAAATTAAACATTTAGCAAAAGTATTTATGATTTGCACCTTCTTATGTAATAATGTTTTTTATTTTTACATAAAGCAATGCATAAGGACACAGACCCAGCGTTACACCCCTGGTAGTAACTGATGTTCCAATATATCACTGCCCAAATGTTGTTTTCCAAAAGATAAATTAATATTTACTAAACGTATTCATGATTTGCACCTTCTTATGTCATAATGTTTTTTTATGTTTACATAAAGCAAAGGACACAGACGTAGCACGTGAGAGCCTGAACATTGCAGGGTAGGACAATCGGCAGCTATTAAGGTTTCAACACCTAGTCATGCATTGGATTGAGGGTTTACCATCCTTAGAAAATTGAAGCACCAACCATATTTCTCCATACTTCTCTTTCTCCCTACTTCGCGGAGCTCCTCATGCGCATGCCTCCCACTGTGGCTCTCCCAGACTCTTCCTCCTGCTGAAATATCATTTACCTAGTACATTATAACGGTGTGCAAAATATGTTCTTACCTTTAACAGACATTTTAGCAAAGATCCCAATGTTTTCTCTATGCAACAATTCCAGAATTTCCCACTGCCTCGTAGGTGTCACATATACACATATATATTACAGCAGTGAGCAAGTCTTCACTCTGGAAGGATACAGGCAAAGTTAGCACAATTGTCGGGTGCAAAGTAAGGCCCCCACGTTGTGGGCATACTTGGGATATTTGCATCATAATTCAGCATCATCACATTTGTGCAGAAGCATTCCTTGCAAGTTTATTTTGTGCTGCCTGTTTACACGCAAAGCACTGTGGAGGGAAAGGGAGCTCGCCCTTCCTTGAAGGCAATGCTTTCGGCAAATCAGTTTTTCCTCTGTGACTAATCATATCTGCGGAACAAATTGTCTCAAAGGACTTGATCTCCATGCGCAAATCCGAAGGCAGTAATCCTCACAAACTCAGCAATGGTTCTCACTTGTAATTGAATTAAGGCCATGTGTTATACGTTATAACATATTCTGCCCTACTTGATAAATATTTGCATGCCAATGTCTGAGTCAGAAAAATAAATTATGTTAAAACGTTTGTGTTTGTATGATACATATTTAGAAATCTGAGAGAAGGGAGAAGAAAACAGCTTTTATTAACATCTAAAAAACAGTAAAGCAGAATGGCCATTGAATATTAAACATACATTACATCCGGTTCAGTAGTTTTAAACTAAATACTTCTACTGTGATGTGTTTTTTTCAATTTAAAGTTCCCAATACCCTAGTATTTTTCTAGATGCTCATGCCTGCAATTTGATATGCATTCTTCATGAACCTTACATGTTAAAATGTCAGTATTCAGTGTATTGCAGGCATGGGAAAAAAACTGTGTGCCAGGGATAGGGGTCCCCAGGACACTGTCCAAGAGTCAGCCATGAGGAATGGTATCCCTGAGCCCAGACAACACTCAGGGAGGGGGTACACATATCCCCCTCTCCTTTAACGTTAACATGCTGCCCGTGGTTGGGTTCCCCGGGGCCTGATAAAGGTTTGGAGAGAGAGGGGACACACCATGCCTAAGGGGGCAGTTTGTCCCTACAGTGCTCCCATGTTTTTTAATCTTTTTCCATGCTTCCTAAAATAGCTGATGCCACATCTTTGTTGATGTGGTCACAACCAATCAAATCTTATCTGAATATGTGGATTCTTTCTGTCCTGAAAGATTTCGAGCCTTAATTTCTCCAAAACTACTGAGCGAGTATAAACCAAATCACGAAAAGCAGATTTTCTTGACCAAGACCTACCTTTCTTCCCTTTTGAAACTTAAGGCCCCCGGGGTGGGCCAGGGCCCAGGGGGATCAGCATTTTGGGGCGGAGGCCCAGCCTCCCTCCCAGAGCCTTTAGGAGACCCTGGGGACTCCATATCCCAGGGCCGACATCTTCATTTATGTGGAGCGGGGAGTGCAGCCCCCCTGTCTGTGATATTGAAAGTCCCCAAGGGCCAACTTAGTGATTTTGGAAAGGGGGTGTGCTTCAGGCCCTCCTCCCTGAGCCATAGGAGGGCCCGGAGGATCCCATCCTTCGGCACTTGAAGAGAGCAGTGTGCAGGTAGAGGGTGCAAGTTATAGTTATTTTAGAGCATGATTTATAGTTACTTGAGATAACTATAATTGGTCAATTTCAGTGGTTTTGTTAGTTTGAAACATTGTGTTTTAACTTACATATTCGCCTATGTTTTAACTTACATTTTCACCTAGCTATGTCCCTTAAACCTTGGTTTTTTCCAGCAAAATTTGTATGGTTTTATACATTGTCAAGTAGGATATAATTTCAATGCCAAACTATAACGTCACTTTAACCATTGTTTTTTTCAGAAAATAGATATATAGCACCAGTATAAATATGGTTCAGGAAGTTTCCATAGATAAGGCATATTTTGTTTTCTTAAAACCCCTTGGGCCATTCAAAGAATCTGCACAAAACTTTCCCAACAAAAGTTGATCCAGTTTGTATATTTCAAGTGAAGTTTTGTGCAGATCTGTCAGAGGAGACTAAGATAAAAGGGAGATCCCAAAAAGAGTGATTTCCTATTTTAATTTTTCTAGGGATCTTTGCTATTCGATACAGAAAAAATGGCTAAACAGAATGACACCAAATTTTCCAAGCAGTAGTGCTTTTGTTGCTTCGGTGTAAATCCATTCAGAAGTTTTTTTTTTTAAATTGAGTTTAAAGAGGTTCTCAGATTGGAAATGAAGTGTTTAAGTTTTAAAGATATCTTGACAGTCGGAAACATTAAATTTTTAATTTGCCCATGCCTTTAGTGTTGTTCGAGGAATTTCCATGAAATGTGGCAGTATGTTTAGCTTACTCTTTGTATTGTTGTGAAGCTGCATCAATGGGGCCAATAATATGTTAATTTGCTAATAACTATAGCATCATTTGATGAATTAATGTAGCATTTGGCAGATATATAACATGTTTAAACATTTGTGGGTATGGCAAGTTTCATGAAGCTCTATCAAGGGCCGCAAAGTTGAACGATGGGGCCTTTGGGGCTCTGTAATGAATCTGCATGATATTTGTCAGGCTCTTAGCATGTTTAGCCGACAGCAAGAAACTCAGGTTTCATGCAGATCCGAGAGGAGGAGGCAAAGTTAAATGGAGGGCAAAAAAACATGCTAATAACTTTGGTGCAGTGTTACAGATCTGCACAACACCTGGCATACACTAGCCATGGCCATATTTAGCTTACTAGCTATTTTTAAAATGTTTATTCCAACTCATACAGGTGGGATACTGTTACAAATTGGGTTTTTGCTTGAGAGAGCACCCTGTCGAAACATAAGCCAGAATCCTAATCAGGGTAAGTTACTACACAACCTAAATTATCCTGTGCTCACCCTCTAGTAGCTTGGCACAGAGCAGTCATTCTTAATTTAAGAGGCTATGTGTAAAGCATTTATGCAAAACGGTGAAAACACAACAAAAAGACTCCATAACAATTTAGAAAAGTGAAGTGTGACTTTAAACATAAAGCCAAACAAAAACAACAAACATCTAGCATGTAGAAGTTAAGAAAGGAATTCTGATGGAATAAATGTCACAGTAGCGCTTCAAAGCAAATAGAGCTTAAAGGGTAACTGGTTGTGCCGGACCAGGATAAAGTCAATAGTTCAAGCTGACCTCAAGAGAGCACAGGCTGGATACAGGGACCCACTCAGGTCCGCTGAACAAAAGTACCTTTATCCTAGGTTCGTGTCAGCAGAGATGGGGTGCAGCCAAGTGATGCTTCGGTGATCCCCATTGCAGCAGCAGTGATACGACGAGAGCCATGAGTGAAGCATTGGTCCCGGAGTGCGGCTGGTCCCCAGTGCGATGCGGCAGCTCTAGGTGCGATGCTCCAATCCGATAACAGTGACAGCAGGTGATATGTCAATAGCACTGCAGCAGACCCCTAGGTCCACATCCAAGGGTCCAATTCAGAACTGGGTGGGCATCCCTGGGTAGGATAGGCACAGCAGCAGATGAGCACACAGGTTAGAAAAGGTGAGTTCTAAGTCTTTGGTGTACCTCAGATGTAGGCAGCAGGAGGCAAGCCAGCAAGCCCTTTTGAGTCACTCTGGGTTTATGTAATGCCAGTTCAGCCCTTCTCACTCAGGCAGAGAAAGAGCAGCAGCAACAGCCCTTCCCTCACTTCCTGCCCAGGAAGTGCCATCAAGTTGTAAATGTATGTAGATGGGTACTCAGACACACGTAACCATCCTGTGGCTGTCTAGAGGTAATGCACAAAGCGTAGCTGTCACCCACCCCAGATGTGTATTAGAGGCAGGCTGCATGGCACACAGAGCTAAGAGCAGAGAAACGCCCACTTCTAATAGTGGCATTTCTCTTTTTTTTTTTTAAATCTCTTTTTAGTAAACAGTTGTGATAGTACAGTGGACGGCCGCAGAGCCACATAGCAACTAATTCCAATGACAAAAAGGCACATAACCATGCTTCAGATAAACATCTGTGCTATATAGCATTAGGGGGAAGGAGATCAGTGTCCAATTCTGCCCTGCGCAGTTCGACTGATGGGGACACACATATTTCACCATGTGATATATTCCATTTAGTCCGGTTGTGATCCCATTTTGTGGGACGGCCCCTGTATTTAAATACACACCTCTCTGCGATCATCACATTATCTGTATCGTTAGCCCATTTTTTGTATTTAGGCAGGTCCCCGGATCCCCACACCTTGGCAATATTTCTCTTAGCTAAAATAAACCCCAATAATGCCCATGTGCGCTCAGTGTGAGTCAAGTCAGTAGCCTCCCACATATTCAATAAACAAAGTCACGGAGAGTGAGTAATATTCTTCCTGCTTACTCTCGTAAGTGTGGTAACGGTTCTTACCCAGTATGGCTGAAGTATTGGACACTCCCAAACCATGTGGAAAAAAGTACCTTCAGTTGTGCACCCTCTAAGGCACCCAGGATCTGGCCGCCGTCCCATCTTGACCAGTGTATGTGCCGCTGAATAGACTCTGTGTAAGATCTTGAGTTGAATCAGTCGTAGTCGCATTGGAATTGCAACCTCTTTGGGAGAGGAGAGGGCTTCCTGCCAGTCATCGTCTTCTAAATACCCAAGGTCCGATTTCCACAGCGGCCGGAGGTGCACCAGTGGGTCAGGCTTGTTGTTCATTAATTTGCGGTATGTAAGCAATGTATCATTGCATGTCAGTGGGTCTGTTAAGTGTCGGTCTTCTAGCGAGGATGCCTTAGGAAGAGCCTCGCCACTAGCCACACCAGAGGTCAGTGCATGACGGATTTGTAAGTAACGGAACATCTCTGACCCTGCCAGTTGGTATTCTGCTTGTAGCTCACTGAATGGGACCATCTCATTATGCTTCCATAGATCACCAACGGAAGAGATGCCAATGAAGTCCCCTTTATCAACACCCGGACACCTATTCAATATGCCGAGTTGTTCAGATTCCCACAAGGGAGTAAGTAGTGTCAATTTCTTGTGCCACCCAAGCGTTTTTGTCGCTCATTGCCAGAGTGCAATTGTCTGGACCTTGGGACCAGTGTGACATTGGCGTTTGGGATTGGAATAAAGGGCAAGCCGAAACCCCCCCGGAGTCATTATCCACTTGTCTGTGCAGTACGCAAGATCAGACGGAGGGACAAAGACCCACTGATTGACCACCGCAAGTTGGGAGGCCCAATAGTATTATTTTAAGTCAGGCAGCGCGATTCCTCCATCATACCATCCCCTGGTCAATTTGTGTGTTGCAATGCATGAGTTTTTCCCATCCCAGAGAAGAGTTCTGACCTCGCTCTCCACACTAAAAAAGTAGGTGTCTGGGACTTTTTAGGGTATATTTTGCAGCGTGTATAAGAATCGAGGCAGCGCTATAGCTTGTTAAACAATGCCGCCCTTCCGAGCAGAGTAAGGGGCAGCGACCGCCAGTGAAGCACGTCGTTGTGAAGTCTGGTCAGTGGGGCCTTAAGGTTGGTGTCATAGAATAGGGCTGGGTGCTGTGTAACGTAGATGCCAAGGTAGCGGAACCCCTCGGTGGCCACCATGATATTAGTGCCCTTTGGCATCCGTGGTACCGGACCCTGAAGCATGAAAAGACCAGATTTTGTCCAGTTGATTGTGTAATCCGAGTGAGCGCTTTATTTTGCAAAGATATGTAAGATCCTGTGGACCGATGTTAATGAAGCTGCTAAGTATAATGGGATATCATCAGCATAGAGGGAGATTCTATCTTCATGCTGATCTGTCCATTTCAGTCCCCTAATCATGGGGTCCCCCCTGACCGAGGTCGCTCCAGTGTTAGGGAGAAGATGAGGGGTGACAGGGGGCAACCCTGTCTGGTCTTCCTCTCTAGACAGAATTGTCGGGAGGCATGTTGGTTAACGACTACTTGAGCTGTTGGGCCTGAATACAATAATTTGACCCATTTTATAAAGTGTGAGCTGAACCCCTAACGTTCGAGGAGAGCAAATAGGTAAGGCCACTCGATGGTGGCGAACGCCATTTTAGCGTCGAGTGACAGCAAAGCTGCATTTTCCTGGATAGTAGGAATTCTCCTCATCACCCTGTGTAGTCGTCTGAGATTGAGGGCCGTGTTACGGCCTGGCATAAAGCCCAATTGGTCTGAGTGCATGAGTTTACATATAACAGGAATCAAACGATTAGCCAAAATATTGGCGAGGATCTTTACTTCGGCGGTTAAGAGCAAAATTGGATGATAAGAGTCACATCACATCTCTGGTTTGCCTTGTTTGTGGAAGACGGCCACTGAGGCCAACATCAAATCTCGGGATAGGGCCCCGGTTTGGTAGCTCTCTAAATGTAGGGCGCAAAAAGTGGGTGTTATCTTGGAGGTCACTAACTTAAACAGTTCAATTGTGAGCCCATTTCGGCCCATGGCTTTACCTGACTTAATACCTTGTATGGCAGTCACTATTTCTTCTTGAGTTAGGTCACCCTCTAGGGCTTCACAGTCTTCCGGAGTGAGAATGATGACCAGATTAGTGGCTAGAAGGCCTCTGGAGTCCTATAGGGTGGTACAAGCGGTGGAGGAGTAAATGGAAGCGAAATGGGAGGTAAAGGCCTCTGCAATTTGCTGAGGATCGTTCACTAATGCTCCTGTATTCGTCTCAATAAGGGGCATCCATCTCTGTGTGGTTCCTCACCTCTCCAACCACGCAAGCGATTTCCCGGTATTGTCCCCCAACTCATAGATTTTATGTCTACTAGCTCTCTGTTTTGACTTAACTGTCTCTGTCGCAAACTGTTGGTAGTCTTGTCATTTGACACTTAAAGTGTGAGTATGCTGTTAGTCATCGCTGGTCGCCACCTCATCCTCCAGATCACGAATCTGACGTTCCAGAGACTCCAGACATGCCCTCAACTCCTTCTTATGCCCTGCCATCAGTGATAATGCCTGATCCTTGATGACCGCTCCAAAGGCCCTCCATAAAATCTGGTTCTACTGGACTGTGTTTGTGTTTTCAGCGTAGTAGTGATCTACTACTTTCAGAAGGGCCTTTCGGACATGTGGAATCTTCAGACTCCATGGAGTTATGGACAGGGTGAGACAGCCATATTCCTGGGGTAAAGTTAACTGAGTCAGGACAGGAGAATGGTCAGAAATACAGCGTGCTAGGGATTTAGCGTCAGTAAAGTTCGAGAGATCGCCAGTGTGTTTGTGAACAAGTAGTCGATCCTAAATTGGCTACCATGGGCGCCAGAGTGGAAGGTAAAATTCCGCATCAGGGGATTAAAATGGCGCCACAGGTCAACAAGGCCGAAGGCCAAGAGAAAGTTCATCAGGGGTGAGGTGTGACGTGGATCCTGTTGAGGGGGACGCCGGTCAACCCAGCCATCTACAGTCAGGTTAAAGTTGGCTTCCAACACCAGGATACCATCTGGGAGGTCAAGGAGAAGTTTACCCAGGTCAGCCAGCGTGGTTCCTGTCAGCGCCGGGGGTACATAAATCGAGAGCACGATAAGGGGTTCCCCTCCCATGTCTCCGCAATCGCAGTAAATCTACCCTGGTTATCAATCCATGTGTTTTTCATTATGAATGGGCATAAGAATGCCGGTCCCTCTGGAACTAGATGTGAAGCCTGCGTGTACCACCAGTTTGTAGCCCCACCGATCGAGTGCCTTACATGTCTTACCGATTAAATGTGCCTCCTGCAACAGAGCAATGTCAGGTGCTTGCCTCTTGAGATATAGGAGCTTCAATTTTTCCTCTGGTCCATTGACGTTTCATGTAATAATGCGGAGTGATCTCTTCACAACACGGTCTGACATGGTGTATCTATGTGGAATGGGGCACTGTGTGCATGTGTCCCAAGTGTGTAGAGCACATGCTGACACAGGAACTCCTCCAACCCTGAGTGTAAGCGCATGGGTAACGATTCTGTCCCACTGCTATCACAGATAAACAACAATAAAAATGAAATAAATAGGTCCCCCCACCCCCAAAATGCCCCCCATCCTCCCTGCCTCACTGCATGACGGGCACTGAACCTCTCGCCACCTCAAACTTGCAGAGTACCAATGACCCACCCTTAAAATAGTTGGGAACGTGATCCAACCCCACTCCCTGGGGCATCGATTCGTACTAAAACATTTACCCCAGACATGTTATCTCGAGCATTAAACGGGACCAGGACAAATTACATTTACAAAAGAACAACAATACCCCACAATAGGTGGCAGTTACGTCCTTGGATCTGTTGATGATGACATCGGGTAGCCACAGCGGTCTCCTACAGAGCAGTTCCATGGTAAGCAGACCTGTGCCTGCGAAGATCCCGTAGTACTGACCAGGCTGACTGGAAACCACTGGTTCTCTACTTTAGTCAGTCTGTCGCTGTTCCGCGGTACTATTCGTCGCAGCATCACCATCTGGTAGGGACTTATGTTGGCGGCCCGGCCGATCTTTGTTCCCAGTCCCAAGATTTGCTTTGTTGTTCTGCTTACCAACCATGCGCCAGCCGTCAAGCCAGTCCAAAGCATCTTCGGGACTGGAGAAAAAACAGGTTTTCCATTCGGATTCAACGCACAATTTTGCCGAAAACAGCATAGCATATTTGATTTCTTGGTCACGCAGGGCGCGTTTCACTTCCAGGAAGCTACGGCGTTGCCTCTGCACTCTCAACATGAAATCTGGGAAAAGGTAATTTTACTATTGTCAATGGTGACTGGTGGGGCCACTGTCGCTGTGTGGAGTATTATGTCTATGTCTCGAAAGTTAAACACCCTTGCCAGGATTGGCCGAGGTGGTGCTCCGAGCTTGGATCTTCCGCCCGGCACCCTGTGCACCCTTTCCATGGAGAAGTACTTGGACAGACCCTTAGGTTGGAGATGTTGCAGCACTAGGTCCTCTATGAACAGGTCCGCCGCTTGCCCCTCTGCATGTTCCGGCACTCCTAATAAACGGACGTTATTGCGGAACATGCGGCCTTCATAGTCGTCAAGTTGGCATTCTAACATGTCCTGATTGACTTAGAGATCCGTGACTTGGCGTTTAAGGAGATCAGTCGTCAAACCTTTGGTTGTGGATTCCACCTCGGTGATGCGCTCTGCCATTTTTCGCATGTCCGCCCTGATCAGGGTGACGGTGTCAATCCAGCCCTTCAGGGAAGTGCATACTGTCATTATGGCTGCTTAGATGTCTTGTAGTGTGGGGTCTGGCTGGTCCCCCGTCGATTTTGGATTGGCCTGTGCCTCCTCCTGCCCTTTTTGCTAGGCATATTTATGCAGCTTTGCCTAGAGTGCGCTACGACCGTTACTTACACAGCACCCTGCCCTTAGGGCTACCTAGGGCCTCCTTTAGGGGTGACGTAGGTGTAATAGAAGGGGAGTTTAAGGTTGAATTGGCTGCAAACTGCTCACACAGGTCCTGCAATGGCAAGCCTGAGACATGCTTAAGGGGCTACTTATGTGGGTGGCACAATCTGTGCTGCAGTTTACAGGCCTAGGGCACATGTAGTTGACTGTACTAGGAACTTATAAGTAAATTAAACATGTCAATTGGGGATGAACCAATATTACCATATTTAGGGTGACAGCACTAGCACTTTAGCACTGTTTAGCATTGGCCAAGTGTGCAGAGTCCTAAAGCCAGCAAAAACTAGGTCAGTAAAATGGGGGGAGGCAGTTTTACTCCTGGAAGTGACAATGCTTCCTTAGGAGTAAATCTGTTCTGTTGTTAAAATAAATGTTTTAGGAATATTGTATCAGCTTGAAAAGGTTAAAAGGTAGAGATTTCTGGACCATTAGAGTTTGGACAGCCTTCTAACCCAGGTTTGCAGACTTTCCACGAATCTACATTTAAAAATTGAAGCCCCCAAAGCATGAAGAAGGTTTTAGGTCATTTAGAGTCTACAGTATCAAAGTTTGGTCTATGTACCCGTTACAAGGTCCTAAAGTCAACCTATGCTATTCATGTTTGAATGCCTTGTCATTAGGCTTGGTGGTCTGCAGCAGGTCAGTAACGTATTACCAATTTAACATCTTTTTGACCCCATGCTCCCGCAACTGTACTTTTATGTTGATGGATTTGCATCAAGCGTGATATAATAAGGGTAAAGTAGACAAGCTAGGGCTACTCATTTTTATACTCTGCACCAAAGATATTAGTAAGTTAAAGCATTGTTGACCCCCACTTTAACTTTACCCCTTTTCAGATTTGCCTGAAATTTGACATTTCTGCACTGAACTCAACTTGCTACCAGGCAACTTACTGTTGAGACGACAGTCCATAACTCATGTAACACGATACAAACCATTACTTGCACACCAAATGCGATGACCATGAACACCTCACAATATTTATACCAAGAATTAACAGCACTTCGAAGAAAAATGTGACAAAATAATAACACCTACTTAAACCAATAAATAATAGTAAATTCAAAGTCATCCTATTGTAAGTGATAAGTAATGTAATATCTAATTTAATATGGGCGCTTATTTATAAAGTGTGTAATTGCATATAATTCATTAGGTGTAAGGGCATTAGAATTGCATTTGGTGTATGAGGAGCATAGATGTCATGTTCACAAATTGTGATCAGCGCCATATTAAGGCAACTGGGCAGACGTTGGGAGCAGGAATCTGCGATAGTGGTGATTATGAGGAGGCCTTTGTTCGGGCGTTCATCTGTAAAGATTTTGAGTTAAAAGACAAATTTTGGTTATAACATATTTTATTTAACTCTTTGCTCTTCCCTGGGTACTAAACCCCTGCTTTGCAAGTGTCTTGCGTGTAACTTTTACTAGATGGGTAACAGCAGACAGAGTAAGTGTAGAGAACATTTGATCATTTTGTGACTCGGGGTGGCAAGAGTGTATCCACATCTGATTCCACTGTCACTGATTAGGTTCATGTTAAAGGAAACTTTAATTACTATAGTGACTGACCAAGACAAGAGACATACTCTGACTGAAGGTAATTGAGAAATTATTTTTGACTTAGGTCATATCTCATCTTTGGTCAGCACAGGCATCGAAGATAAAAAAGTTTTAGAGCCCATGTGTACATACATGCAGTATGTTGATAGTAGTATGAGTAATATTGATCCCTTACACAACTTCGACCCTGACATCTAGTGTAACTGCCTTGGAGCGACAGTCATTGAACATGGATGTGCAGGTAACACTTCTGGAGGAAGGAGGAAAACAGTTGTGAAGACGAAAAGTGTCATTCAAAGTTACTTTGAGCAAGAACTCTGGGCTAAGACAAATGATTGAGTACTGCATACAGGAAAATAGCTGAATATATGTTGCATTCATAACATGAAAGCCATAGTTTATGAAAGTGTGATTCTGCAGATATATGTTGGTCCTGAATGTGACTCAGTGATAGCACCTTTACTCACTTAATACCTCAGGCAATGTCTGAGAATGAATTTGCTATTAAGCTGGGTTGGCTAACCGGGGTTGAGAATATGAATAATGAAGGCTCACCTATAAAGGAGAATGGTATTGAAGCAAATCTAGGTGGCTTAAAATATTTCAAATAGAGAAACCAACACTAGGAAGCAGTTTGGGCTTGCTTACATTAAAACCCAGTTCAAAATATAGAAATTACCAACGACAAAGGAGACAAAGCTTTATGGTTAGGAGGCTATATAAAATAATATATTTAATGCACACAAGGTTGAGTTAAGAAGTCTGGCCAAAAGAATTGATAATTATCAATTTTCCAAGTAAGCCTGAAGCAAACAGCTTCGCACTCATGGATGTAACAGCGGGCAGTGCACTTGCGGCTCTGGAAGTACTGTGTAGGGAGGCTGAACCAAGGGCATCTTCAGAGACAATCATATTGTTCAGTGGTTATTTTCCATAAGTATGATGTTGTATAAATTATGTAATACTGGACTTAAATTAAGAAGTACAAAGTTTAAGGTACGAGTTTGTTGGAGACATATTCATTAACATGTGTGATGCCAATGTTTTTTGCTTTTGCAGATAAGGAAGATCAGGACATTTATGCTTTGGACTTAGATGATTTATGGGGTTGTATCCCTTTGTCTTGGTTCAGTCACCATAACAATATATGTACTGGAAAAACTCATACATTTCTGGAAGCTTTGCTCCTCAATGCCCTTATTGGTCATTTTGAC
Organism: Triturus cristatus; assembly: GCF_964204655.1. NCBI lineage: Eukaryota > Metazoa > Chordata > Amphibia > Caudata > Salamandridae > Triturus > Triturus cristatus. The sequence goes on from NC_140593.1 coordinate 265,100,603, forward strand.
AAAGAGTAAATTGCTAGTACTGAGGCAAATATGAGTTTCGACTATTCATTTGTTGATTGTTTTAATTTTCATGAAATATTTGACTTCCAGATTGAGGTTCCAAGTACTAGTGACCATTCAATGCAGAAAATAATAATGCAGTTTTCTAACCTGTAAATGCTCAACATCATGTAATGGGGTTGTGGAAAGAAATCAAATATTACACAGTTTAGGACTCAATTTAGAGTTTTGAAGACAGGGTACTTGTTAGATCTGGCACATTGGTGTGGGTCTCCCTTCCATTTTTCGCTGTTGCCTCATATGTTTTGCTGGTGTTAGTTGCTCAGGGCACTGTGCCACTGCTGTCCAGTGCCACAGTGCAAGTGCTCCCTATTGTAAATTATTGTATAAATTTGTGACTCCATGATTGGTTGGTTTGGTTTACTTGTCAGACCCTAGTACAGTGCACCAGGAGTGCCCAGGGCTGGTAAATCCAAATGCTACTGGTGGGCTTGCAGCACTGGTTGTGCCGCCCACAAAAGCAGCCTGTAAAAGTGTGTCTAAGGTCTGCCATTGCAGAGCCATGTGCAGTCTGGTACTGTCATGCTGACTGGGCAAGTGCACCCACTTGCCAGTCCCTAAACCTTTCCTTTTGTTCATATCAGACACCTCTATGGTAGGCCCAAGGGCAGGGTTCAATGTAAGGATAAGGTAGGACATGCCCGGGTGTGTGTGGCATGTTCTAATAGTGAATTACAGCCATTTTCATTGTTCACTATTGCAAGGCTACCTGTTCTCCATAGGCCGGAATGGGCAGTTTGGTTATTACATCTTATAATCTTAACTGACTCAGAGAACATGGTAGAAATTCGAATTTAGTATGCCTGAACTCAGAATGATAAAATACATATTTTAGTGAAGTTGGTTTTAACATTCTGTATTGGAAAATACCACTTTTAGAAAGTAGGTATTTTCTTGTCTAACCATTCAAACCTGCCTCTGCTAGGCTGTGTATTCATTGTCTGGAGTTTGAGTGACAGGGCTGGGGAATTCCAGGAGACAGGGTGAGGTGTCCCAGTGGTGAATAGAGAGATCCGCATCTAGATGGGTGGGAGGAGTTGCACCTGGGACCTGAATAGGGATGTGCCTGCCCTCCACAATGCTGGCTCCACCTCCTGTGGTGCGTCTGATGTCTCTGCCCTGCACTCTGAAAAGAAAGGAGTCAGGTAAACAAAGTGCTCCAGGACTGACCAGAACCGGTTTGAACAAGGCAAAGGCCCCTCTGCCCTCAGAGGACAAAGGATGTTTGAGTATAAATATTGGGACCCTGATCCCAAGAATTTAGATCACTTTGGGAAACAAGAAGAAACTCTGCTGAGGAGAGGAACCAAGAAGAAACTGAGGAGAAACTATCCCTGAAACTGGGGGATTGGCTTGCAGGGGTTGTCTACTACCAAACAGAGGAGAAAGGAACTTTGTGTGTACTTTTGCTCAACTTGTGAAGGATCTCCAAGGGCTTGGAAAAGAGCTTGCCCCCTGCTGAAGTTTCAGGATCAACAGACTTCACTCCCCAGAGTTCTTTGGAAGTGCCTGCTGCTGTTTTTGAGCCTTCTGAGGGACTGCGTGTCGCAAGGAGCTGGAAGCACGACTCAAGAAGGAGAAGCGTACCACCGTCGGAGCTGTTGTCGTCGCATCATGTAAACGGGTGTCGCCGTGGCAGTTGTCGCATCGAGCGGAAGCGTCTCGCATCATCCAGGAAGTGTCTTGCAACGCCGAAGCATGTCCCCAATGCAGCCATCGTAGCTGACGCATTGCACCGCATCAAGAGAAGAGTCTCTCATCGAGGAAGAAGCGTGTCGCCATCGCAACCATCGTAATTGTCGCATTGCACCGCATCCAGAAAAGCGCCTCGCATCCACGGAGAAGCGTGCCGCTGTCGGAGCTGTTGTGGATGCATCGCATAAAGGGGTGTTGCCGCTGCAGCATAGCATCGAGCGGAAGCATCTCGCAACGTCGGAGAAGAGTGCCGCTGCCAAGGCCGCTGTCGTTGCATCACGTAAAGGGTGTCGCCGCTGTAGCTGACGCATCGAGTTGAGTCTTCTCTCAACATCAGAGAAGCGTGCCGCATCTGGAAGATCTTGACGTCTTTATTTCTTTGCACCAAAATCTTCAACGCATCAACATCGTTGCAACACTTTTGTTGCCCTGCGTGTCGCATCTAAAAGGTACATTGACTTAAAGTGTCCCATTTAAGAACTAAAGAGAACTAAGCAAAATTCTACCATCTAAAGTAACAGTATTGTGTATTTTTGTCGTTTAATGGTCTTGTGGTAAAACTATATAAAGAATACTTATTTTTGATATAAAACCTGTGTGGTGTCCATCTGTAGTGTTGTCACTTGATTACTGTATGTGTTCACAAATGCTTTACACACTGCCTCTGAGATAAGCCTGTCTGCTTGTGCCAAGCTACCAAGGGGGGTGAGCAGGGGTTATTTTAGGAGTGTACCCCCTTACCCTGACTAGAGGCGAGGGTCCCTATTTGTCACAAGTGCAGACCTGTGCCAACTAGAGACCCCCAAGTCTAACAGTACTCTATCGCAAATGAGACAAAATACCCACTGCTAAACTCTCAGTCTCGTCTCATGTAGAGATGGGCGAACCCTAAGTACTCCCTTGATGGAACCACTATTGGCTCTGTCAAAATAATATTTCCTCGGCTGGGCCGTTAGACAAGGACCATCAGATGAAAGGCATTATATCATCTGCCCTATTTAGGGAGGATGGTGTAATGTCTTTTTTTTCACTGTCCATCACTGCCTGGAAAAATCTGGTAGTGAGGGACAGGAAAAAACCTTGGGAGAAACCTCCTGTGGTGCAGGGGTCATTAGTTTTATTGTTTTTCCAAAACAAACCTCCACAGTTTGTTTTTGTAAATGAAGAAAAAAAGGTTTGGAGATGACCATCAAAACTGACGATGGCTGCCCATCAAATTGTTTGTACTCTAAAGGAACTGGTATAACCGTACTTCCTTTCAATATAAAGTGATGACTGCTGGGCCAGGGGTTATCTCTAATGGGATGGGATTATAGTCCGTCAGGGTGGTGGAGGAAGTGTCCTTTGCAACCCTAACAGACTGTACACCGACTGCCAAATATTAAATCAGACTTCCAGTTTGGGTAACTGCCCTGGAAAGGGAAGTAAGTAGATTGCATAATTGCTGGAATGTGTTTGCAGAGGAAAATGTTAATGTGTGTTAAAGTGGAAAATTTGAATGTGTTTCATACTATGATTCAAACTAGACTCTGGGCCGGTAAACTTGAATCTTTTTGGGTATTATTAAGGGTAGAAATCACTTTTTTGAAGACAGTAAAGTTCTGAATCCCCTCACATATTTGTGCACAAGTGGGTTCAATACAGAGGGTAAAGAGCGGCACAAGGTAGTGATAAATATGGTACTCAGAGCAATTAGGGCAAAGAGAAATACCATCGTAGTCACCTGCTTATGTTTGTGAGTAGTGTTTCGCAATTATTCAAGCTAAATTGGAGTTAACTGGTTATAAATTAACTCCATGCACCAAAAAAGTATTCTAGAAAAAAGACGTAAAGGTTTTTGGTTCTTAGGTTCTAAATCATCTTGGAGTTCAACAGCTGATCCAGACTAGTGAATCTTCGAACAAAGATGGGCTGTGTACAGTGTAACCCTGTAGAAATAACAATTTCTCAAGTCCCAGATCAAGGTTGACACACACAGTTTGATATTTACATCTACTGAAATTAGTCTGGCAATCTGGATCGATTTTATTTTCCCAAGTTGTGTTTCATGAGCTACAGAATATCAATACTATTCCCTCAGACTAGAATGAGAGGTTGGTGTCAACAAGGAAATAGTTTAAGTACAGGTTTTTTACATGTGGCCGATGTAGTAGGTGCCTGAGGGGCAGTTTCAGTTTCCCTTTCCATGAATCCTCTACTTCCTTCCTTCTACTAATGGATGCTCAGTATGGCTGATGTCTTACCGAGGGCTTATTGACCTTGTAGGGGTCCACTCAAAGAACATTGCTTTGTTCATGTGAATACACGAAGCTGATGACTCAACAAAAAGCCTTTCTTGTTTCAGGTAAGTCTGATTATGGTGTGTGTAATCAAGGTAGACAACTCTCCTGCCTCAGTGGCACCTTTTACTGGAGCTGACCCAGCTGTTCTTTATTTTTGTCAGCTGGATAGCAGAGAGCATTTTCTGTCCAGCAAAGAAATCATTTGAAAAAATGATGCCACAATCGGAAACAATCTTTACAAATTGGTCCTGGCAATATTCCTCCCTCCTGTGTTGCTGTGGGGACAGTTTTAAAAGAAGAATATGCATTTCACAATGACTCTATAGCCATTCCGATTTAAAAGATGTTATCCCATTGATCAGGTCAGAGATACCTCTCCAACTGTTGCTCAGTTGTGATAAATGCTACTGTCTTCATAGAGGTTCTTATCTTGTCCTTTTACACACAAGAGAAGCTCTGAGCACCAGACACTGGGTGGGCAGAGGCGGCTACTTGCACATTAAAGTGGCGTGACTATTATTTTAGTCTGCTGACAGGCACTGATAGAAACCAGTAGTGCATTTAGACTCAATGCTAAAGCTTCCATTTAATACAATACAGCGATTGAGAGCTGTGGAGTTGAGGCTGCTGTCAGTGTGAGTTTCTCTCTGACAGTCATTCAACGTTCAAGTAAGAAACAAAAAATGAGCTTACCCACTGCCTTTTTTTGTAACATATTTTTATTGACATTTTCAGATTTAATATACCGTACATCATTCACATCTTTCCAGCAATTATGGCATAAAGTACAGTATGCGGTATCACACACCATCTGAGCTTACCCACTGCCTTAATGTTCTTTTTCATCTCAGTAGTATGTGGCAGCGCAGGCTCCCAGAATAATCAACTCCCCTGACAAATCCAGACGCTGTTCTCATGTTCCTAATATTATTCATCTGCATGAGAGAAGCACCAGTACTGATTGGAGCATGCTGGCTCGATGCTCGTTTAGGCATTGTAGGCCTCAGACTGCTCTCCACCAAGCTATCTAGCACAGTTTGGCTTGGAGAGGCTCATGTCAGGCTGGCCATTGAAAGACAGATGGCTAAAGTGACATGCACACTTTAATCTGAGATGCCCACCAGTCTTCCCTACTGCAAATCAGCAATAGCCTGTCCTTCAGATTCAGCTTGGCTGTCAGCATGAAAAATAAAATGGTAATAAAATCATTTTGTTATAATTTTATTTCTCACTTTTGTTGCACTCGGAGGAGATGACACTAATTTTCCTTAATGGAGAAACCCCCACTGAGGGTGGACTAGTTTTTAGAATCTTTTTTTATAGTTGACATTAATAAAGACAACCACATTCCCTGGCAGGGTGAACAACAAAAAGTCACTAAATTAACCTGTGCTTAACCCTGGATACCTTGGCACAAAAATCAATCAGATTTAACTTAGAGGCAATGTGCAAAGTATTTAAGCAGCACCCAAACAGTAATATAGTTAAAACACACACAAAAAATTCCTACACAAATAAAAAAAAATAAAGTCAAATGTAATACATTATTTGTCATCAAAATTGCAAGACTCTAATCAGTAGAACTGGAGTTATGAATTATGTAGTAGAAATTAGCACCTAAAAGATCGAAGCTCCAACCACGGACATCTAGTCGCTCGAAAAATATGTCTGACCGCGATGGAGCACAAGTCGCATACAATAAGTAATTTGGACCTGATCAGCACTGATCTTTGGACTTTTCGAGAAAAATGTTTCAAGAATATAAAGTTCAGTGGGGCAAGGCTCCATGTGGAGTCCGAGGAACGCCGTCGTTGCGGAGCAGTTCAGTGAAGTTGTGGTGAATATTTCTACATTTGGACTTAGTCACTTTTATGGAAGTTGAAAACTTCCAGCAAGACGAGGCAGAAGGCTAGAGCCGAAGAAAATTCCAGGGACTCGGATATCCCTTTGGCGAAAGACCACTGAATAAGATTTACTGCTGTAGAAAGAATGGGAGAGGGACCAGCTGCAAATTAAGGGCTAAAACTGCAGAACTGTCCTCTAAGATTTCAAGGCAGGCTCCAGGCAGCAAAGCAGTCCTTCCAGCTGCAGCAAATCAGTCTTGTGGAGTCCTTATTGCGTGATTAATTAAAACCATACAATGAGAAATCATCAATGAAACAGCCATATTAAAAACAAGGCCTCAATTCCGAGGACCACATAAAACCCTAGTTTAACAAATAACCAACTATGGGGAAAAGAAAAATACATAATATGGGCAAATTTAATTCCTACTAATTGCAAGTCAGCAAGTCATATCTTAAAATAAAAGGGTCAAGTTACACTAAGGAAATCATCAGTTATGTGAAGTCCTTCTGCAGGTCAGGAAAGTGAACTCAAGAGTCAGTCTGAGGGCTCTACTTTTATATCTGGTGCCTCCTTTGAAGTAGGAAGAAGTTCCTAGAGGTTTCTCTTCGAAGTGCTTGGATGTTTCAAACTCCCCTGCCTGAAAGCTGATTGCAGAGACTAGGTGGAAGTGACAGTTTCTTTGTGTGAAGGCAGAGCACAGCCCATTCAGTTGCAAGTGGGGTGGTGCCCAGCTCCGCCCCCTCATTCTGCCAGTAGATGGCCACTTCAGGCACACCTAATTCCTCTATAGTGTAACCTTCTGGAAAAAATTCACAAAGTCTGTCAGTTTCACCCAGTCATTTAACCTATTGCAGGCAGGCACCAAAAACTAAGGGCAGGAAAATGCCCATTCTCTAAAAGTGGCATTTTTAAATTTGTAAATTAAAATCCGACTTTACCTGGTCTGAATCAGAAGTTAACACTTCTTAAATGTGATAAGGCAACTCAATGTTATCCTATGGGACAGGTAGGCCTCATGGTAGGGAAAAAACACATTTAGGAGGGTTTCACTACCAGGACATGTCACACCTAAAGCACATGGTCAACCTTTTAATTACAATGCACCCTGCCCTATGGGCTTGCTAGATCCTACCTTAGTGGTGTATTATATGCAACACACAGGAAGTTTAAGGCTTGACAGTTTATAAGTACATTCAGGCTGCAATAGCAGACCTGGGACATGTTTTAAGAACCTACTTAAGTGGACGGCACACAAGGTGCTGCAGGCCTACTAGTAGCATTTGATTTACAGGCCCTGGGTATATGGTATACCACTCTACAAGGTATTTATGAGTAAATGTAATATGCCAATCAGGTTTAAGCCAATTTTACCAAGTTTAAAGAAGAGAGAGCACAAGCACTAAAGTACTGGTTAGTGGTGGTAAGGTGCATAGAGTCATAAGGCCAACAAAGCCAAATTTAACAAAAATAGAAGCAATGTAGGCAAAAGGTTTGGGGGGTAACCCTGCAAGACAGACAGGTCCAACAATTATGCTGTAACAACAATATCATTCTGAATTCCAGACCAATGCTCGTTCCCTGCTGTAATGAGTTTGAAGTGAGGGGCAACCGGGAGAGAAGACATTCCAGCCAAGCCCAGAGAGCTACTGAGTGCTACAAGCTTCTTCAGAGCTATCTGAGATGACTTTCTCTGCTATGGTTTAGTTATACAGGGATAACAAAACCACAGGCCCTTCTCTTTAGTACTAGCAATTCATTTGTTACCCCTCAATAAAGGTTGGAGGGCCCCATATTTGATGCGTTCCTACATTTCTGGATCCGAGTTCCCAGAGGTTCAGGTAACCAAGGTCCAGAGAGGCAGCACCCACAAATGTCACTGCAGCTGACTAGTTCTAGTACATAGCCTTGAAGAGTTAACCACTCTGCTAGTTCTCCTGGTGAAGGGACATGAAACCTCAACTGGATGTGGACAACATTGACTAATACTGGGATGAGTTGTCATTGTTTCTATCGGTTCTATCTTTGACTGTGGATGAATATTCTCACCAGTGAGTGATCCATATTACAAAAGGAGTCAAGAGAGGGGTTGGACAGAGTGTCAAAGTGTTGCGGTCTATCTGCTAATTCAGTGACTGACCCAGACAAGTTAGAGATCAACTGAATATTTGTTGAATTGGGGCAACAGGGGAGCAGGTGATAGAAGCAAAGAGGAGTGTGCGGGGGAGGGGAAAAGCAGTACATGAAGGAGAGCAACTTAGGGGGCAGGAGAACCACATGAGACAGACAGCAACAGAGACTGCAGGAGAGGCAGAGAGGTTGGTGAGCGAAGAATCACATGAGAGAGGGCTTGCAACATGAGACAGCAGCACAGAGTGTTGGGAAATGCATTTGGACGGCTCAGAAGGAGAAGCACAGGAGGTGTAGAGCTAGAAAACAAGTACAATGTAACTGAGTGCTTAAGCTAAAAGAAAAAAGTAACTTCCTTAAAAGTGAGAAGTGGAAGGATAGAAGCCAGCCAATCAGAGAGCGATAAAAAGGTGAGGACACAGGATGGACACGCAGGGACAAGGAAAGCCATTGACTAAGAAATGAGGAAATGAGTACGATTATAAAGCCAACCAATGGAAAGTAATGGGCAAGCGAAAAGTCCCTGTAGGTTGTTAATATGCCTACAATCGATCTTATGCAATCAGACAGCTTGTGCTGTTATGCTCAACCTAAAAATGTACTCAGTGAGTGTCTGACCTATTTATAGAGGGATTCTCAGTGAGCTTGAGTAAAAGTGCACAGTGAGCCCATGATATACTCAATGAAGAGCATGTATTGAATTTATGATCTGTGTAACGTAGGGCATTCAGTTAGTTTGTGTAGGGAGACTCACATCATCTCTGACCTATCTAACTAAGGGTACCCTGCGATCCTGATTAAGGTTGCCCAGTGACTCTACATTCTAGTCACTGACAGTCAATCAATGACTTTATGATATCTATCAGAAAGGGCATTAGGTGAGTTTGAGTAAGATGCCAAGTGAGCCCATGATCTATTAAATGAAGTGCTCTCTATGAGATTTTAAGCTACTTAATGAAGAACACACATTGAGTGTGAGAAAGGTAACAAGTGAGAGACCAGGATCTATTTACCAAAGGAAACTCAGCAAATTTTAATAATCGTATCCGCTGTATCTGTAATCTATTCATCAAATGGTGGGCAGTGAGCCTATGTTCCTGTTTAGTGCAGGGCACACAGTGACCTGGTCTCTTGATTAGGCTGAACAATCCGGGATAAAACTGTGGCTACACAAATTCAACACAGCGGCTTTAAAAGCTTATCTGAACACCATAAAACAGAATAAAATGGTACTTAACTAGACTAATGGATACATCTCCTTTGCAAACTAAAAGGAAGCAAGGACATAAACTCTAAATTAAATTATTTGCAATGAAGTGAGCAAATATTTCGAAGCAGCCTGACTGGAAATTTGGAAATGCACCTGATACTAAAAACAGACCAATATTGACATGCATTACTGACCTCGAAGCTGCCTCATCAGTAATGTGTCATAGCACAGCTCACTATATATTTATCTGGCATAGACATCTGGAAATGTACTTTAAGAATTGGCTTCAGGATCTCCTCGCTATGGCTACTAATGTGTCACATCTGTACTAACGTCAGAGCTCAAGGCAGCCACACACATGGCGCAGATGTTACACGAAAGATTTATGCCGGCTAGAACCATCCGCGCGGAACACTGTGTGCTGTGCTCTTTGATTTATTTCTAATTCTCGTTCCAGGTTGATTTTTCTTGCACTGTGAAGAAGTCACCTTTTAAGACCCTCTGCCTTGAAACTGATTAGGTTTATTAGTTTGCAGATAAAAACATGTTTAGTTCAAAGAAATATTATCTGGTTTGCTTTTCAGTTTTTGATGAGCTTGTGTTTAAACGCAGTAAGGCGTTTCTAAAAAATTTAAAAACTGAAACATTTTAAATAAACATAAATAAGGCGACAGGCCGTGTTTGTGTCTTTTGTGATGGATGCTCAAGCCAGCAGATTCAGATCCTGCTGACTATGCTAACTTTAAGATCTGTTCATCGCAGCTGAATATTGTAGCGTTATTTAAAACATAATATCTTTTTGGAAGATGATGTGACTTTTTTACAGTGCAGGACTGTGATAACTATGGTAATCATTACAGAAGCGGCTCGTGGAGGGAGTGCTGCGGGGCGGTGGTGCAACGCCAAACCGGCGATGCAGCGCGCAATGTAATTTGTTTTATTTATTTAATTAGTTACTGAACTCCGTTCGGCCTTAATACGGAGTTTACTACCCCTCACCCTGCCCCTCCCCCGTCTCACCGCCCCGCAGCACTCCCTCCAGGAGCCGCTGCTGAATCGTTAGACCAGCCAAAACACGTCCTGAACCAGAAAACATGGCAGCATGACCCAATACTCAGCCTCCATGTTTAGATTCTAGAAATACAATGTAACCAGAAGCTCTTGCTATCTGCCCAGTGAAGGTATAGCGGTCTCAGGGACTGAGTTCATGCTGTTACACCCAATTACAAATGTGCTATTGAGTGATAAAACTGCTTTTTTCAAGGTTGGTGACAAATTCATAAAACACTTTTTTCCCATTAGGGTGGACTTTTGTGCTTGTCAAGCATTTTTTTTGTTTTTCATCTAATTAGGAAACACACTGATATTATTGGTTGGGCTCTTGCTTTCATTCACACAGAGTAAGAGGAGGGGGTAGGGGTCAGGCATGGAAGCATGTTATGAGTTAAACATGCCCCATGCAGATTTAAAACTATTTGCCACAGATCAGCCCCTTTAAAAAACTTGAGTTGGAATTGGACTCCATTATTTTCAAATGGCATTATATCCAATATATGAGATGACATGTTTAAATGTAATAATTTGGAAGAAAGCATCTGATTTACAACAAGCTCAGCTAGCTCTGGTCATAATAAACAGATTGCAGCAACACAAGACAGACAACTATTGAAATGTGTGTGTAGAAGGACTTAAAACTGCAAACGGTTTGGTTTCTTGGGCAAAAGACGATGCTTCACTGCACCTTCACTCAGAAGTGAACCCTGGGACTGATGCATTTATATTGGAAATTTACATAGGGATTTTCTCAATCAATAAATAGTCAAAATTGTTGCATTTGGTGCATAAATTATGGTATGAATAGCTGCTGTGCGAGCTATGAATTGTGGAGCTAAGCAGCCGCGGTCGATTGTGGGAGTAGCTGCCGGGCGGTGACGTGGGGAGGGGGAGGGGCAGGGTGGGGGGTAGTAAACTATGGACTACGAAGGTTTACAGGTAAGTAAACATATAAATGAATAAAACGAACTTTGTTGCATGCACTGCATCGCATTTGGGGATGCAGTGCGCGCAATGAAATTTGTTTTATTAATTTATATGTTTACTTACCTGTAAACCTTCGTAATCCATAATTTACTATATCCCCCCCCCCACCCTGCCCCTCCCCCTCCCCATGTCACCGTCCAGCAGGTACTCCCACTACCGACTGTGGCTGGAGCTAAGTAGCCCAGAGCAAAAGTTAGATTACGTCATCGTAGTTAGTCTGATTGTAGTGATTATGTGTCACTCTTAGTATGGGAAATTCATGAAATGACACTATTATGCAATTACGTGGAAGTCACAGTAACCATTTATGGCAAAACAGCAGAATAACACGAGTGGCAGCTTGCTAGCAGCTATAGTTAATGGTATGTTATTTTTTCACGTTCTTAGCTTGAGATGCATATTTACATGCAAAGTGGACGAAGTGATGGATTAAGCGCTGATATACAGCACCAAATGGAAGTTTGCATCTTGTATAATAATGTGTGATTTTTCAGAAAATGTCATGTAATTACACAAAAGGAAATTATGCAAAAAGTATTCTAATAGCCTTGATATTTCTGGTGCAAGGGTTTCCTTGTCTCTTGGCGATCTCTTTAGCCACCAATTCATTCCTGAGGCCATTTGTTCCTATCCGACTTCCTACTCAGGCCATTGGTTTTCGGGCTGGAAGGCAGCTGTTTGCACTGGCAACCATGTAGCACCAGCACCGTACTTTGATACAAAAGTTATTCAAAAATGTCCTTGGCTTGAATAAAGCAGATCAAGTAGGGGGGCAAAGTTATCCCCATAATGAACACTTGCAACCATATTATTATTAAGTGTGGGCGGGACTCACAAAGTTTTACTCCTCGGAATTCTGCAGAATTACCTAAAAACTCAGTAGGTTTTCTACTTTGAGCGGTAGCATTTTGAAAGCGACGTGTGCTGACCACCCTCATTGAGAAATCTCGCCAGGAGGTGGTCTCACGCTTGTTTTTTCACGCTCGCTAACTTAACATTGGTGAACCACATGTGAGAAAAACTACGCCATGTGTTGGTTGGCGGAGTTTTTGCTGAATCTGCAATCCAAGCGGAGTGGGCAATACTATGATGGCGGACCAGAGTTTACCCCTAATTATTATTGCAATCAGTGACAGGATAGTTTCCTGCACAAAAAGCAATTAAGCTTTTAAATGCAATGCTAGTTAATGAAGATTAAAATATTTCTTCCTATTTATTCATCTATGATTGGCTGGATCTGCTTGAAATGTCAGGTGACAATTGAAACATAATAACTCTATTTGCAAAGTTCCAGGAAAACATTTATATTTTTAGAACATCTTTCTTTCCATGCAACCCTTGTCTCAAAGTTTGTGGTATTTACTTTTTAAAATGTTTTTAACAATTTGCTCACATATTGACTCCAAAATACAACTTGCATTATACCTTCATGTAGAATATATGTGGAGATAGAAGAGTAAATCTATACTTTCTATGTATGTCTAGTTTGACAATATAGTGGTAATCAATTTTATGAAGTCTGCATATTTGCAGGTCGATATATTCGTAGCAGACATTTTGACATACAGCAGATCAAGAGAAATCTTGGGACTCATCCTGTAGATTGAAACAACTCACTTACCCGGCTTGGTGATAAGGTTGTTTCCCACTGAAAGCTTCCAATCCTGAAAAAAAAACAAAGACTGCTTCTGCTCACAGAAAAACTGGAAGACATTTCAGTCTGCGGAAATCTGTTGCGTTATTAAATAGAGTAGGAGCCTTGGTGTTCGGAGAACATTTTAGCCCTAATAGAACCTACTTTGACAAGTTGTAGGATAGAATAAAGGTTTTCAAATAGGTGACACACACAATTTTTTACCTTTCTAATCCAAGGCCTATTTCAGCCATGTTGTGAAAATAAATGCTTTTACAACTGTAGGTTTACCTTTTGAATTCACAAAAAAGTTTTAATGTAGAAATGCATTTCAGCATTACTTTTAAACTTGCATAAATGTACACCAGGCACATAGATCCATGTGAAAATTGCAAGTCAAAGTTTGTGTGAAAGAACACCATATACAAAATAAATATTTATTCAAAAATGTTGTCCTACTGGGTGTATATTTTTTATTCTTTACGCTAAGGGGGAAATATTTTGTAGAAGACTTTTAGGACAACATATTTATTTCAGGCAATATTCTGGCAATGACATACTAGTACCACGCCAACACGACTAAACAAAAAAAAAACGTGAAACATTTAGACAAATAATCATGGAATTAGAGATGGTAAACGATTCTTGGGGATCGCTGCAGAATTCTCTGTCAATTCTGAAAGTTCCCCCAAACTTCGGAGGACAACTGCAGTACATTTCCTATTACATTGTGTTAAGTACATCACGCATAAGTATCCTTTCCATTGTGATAGGTCACCGGACAGTGAACACAAATCGCTGTGGTATATCACTGGAAGCTACAACTGCCTCTCTTTCTGTTCTTGCTTTAAGTGGTAGTTTCTGAGAGATCACCAAATGTTGCATTTCAGTTCTGTTATGGTGCTCAATTTCTTCCGTCTCGCACATTGGGCGGGCAGCTAATAAGAGCATTTGAGATGGTAATATTTTTATTCCAGCTTTATACAGAATGAAAATTTATCACCATGCATTTGACTGAAATTACATGTGTTTACCACCACTTCATTTTAGCCACTATGTCGTTGCCCAGGAACAGATAGGTCTACTTGCAGTGATTCGAACGAATGAAAGTGCACCAAACCCAGGCAAGCGGTGTCCTGGCACTAGAGGAGGAAGCATGTTACGATGAAAATAAAAAGGTGGGCAAAGAGGGAGAGTTCAAGGCGTGAAAGGTAAAGCAGTATGGGCATGCATTGGAGCATAGGTGAAGCCGTCAAGCATTCAAAGATTTAGGAGTAGTGACAGAAAAGGAAAACCTGTGCAGAACTTAGGAATAACCATGAGCTTGACCGAAGAGACCTGGAGGGCTGATACTAAGGGAACATAGAATTCACATAAGATGTGGAGTAAGAATGCCAATCTTTGGGGCAAAGGCACAGTGCCTTGAAGGTATAACATTTAAGATAAAGGAGCCACTGTGGTGGTTTGGATGGTAGCTAGTGCAGAGGAAGGTACAATAAAAGGGATAGAGAGTTGCAACAGTCCAGGCACAAAAGAATTAGCGACTAAATAAGAGTTTTCTAGAGGAATGAATATGATACTCTTGATAATGTGGAGAATAAAATAGCAAGTGAGTTTTTCAAGCTCTGCAGAGAATGTGAGTTAAGTGCCAAATATGATGTTCAATTTACGGGCAGAAGTAGTAGGGACTAGAGTTGTCCCAAAAATCGAAATGTTTAGGCAGTTTCGATGAACATAACATTGAGCGTAAGGCAGATAAGAACCCTCAGCTATATCCTATCTTAAGATCTCACTTTACTTGTTTGGTACCATGGCTTCCATAGTACTATGTATTTATTTCTGGCCAAAGCCTTTTTGACTGTGCCAACTCACTGAACATCAGTCTCAGAAGGCATTATATATCCTGCAAGTGAACACCGCAGAACACTTTTAGCAAGAAATATGTGATGGAATTTCATAATCAATAACATATATGTTCCCAATGTCCAAGTCAGATTAGAAGAAAACTACTTTTCTCAGCAGTACATACATCGTATAGCCCAAAATCACCTTAGCATAAACTACAGAAAGGCCTCACTGGAATATTGCTCTGTTCATCCAATCAAAATCTACTTGTTGCATCACAAAATAAGACTGATAGTTTGCAAACAAAATTCCATCCATAGAATAGAAATGCTGTGAAATGCTAAAAAGAGGGCAGAAGTAGACTAGAGTGTATGAACCACAAACTGGCAAAGTGCAATTAGGTTTTCAGAATGACCAAAGGACATGCAGATTATCTCTATTGAAATGCATTGTATGTAAATCTTCCTTCTAAACATTAATTGTGGATATCCCAAAAACATGACTGTATGTTACCCTTTGGAATTAAACAAATCCACAACTATAACTCACCTTCTATCAATGCCCCGTCAATTTATAGTCACAATGAGGCCATGTGCTATACAAGTCAATTAAATAATTATTGATTTAATTAAACCATGCACCATACTGAAATCTCATCCCTGAACCATGTTCAGTATTCCAGAGACATGGTATCCAGAACTAAAATCAATATTCCATGGGAGGTCACACCAACAAAACAGTCAATGTTAATACATCTCCCTGTTTTGCCAACTATTATTGCCCTCACTTTAACTCTCTTATTCCTCTTGACTCTATTGTGCTGTGCACGTACCGCCACGGCTTGTGCTGCTTGAGCGGCGGGACCTGCATCTCATATTTTTTTTCCACTTCCACTCATAGTGAGTTGCATAATTTGGTCAGTGTTCTAGTCGCTGCTGCCTTTCCTCCCCCTCCCTCCCCCTCTTCATAAGCCAGGATTCAGCACGGACGCGTGCAGCGATGCGCTAAAGGCAAGCCTGTCTGCTCCCATTCGCGCCTGGTCGTCGCCCGACGCTGGACACCCTGTCCGTTCTCCCCGCTGCCTTCTTCCTCACTTGCACACTCCTTTCCTCACTTGTGTATCCTCTCCTTTGCCTGTACCCATGGCTATTTTACACTATTCGAGCTTTAAACAGGGCCAGCTCCCCTGAGAGGTTTACAACACCCTCCTGGCCAGTATGCTCTTCTAACGATGAGCCAGGAAGCACTCTAATCATACCGTCTCCTCACTTTAAACCACAGCCGATCAACTTGCAGGATGTAATCTGACAGACCCCCCTAAACAATTAACGGGATATTATTGCAAACCCGTTCAATCCCTAGACATGCTCTTGAAATATGGAACCTACTAGACTCTGAGAAACTCGACTTCTTCTTCACCACCAAAACTTGGCTCCATGAGTCTGCCCTTCCTGACATCGCAATCGCATTCCACTTGGACTATCAGCTGGTCAGACTCGACAGGAGCAATAAGATAGGTGGCGGCCTAGCAATTGAATTCAGGGCCCATTCCAATATTAGCATACTGGAAACCTTCCTCTTGGAATGGGGAGATTGCTGTGTTTTTAGAATGGAGAACTCTACCAAGGAAACTTGGAGAGGTGCCCTTGTTTATTGGCCCCCAGGCGGTAAAACCAATTTGACCAATTATTTGATTAGAGATTATCGCACCCCATGTACTAGCAGCCGTCAATTTTCTTCTA
Source organism: Triturus cristatus (assembly GCF_964204655.1). NCBI lineage: Eukaryota > Metazoa > Chordata > Amphibia > Caudata > Salamandridae > Triturus > Triturus cristatus. The sequence continues at coordinate 265,117,085 of NC_140593.1, forward strand.
ATCGGAGATTTTAACTTTATGCCGAACTCCTATCTCTAGTCTAAATACTCTGGGCCTCCATCAGTTGGTAGCCGGCCCCATCCATTCAACAGGTCACACACTTGACCTCCTGTTCACCAACACCCCTCACATCAAAGTGGAACCCCCATCCCAGTCCTTTGGTCGCACTATCCTTTAATAAAGTTCTCTACAGTACATTCTCACTTATAGCAACCCCTGCAAGAATGTATGACGTTACAACACAAACATTTACAACGCATGCCTTTACAACGCAGTTTTAACATCGCAACATCCATTACAACGAATGCCATTACAATGCATGCCATTAAAACGCATACCATTACAACGCATACCATTACATCGCATAATTTTTGGGGGTAACAGTAGGGTAAGTGTTGGATAGTGTAGGGGTAAAAATTACTATTCCCACTCCAGTGAGTGCAACAGTAGGGTAAGTATTGGATAGTGTAGGGGTAAAAATGACTATTCCCACTCCAGAGAGTGCAACAGTACCTTTGTCTCTCACAGCCAAGTGATAGACAAGGGAGTACCCCAGGGTTCCATTCTAAGCCCCACGCCTTTCAACCTATACGTGGCACCCCTAGCTAGAGTGATCGCCTGGTTTCGACACGTGTTGTATGCAGACAACACACAATTACTGATTGTAAGATCTAACGGACACCAAACTCCGATTCACGAAGTGCATGACTGACATCAACATCTAGATGCAAACTAATCACCTGCAACTCAATGCCAGCAAAACAGAGATCATTCTTTTTGAGAAACCTCAAACTTTGTGGTCCAATGATTGGTGGCCTCCCAATCTCGGCCCCTGTCCAACTCCCAAACAGTGGTCCGTAACCTTGGGGTGATGATTATTAACAGCCTGTCTATGACAGACCATGCCACCCATGTGATGGGCATTTGCTATGGACTAATGCACAATCTTCACAAGATCTTCCAATGGATCCCACTTGTATCCAGGATGCCTCTGGCCCAAGTACTAATCATCTGTCAGCTTGATTATGGAAACGCCCTAATGGCCTAAATCAATGCAGAGCTTCTTACCAAACTCCAGGTGCTACAAAACACAGCCACCAGACTTGTATTAAATCTCCCTTCATGGTCCCCTTCAGCACAAAGTCTGAGAGCTCTCCACTCCCATTAGGAAACGCATCCATTTCAAGATCAATTGCCTGGTCCACAAAACCACCCATGGGAATGGACCATTCTATCTTGCTAAAAACTCATCTGGTATCAACCTACCAGAACACTCAGGTTCTCAACCAAATATCTTCTCACCCCCTTTAAGATTCATACCTTGCCCCTACTCTGTGGAATTCGCTCCCATTGCAGCTACATATGGAAACCAACCACAGACAATTTCGTACAATGTTAAAATCCTGGCTGTTCTGGTCTTTCCTTCTCCCTGCCGGCCCCTCCGCTCTCTTTCCTTCACACTCTAGGGTTTAGGCTAGCACTTTGAGGCCCCCTGGTGATATGTAAGCTCAACAAAATCCTATGACTATTTGTTCTTGACAATATTTCTTTTGTTTTCACTTTAAATTAATGCAGCATGACAATCCCAATGACCCTCTTGTGTCCTTGTCATGAAATCTGTCCCCTGCAGTTATCTGCATTCAACATTAATTGTTACCTCACAAACTACCTTGCCATACGTTTTTTGCTCCCTTTTGTGTTTAAAAATGCTTTATTGCAATAAAAGCTGAATGTAGAGGCAATTATAAATATTCACGTGGAAGAGTGGCAACAATTTGAAAATCATACAATTGCTAACAACAGAGAACAACCATTTTCTAAAATATGATTGTTTTTTCATAAAAAAGAGTAAAGAACGAAAGAAAAAGCAAAGAGAAAGGAAAAGAAAATAGAAAGTTCAGAAGAAAAGGGGGTAATAGAAAAGAAGAGGCCTGACAAAACAAAGGCTATCAAACATATATTTCCGTAAATTATTGGAACGATATTCATGGTTAATTGAAGGTCAAATACATATCATTTCATAGACTAGGCTTAGACATAAAATGAAATGTTAAAAATTATTGTACAGTTAAGATTGAAACTTTCGTAGTACTTAAGGAGGGTTGGACAATAGTGGTAACAGCAATCTTAGATAAAATCAAAGTCACAGGTTTCCATAGTTTTGTCTCTCTTAAGCACTATCTGCACAGATGTCTCTTTACCAGCTATCTGTTCTACGATGATAGCGTATCATAATTCACCTTGTAATAAAAGAAACATTACTTTTGTCCTTCCATTTAGAAGTAATTTTCAGAAAGGCAATTGACTTATGGAGATCAACAAATTTCCCGTTGAACAATTAGCTGCCCAAACTTTGCATTACCTCCCAAAAAAATGTAATTATTGAAAAGGCTTTTCAACTAAACTTATCTCTAGAATTGTGTCCAAAGCTTGTTTCCAGAAAAAATTAACTAACTTCCTCACCGAGCATTGCTTATTACCTCACATATTACATCCTTTATAACATATCCTATCATCATCATCATTTGATCTTTATTTCGACATTTTTTCAGTCATAAAAGAGTACAGTTAAAACGGTTAAAACATGTATAAGACCACAGGAGATAAAATAAACATTACATAAAATCAGATTATCAAGCAGGGTATGCAGTCATAGTATGCAATCACCCCTGGGTGCCGCTATGATGAGAGAACATCTCTTGGACCACATAGCTAGCAGGAACTTTGAGAGTACGAAAACTATGTGCGGTGAAGTATCAGTTTTAAAGACTCTCATTGCAACAAAACATTTATCAAAGCCCATGTTCTTGCACAAGGGTACCAACCAGTACTTTCTGGCTTTTCTGTAAGCAGGGCAAAAAAAGAGGATGTGCAGTTCATCCTCCTTATTCGCACCGCATCCAGGGCAAGAGTTGCTTGTTGGTGTAGACCACTTGCTTGTGAATGCCCTTAATGGTAGTGTTGCGAATCTCCATTGGATGTATAACTTCCTAGCTCCAACTGGGTAAATGAAATTCAAAAACTCCTCAAAGGCATATGAATGTTTAAATGTTAGGAAGGTTGTTGTCAGAGGGTCAGCTTTGGAGTCATGCAACCATATGTTTTGTTTGTAGTCCATAAAGGACTTCGCAAGCGTTTTGCATGAAACCCCCCTGCATGCCTGTTCTGGGTTATACCAGAGGTCCGATAGTCCCATTTTGCCCAATTCCTTTTTCACGAATGCAAGCCAGGGGATTTTCGCTGCACTACCATGGTTCAACACATCCTTTACTTCAAGCCTATAACTGGACAGTTCTGGGGTTATCCATAGCCTGCGCCAAAACCTAAGTGGTTTCAGAGCTAGTTCATCCTGAATAAAACTCAGTCCTAAGTCCAGTCTCAGCGGAAGGAGGGGTGTGCTTTGGGGGAGTACAAGTAGCTGCCTCATAAACTTGTTCTCCATGTTAAGAATTTCGGGCCTACAGGTGTACCCCCAAAGTTCCCCACCATAGAGAGCCGATCCTATAGCATCATTGATAACATCAATGTGACAGCTGAAGGCTCCATGGCAGCAGCACAAGTTATAGTTACTCCACATGACTATAACTGGTGAATGTCAGTGGCTTTAAAATGTAGCATTTTAATTGACATTTTCACCTAACTATAATGTCCCTTTTACTGTTGATTTTTTTAGTGTCTTTATATAAAAAGTAGCACTACTTTGTTTTACTTTGTAACACAAGTCATGATTTGTGTCAGAAAGTAAATCTCAACACAACACCTTACACCAAGTTTGATTCACTTTTGTGGTGCAAACACAGGCCTAAGTGTTAATAAATGTCCTCCAAATGTTTGGGGTTTCAAGTCGTTGCTTGATAATGTAGTCTAAAGTAAAATGTGCTCATTGCTGTTGAAAAGTTGTCAATTCAAATTGGTCAGGCTTTTGTAGTGGATGAACAATAATGTGATTATTCTGGCAAAGCCTACAGACTTATGGGCTAGAAGGTGTCTTTGATTATCAAAGGTTGTAGGTCTGCATTTACATTGTGAGTGTTATTTGATATGTTGTTTGGTTCTGACTGTCTAGCCCACAGCACCTCCTTGTGTTGGCTTTGGACTGCTTTGTCTAACATGAAAGTCAAGTGATAAAAGGTGTATTTAGTACCCACTTTGAGAGTCTGCAGTATGGATTCCCCAGACACTAGAGCCAAAAGAACCTGACTGACACAATTGCAGCACGGTATCTTCAGATTGCCTTCAGATATCCTGACACAGATTTCTCATAACATCCAAGCATAGTATTTATTTGCTTATTACATTACTTTAGTATGCTGCGTATGCTTTCGAAGTGCTTTGCTTGAGGGGGATATGGGATGTGCATGACGTGCTCACTGTAATAGATCAATTTCTTAAAACTTAGTGTGCTCCAATTACACTCTCAAAATTCACACCATTTGCAATATCAACAATGGTCAGATCTAACTCTCGGTTCATTTCTCAACCCTCCATGTGAGTAAGTTGATAAATGTTAATAAATTATAGTAGCAGTACTAAACATGGCTTTCAACTTCTTGGGCATCGTTGCTGCAATATATTAAAGAGGGGTTCTCTCCCTTCAAACCCTAACCCACAAAATTGCCATGGTGCTTACAGTCACAACAACATGCCAGGACGTCTGCAATGCCATTTGAAAAGATCTTCAAGACAAACCATTAAGTAAATATAAGAATTCCAATAACTGTGATGTAGCGGAAACTGCATTTTATTCATAGGGGTGCATTATAGTCACATGTGTAGAGTGCACTCGCATATCATCTTTTGTCGTATTAACATGAGGAGTTAGAATTTTGAATTTTATTAACCTGAAACATGTTGTGTTTAGCCCATGTGGAAGTAACCTGGAGAATTAATGTAGAAAGTGTATATACCCAGCAGAAAACATTAACATGAAGAGCTTGTGTTCTGATAATGACATTTATCCATGTATTAAAATTGTTTATTGATCGTGTCATTTTTATGTAGGTAAATGCATTTAATTGAATGCGCCTTATTTTCTATGCAAATTTGTAAAGTTCACATGTTGGCTTCTTATGTTAGCTGAACTTTAAATACTTGAAATGCATTTCCCTGGAAACTTTCACTTTAGAATTAATAGCTGAAATTCATGTGTGCTGTGGAATTTGGTCTTTCTCATGTTTTGTGTTGCAGGTGAAAAAAGCTCTCTTGTTAGCTGGAATAATGTCTTGGTTTTATTAGTCAGGCAAGGAGAGAAGAAGTTACATCTTAAACTTGAGTCGATGAAGGAAGTCTGCTGTGTTTCACACAGGAGAAGGCCTGGGAACCAAGGTCAACTTGTTGCCACCCGAGAATGTCAGTATCCCTTGGAAAGCTACCTTTAAGATCGTACTGAGAGCTGATGACGTGACCTGCAAATCACTCTTGAGAAGAATACCTGAAATATTGGGATGTTGAAAGTAGGAAAAGTGCCCACTTTTTTTTCTGCTTTCAGGGTGAGAGCATCTTAGAACAAGCTCTGTCTCTGTATCTTTATGCTACATGACCCATTGGTTGTGGAGAGACTTCTTAGGGAGACTACGCAGACTGACACCTTATTAACTTTCCTTTATGAAGATGCTGAAGCAGGGATGTCACTTAGCGTTAGAATAGGGATAGATTAATGCTGTTTACTCACAAACCCTAGATGCAGGGAAATCTGGACTCGTGAGTTTGACTCCTCAACATTTTGTTTCTTGCACTAAATGTCTTGCTTACGTTACATCACCTCAATTAGATATTCCGATTTGGCTTTATGCCGATTCCGATGTATTTCTACACTCTCATCTTGTGGTCTCTCCAATTCCAGTTGTTTTTGGCATTGTAAATTAAACAACCTTACGGAGTTTTCTGTGGCCATTAGTGTCCAAAGGATTTCTCGATGATTTGATTGACAATAATAAAACATTATCTCCCCTGTATGCTTTCACGCTGCTAAAAAGAACCATAGGATTGTGACTCTAGTATTGGTCCAGAGTCTTATGGGCCTCACCCATTCAGTTGCAATATAGGACATTTTTGCTCATCAAAGTTACCCTAGTGTGCATCTATTTACACTGATTACCATATGAAAAACAAATTCTACTTTAAGATATTGTGCGCGTGCACCTAACAACATTTCCAAAACCAAAGAAAGCAATCAATTGCTGAAGGTCAGCCTTTTTAAACACATTAGACATTCAATTATTTGGCTATAAGGCGTTCATTGTGTGATCGTACCAAATATGTAGATCTAGCATTTTAATATCCTCTGTCCCGATATCTGACTTGCAGGATACTTCTATAATGCAAGCGAGAGTTAGTTTTAAAATACACCAGAGCCTCAAACCTACTAATTTCCCCCTATATATTATAAAGAGTGGGCTTTGATAGATTGACTAATGCAGATTCCTCTTGCCTCCTATTAGCAGGAAAGCAATGTTCAAGTATGCAAATAAAAAATAATGTAAAATACAATAACAGAAAAATAACATGAAGACAGGCTGTTTCTACCAACCAATAAGGCGCAAAAGTAGAGATCTGCTTAAGTGCTGATCTCTGTATTTGATGCTAATAAACTCACTCTCAATTAATTTGAAAGAGGTAGTGATAGGCTAATTCCCAGTAGCCACAAAATATATATCTAAGAAAAACATTCACTGAGCAGCCAGTCACAGGCAAATGTTACAAGTTCATTTAACTTTGACAATCACATACTTCAAATGAATTAATGATTGTATTCTCAAAATAAAGAATGCACATTTAACTTGAAGTCATCATTTTAAGTAGTCAAGCTACCATACAGCCTAAACATCTAACTGAATCCTATGTCAAATTATATCATACCAGTCTAGGTTAGGTCTGAAAGCAAACATTTTGTGATACACCTGTTAATGATGTTTCATCCCGAGTTCTTGAGTAGGCTCACTAGAGTGTTTCTCATGTTGCCTCTTTTTCACTTCCAGTTGCCATTTGTGCTCTAAAATATTACCTAAGTTTGTCACATCGCAGCCTAACAGTGACCTAATGACTGACCAAAAATGACAAATGGACCTAGGGGAGTGTTGCAAAGACTCCCTGTGCCCTGGGCAGCCCCCAACATTTTTGCTGACTGGTACTGGTGGTAACAGACTCTGACTGACCCAGGGCTCTACCTAACCAGGCCTAGGGCCAGTGCGATGCTGAACGAGATACATAGAATACAGTGGAAACACCTACATACACTAGGGTACACTATGGACTAGGGTACCGCTATGGTTGACATGGCCTCCCCTATAAGACCCTAGTAAATAATTGGGCAATGGGATTGAAACTTTCTTTAAGTCCCTTGCATATAAAGAGAATGGCAGTTTAGAGGCCAGCAGCCCTTTCTGCGCTGTGCACATGTGCACTGCTGAAGCCTAAGGTTAGTTTAAATGCAGCCCTGTGTTGCAGGACTACTTTTAAAATGCAAACACATTGGACTTTTGCGTTTGGGGAACTTAAAAATGGTTAAACTACACTGTTTGGGCATATTAGGTACCCTTAGGTGTGGGGTCCTGTAGATATAGCCAGGGCCCTTACAAACAATGTTTTATAAGCCCTGATATTGGCAAATGGCACAAGCCATTTTCCCTTTACAAAACCCCTGCCACATAAGTTAACATGGAAAGAAGTTATTAACTTACAATTTTTGCTAGGAGAATCATCAAAATGCCATTCAAAGACTTCCTAGAGGGGTATTGATAAGTTCAACAATATGGTATTGTTGAAATTCTCCTAAAGTGTACAGACATGAAGTTATGACTTTATTGTCTGTAAGCCAAAATTCTGCCTTCCAGTGGTCTGTCCTGATTGGCCAGAGTTAAGTGGATTAGCCAGGATCCTTTGATGATGATAATAGCCCCTGGGGTTAGCCAGCTCTTCTGGGAGGGCAGGGTTCTTCTACATAGGAATGCCAGAGCGGGGGGAGGGGTTGTAAACCATATTCTTCAATGGATGGAGGAGACAGGCAGCAGAAGTCCGTTTCAATTTACATCTCTCCTCTTTGAACCCATCCAGATTGTGGGACAATGGAAGGAATGAGCAGAGGCAAGAGGGAGAAACTATGGAGATTAAACATCTTGGGGGTGTGATTAACCAGCTCTTCTCTCCCTGCTGGAAAATCAGTCATTATGAATTTTGGAGAAATGGTGCTCTCTGGGAAAAAATAGTGCCACACTTTGGAGGATGTGGTCATAACCTGGGGTGTATCGCTGCACCAAATTGGACTGTAGCGCCATCCTGCTTGACCAAGGGAACATGGAATAAGCAGAGCCTCTTAGACCTGCTACTTGAAACTTACGAGAGAAGAAGGGTCCATGCTGAAGCGTTTGATTGGCACCAACCACCCCCTGCACTCTAAAGAGTGCGCCTGCTGCACAACCTGAACTACAGCCATGTGGACCTAATGTGCTTCAAAAGGACTAAAGACTGGACTCCTGAAAGCTACAGGTTAACAGTGCCCACCTGGAACATCACCACCAAGAATCCTCAGCCTAGATTACTACCAATGAATTTGTAAGGGTTTTGTCCAAGTGAATTGTAGGAACTTAAGCCCCAAACTTTCAAAGACCATATTGGAGCTTCCAGACCCTTGGAGTATGTTTTAGGCACTTTAGGACCCTTTGGGGAATTTCAGGAAGAAGTTCCAGAAATTTGGAGAAGTTTGGAGCAACTTTGGAAAAAAGCTCCATAAGTGGATCGACTTGACCAGGCCCATAACCGCGACCCGGTCTGCCATCCATGTGCATCCCACTGAAAAGCTCCAGAGGTCCGACTTCCAGTGTTTGACCGGGAGTAAGCTGAAACCCAAGCTGGTGAGACTTCACTGAAGCCGGCCTGGTGAAGAGCATCGAGGGACCCCGCAAGAAAAAGCTCGGTAAAAGTTTCTAAGTCCAAACTTAGAAAAGGTGACTGGGACCAACTGCAAAAGCCAAGCTGTCCACCTTCAACCACAGGCCGGCTTGGATACCTGGTTCATCCCGCTGGAAAGCTCTGGATGTCGGACTTCTAAAAGTTTGACTGGGAGCTTGTCGGAAAAAAAACCATCACCAAATCCATACTGGCTGAGAGCATCAAGGGACCCTGGAAAGAAAAGCTCCAGAAAAGTTTCTAAGTCAGAAGTTAAAAACCTTGACCGATACCTACTGCAAGGGGTAGGTGCACAGGGTTCCATTGCGGTCTGCCTGAAACTTTGACTTTGACCCGGTCTAGCGAAATCAGATGTCCCAATAGACGTTTCTATGTACTATATAGTGTTACATTTTTAGAAATTCATATCTCCGGTTTACCACATTGCGTTTTTTTAGTTTTGGTGTCACTGTAAAGATAAAAATATTTCCTATTTCTATTGCAGTTGGATTTTGATTGTGAGTTGGGTCTTAATTACTTACTGACTTGGTGTTTTTAAATGCCTTACATACCTTTCTTTGAAGTTAAACCTGCCTGTTTGCAACCAAGCTTCCAAGGGTTGAGCATGGAAATAATTCCGCATATGCTAAACAATCTCCATTTTGAGAGCTACCAGAAAGTGTTCTAGTGCCTTTGTCAGCTGGCAATATTTGGGGACTTACCTGACCTTGTGAAAGCAACCATACCTCTATTTCAAGACCTCAGCAAACGTATTATTTCTAGTAGCAGCTCCAGTCAAGAACGTATTTGCCCCATTACCAGCCAAGCTTGGTTAGCCACCTTTGAAAAAATGCAGATTTCACAAATGAGTTGCAAATGTGTGAATCTCAACCAGGTTGTCAAGGACTATCCATAAGAGCCTTTACACTGGGGGCTACTGATATCTTTGACCCGCGTAAGCAGAGGTGTTGTGGAAGGCATTTTTGGGCATTAATGCTGACTATAAGTTTGCAGTAGATACCATTGTACTGTCGGGTAAAAATGGGTTACATAATAATTCCTGGCTGTTTAAATTAAATACAAATCTTCCATGTTTTATAATAAAAGATACACAGCAGCTAAAATACAAGTAGCTAGTAGTCAAAGGAAAATCACATTTGGTAAATTATGTTTAAAATATTTGATCGCTGCCAACAACACGATTCATTGAGGCGTTTTAAATGTTTAATAATGCTAATTCAATTTTGTAATTAAATAAAGAGCTAGCTTGTGAACAGTAACTTCTTTTTTTGCTTTTTGCATTAATTGGACTTTCTGCTTTGTTTGCTTCTCCTTCAGAAGAAATGTGTCATTACAAAACAGAAAGACTAAACCCTCATTGCAAAAGCTCCTAACGGAATTGCTCTTGTTGATAAAACAGAACGCTGTTTAAGCTGTAAAAATTCAATTACGAAAACGCAAAATGAGAAAGGGAAAGGCATACTCTTAGACACACATATTAGAGGGTGCATGGCATATGATAATAAGATGGAAGTCATCAAGTCAAAGGAATTTTCAGACAGCACGTTTTCAGCACCGACTTCAAAAAACATATTTCTAAAGGGAAAACTAAATATTCTTTTCACCGTCTGTTTCAGTAAACAGGTCTGCTTTTGTTATGTTCAGTTGTCTCTATCTTGTTTTGTCTATTGTTAAGTCAGCTATCAAAAGCACTTACTATGGTAATACGTTTCTTACTATTTAAATAATGAGTCTGGTTTAGCTCTTGCAGTTTACCTTCCCTACTTGAAGCATGGTCTTGCTCTGCTTGCTACACACCTCCTATCATCATACTCTTCCTATCCTTAATAGTGAAACATATAGTTGGGGCGTCTGTCACCGATTTACTCGCGATCGCTGATGTCTTCCCTACTCTGACTACCATTAGCTTGATCTACGTTACTTTATTAATTAGAATTCACATTTCCTTCGGCTTCGTAAGTTTTGTATTTTAACTTGATGGCTAGAAAGTTTGGGTGCAAAAGAATTGTCAAAGTAAGTGTCCCTGAATGTAAAGTAGCGGTAAGTCATGGTGATCAATGTCATGTGATGGAAGTCATAATGGACAACATTATAGCATTCGATTACAAATTTCTGGGCTTGGGTAAACCCAGTACCCTTAGCTCCTTTGGCAATTGATGCCTCGAGAGTCTCGGATGACATATTGCAGGACTGGGTCGCATAGTTTACAAAATATGTGCTCTACACCCATAGTCAGTAGTTAGGCCTTGTAAAAATATGAACATATTGTTTTAAAGCAAAAACAATAAACATTGACCTGCACTAGTTATAATTTACTGAGTTAACTAAAACTTGCACTCACCTGTGCACTGCCTATGGCCTCGTACATTACATCGCTCATGTCATGTTCAGTTATTTCATTGATGACATCACTGATGAGATCTCAAATGACATATTTTATAATATTATGGTTGACTTCATCCAATTAATGTAACAGTTTGGTATACGGTTATCATACTTGAAGGTAGTCATCAAAAATGATGTAGCCGGGCATCCAACAACCTCATGTCTTAAAGCCATGTTTTCCCCCCTGGTATCAGTTTGGGAAATTCACCTATATGCTGCATACTTGTTTCAGATGGGATTCACATAACTAAATTGAAATCTCAGCCAGTGATCAAGAGACCCAAGAAGAACTTTACAATCTCCTGTGTAGCTAACCATAGGAATTTCTTTTGCCTTTGATCAGGAGCATAGATGGAGTCCAGCAATAAGTGGTCCTCTTCCATGTACCACTTACTACTTGGATGCTATAACCACAATGTAGCTATGTAAGCCTATTGCAAACAAAAACTCTAAATGCCATATTATTGGAATCAGAAGTGTAGAATTACCTAGGCTAGACCTGGGATTGTATTCTTCTCTGGTCCAAGTGGAGAAGGTGTGCAAGAATCAGAAAGAAATCTGCTTTGAAAGTGGTGAGATCCTGTAGAAGACACAAGCACTTCATTGGGCTGTTTAAGCCCCAAAAGTTGTATGTGGTGACCCTCAGCTTTGCTGTCTTAGGCATCAACTGGGGGGATTGTGTGTTAGCTTTATCTAACTTGACTATTGTGAAATGAAATGGAAGCAGACAGTCTACTTGTCTCAATGATGAGGTCTATCCATTATTGTCCCCATTTTTCCTTAAAAATCCCCTCAAATACTGTTTTTTAAAAATGTTATTTATTGGGTTGTAAATGCATTTACAGAACAAAGAAGTGAGTTAAAAGAAAACTGGCAGAAGAGCAGTATAATATGCCAGATCACACTATGCTTGAGAGGTTCCATCTATTACATTGCAAGACCATCTCTCCCAGCAGGTGGCTTCTACTACCCATATAACCCTGGATGGCATCTTTTCCAACAAGTCAGATCTAAAGGTTGACAATATCTTACCTCTCACATGGTCTGGTCATAAAGCTGTTAATTTCAGTTTGGGATCTGCCTCGTCCACTAATATTATTAACAACCATGTGCAATGTAAAAAAGTCCAAGTCTGGAATTAAATTTGCAACTCAGACCTTGAAGACATGTTTCACAGATCCTACCCCCGATTTATGAAAGAATTTAACCCAACGGTAGAAACATTTTCGGAGTGGTTAAAAGCTGCGTTTGCCAATCTGGTCCCTGCTAAAACTATAGAAGAAAATGTAGAAGGCAAGAAAAAGTGTGGAGGAAACACTACCGGAGGGAAGGAAAGGTTAAATATAATGAATGTATGCAGGAATATAAAAATCGGGTTTTTATCAAGAAAACAAATGTTTCTCAGAATGTATTCAGCAAAGAATTTTACAAGAGAATTTTTTAAAACACTTCAGATCTTGCCAGTTTATCCTCAAACCCCACTATGGCTCCCTGCCATTTTTTTTGTGATCAACTTGCGGATTTATTCAAAAATAGGGTGGGGGAAATCCATGGCAAATTAAATATTAATGGTGGGTCACATCCGGAATCATACAGTTCACTTCCTGGTAAAAATACCTTTGTTAAGTTTTCCCTGCTTACAGAGGAAAGAGTAGCTGAACTCATAGGGCAAACAAATTCTGGAGCTCCTTGTTGTACTTACACTTCCTGCTGCTCAGCCAGTATGCATGAGTATGTGTGTATGGAATGTTGGAATGTGTGATGACTGTGTAGAATGTTGGTGTGCCTGGTGGACTGGAGGAATGACAGTTGGAGGAGTAGGCTGAGCAGCAAAGATGCAGCTCCTGGTGGGATCTTGAGATCCTGAACTTGTAACTACCATCTCGATCTTGAACTAACTTGTAACTTACTAATAAACTTCTACTTGAACTTACCTTGTGACTACAATCCATCTTTTCTACATTGGCGACGAAGGTGGGATTCCTTCTGACCCCTGACCTCCAAACATTGTTCATGAAATCGCTGGGGTGATTACTCCTCCCCTTACTTTCTATTGGACTCCATTTTGGATTCCGGACAAAGGCTGGAAACAGGCCCCCATTCTCCCACTGTTGATGAAACCTACATTCAACCCAAAAGAAGTGAAAAACTGCCACCCTGTTTCTCAGCTAACATTTCAAGCTAAGATCCTTGAAAAACACATGAATATTGCACTGAAATGTAATGAAATCTTAGATTCAGCACAATTTGGTTCCAGGCCACATCATAGTACCAAGTCCACTCTAATTGTGGCTACTGAGAAGCTGAAAAGTGTCCTAGAAATGAAGGGAAGGCAGTGATGATCCAGTTTGATCTACTGGCAGCCTTCAACACCATTAACCTTGAGGTCTTGCTAAATCGCTTGGCAGAAATTTGGAGGGAGCAAACTTTCCTGGGATATGATGTAGTGTTCAGCCACACCTTTTTCCATGCCCAAACTGAATATCATGTCCTCCTCTACAATTTATCACACGTTCCCAATGTTCCTTTTTGTAAAAACTGTACTCTGGTCCACCGATTACACTTCATCCAGCCGGAGAGTTCCGCCTGAGCCGAAGAGAATGGCCCAGGTGCGGAAAGTATGGCCTGGGTACGGAGATTCTGGCCTGACTGCAGACTTAAAAGAGATGACTTGTGAATACCAACAGTCATAAAGTTAGTCTTTGTCTCAGATTGCCTTTGTGAATCAGGCCCTTAGTTTTTCAACTTGAAGTAAAAAATTCTCAGAGGAACAAGGCAGTAGACTAAAGAGAGCTCCACATCATTGGTAAGTGATAGACGCGGTCTAGGTGAAACCCAAGTGGGAGAGAATTTGAAGTTCACGCCTGCATAAATTCCCTTGCCAGCCAGAGACTTTCACATGTTTTCCCTAAAAAGACATCTACCTTCAGACTCAGTCACTTTTTTGGAGCTTGGATTCTGCCGTCTGTAACTGAGAGAGCTTCCAGGATGCCAGATAATCCTCCGCAAGGTCCCACTGCATCATAATTTCTTCCACGGAAAAACTCCAAGCGGGAGCAACCAGAATGTTTGGCCCAGTGGCAACACACCTTCATTAGATTCAAATGGCATGTTGGTCCTGGTGCTCTTGAGGTCTTTGAAGCCTAAAGGTTTTTAAACCCCAGGTTTGAGGAAAAGTTAGGAGGAGTACACTTTGACACAAGCCAAGGGTCCAGAACCATGAGGGCAGCACTTGGGGGTTAATACTCTCTTAAACAGAGGCCAGAAACAGGGTTCAGGGCAAGTCCAGTTGGAACCTGCCATCTGGGCAGTTACAGAAAATGCCTCTTGTAGATGGTTGAGTCTCTGTTGCTTGAACTGCAGATCAGCCTTATAACTCTTGGAGTCCACTACAGGATGGAGAGCAGGTCCGGTCTTCCAGGCTCTACTGAAATCAAAGACAACATGTCAATTCCTCTTCAGTTCCTTCACTGCTCCAGGAAGTGTTATGAGGAGGGAACTGTGGGTGACACCTCTAAGCCTGGCACCAGTCTGTCAGTGGGGGTGACTCCTGGCATGTCCTTAACGATTAGAGTAAAAGTTCTCAGGGGCAACCCTATCCACTTTTGCAGCATTTCCTATGTGTCCTACTGCAAACAATCCCACATTGTCCCACTTTGCTTAAATCGCTTACATTATAGTTAAACAATTTTTCCCTTGTTCTCAGAGCGTTTAACATAAATGGTCACTCAACTGGTTCTTTGGGCAACTCCTCTCCCTCAGTGATTGAAGCCTCTCTGGCTTGCGGGGGGGGGCAGAGAGGCCTCAAACCAGCCACCATTTGCCTGTAAAAGGGTAGGCCTATTTGAAGTGAATTAAGTTCCTGGGCACAGCCAAGATGATCAACTTGCCAGAGGAACAGCACCTCTTCACACCCACTACCTTTGTCACAGCTCTGGGAGCAAACTCACACCTCATCCAGGGAAATATTCAGCTGCCAGGTGACAGCTGGGCTCTTGCAAATGGACATTCAGAGACTTCTAAAAGTACCTTTTCAAAAATATTTATTGCAAATCCGACTTCACCAGTGAAATGGGCTTGCAATAATTATTTTAAAAGTCCAAGAATAACATTTGTATGTTTTTCCTAGCTGGAGATGTAAATGTAAATGTCAAGGTACTTATAGAGCGCATTGTCACCAGACGGCCACCATGCGGTGTTGCCTTTGCGGTTTCCTGGCGCTGATACTCATACCGCTGTGGAACCCCTCCTGGCTTTCCCTGTGAAGTGTCCACTCCTGGGCACCCCCAGGGTGAAGCCAGGCATTCTTAGCACTGTTGGGGCCGGTGTGGAGGCTAAGCAAGCTATTGCCCAGAGTTGCAGCGTGGGGCCCGTGATTAGAATAGGCACTGTTAGAAAGGATAGACGGACCGGGAGGGTCGGCCGGGGTCAGGAGGAGAGGTCTCCGGGGAGAGCCGTCTCCAGCGATCGTACAGATAAGTAACTTCCCCCCCCACAGACAGATACCACACACGGATAAGGTTCAGTGTTCTTTATAAGCACTTCTTAAGGTACGGTTGAATGGTACAAGGAGGTCTGGACTCAGGGGTCCCCTCGATTCAAGTCTCTCAAAGCAGGGTAAGGGGTAGCGGGACAGTCTGTCTACCAGTCAGGTAGTTTGGATGAGATGATGATTAGCTCACAATCCTCGAGCTTAGTTGGTGCGGGCCGCGGCAGCGCCAGCAGGTCCCGGAAAGATGGTCGATGCACGGTCCGCGGCAGCGCCAGCAGGTCCCGGTGAGGATGGTCGTTACAACGGGCCGCGGCAGCGCCAGCAGGTCCCGGAAAGATGGTCGATGTACGGTCCGCGGCAGCGCCAGCAGGTCCCGGTGAGGATGGTCGTTACAACGGGCAGCGCCAGCAGGTCCCGACGAGGATGGATGTTGTAGAAGGCCGCGGCAGCGCCAGCAGGCAGGGCGATGGTTCACAAGAGCGGGCTACGGCAGCGCCAGTAGTCCGTCAAGGCTGAGTTCTCTCGGTGTCTCTCGACTCCAGGATACAACTGCCTTCCTGCTCCGGAGTTGCCCCAGTTATAGGGCAGGCGCTCTTTGATGTCCGGACCCTCGCACTTGGAGGTCGGAGGGCCCGGGATGAAGGTGTCCAGACACCCAGCAGGGGGTGGAGCCAGCGCCTGGGGAAGCTGGGGGCGATCGGCACCTGGCGGGGGAAGAGCTCTTGACACTTCGTCCTCCCATTGACCTGCCAAGTGGTCCGCTCACCTCCTGGGTGGATGGTGGTGCCGGGATGTCGGGGCCGGTCAGGCCCGGGGTTAGGGTCGGCCCGAGGCCACGCGGCCTCGTGGTGCAGGGCCCAAGATGGCGGCTTGAACCGGCCGGGGGGGCCGGTAGGGCTGGGCCCCGTGATGAGTAGAGGTCCGAGGGCAAAAGGTCCGTCGGGAGACGGGGTACGGGTGCTTTTCGTGGGTTATGCCTGGTGGGCCGGAGCTCGGGCCCTGTCGTGCGGGGAGGGAGCAAGCCCTTCGTGTGGCCTGTCCAACATGCGTCCCCCCCAGCTGAAGGCGGGGAGAGTCACCCATCTCCTTGGGGACTCTCTTCGTCGAGGTGGAAAAAGCGGGACAGGCCATCCGCGTTGGCGTGGTCTTGGCCTGGTCGGTGCTCCACAGTGAAGTCCATTCCCTGCAGGGAAATGGACCAGCGCAAGAGTTTTGGGTTCTCCCCCCGCATCTGCATCAGCCACTGCAGGGGTCGATGGTCGGTTTGTACCCGGAAGTGGGTACCGAAGAGATAGGGCCGGAGCTTTTTGAGCGCCCACACCACTGCGAAGGCCTCCCTCTCGATGGTGCTCCAGCGCTGCTCTCGGGCCAGGAGACGTCGACTGATGAAGGCCACCGGCTGGTCATGACCTTCGGGGTTTAACTGAGAAAGGACGGCCCCGATGCCGTGGTCGGAGGCGTCGGTCTGTACCATGAATTCCCGACTGTAATCGGGGGCCTGGAGCACAGGGGCGGTGCATAGAGCGGCCTTCAGCTTCTCGAAGGCCGCTTGACAATCGGGTGTCCAGTTAATCCGCTTCGGCTGGTTCTTGGACGTGAGACCCGTGAGGGGCCCCACGATGCTGCCGTAGTCCTTCACGAACCGCCGGTAGTAGCCGGTGAGCCCCAAGAAGGCTCGGACCTCGGTCTGGGTGACGGGGGGCTGCCAGGACTGGATGGCAGCAATCTTAAGTTGTAGCGGGGCCACCAGCCCGCTTCCCACTTGGTGCCCCAGGTAGGTCACAGACCCTTGGCCAATTTGGCACTTGCCGGCCTTAATTGTGAGGCCGGCCCGCTGGAGGGCCTGTAGGACCTCTTGGAGGTGACGGAGGTGGTCGGGCCAGTGGTGGCTGTATACAGCGATATCGTCCAGGTAGGCAGCGCTGAACTCTTCGAGCCCCGCCAAGACCTGGTTCACGAGGCGTTGAAACGTGGCGGGGGCATTCTTCATGCCGAAGGGCATGACCTTGAATTGGTAGTGGCCATCGGGGGTAGAGAAGGCTGACCGTTCCTGAGCCCTGGGTGTGAGGCCGATCTGCCAGTAGCCCGCTGTTAGGTCGAAGATACTGAGGTAGCGGGCAGCCCCCAGCCGGTCGATCAGCTCGTCTGCTCGGGGGATCGGATGAGCGTCGGTCCGGGTGACAGCGTTCAAGCCCCGGTAGTCGACGCAGAATCTAAGTTCAGGTGCGGTGCCGGGGGCAGCGGCTTTGGGGACCAATACCACCGGACTGGCCCAGGGACTGTCCGAGGGCTCGATGACCCCGATTGTGAGCATCTTGGCCACCTCTTCCTGTATGCAGGCCCGTACCCGATCTGGTACGCGGTAGGCCCGGTGTCGGACAGGGGGACTGTCCCCGGTGTCCACGTCGTGCAAACACCAAGGGGTGACCCCGGGGGTGAGGGAGAACAGGGTAGCGAACTGCAGCAGGAGGTTCCGGCAGCCCTGGCGTTGCTCCGACGTGAGGGTGTCAGAGAGCCGGACCCCGTCCACGGAGCCGTCATTCTCCTGAGTCTTCAGAAGATCCGGGAGGGGTTCGGAGTCTTCCTCTGCCCCGCTGTCCGTAGCCATCAGGAGGCTGAGTTCTGAGCGCACAAAGTGTGGTTTGAGTCGGTTGGTGTGGAGGACCCGAAGGGGGTTCCGGGAGGTCCCCAGGTCGATGAGGTAAGTGACGGGGCTTTTGCGCTCGACCACTTTGAAGGGCCCCGTCCACTTATCCTGCAAGGCACATGGTTCGGTGGGGGACATCACCCATACTTGTTGTCCAGGCTCGAACTCAACGGAGGAGGCATTGTGATCATACCACCTCTTCATGTCCTCCTGGCTGGCCTCGAGGTTCGCCTTGGCCATCTCTCTGAAGCGCCGGGTCTGATTGCGTAGGGCCAGGAGGTATTTGAAGACGTCTTGAGGGGTCTTTAGGGGGGCCATCTCCCAACCTTCTTTTACTAGGCTGAGGGGCCCTCGCACAGGGTGCCCGTACAGGAGTTCGAAAGGGCTAAAACCGAGGGACTTCTGGGGAACTTCGCGGTAGGCGAAGAGGAGGCACGGGAGTAGTACATCCCACTGGCGACGGAGGGGCTCTTCCAATCCCCCAATCATCCCCTTGAGGGTGCGGTTAAAACGCTCCACTAGTCCGTTCCCTTGGGGGTGATAGGGGGTCGTGAATCTGTAGGTGACCCCGCATTGTTGCCAGAGGGACTTCATGTATTTGGATATAAAGTTCGTGCCTCGGTCGCTGACGACTTCTCGGGGGAAGCCTACCCGGGAGAAGATCCCCATTAGGGCCCGGCCAACCACCGGAGCGGTCACGGTCCGTAGGGGCACCGCCTCGGGGTAGCGGGTGGCATGGTCCACCAGTACTAAGATGAACCGGTGTCCTTGTGCCGTGCGGGGGTCCAGAGGCCCCACGATGTCTATCCCCACCCTCTCGAACGGGGTGGTGACCACAGGGAAGGGCTGCAGAGGGGCTTTCAGCTTCCGCCCACTCTTCCCGCTGGCTTGGCATGTGGGGCAAGATCGGCAGTGGTTCAGGACGTCATTCCTCATCTTTGGCCAGAAAAAGTGGGTCACTAGGCGGCTGTACGTTTTATCTTGGCCCAGGTGTCCAGCCAGGGGGACATCGTGGGCCAGTTTGAGCAGAAAGTCTCTGAAGCGGAGAGGTACCACCAGCACTCGACCAGCCCCCAGCTCGGCGATTCTTTGCTCGCTGTATAGCAGGTCGTTATCCCAGTAGACCCAGTGAGTTCCGGTGGAGTCCCCTGCGTTCTGGGCGCTGGCTTGTTGGCGGAGTCCCTCGAGGGAGGGACAGGTCTTTTGTTCCTGGCGGAACTGTGCTTGGGTGGGCCCCCCCTCTTGACGCCACTGAGCCAGGTCAGGAAGGTCCTGGGGTTGCGCGTCCCCTTCGGCCGTCGGGTCCGGGAGGCTGGCCTCGTCGTTGTCTTCTACTGGGGCGACTGGGGGCGGAGGTGCTGGCCATTCGGGTTCTTCCGATCGAGGGACGGCACGGGCGGCCATGGACCGGGTGGTTATGCAGGCCCAGTCCGGGAGGCCCAGCATCCCCAGGTGCTCACTTCTCTCAACGGTGGCCCACGGGGAACTCTCGAGGTCATTCCCCAGGAGGCAGTCCATGGGGGCATCGTCCCGGACCGTCACCTTCAACAGGCCGGAGACCCCTCCCCATTCGAATGGAACGCAGGCCATTTGACACATACTTTCAGAGTTGTCTGCCGAGCGGACGGGGCAGAGAATGTTCGGCAGGATCTGCTCGGGCTTCACCAGGTGACAGCGGACGGCCGTCACACTGGCGCCTGTGTCACGCAAGGCCTCGGCTCGCTGTCCATTAATGGTCACCCACTGACCGTATTTCCTGGTGTTAGCGGGTAGGGGAGCCCGCGGGACCATGTCTCTTCCCCCTAAGCACGCCAGGACCATGGCGGCCGGTTCCCACTCTTGCTGGGCCGGCTCATACTCCTCTGGTTCCTCCAATGATCGCTCTTCCCCCAGGGCGGCGGCAGCTACCTGGCGGGGCTTGGGTGTTTGGTTCTGCGGGCAGCTCGGGTCATTGGCGTAGTGGCCGACTCGCTGGCATCGGTGGCACGTGACGTTGGCTCGGACCCCAGGACGCCACGGGGGGTTGCCCCGACCGGCCGGAGCCGGGGTGCTGGCCACGGGTGTTGCGGGCAAGGCGTCTCTCCCTCGCCCCTGGCCCCCTCCTCCTCCCCGAGGACGGTGCTGGCCTTGGTTGTTTCTGTTCTGTTCGTGTGGCCCCCTCCGGCCCACTCGGGTGCTTTCCCATCGGTCAGCTTCGGCGGCGAGCTGCCGGGGGTCAGTCAGCTTACTGTCGAGGAGGTGCTGCCTGAGCTCGACGAAGCAGTTGTTCGACAGGTGCTCCCATACCATCAGGTTAAAGAGTTGTTCGTAGGTGGTGACCTGGCTCCCCTTTATCCAACCCTCGAAGGCACGGCTGAAATAGTTCACGTATTCTACCCAAGTTGTACCTGGGATCCGGGTGCAATCTCTGAACCTCTGGCGGTACATCTCGGGTGTGAGGCCGTAGCGGGTGAGGAGGGCAGCCTTCATGTGGTCGTAGGACGACATTTGGTGATCTGGGAGCTGCAGTAGGGCATCGCGCCCCTCGTTGATAAACCTCCCCCAGAGTCCGGCTCCCCAATCACTCCGGTCGATCCGGTGGGAGGTCATGGCGATCTCGTAGGCTTTAAACCATTGTTGTATGTCGTCTTCTCGGACATACTCGCGGACAACATCCTTGGGGATGTGGACTTTTTTTTCTATTGGCCCCGGGGTGTGTGGTCGCTCAGGCACCCCCAGTTCTTTATTCTGTTTCCGAAGTTCTATTTCCGCCAGTTTGCGCTCGTGCTCGAGCGTTATTTTTTTCTCCTCCAGCTCTCTCTGTCTCTGCTTCTCTTCTCGTTCATCTCGGAGCCGCATGTGCTCGAGGTTGAGTTTCTGTTCAGCTAACTTGAGCTCCCCATCCATCTTGAGTCGTGCCATTTCCAACTCGTGCAGTCTGGTTCTTTCTCTTTCTCGGATCTCCTCCTGCGAGAGGCCCGTTCCCCGCTCCTCGGGAGCCGTGGCGTTCCCCTCTGGTGTGATGCTGCTTTGGTCGGAGGGTCCGACGACCCCAGTTTCTGCCCACGACTCTAGGGCGTGCTTTAGATCCTCTTTGGTACTCAGGCCGGTGGTAGCAATGCCAAGTTCTATGCAGAATTGTCTCAGTTCGCGGTGGTTGTATTCTTCTAATTTATCCATTTGGAATTTCTCGGTGGAGTTGCTATCTTTGGCTGACATCGTGTTGTTGTCGTGGGGTGAGCTACTCTCTGTACGATTACGCGTTGATTCGGATCGCGCCGCTGGCCACCAATGTTAGAAAGGATAGACGGACCGGGAGGGTCGGCCGGGGTCAGGAGGAGAGGTCTCCGGGGAGAGCCGTCTCCAGCCATCGTACAGATAAGTAACTTCCCCCCCCACAGACAGATACCACACACGGATAAGGTTCAGTGTTCTTTATAAGCACTTCTTAAGGTACGGTTGAATGGTACAAGGAGGTCTGGACTCAGGGGTCCCCTCGATTCAAGTCTCTCAAAGCAGGGTAAGGGGTAGCGGGACAGTCTGTCTACCAGTCAGGTAGTTTGGATGAGATGATGATTAGCTCACAATCCTCGAGCTTAGTTGGTGCGGGCCGCGGCAGCGCCAGCAGGTCCCGGAAAGATGGTCGATGCACGGTCCGCGGCAGCGCCAGCAGGTCCCGGTGAGGATGGTCGTTACAACGGGCCGCGGCAGCGCCAGCAGGTCCCGGAAAGATGGTCGATGTACGGTCCGCGGCAGCGCCAGCAGGTCCCGGTGAAGATGGTCATTACAACGGGCAGCGCCAGCAGGTCCCGACGAGGATGGATGTTGTAGAAGGCCGCGGCAGCGCCAGCAGGCAGGGCGATGGTTCACAAGAGCGGGCTACGGCAGCGCCAGTAGTCCGTCAAGGCTGAGTTCTCTCGGTGTCTCTCGACTCCAGGATACAACTGCCTTCCTGCTCCGGAGTTGCCCCAGTTATAGGGCAGGCGCTCTTTGATGTCCGGACCCTCGCACTTGGAGGTCGGAGGGCCCGGGATGAAGGTGTCCAGACACCCAGCAGGGGGTGGAGCCAGCGCCTGGGGGAGCTGGGGGCGATCGGCACCTGGCGGGGGAAGAGCTCTTGACACTTCGTCCTCCCATTGACCTGCCAAGTGGTCCGCTCACCTCCTGGGTGGATGGTGGTGCCGGGATGTCGGGGCCGGTCAGGCCCGGGGTTAGGGTCGGCCCGAGGCCACGCGGCCTCGTGGTGCAGGGCCCAAGATGGCGGCTTGAACCGGCCGGGGGGGCCGGTAGGGCTGGGCCCCGTGATGAGTAGAGGTCCGAGGGCAAAAGGTCCGTCGGGAGACGGGGTACGGGTGCTTTTCGTGGGTTATGCCTGGTGGGCCGGAGCTCGGGCCCTGTCGTGCGGGGAGGGAGCAAGCCCTTCGTGTGGCCTGTCCAACATGCGTCCCCCCCAGCTGAAGGCGGGGAGAGTCACCCATCTCCTTGGGGACTCTCTTCGTCGAGGCGGAAAAAGCGGGACAGGCCATCCGCGTTGGCGTGGTCTTGGCCTGGTCGGTGCTCCACAGTGAAGTCCATTCCCTGCAGGGAAATGGACCAGCGCAAGAGTTTTGGGTTCTCCCCCCGCATCTGCATCAGCCACTGCAGGGGTCGATGGTCGGTTTGTACCCGGAAGTGGGTACCGAAGAGATAGGGCCGGAGCTTTTTGAGCGCCCACACCACTGCGAAGGCCTCCCTCTCGATGGTGCTCCAGCGCTGCTCTCGGGCCAGGAGACGTCGACTGATGAAGGCCACCGGCTGGTCATGACCTTCGGGGTTTAACTGAGAAAGGACGGCCCCGATGCCGTGGTCGGAGGCGTCGGTCTGTACCATGAATTCCCGACTGTAATCGGGGGCCTGGAGCACAGGGGCGGTGCATAGAGCGGCCTTCAGCTTCTCGAAGGCCGCTTGACAATCGGGTGTCCAGTTAATCCGCTTCGGCTGGTTCTTGGACGTGAGACCCGTGAGGGGCCCCACGATGCTGCCGTAGTCCTTCACGAACCGCCGGTAGTAGCCGGTGAGCCCCAAGAAGGCTCGGACCTCGGTCTGGGTGACGGGGGGCTGCCAGGACTGGATGGCAGCAATCTTAAGTTGTAGCGGGGCCACCAGCCCGCTTCCCACTTGGTGCCCCAGGTAGGTCACAGACCCTTGGCCAATTTGGCACTTGCCGGCCTTAATTGTGAGGCCGGCCCGCTGGAGGGCCTGTAGGACCTCTTGGAGGTGACGGAGGTGGTCGGGCCAGTGGTGGCTGTATACAGCGATATCGTCCAGGTAGGCAGCGCTGAACTCTTCGAGCCCCGCCAAGACCTGGTTCACGAGGCGTTGAAACGTGGCGGGGGCATTCTTCATGCCGAAGGGCATGACCTTGAATTGGTAGTGGCCATCGGGGGTAGAGAAGGCTGACCGTTCCTGAGCCCTGGGTGTGAGGCCGATCTGCCAGTAGCCCGCTGTTAGGTCGAAGATACTGAGGTAGCGGGCAGCCCCCAGCCGGTCGATCAGCTCGTCTGCTCGGGGGATCGGATGAGCGTCGGTCCGGGTGACAGCGTTCAAGCCCCGGTAGTCGACGCAGAATCTAAGTTCAGGTGCGGTGCCGGGGGCAGCGGCTTTGGGGACCAATACCACCGGACTGGCCCAGGGACTGTCCGAGGGCTCGATGACCCCGATTGTGAGCATCTTGGCCACCTCTTCCTGTATGCAGGCCCGTACCCGATCTGGTACGCGGTAGGCCCGGTGTCGGACAGGGGGACTGTCCCCGGTGTCCACGTCGTGCAAACACCAAGGGGTGACCCCGGGGGTGAGGGAGAACAGGGTAGCGAACTGCAGCAGGAGGTTCCGGCAGCCCTGGCGTTGCTCTGACGTGAGGGTGTCAGAGAGCCGGACCCCGTCCACGGAGCCGTCATTCTCCTGAGTCTTCAGAAGATCCGGGAGGGGTTCGGAGTCTTCCTCTGCCCCGCTGTCCGTAGCCATCAGGAGGCTGAGTTCTGAGCGCACAAAGTGTGGTTTGAGTCGGTTGGTGTGGAGGACCCGAAGGGGGTTCCGGGAGGTCCCCAGGTCGATGAGGTAAGTGACGGGGCTTTTGCGCTCGACCACTTTGAAGGGCCCCGTCCACTTATCCTGCAAGGCACATGGTTCGGTGGGGGACATCACCCATACTTGTTGTCCAGGCTCGAACTCAACGGAGGAGGCATTGTGATCATACCACCTCTTCATGTCCTCCTGGCTGGCCTCGAGGTTCGCCTTGGCCATCTCTCTGAAGCGCCGGGTCTGATTGCGTAGGGCCAGGAGGTATTTGAAGACGTCTGGAGGGGTCTTTAGGGGGGCCATCTCCCAACCTTCTTTTACTAGGCTGAGGGGCCCTCGCACAGGGTGCCCGTACAGGAGTTCGAAAGGGCTAAAACCGAGGGACTTCTGGGGAACTTCGCGGTAGGCGAAGAGGAGGCACGGGAGTAGTACATCCCACTGGCGACGGAGGGGCTCTTCCAATCCCCCAATCATCCCCTTGAGGGTGCGGTTAAAACGCTCCACTAGTCCGTTCCCTTGGGGGTGATAGGGGGTCGTGAATCTGTAGGTGACCCCGCATTGTTGCCAGAGGGACTTCATGTATTTGGATATAAAGTTCGTGCCTCGGTCGCTGACGACTTCTCGGGGGAAGCCTACCCGGGAGAAGATCCCCATTAGGGCCCGGCCAACCACCGGAGCGGTCACGGTCCGTAGGGGCACCGCCTCGGGGTAGCGGGTGGCATGGTCCACCAGTACTAAGATGAACCGGTGTCCTTGTGCCGTGCGGGGGTCCAGAGGCCCCACGATGTCTATCCCCACCCTCTCGAACGGGGTGGTGACCACAGGGAAGGGCTGCAGAGGGGCTTTCAGCTTCCGCCCACTCTTCCCGCTGGCTTGGCATGTGGGGCAAGATCGGCAGTGGTTCAGGACGTCATTCCTCATCTTTGGCCAGAAAAAGTGGGTCACTAGGCGGCTGTACGTTTTATCTTGGCCCAGGTGTCCAGCCAGGGGGACATCGTGGGCCAGTTTGAGCAGAAAGTCTCTGAAGCGGAGAGGTACCACCAGCACTCGACCAGCCCCCAGCTCGGCGATTCTTTGCTCGCTGTATAGCAGGTCGTTATCCCAGTAGACCCAGTGAGTTCCGGTGGAGTCCCCTGCGTTCTGGGCGCTGGCTTGTTGGCGGAGTCCCTCGAGGGAGGGACAGGTCTTTTGTTCCTGGCGGAACTGTGCTTGGGTGGGCCCCCCCTCTTGACGCCACTGAGCCAGGTCAGGAAGGTCCTGGGGTTGCGCGTCCCCTTCGGCCGTCGGGTCCGGGAGGCTGGCCTCGTCGTTGTCTTCTACTGGGGCGACTGGGGGCGGAGGTGCTGGCCATTCGGGTTCTTCCGATCGAGGGACGGCACGGGCGGCCATGGACCGGGTGGTTATGCAGGCCCAGTCCGGGAGGCCCAGCATCCCCAGGTGCTCTCTTCTCTCAACGGTGGCCCACGGGGAACTCTCGAGGTCATTCCCCAGGAGGCAGTCCACGGGGGCATCGTCCCGGACCGTCACCTTCAACAGGCCGGAGACCCCTCCCCATTCGAATGGAACGCAGGCCATTTGACACATACTTTCAGAGTTGTCTGCCGAGCGGACGGGGCAGAGAATGTTCGGCAGGATCTGCTCGGGCTTCACCAGGTGACAGCGGACGGCCGTCACACTGGCGCCTGTGTCACGCAAGGCCTCGGCTCGCTGTCCATTAATGGTCACCCACTGACCGTATTTCCTGGTGTTAGCGGGTAGGGGAGCCCGCGGGACCATGTCTCTTCCCCCTAAGCACGCCAGGACCATGGCGGCCGGTTCCCACTCTTGCTGGGCCGGCTCATACTCCTCTGGTTCCTCCAATGATCGCTCTTCCCCCAGGGCGGCGGCAGCTACCTGGCGGGGCTTGGGTGTTTGGTTCTGCGGGCAGCTCGGGTCATTGGCGTAGTGGCCGACTCGCTGGCATCGGTGGCACGTGACGTTGGCTCGGACCCCAGGACGCCACGGGGGGTTGCCCCGACCGGCCGGAGCCGGGGTGCTGGCCACGGGTGTTGCGGGCAAGGCGTCTCTCCCTCGCCCCTGGCCCCCTCCTCCTCCCCGAGGACGGTGCTGGCCTTGGTTGTTTCTGTTCTGTTCGTGTGGCCCCCTCCGGCCCACTCGGGTGCTTTCCCATCGGTCAGCTTCGGCGGCGAGCTGCCGGGGGTCAGTCAGCTTACTGTCGAGGAGGTGCTGCCTGAGCTCGACGAAGCAGTTGTTCGACAGGTGCTCCCATACCATCAGGTTAAAGAGTTGTTCGTAGGTGGTGACCTGGCTCCCCTTTATCCAACCCTCGAAGGCACGGCTGAAATAGTTCACGTATTCTACCCAAGTTGTACCTGGGATCCGGGTGCAATCTCTGAACCTCTGGCGGTACATCTCGGGTGTGAGGCCGTAGCGGGTGAGGAGGGCAGCCTTCATGTGGTCGTAGGACGACATTTGGGGATCTGGGAGCTGCAGTAGGGCATCGCGCCCCTTGTTGATAAACCTCCCCCAGAGTCCGGCTCCCCAATCACTCCGGTCGATCCGGTGGGAGGTCATGGCGATCTCGTAGGCTTTAAACCATTGTTGTATGTCGTCTTCTCGGACATACTCGCGGACAACATCCTTGGGGATGTGGACTTTTTTTTCTATTGGCCCCGGGGTGTGTGGTCGCTCAGGCACCCCCAGTTCTTTATTCTGTTTCCGAAGTTCTATTTCCGCCAGTTTGCGCTCGTGCTCGAGCGTTATTTTTTTCTCCTCCAGCTCTCTCTGTCTCTGCTTCTCTTCTCGTTCATCTCGGAGCCGCATGTGCTCGAGGTTGAGTTTCTGTTCAGCTAACTTGAGCTCCCCATCCATCTTGAGTCGTGCCATTTCCAACTCGTGCAGTCTGGTTCTTTCTCTTTCTCGGATCTCCTCCTGCGAGAGGCCCGTTCCCCGCTCCTCGGGAGCCGTGGCGTTCCCCTCTGGTGTGATGCTGCTTTGGTCGGAGGGTCCGGCGACCCCAGTTTCTGCCCACGACTCTAGGGCGTGCTTTAGATCCTCTTTGGTACTCAGGCCGGTGGTAGCAATGCCAAGTTCTATGCAGAATTGTCTCAGTTCACGGTGGTTGTATTCTTCTAATTTATCCATTTGGAATTTCTCGGTGGAGTTGCTATCTTTGGCTGACATCGTGTTGTTGTCGTGGGGTGAGCTACTCTCTGTACGATTACGCGTTGATTCGGATCGCGCCGCTGGCCACCAATGTTAGAAAGGATAGACGGACCGGGAGGGTCGGCCGGGGTCAGGAGGAGAGGTCTTCGGGGAGAGCCGTCTCCAGCGATCGTACAGATAAGTAACTTCCCCCCCCACAGACAGATACCACACACGGATAAGGTTCAGTGTTCTTTATAAGCACTTCTTAAGGTACGGTTGAATGGTACAAGGAGGTCTGGACTCAGGGGTCCCCTCGATTCAAGTCTCTCAAAGCAGGGTAAGGGGTAGCGGGACAGTCTGTCTACCAGTCAGGTAGTTTGGATGAGATGATGATTAGCTCACAATCCTCGAGCTTAGTTGGTGCGGGCCGCGGCAGCGCCAGCAGGTCCCGGAAAGATGGTCGATGCACGGTCCGCGGCAGCGCCAGCAGGTCCCGGTGAGGATGGTCGTTACAACGGGCCGCGGCAGCGCCAGCAGGTCCCGGAAAGATGGTCGATGTACGGTCCGCGGCAGCGCCAGCAGGTCCCGGTGAGGATGGTCGTTACAACGGGCCGCGGCAGCGCCAGCAGGTCCCGACGAGGATGGATGTTGTAGAAGGCCGTGGCAGCGCCAGCAGGCAGGGCGATGGTTCACAAGAGCGGGCTACGGCAGCGCCAGTAATCCGTCAAGGCTGAGTTCTCTCGGTGTCTCTCGACTCCAGGATACAACTGCCTTCCTGCTCCGGAGTTGCCCCAGTTATAGGGCAGGCGCTCTTTGATGTCCGGACCCTCGCACTTGGAGGTCGGAGGGCCCGGGATGAAGGTGTCCAGACACCCAGCAGGGGGTGGAGCCAGCGCCTGGGGGAGCTGGGGGCGATCGGCACCTGGCGGGGGAAGAGCTCTTGACACTTCGTCCTCCCATTGACCTGCCAAGTGGTCCGCTCACCTCCTGGGTGGATGGTGGTGCCGGGATGTCGGGGCCGGTCAGGCCCGGGGTTAGGGTCGGCCCGAGGCCACGCGGCCTCGTGGTGCAGGGCCCAAGATGGCGGCTTGAACCGGCCGGGGGGGCCGGTAGGGCTGGGCCCCGTGATGAGTAGAGGTCCGAGGGCAAAAGGTCCGTCGGGAGACGGGGTACGGGTGCTTTTCGTGGGTTATGCCTGGTGGGCCGGAGCTCGGGCCCTGTCGTGCGGGGAGGGAGCAAGCCCTTCGTGTGGCCTGTCCAACAGGCACCGAGGCGAGAATAGACAGGTCTGAGGAAAATGAGCCCGAGCCCCGCCGAGGCAGGAATCAAACCCTGGTCCCTGGCCAGAACTCTGCTTCAGGGTCTGCCGCTCTAACCATTGAGCCACACTCCTCCATGTGGATGATATAATTAAATGTAATATTGCACCCAACACTTTCCTATGAGCAATCAACCCTGCTACTGTAAGAATAGCTTTTAGGGTGTTTTTACTGTTAAGACATGTTTACCATTAAATGTTTAAATGTCCTACTTATAAATACCATTTACCCTGCCTTAAAGGCAGTAAGGCTTACTTATGAGGGATGTATGATTATTTAAAAGAAAGGTTTAGTCTTGTCCAAAAAAGATATTTTGACAGGTTGAATTTGCTATTTAAAACTGCACATTCAGCCTAGATATGGTAGG
This sequence comes from Triturus cristatus, assembly GCF_964204655.1. Taxonomy (NCBI): domain Eukaryota; kingdom Metazoa; phylum Chordata; class Amphibia; order Caudata; family Salamandridae; genus Triturus; species Triturus cristatus. Next base: position 265,146,382 of record NC_140593.1, read on the forward strand.
CCTGCAGTCATCTTTTCGCTGCCACTATAGAGGATTTCATAATACAGTCTTTAGTCCGCTTGAGACATTTAAATTACAGGCTGTGTATAACCTTTTGTACCTAATACGAGAGATGTATCTGTGATTTAAATATGGCAATCAGGGTATGCCAATTTCCTCATTCTGAAAGGGGAAGCAGGGGTACCTTACCACTGGTTAGCAGTGATAAAAGGCACAGTGCTGCAACCAACAAAAATAGTCAAGGCAATAATATGGTGGAACACCACACAAAAGATTGTCATTTACAACAGGTGTGGTCTAGAAAAAGCTGTAGATGTGTCCCATTGTTTGAAATTCTGCCTTGCTTTCACCATAGTTGTCTCGAAGTGTGTTCTTACCAACACATGGGAGATGAGTGCCCTTTTTGTAGTTATTGCGGTTAATGTATAGCCTCTATTCAGTCTTATCGACTCTCCTCCTGTTTTGTTCAGTAAAGTGTCAAATAGACCTGACATGTATTGGTGGAATACATTGATCCTGATGTCACAGGCCATCCCTCGAATATGAATATTATTTTGCCTGGAACAGAAGTCCAGGTCTTCACATTTTGATGTAGAGCAATATGGTGTACTTCCAGCAGAATAATGCCACATTTTAGACATTCACAGTCATTAATCTCCTTGTCTAGATTTCTTCGAGGCTGTTCACTTTGCCTCCCAGCTTGTTCATATCTTTATGCATTTCTTCCAGGTCACATTGTAGATCTGTCTTTAAGCCTTCAACTTTGCTTACATGGAAGGCCTGATGAAAGAACCTTTTGGTGATTGCTCTATCTTGGTTCTCAGGGTCATCAATCAGTTCCATCTTGTTGCCTCTTCTATATTGCTTCAAGTCTTCTGAGTGGATCCTTTATATTTGAGTCTTTTTTATTTATACCACTAGTCTTGATGTTGCAAAAGGGGTTAGGCCAGCGGGACAGACCCAGTAATTTTGGGTAGTGCTAGTGAGTGGTGATTCTCTATTTAGCAGCCCAGACCAGTGTTGGAGATAGTAGTAATCACTGTACATGACCCGTCAAGTGAGGCCAGGTGTCAAACCCTGGGAATGGCAATGCTGATGGACCTTGCTTTGTTTCAGTTAGTCCTTGGATTGTAGTCCACTCATGGTAACTCGTTGTTCTGCACCACTGAGGCGTTTGTAGTGCTCGCCTGCCAGCTCACACCATGCTCCACTGCAGTTGATTTGCTCTTGGGTAGATGTGTAAAGTGAACTAAGTTCGACTTTCAGCTTTGTTATTCAATGCAGACCCTCAAGGTGCATCCTTGTCCATTCCTGCATTGTCTTTATTCCCACCATTTGCCATTGTTGGGGACTCTCCTGCTTTCACTGCACAGTGGAGGTTATAAAGTTTTGCCAATGTCCTGAGGTGACTCTCAAACTCACAGATGCTATGGAGCCATGGACTGTTTCAATCAGGCCCTGAAACTGAGTATATCTGTGCCTGGTGCCCTTTACATCCACTAAGGGCCCGATTACGACTTTGGCTGTGTGGCGCCAGGTCTGCCCCGCAGCCGCACCGCCAAAGCTGTGGTCGGGCTGCCCACCAGATTAGGAGTTTCCACCTGTCTGTTAGGCATTTTTTGCTTTCCCATGGTGGTGCCTCTAAAAATGGGCTCCACAATGGGAATTCCTAAAACAGTTCCTGCATAGCATTGACTGGAAAGTCCATGCCACGCAAGAACTGGTGTGCATGCACACAGGGGGTTACCTGTTGTGCCCCCCTGTGTGCATCCACAGGGCGCAGAGGCACCAGGGGGTCCTGTATGGCCCCCTTTGTTTCCTCTCTGCTACTGATTTCATGGAGGAGGAACCGCTATGAAAACCCTGGAAGAGGGGAAACTCCTAATATGCTTGGTGGGACCACAGCAGTCCTGTCAAGCATATAGGTGCCTCTACACCACCGCAACAGCACCAGGGAATGGTAGTTCCCTGGTGGCTGCGGCAGGGCTATGGCGATCCAACTGCCCAACTCCTAATAGGATGGTCAGGAGACTACCACTGCCATGCCCCCACGAGTCTGGCGGCCCATGAACCCCCAAACTCATAATCAGGGCCCAAGTCTGCAGTATATGGCCCAGAAGGGGCACAGCAGTGTTGGTCCATCATGTTTTTCTTCAGGCAAATTCTTTTCAGCCCCATCCTGTCCACAGTTCCTGCTCTCATTGCACATTGGTTTTAGCTCAGGGTTACACTGTCTCCAACTACATCACCAATCTACTAGTTTGCTTTGCACTGTTACTCAGTCAGATTGCCGCAAAAATGTTCTAACTAGAGCCTAGCCCAGGGTCACAATCAAGCAAGGGTGCGTCCGCGCACACGCACATTGTCCTCAAGACATTTACTTGGGGACTTGATTGCTAGCTTACAGCTCCTCACAGTATGTATTTGTGGTCTTGATGGCTGCAGGGCAGTGAAAGCCAATGACCCATTTTCTTCTGTCTGTTAATGCTGAAGGAATGCCATTTTTGAGGGTCCTCCATGGTTGACCTTCTCCACCAGCAATGGGGCACTCACAGGTCATGGCGTTTGGCTTTCTGTGTCCAGGTGTTCCACAAAGTCTCTCAACAGGTCTACAGTGTTTGGGCCTGGTGGAATCTTCTTACTCGCTGATGACTGGAAAATTCTTGTCACAAGTCATAAAACACTGGATTTAGACATCCATCATCATGTACACCCAGCTACTTGCCAACACACACCGGTTTGCAGTTTTTAATGCACCAAGTAAATTCCTATGCAGGAAACATTGCATGACTGAAAGTGCTGAGATGTACTATAACAGAAGTTATCACGCAATATCAGAATTTAACGGTACACATGTAATTAAATGGTGTGCATACTCAGTATCTGGTACTGAATGATAACGGACACCCATATTTCAATCAATTTCAAAGGAGCAAATGGTGTAAAGTGGAGCTGGGAAAACACACATTGATATGAAAAAATAGCCTTAATGGCACTGAATGGAATTATTATGAGGTGGGCATATAAAATAAAATTTTACAAGGCATGTATTTTCTGTATTTGCTTACATTAATTCATTTACCATAAAGGAATGATATGCAGGCTGGTAACTAATTAATAAAAGTGAATTGTATGGATGCGGAAAATTGTGATTTTCATGTGAAGCATTGCATATTAGTAGGTTTGGCACAATCCCACAGGCTATGAAAAAGTTAACTATAAATGATGATCTTGACATTCATTCTCCACTTTGGTCTGATGTCTATAGATGTACTGTCAAGCTTATTTGTTCAAATGGCTACTTGAAAGAAATTCCATTCCTTTGCCTTGTTATCCATTTTTTTCTGCTTTCAATATCTGTGTTTTGACATCTGTAACAGCTACGGTAATAGCTCTAGACCCAGTGGCAAGTTCTCACTTTAAAAGTATGATTGTTTTTAGTTTCAAAACTGTCACATTTCTCAAACTGGTAAAGAAAATCATCTGTTTGCAAGTATACAGGTATAGGAAGCAGGAGTGAAATATATATTTGCCCCTCACACCTGGAAGAAATGCCTATGTTGTGCATGTTATTGCTATATAAAAAAAATTACAATAAAACAATCAACTATCTTATAACAGGGAATCAAATTTATAGTCTGTAGAATGAAAAGTCTGTGCTTATGATTCATATTAAGTATTAGAACATTCTTGGAACATGGCATGTATTCTCCCTGAGCTCATTTGAGTGCATTCTACCTGCTTCTGGGATTATTCCATTGCATGCTGTTTGGAGTAGACACTGCCTCATGCTACTTCAAATAATTCACCACACAATGATTAGAATGGGAGAAGGAAATCCTGAAGGGGGTGTCGAGAGTACATCTCCTTTTTGATAGGTCACTGTAGCAACTTTCTCATTCAAATAAGAGATCACTTCAGACTCAAGGGGCCAGTTTCTAAAATGCCCCTGAAGCTGGTTCTACTAAAGTTCTGGATCCAGTGGTAGGTTAGTGAAAGATATTCCCTTTGAAGTGCTGTGCGCTTAGCTGGAAACCAGGGTTGAAGCTAGTAGGCCATAGAGCAGCTTGGACAGTTTTGTTACTTCAGTGCTCGAGCTCAACAAAGATAGTGTATTCCTTTGCTGCAAACTAGGAGTGAAACACTGAAAATGTGATTATGATTTTGTAGCCCTCTTTACCAATGGCTACCCTTGCGAATTCTCTACTTACACCACTCCAAGAGGGCAAGCGCTTTGAGATGAAGAAGAAAATAAAATGTCCATGCCCCCTGCACAAAAGAATTCCTGATTTACTTCCTGGTTTTTGGAGCTGGAACTTCTATCCCTAAACGGCTTCTTCAGAACTGAACTCTGCATCAAGTCCATAGGATTTTTGGGACTTATTGCACTGTAATAATATGTCTGCTAAAAAGGAAATGTTTCAAGAAGCCTGGCGCTCATCAGCTCTGAAGAGTCTTCTTTCTAGCAGTTGCTTCCCTGCAGAGTGCGGATCGCTAGCAATGGAGAAGGGTTGAGAAGAACATGTGTCCAGGACGAATTGCTCATAGAGACTTGTTAACATTCCAAAGCAAACTACTCAGAGGGACAACTAATGGTGGCTTATTTAGAAACTGCTCACAGCATTGCCTGGAGCCATGAGACTATGATCCAACTGCACCTGGGATGGATTCGGCCCTGATTAGCGGCTCCACTCTAACCCCATGCAAGACAACCTCACCTTGCCTTCTCACTTATCACTTCAACCACTTTGTGCTAAGAAATAATTCCTCATTTTGGGTCTTCAAAACATGTAGCTGGTTTTCCATAACATGGCATGCTTTCAATAGGTGTTATAGCATGGTTTGACCCACTGACCTGGAACTGAACTGCAGTGTGATCTGAATTCTGACTATAGACAGACTATTTTTAGTACAGTTTCTGGTTAATTTTTTATATTTTTGTCATATTCCTTTGACATAATATATATATATTCATTGCCACATTGACACCACTTTAATCAGTTATAATTAGAGTATATTCTTTATAATTATACCTCCGTTTTTGGACCTTCATTTTCATCGTTTCTTAACTGTATTGATTCTTGACCAGGTGTGGCGAACATTCTGCTATTATAGGTGTGTAAAGAGTTCCTCACAGAAACCAAGCTAACACTGTGGTTCAGATTTTTGGGCCTTGTGGGAACCCTTCCTTATATTCTAAGATTGTAATTATCTACAGTAACCATTGCTTCATATGCATCCCACTCTTGTAGCATGAGTGAGTCCTAACATAGGTAATGCCTAGTCCTATTAACAGAACTTCCATTATATAATGTTACTTCAAACCTATTGTTAAGTTTTGTGTTTAATTTAGCATTATAGTAAGGACACAGGTGTTTTAGTGAACACATCTTTTCAAAATGCCTTTGAAAGGAGTTTTTCCATTGAACCATTCTATTCAAAATTTACCCTATACATCATTTAGTACTTGCGTTTGCTGATTCTTTGTTTGAGAACATTTAGATTGAAATGTAGCTAGAAAGGGTTTATAAAAGTGATTGAAGATCATTGTGTATCTATTGTTCAATGTGAATTACTTAGGGTGTTACAATTTTTGTTAGAAGGTTATACTAACAACTTGTCTCGTTCTAATTTGAAATCTTAGAAGGCCTCTATCAAACCTTTCTATTATCCATCCGGAGAATTTGAAGGAAGGTGAAAATCTTGCTTCTCGCCTTCTTAAGAGTATTTCATCAGTACATACTAGTTTTAGGGATCTCAGCCTCTTTGGTACTTACCTTTAGTGTTACAGACACTTCAAGATCTTCCTTTCAATCTATAAAGTCAGCTGATATAATATTCCTGACTAAGAAAACTATCATTTTAGTGGCCCTTACTTTAGCTAAGAGAATTTGAGAGTTGAGAATGTTATTATTCGGTACTCCTTATTTGTCTATTTTCGAAGATACAGTAATCTTGTCTTTCATCTTAACTTTCTTCCAAAATTGCCTATTTGTTAAATAAGGCCCAATTAATAATTCGGTCTGTTTACTTTTTTCCAAGCTTCTTCATTTCATGAGGAAGAGAAAATGCACTTGTCAGATGTAATATTTGATGTCAATATGTTGTCATATTTCTAAAAAGATCAGCTTCCTATAGTAAATCTGACCATTAGGTGGTCAACTATGGGGCTACAGGTCAAGGAAAGACAGTTTTTCTCAATCACCATCAGTAGACGGTTTAGCTGTGTTACTGCACTGGCCTATTTTCTTGCCAATTGTTCTCTGCCAAATGGAATCCAGGGGAGGTCAATAAGAGACTAGTGGCCCAGGGCTCAAGTTAAATGGCATACCAATGGCAGATATTTTTACAGCAGCAAACTGGCTAGTTCCAAGAGTTATCAATCCTGGAGATTTTCTCTGGAACTGCAGGGGTTGGGGTCCCAAATCTGTGGTGCAACGACTCAATTCAGTCTACACGCTGAGTTAGACTCAGTGGAACACAGCCCTAACACAAACCCAGCAATCTGTTCTTTACGCAGGCAGTGCTTTCAGGCCCCCTAGACCCTAGTGCTATCTCTAAAGCCTACACTAATTTTGTTTGCTAAAACATCACATATTTTTCCTACCTGTTGAGTAGTTGCAATGGATTTCACAAGATACCTTTGAAACAGCAAGTCTGGCTGTTTGTTATCAAAGTTTTGCAAGTTAAGCGCAGATTTGTACCTCAACCCAGGACAGGAGTCCCAGCACTGGCGGCTGGTGGATTTTGAAAGTGGTGCGGCGCAAGACTGGCTAGCCAATTTTGGTGAGCAAGCGAGAAGGATGTTTTTTAAAAATGGTATACAGTAGCGTAACTTTAATCCATGCATAATATTAATCTGGCCCACATATAGGGTACACATGACCCCTGACTTGCCTTTTAGTTCACCAATAGCATTTAAATCAGGGAAGGAGCTGGAATGTTTCTCAGTTAATGTTTAAAAACTCTCACTCTTAACAAACACTTCTCAATGCATGTATCTATTTACAGAGTTGCAACACGTCACCATTTGCCACTTTGGAAGCGTATAGAGATGAAACTTTACAGCGTAATTACTAAACTCCATCGCCGTGCGCTTTGCACATTTTCCAGGGTGCTTGGGGTACAGTGTTCCTTTGTACACCCAAAGGGTTTAAGAACATGAATAACAGAGATCACAATACGACCTATGTGAGTAAGATCAGAACAGAGTGAACTACAACTTAATTATTTATACACAACGTGAAAATAGGTTTGTGGCATTTCAAAGACAATCACATTGAATCTGAAACAAATTGGCACGTTAAAAGAATGTAATTTAATATCTCATTTCGGTTCATTTTTGCTGTTCATTTTTGACATGACTAATGAGTGCTCTGGAAAAAAGGTGTTCATGCAACGCCGAGGTGTGGCCTCGTGGGCACAGCTGGCTGCAGAGGTATTCTCAGTTTCTTAAGAAACAGTGTGAACATTGGCACAATGTTTACTTCCTTGTACTTCAGCTGCCTAACTGCACAACGGATGTTGCTGCCACCGGAGCTGCTAAATCCCAACATTTGGAGTCCGATGAGGCCTATCCCTGTAAATATTACTGATTTTGTTCAAGTGTTTAAGGGAGTGAGTGGTGCTGTTTTCATTAAAGTTGCTAAAAGCCCCTCGATATTACCCGTCTTAATAGGACCCCCTTATTGTCATTGGGAGACTGGAAAGCTAAGTAGACACATGGGGTTTCTAAGACATGGCACGCACATTACATTGAGATTTCTGCGGCAGTGGGTTTAAAATCCTAAAACAACTTTCAGGAATTTAAACTTGTAATCAGCATGTTACTCACACATCTTGACTGCAGGCATGAGAAACACTTAAGCACCTACACCTGTGATCTGCCTATTACAAACGGTTTGCTACAGTGTGCACCCAACCCGCTGTGCTATCTCATTGTTTCTTTAATTGTGTGTAATAGAAATTGAACACGACGCAAATAAAATAAAAACAACCAAAACATCCAAACTTTGATCAGGGGGTCTGTAAGGCTGCCCCTGCAGCCCCTCAGACTGCAGCCGGGCACCACTAGTCATTTTTGGTGCGGGACTGAAACTGTCCCTCTTGCATAGCAGGGTCCCGGACCTGCTGCGGGGACAGGTACCCAACTCCTCTAGCCCTACAGCTTCCCAGGACCAGTCACTGCCCAGATATTCTCCTTATGCTCCTTGGTTTCGTGGCTGCCATCTTTGGACCTTGCAATGTATGACTACAACTCCCCATCCAAAACACAGCACCTCTAAGTCTGCTCGACTACTGGGGCACTGGGGCGAGCAGTGAGGTGCCTCTTTGTGGCTCTTCTAAGCACAGGAGTGCAGGAGATGCCTTCGAGGCGTGGGCACCTCTCTAGGCTGTGGCCAACTCTGTTCGCAGCTCGGTAACGCTTCCAATGTGATAGTCTATGAAGTCGAAAAATAGTCAAAAATGCCAGGGTCAAACTTATTGAAGAGAACCCAGGAAAAGATAAGTGTGGCCGCCCCAGGTACTGCTTGGAAATTGAGGCATGTTATTTTTATGGTTGAATGAGTACTGGTTATTATGCCCCTCCAGTCCATGGGGTACTACTCACTGTGGAGGACGGTCTGATAGGCTTCTTGTGTGGGTGGCACAATCAGTGCTGCAGACACACTAGTAGAATGTAGATTACAGGGCCTTGGTAAATAGTGTACCACATTACAAGGGACTTACAGGTAAAATAGGCCAATCAGGCGTACACCAATGTCACCATGTTTAGGGGAGAAGCACTGGCACTTTAGCGCTGGTCAGCAGTGGTAAAGGGCTTAGAGTCCTAAATCCAACAAAAAGATAAGCAAAAAGGGGAGGAAAGCAGGCAAAAGGTTGGTGGAAGACCACCCTATGGATGACAGGTCTAACACGCTGAGATAGTTTAGACTAAGGAGATAACTATGTTTCACACCCTGATTTGTTTAGAAAACATTAGTGGCCAAATTCCTATAAAAAAGACTGGGTCTTCACCCAAGAAAATATCACCAGATGTCACGCTGATTTGCAGATTTCTGATCTAGACTCTGCTCTCAATGAGAGAGATACGATGGAGCGCTAGCTGCAAAAGCCGGGAGCAGCTATACTGGGACTCAGTGGCGGTTTCTCTTCTTGGGCGGAAGAGCGTTGCCCAACTTGCTGGCATAGCAGTAAACACAGAATATTAAAATGGTCATTACCATTTTATTATTCTGTTTGCCGCCGGCCCGGGCTTCCGGAGTGTGAGGGTGGGGGCTGGGCATATTCCTGCAGAATGCAAGATGTCTCTCAGGGCTCAGTGCGCGTGTCAGATTGGCCAGCTGTCTACAGCCGACCTATCCGAAATGCGCACTTCAGACCCAGCAGTCCTAGGGCTGAGAAACAGTTGGGGGGTTGCTGACACAGGCCCCCAGCCTCAAAATGTGTGGTGGGTTAGCCTGCTCCAACCAATCAGCTCCAGGTTTAGTTGGATTCTTGTGGCACAAGGGAGGAAGTCCCTCCCTTTCCTTCCTGCTCCTCCTCATCCCCAGGATCTGAGTGGGGAGAGGAGCACTGGACGGATGGCCCGTCAGGCCAACAGCATTGATGGAGAGTGCTCCACCACCATTTTTTAATGTTGCCAGCCACCACTGTTATAGACCACTACCATTGCTCTTCCGCTCGGGCTGCATTGTGAGCTATTAACACAGCAGAGCATGGCTTGTTATTTAATTTAAGCTGGTTTGCGGGTAAGAGTTGTAGGGAGCCAGGTAGGAGAGTGACTCTGCCAGGGGAGCTTGCCACAGAGGAAGGTTGACAAAAGCTCCATCCAAGGTATTTCTTCAGTGGGACCTGTCTGAGTCCTGTAGCTGGCCTGCCCTCCATCGTGATTTGCACCGGTCCCTCGCAACCTCAAGTCACCTTTTTATCAGTGGTGACTTCTAAGGACTGTTTTCACATTTAATCTTGTAACACTTATATCGCAACTCCAACTTAGATCTGCCACGATAACAGGTGCATAAACATGTATGTACACAAGAACAATGTAAAGATAAGAATAATAACCCTCCAGGAGGCATCCATGTTTTATCAGCCATTTACATAGAGAAGGAATCTCACACTTTATAATACAGATACCACTAGAATTGATAGCAAAGCAAACTTAAAAAAATAAATGACTTAATATGGGAACTATTGAATTATTCACAACACAAGCACTTTTGTTAATATTACCAGCTAAAAGGAAATCACTCTGATGAAAATACTTTACTGTGGGAGTCTTACGTTCTATTCTAAAATGAATTACATTTTCTGATGTATATTAAAGCACTGAGCATAGCATTATTCACCGCGTTTTTGGTTGGTGTTTTTTAGCGATTTGTAACAAAGATATTCATTGCTTTGGAATCCCTCACAAGTAATGACTGGATTAGGATTCAGGATTTAGAGATAATCTGTTGTATTGTTATATTATCAGGAATCTTCATTAGTCCTTGATCCTGATTCTGAGTCGGTGATATTTCCGGATTGTGTGGTATTTACCCCACCCAGTAATTAGTGGTTGTGGTAAACGTCTCAACTTTCACTAAGCTTCAACACCGAAATCCTGCCTTGATTTATTGAGGAAAAAGTATATTTGAATCAGTCAGTATGACCTGCCCATCCTTCCCTTCTCTGGTCTTATTTATACTAGTTATGACAGGAGGATGCTGGTTAAGGCAAGCCCAAGGAAAATGGGTGGAGCATGTCTTCACAGTATTCCCTCGTTTGTTTATTGTCTGGGCGTGTTTACCTCACAAGTAATGACTGGTATGAGGATGCAAGGTCTTGAAGATTATCGGTAACCTATCCAAAGCATTCTCTCTGCCTTTTTTTTAACACTAGAGATCAAAGAAATGTTGAGTTGTTACCTGTCAAGTGTTCAGTAGCTCAACTATAATTTAAAAGACTATTTTCCTTTGTTGTGGTGTAGCCTAAGCTACGACTACAACACTGTGGAGAGAATCAAAGATCTATTCATCTGTGAATACTTGAGATCTCTTTGTAAACTGAGTGCATTATTCAATAGCATATTCTGATATACCACAATTGCCTTTTATGTATTCCATGGTCACCAGTCATCTGGTGAAACAGTAGGAGTCAGCATTATGATGGCCTCCTGGTACATGTGCTTTGTCTGGAGTGGTGATGAGCTATGCATGCTTGTGCAACACATCTATCCAACGCAGGCCTGTCTCGGCTGCACTTCACAAGAGGTACAAAAGGCAGTTACCCATAAGAGGCTTGAATCTCTAAGATTGATGCTTCGCAACAGGAGATGTCAGGCTCAGTGCATACCTTCAGCTTTCATTACCTAGGAGTAGCCCTTGTGTAGCCACGGTGCCTGGTACAAATAGAATATTGCAGCTTGCCGCAATACCATAATCTCATGAAGTAAACAGCATTCACAATGGTGTGCATCTTTGTTATTTGCATCACAGACTTGTTGGTGTGCTGCTGCAAGGCTTCTCTATGCCACGTCTCGTCCTTCTACAGTGTAGGTGATGGCGGTGTACAGGGGGGGTATGAAGCAGGAGTTCAGGGACGATGGAGAGCTCTTTTTCTAAAGGAGCCTGATCAAATGATAGAGGTAATTATGTTGATACCATTAACGTGTGCTGCAAGCCCTGGTAAGTCCCTGCAGTATTATGGAGGCTGGAGTCCCAGTAGTGCTCTTCTGTTCTTTCCCCACATTTAAAAAGGATTGCCTCTGTGGGTGAAATCCCATTTTCATGGAAGGGGCAATTGTGTAGCCCATTCATGAAAAGGTGGCGAAAGAGCTCCTGGAAACAATCAATACTCTCCCTTCTTGAGCTCTCTCTAGACTGGTCTGTGCAGGCCCTCTGCTTGGGCAGAGGAAGGGGAACTGAATCCCCTTGAACGGGGAGGAGTCTGCCCACATCATTCAACAACTGATCACTGCTTCTCGTGATGATCAATACTGCAAAGTGCTATCCAGTCGGCAGGGCGGACATGCTGCTGCTTGACTTCCAGGCAGTTTTTGACTCTGGAAATAGGACACCTTATGCGAAAAGTTTAAGTCAAGTAAAGCTTGATGCAAGCATCAATGACGGAAGAATCCAAGGTTTCCCTGCAGTTAATTAATTATATAAAGCACCTTTGAGTTGCTGCCCGGTCAGATGCATAACACAAAATGACAACCCCCCCCACCCCCCCTCATCATGCAAAAAGTGATGGGGAGCCCCTGAGTCTTCCATATTTCATATCATATACTTTGGCCATGGTCTGATTGGAGGGTTCTGGAAGGATTGGGGAACCCCTATGTCTGACGGCTTACTGTGGATTACGACATAAAATATATAAGTACGACATTTTTAGTCAGTGTTTTTTAGCAGTGGCTATAGTACATGAAAAGGTTTACTTATTTGCGATGTTTTCCAGAAAGAAAGCTGGGGGTACAGATTTTTCGTATTAGGATTGGTTTAAATATGATGTTGCACTCACCTGAATTATCGTCCTTAATCAAAGCAAACAATTGGTTGTGCCCTAACGATTTAAATGTAACAAATATTCTAAGGCATGTACTTCTGGATTGTTTACATTATTTCTCTTTAATTAGTATTTATTTGTGGGTGTTGCTTTTAAAATATTTTTGTAATCATACTCAAGCCATGCATTGATTGGAACAGAAGTTCTCATTTGAAATAGGCAATTTTATAGGTATGTTAAAAAAAATGTTATTGAAATTGTGATAATTTGCATTATACTGTAAATTTTTTAAATAATTTGTGCCATATTTGGAGTTCGGGATACTCAGTCACAAATATGGCGGATGTCCTGTCCACCCACTGCGTGCCTTGTAGCCCATGGCGCTGGTAATTCAGCAGCGGGATATCCTCCACTTTTTGAGGGAGTATCCTGTCCCTCAATCTCTAAATTTGAACCCAAGTATTATTAAACGTATTTTACCACTGCTACGTGGCTTCTGTGGAAATACACGTGCATCTATCATTTTTAACGTTAGTAGATGTTTTGTGACTAACATCCGATGTTTGATGCTTCGAAAAGGGAGAACACATTGGCTGTAGAATTTTTCCAAGGACATATCCAATGTTTTGACAAATTAAGCCCTGAGTCCCATGGACTCTACCTCTTTACATGCACATATTCAACCATTCCGGAACAGATGGCCAAGTTCTCCTGCTAAATGTTGACCAGGGAAACTAGCTAAAGCAGCTTTCCAAAATAAACACATGCCCAAACCCACCGATGTTTATGTCTCATTTGAAAGTCAAAAACGATTATCGACATAATGGTGCCCATGAATACTCCCCAAATTGAATGCGTTGTTTTGTTCAATAGTATAGCTAATTTCCATAAAAGTAATTCAGTGGGAAAGCAGATATTCAAATGTGTTACAGACCAAATGAGGGAGACAAAAGCTTGCGGACACTTTTCCTGTGTTTCTAAAACGCAGTGTTATTCTCCTGTTGATGCGAAGTCCCTTGCTTGTTTGTTTCCACATTTGCATGCACTTGGCTGCCATGACTCAAGGTCAGCCGCACGCGTTGCCAGGTACACCGCCATTCATTACACAAACACAGTTCTGTGATACAAAGCCGGCTAATGAAAATCACAAGGCTCGGAGGGCCTGCATACCTGCGCACATTAACCACCAATGGGATTCATCTGCATCCGCGCCGATGCTGGGATTTCTAGCTGAAATTGCATACTTTGAAAATGATTAGCTTTTTGCCTCCAGGGAACCAAAGAGGCTGATGATTACCAAAGTTAAATAAAATATAATATGTACATGTTGTTTATAAATGAACCCAGAATTACTACAATCACTGGCAGGAGAGGGAAGGCGCCAGCTTTAGGATGAGTGATTGAATGTTTGGTGAGGATATTTTGTGTTTTTTACTGATATGTACCTGGTGTCAAAAGAAGAGGGAATTCGCTGTGTCTGACCCACAAGAAAGGGTTGCCAAGGATGCGATGGGTCGCTGGAGCCAGGGGAGGAGAAGGGGCTTATTCTAACGGGAGGACTGGCCCCTTGAAAGCGCCCTGAAGTCGCTGTTTGCAGAAAAGATGACAGAGAGAAAGGGAGCTCAGGGGCTAGAGGGTTGAAAGGATGTGGACATCAGTTTTAAATGTCATGGCTGTCTATGGGTTCACGCTGCATACATGCAGGAGCAACAGGCCAGAATCACTGGATGTTGAAAACATATGTGATCATGCATGCAAATATGGGAGCAGTATCTGCATGCGAAGTCAGAAAAACTGTCCTAGGTTCAAGATGAGCAGTGGCAGCTGCTGCGGTACAGAAGTGGTGGGGTAGGGAGGGTGGGGGTGGAAAAAAAAGAAACATTTACTTACCTGCTGGTCGCCACCTCTCCTCCGCCCTCTTTTGTGCCTGTCGACTCCCGGAAGCACGCAATCTCCCAGACTCCCCAATCCCAATCACGACGCTGCTTAGCAGCATGACAGCAGCATCATGATTGGTCTGAGCTGCCTGGTTTGCCGCTCAGACTGTCTCTGGGAGCCTGGGACTGTTCTCCATCCAGCTGTGCAGCACAGCCGGGTGGAGAAATGCTAAGTGTCCTAAGACGGCTAGCCAAACTGACATGCGCATGTATGGTGCCTACCACTCCTCCTCCCTGCTCATCACACACCCCAGCCCCGCCCCGATCTGCCCTAGACTGGCTCAGACTCAGTACTGAAAAATAAAATGATAATAACATTGTGTTTCCTTTTTGCATTGCTCAGAGAGCAGTCGGGCGATGCTCCTCTGCCTTAATGGAGTAGCGGCCGTTTAAGATTAATACTCAGATTAGAACATCTGGTACAAAACAACGCTAATGGGGAGGTGAAAACTGCTGTACTGCATGCATCTTATTCCAGGAGGTTAGGATAGGAACCACCAGTTTAACAGATCAACATATTTCTCCAAAAATCCTGTGTGAAAATATATAAAATGTGTAGTTGTACACAACAGGGCCTTTGAAAGTTGTTTCAGAAAACAAGAAATCAATGACAGATGTGTGATAGTATAAGCCTGTGTTGCCATGAAACTGGAGTGAATGAGCAGGGGGTGCAGTTAGGTGGGCCAAGCTGCGTTCATTGTAAGTCTTTCATAGGGACCAGACTTGAAATTGGTAGATAGAAGTGCAGATACTCACACACCCAAAAACATGTTGCTCCTGGGACCTGCACTTCTTTTCATGGAAGAGTACTACCTCCTGCTGAGAAGTGCTCATCCTCCCTTTTAATTATAATAACCGCAAGTTCTCAGAACCTGGTGGCACCGATCATATCGTTTAAAAGAATTGATCGCTACCATGACTCCACCACCATAACCCAGAATAAACTGTGTATGAGAGTCCACTGGAACCCCCTCACTGCATCTGAGGCCTGATTCATTGCCTGACCTCTGGTCAGCAGTCAGCACTAAGAGTCTCGCAGCTCACCGCTCACAGTGTGGCTGGATACTGAAAAAGATTTTCTTCCCCCAATCAGAGTTGTGAAGGCTGTGCTTAGAGATCGCCAGCGCTCAAAGCGCCTCATAATATCTAATGCATATTAATGCATTGCGATGCTGCCAGCAGGGATTTGATTCAAGTATTACACATAAACCCAGATGTGTTACTTCTGAACAGTGAAGCGGATTTTAATCAAAAGGCACTTTTGGAGTCGAGCAGGTGGGAATATGAACAGCTTTACATTTGACACCGTCTTTCCGAAAGCCGACAGCCATTCATGGACGCCAATTTAACAAAATGCCCGGGGTAGCAAAAGTCATATCGTGCCAACCTTTGACCTCCAATGAAAATTTGGAGTTGCTACTGAGGCTCTAGGGGAAGGATGAACATTGGGAACTGCTTTAAATAAATCAAGCATTGGCAATGCCAAAAAGCCTAGCTTATGAATGCACTGTCAAGCCAGAACTAAAAATCCATGTACCTTAATAACTGCCTTTCTCTCATCTGTGCTGCTGCAACAGTGAAGCGCAATAAATGTATCTAGTTATTTATGACACTTTGATATATAATGATATGTGTATCCTCCTGTAGTTCAGGACACTTGATAAATAAACAACATGACCACAGCTGTGTTGAGGGCAAGCACATTTTTTGTAGAAACTCACTACTTGTGCCCAATCAAAGCATGTACTCCTGGCTTCCAACATGTGGGTCAAACCAAAGCCCCTCCTGGTTGTGGGGTCAGCATAACGACCCCGAAGGAGGGACTCTGACTATCTAACGCAGGAAGGCAGTCTGAAGTACAAGGGGGTGGGGCAGCATTGTGGGACCAGAGAAGGGAATTGTGGTACTTTGGAGGCAGGGAAAACAGGTATTAGGAGCCTATTCTACATGCTCAGCTGCTTGCCTCTTTCTTGTGAGGCAAAAACACACCCATCCTCGCACCTCCTGCTGCATCGACCGCCATTTATTTTTGATTGCTATATTCCCAGCCTAGTGCGCTACCCTCCTCCATCTGACCATTGGACGCACAGGCAACACCACGCGCTCATGAAGCTTCGCCACACAATAAGGCTGAATGGCTGAGGTCAGTGCCGCCTGCCTGCCACAATGCTGCTTAGCATGATGATACTCACATAATTGTCTGGTGACACTGTCAAACCAGACCATAAAAATGGTCCTTAGAGCCCCACTTACTTTTGCTTCTTGGCGGCCTTTATGAACCATGATGCCAGAAGTAGCAAAACAAAGACTAGAAATAATAAAAGTCAATCCATGGGTTGGGGCTGCAACACTCTTCAACTCTATTTGATATCGAAGAGGTCAGTCTGTAGTGACTGTCAAGACAAAGTCCTGTTGTGGCTATAGTTATAAAGACTTAGGCAAATCAAGGGCCCTAATTGTCATGGGTTTGCATTGCGTTTGCACCAGACAACTTTAAATGCCATTTATCAAGACATGCAAGGCCACGTTGCATGACCTTGCGTGGCTTGACAAATCAGGAGCAACACAACGCAGTGTAAATTGCTGTGTTACTCTGCTCTATAAAGGTGTTCCACGTCTGTTGAATGTGTGTTCCCATGAAACTCCCATGAATTCTGACACATTCCCAGATTTACCATCACTGGTAGCCCTAGGTGTGCCCAAAAAGATACACCTTCCCAGGGGAGGCAAAATGAGGAGAAATATCTTAATTTCTCCTTGTTACTTCCTCTTTCTATGGGTGCTCATAAATAGAGGAGTATGGTTCTGAGAGTTCTTTTTGAGAAAGGTGTTCCTTCCTCTACAAAAACAATCCTGCATGCAATGCAGGCACCCTTGCACCATGGTGCAACGGTGCCTGCATTGACGCCAGGCAGCCCATTATGCGCTTGCTCTGGGGAAAGTATAGGAATGCACCGTATTGTAATAAATACAGGGCACTCCTGCCTTTCCCCTGTAACACTGCACAGTAAGGTGACTTGGTGCACTGCATTACCTTTTAATACCTAGGCCCCCAAGTGTCCTGCTAAGGAAGGACCACAGATAAATAAACAATAAAGATGATGGCCATAGAAGTCGATGAAAAATGGATGCTCTATATGCCCACTCCCACTATTCCCCTTGACATACGTATACAGGTTCAATATTTCTTCTTGCAGTGGAAAACTGAATCTGGTGTGTGGGAGTATATTTAGACCTCAAATTTAACATCTTGTTTAGATGGCAGTCCCACTGTTTTTTTGTTGACTATAGCATGTCATTTCAATGACCCATGTGCTCTGAAATTGTATCAAATTAATAGCCTTAAATAAATGTCACCCTCTAGAAGTGCTCTCTCTACATTCCCTACTGTGCTCAGTCACAGACATCCTGCATATGCTCAAATAGCATGACTCTCACATTGTCAATCACACTGAATCACGCCTGCTCTTTCATTTCAAACACAAATCTGTGATTAGAATCCACAGAGAGCTGCTTACATTTGTATGCGCCAGACCTGTCGCTTATCATAGTGCTGCAATACTTACTTTCCTTCAGCTGGAAATGTGTGTTTGATTTTTAATAAAAAAATAAAACTCAATACTGCACGTTTATCAGTAAATTGGATCACATATGAAAGACTTTTGTAAAGTAATTTATATGATGGAAAAGCAGTGTAGCAAAGAAGAGATACCACATAGCTGAAGTATCTACTATTAGGATTTTCTGAATAAAACGCGAGCAGTTGAAGTACTTCATTATCTGAATAATAGGTATGTTCACCAGCAAGTTGAAATTGTTAATATGCAATGGCTCCCATGTATTACAAAAGAGGTATGCCTAGATGAGGTTTAGTGAGAGATGCTGGTGGAGGCATGCATAATAAGAACGGTGCAAAAAATGTGTGGAAAGGGTCTGTGGTGTCCACATTTTCAAGTACAGTCAAATTCAATATCCTTTCATATCTGGAAAAAATCAAAGGTGTAAGAGCACAAAAGGGCACTTCAACAGCAAAATAACACATTGGCCTGGACACAAGAGAGAAGCAAACTTACAAATCGCTTCTTAAAGTCAACACAGAGAGGAGTCAGTTTATGGATCCATATGTAAACTCCTTCGTAAAATATTCTACTCAGTCAAAGTATATTTAGCTAGCCCTGGTATAAGGAAGTGGATTATTATTATTTAAAAGTGTGTGACTGCCCACCTCAAGCAAAATAACACTTCTTGCCAGGGTGAATCCTCAAAGTTACTAACTTAATCTGAGCTCACCTCACCCCCTGTAACAA
Source organism: Triturus cristatus (assembly GCF_964204655.1). Classification (NCBI taxonomy): domain Eukaryota; kingdom Metazoa; phylum Chordata; class Amphibia; order Caudata; family Salamandridae; genus Triturus; species Triturus cristatus. Next base: position 265,165,118 of record NC_140593.1, read on the forward strand.
CAGACAGGCTTAATTTGGGCAATGTGTAAAGTATTTATGCAGGACCAAAATTGTAATAAATTCAAAACATCAAGCACTGAAAATCCCAAACCAAAATTGAAAATAAAAGTGAGTAAATGGTATTAAACAAAATGACACCAAAATAACAATCCAATAAGGGGAACCTGAGTTATGAATGTTTAAAGTTTTAAGTAAAAATAGCACCAAAGTCACTAGGTGCCAATGGTAGTCTACGGAAGCATTGACTGTTATCCAGGCATGATTTGAGGCCAAGCCTGATGCAGCCCTGAACGGATACATCTAGTGCACTGAACTTGGTTAAAGCCTGAAAGTCAAAAAGTTTGAAAAGGTTTTCAAGTCTCACTTCAGAAATGGGACTTGTAACTTTTTAGAAGAAAAGCACTGAAATTTCTTCCTATCAGAATGGAGATTTGTGACTTTTGGAGAGACAATATTGTTCCCACTTCCATTGCACGAAGGCCCAAAAATGAAGCAGGTCTTTCATGTTGGAACTTTTGATATTTGTCGCTGAAAATGTTTCTAGACCCAACGCAGAATAGGACTTAGTTGTTTATTCAGAGGTGTTGGAAGTGTTGAGTGGGTGAATGCAGAAATTCAAGCTGACACCAAAGAATTGCTTCTCAGTTTAAAAAAAATCTAATCTTTCTTCTTGTACATAAACAGACACAGGAGAACAATTATAAGGCCAAAGGACCTAAAGGGAGGGTACCTAGAGACTCTCAGTGGGTCAGGAAGTGGCTAACAGCAAAGTCCAATCCTGGTTCAGTTGCTACTGGTCAGCTGGTTACTTCAGGGAAAAGCCTTCTTCTAGATTTTTGTGTTCCCTGTAGCCACAGAGATCAGCTGACTGGCCCTGTGTCCTGGGCACAAATGGTGCAGGTCCAGGTCTTTAGGGCACCTTTCGGGTCACAGACAGCAGGTCCAGTTCTCTTTTGATCTTCCACAGGTCAAGTAGGTGTTTTGAGAAGTGTTTCCTGGGGATTTCACATTTATGCCTGTCATCTGCTAGTGGATGGGGTGACTTCAGGGTACTCCCTAACCAATGTTCCTGGGGCAACCCTACCGACCTTTTCAGCAGTTCCTGTTTGCCATACTACAAACAATTCCACATTGCCCCTTACTCTCAAAATTCAAGATGGCCTAATCCCTTTTACAGAGCCAACATGCCAATACATTGGTGTCGCCAGGGTAATGAGCACTCAACGCCAGACATAGCTAGTGAGTCTGCTGCTGCCCCCAGTAAGACCAGTCGAACTGTATTTTATTCAGCTTTTGTGAACAGCCATGTCTTCAGCTGTCTGCAGAAGATACTTTTGCTTGGTTCAGTTCTAATGGTGATTGGCAAAGTATTCCAGATTTTTGCAGCTAGGTACTTGAAGGAGCGAGCCCCCATTCGTACCCTGAATATTCTTGGAACTTTCACCAATGGCAACCCCATGGATCTTAGACTGCGTCCAGGGGTGTATACTATTTAGTCAGTAGTGGTTGAAGGTATCTAGGGCCTTTATTTGATAGGATGCGGTGACAGTGGCACATTTCCTTAGACACAACTCTCTTTCCCACTGGCAACCAGTGTAAGGTTGTCAGGGATTTCTTCGTGTTGGCTCTCCTTTGAAGGCTGAGAACCAAACGTGCCGCTGCATTTTGTACCCTCTGCAATTTGAATAGGCCTTTTTTGGAAGCGCTGAGGTATAATACATTTCCATAGTCCAATTGGGAAGTAATTACTGCGTGTACTATGGTTTTTCTGGCATTAGATGGTAACAAATCTATGACTTTCCTCAGGGTTTTCATGGCCTCATAGCACTTCCCAGCTACCTTCCGAATCTGATTGTCAAATGACAGTTTGGAGTCTAACCAGATTCCGAGGTTTTTCACCTCTGTTTTTGGGGTGGGGACTTGGCCCATTGATTCTGGCCACCATGCGGATGACCATATGGTTGGCGTCTTGCCTACCACCATTACCTCCGTCTTGTTCCCATTTAGCTTGAGGTAACGGTTTGACATCCAGTCAGCCACCTCTTCTAGACATTTAGAGAAGCTGATAGCTGCCTGATCTTTATCTTGGGACAGCATTACAATTAGCTGCGTATCACCTGCATATGACACTATCGACACCTTATGTTTCTCCACACATTCTGCCAGTGGTCCCACATAAAGATTGAAAAGGGTGGGACTCAGAATTGATCCCTGTGGGACCCCTTGGGGCAGAGGGAAGCTTTCGGACAGATGCGTCTGTTGTGCAACTTGGAAGCTCCGTTCGGATAGAAACGATGTCATCCACTTAAGGGCGTTCCGCCTGATGCCACAGGCCTCTAGTCTTTGGAGAAGCAATTGGTAAGAGACAGTGTCAAATGCCACACTGAGATCCAGCAGGATCAGTGCGGCCATTTGCCCTTCATCAACGTATTTTCTCAGCGTCTCTGTGGCCATCAGTAGTGCTGACTCCGTGGAGTGCGCCATTCTAAAACCTGCCGGGATGGATGTAGTAAGCCATTAGTATTGATATAATCAACCAACTGTTTGTTTGTAATTGTTTCTGCGATCTTAGCCACGAACGGTAGTAATGAGATCAGGCGTAGGTTTTCTAATACTGTATATTCTAACAATGTTTTTTTCCTGAGTGGTCTGACGATGGCCTGTTTCCCTTTGGTTGGGACCACTCCCATCAGGAAGGAGCAGAGGATGAGTTCCGCGATGTACGACACGATCGTGTCCACCCCCTCCATTACTCTCTCTGGTCGTGCAGGATCTAAAGGGGAACCAGATTTAATTTCTTTCGCTGTGGCTTTGAGTTCCTCTATTTCCTGTATTTTAAATTCATCCAGAGTTGCTCCTGTAAAGTTCCTATGACTTATACCGACTAAGTCGGTGCCCTGCCGTACTTCTATTGGGAAAGTCTTGTATATTTGTGTTACTTTATTAGCAAAAAATTCAGCCACCTTATTACAGCTCTCTTTGGAGGTTGTTATGTCCTTATTCTCTTAATGATTTTTGAGAAACTTCAGAATTGTGAAAAGTTCTTTATGGGAGTTGCTGGCTCTTTCTATTTCATCCGTGTAAAATTTGCATCTGATTTTCTTGATTAATGAATGGTAGTCTTTTAGTTCCTTTTTATATTCATCTTTGGACCTATTACAATAGTCTTTCCTCCAGACTCGTTCTAATTTTTTTACACCTTTTTTTGGCCTTCATTAATTCATCATTGAACCATGGTGCTGTTACTTTTTGTCTCTTAGGGATTCTAGTGCTCCAAGGTGCTATCTTATCTAGTGCATCAGTAATCCACATCTCCACCTGATTATTGGCTAGATTTATATCTTTATCCAGCATGAGATTCTTCTCCCTGAGAGCTCGAGTGAAGGATGCAGAATTTAATGTATTCCATTTTCTAGTAGTGATTTCCTTCATTGGGTGTTGTGTCTTCCTTCTGTAAGATGGCACTGTGAAGGGGACTAGGTAGTGATCCAACCACGGAACTGGCCATGGTGCTCCTACTTCTATCTCAGTAAAATTTGAGAAAATAGGGTCTAAGATGTGGCCCCCTTGATGGGTTTGTAACTCCACTTTTTGTGTTAGATTCAGTGTTTGCATATCCTTACATATTTACCTTATTTCTTGGTTATGGGTGTCATCGAAATGTATGTTTAGGTCCCCTAGCACCAGAAAGTTTTTGTATCTCAGGGCTGGGTGTACTACCTTATCTTCCAGGCTCGCCATAAACTGCGTTATTTGGCCGGGTGATTAGAAAGCCAGCTATGGTGTTATCTTCCGTTGTGGATAGGGTGAATAAGAATGCCTCACAGTTGTCTAGGCCTGCTTGCTTGATTTCGCACTTCATGTCGGCTTTATAGATTATGGCAATTCCCCCTCCTCTTTTGCCTTCCCTCTTTCCTTACTAGCATATATTCGTTCGTGATGGCGTCTAGTATATCTGGTGTAGAGTCCTCATTAAGCCAAGTCTTGGTCAGGAATAGACATTCCAATGATCTTTCCCTTAATAGATCATGTATCTCATGCTTGTGTCTGGCGATTGACCTGCAATTTAATAAGGCTAACTGTAGCTTAGTGTCCTTAATATTTTGTGTTTTGAACATGAGTGCTATATTGCAGTGCCTGCATATTGGTGCCATGTTGTCTACATTTATTTTATGCCTGCATGCTGTGTCTGTGGGCTTTAGCAATCTAAGTAGTTCCTCCTTGGAGTACTTGATCCTTTCTTGTGTCCCCTTAGAACCAGGGTTTCTGGCCCCTGGTACTGTCGGGCGCGGACGGGCGCAGACGGGCTTGCCTTTGGCATGCCAGCGGCACTCCTGCTGTGCGTGTCCGCGGCACGGTCGCGACACATTGGTTTTTTGTAGGGAGATCAGGTGGGAGGCTCCGCCTCTGCCTGCTAGACCGGAAGTGATGCCCTAGTGACACGCTCTGCTCAGCCCTCCACACAATGGCACACAGCCGGGATGGACCGTGGTGGGCAGCCTAACACGGTATGCTAGTAAATTTCTTTGTTAAAACAATGAGTTGTGCAAATTCAGCAAAATAAAACCAGTACACTTATAATTTATACGTTTTAAAAAAAACGCAACAATCATATACTCTTAGCGCGCACACTCAGCAGTCTCACCCAAGTGTCTCTGCGCGGCCGCAATCACCTTGGTCTCTTGAAGGGGGATCAGGCGAGAGGCTCCGCCTCTGCCCGCTAGACCGGAAGTGCTGCCCCAGTGACTCGCTCTGCTCTGCCCTCCACGCAATGGCAAACAGCCGTGATGGACCGGGGCGGGCAGACTAACGCGGTATGCTAGTAAATTTCTTTGTTAAAACAATGAGTTGTGCGAATTCAGCAAAATAAAACCAGTACACTTATAATTTAAAAAGTTTTTTTAAAATGCAACAATCACGGACTCTTAGCGCGCACACTCAGCAGTCTCACCCGAGTGTTAGTTCTGGGGTAGCTTTCCTCCCACAGTGTTTGGTGCCAGCCTAATCTTGGTCACAGAGGCTGGGACTTTCCAGGTGTCACCTAACATTTGATTTTGATAGGGGAGACTCCTTTGAAGTTAATGAAGTCCCTAGGTCCATCTTAACTGTTCTTCCTGCAAGGGTAAAACATCACCTCCCCACACCTAGGCCGTTGTCTTTGCTCTGAGAGAAGTTTCACCCCTCATTCAGTCCAAGTACAGCTGGGAAGTTGCTGGAAACCCTATGCAAATGAGCATCCAGTAGATTCAGGCAGAGGCAACTTCTAAAAGTTGCATTTCCCACATAGTTCATAAAAACGTGACTTCACAAGTAGATTTGTTTTTTATTAAATATGAAGGGGCTGATTTAGAGTTTGGCATACAGAGGGTACTGGGGCAAGATAGCGGAGGATATTGCCCCCCGCAATCCTCGCAAAACTCTGCCCGCCAAATTTTTAACTGTCCATCAGCCCGGTGGACAGCTCCTAAAATTAACACGAACCACTGTCACAGCGGTTCTTGTCTATGTAGGAAAAGCTTTACAGATGGCTCTGTCAAACAGGACGGCCACCCATCAAACTTTTACACAAGTTTAATTTTTCAAAAACTGTCACCCAAAGCGGGAGTTTGTTTTTAAAATATGAAATAATAATGACCTCTGCGCTGAAGTGTTCTCCTCTGGTATGGGGGGGGGGATTTTATGCTTTATGTTACTGTCCCTCTGATCCACATTTAACCTGGCAGAGACGGTCTGTGAATAAATGCCAACAGGTTGCCCACTCTAAGTGGGGCAGGTAGTTGGGAGACTAGCTCTCACCCGGTGAAGAGCTCAAACTGCTGCTCTAAGGCTCCATGAGGTAGACAAGAGGCCATATTTTTACTGCCTGCTCTATTGAGGGCATAATAGATGCTTTAGTGCTAAGGTGGCATTTCACATCCAGACCTGGGTACATTTTCTATTCCAGGGACTTACAGGCACAACAGATAGGAAAAAAATTGGGAGCAAAACATGTCAAAAGTTGATTATTACCTACACCTTGTTTTAAAGCATTACCCCAAGATCCATTTTAGCAGCATGTTTTCCCAGTCTTAGGCCCCTATTGTAAGATAAGGGCTGACATTTTTGTTTGCACAGGAATCGGAATACGAGTTGTGTGATAATTTCCTTGGTAGATTCTGGCAGGTCAAATCTGCTGGAATTTACAGAGGGAAAAGGCCTATAGAAAAACCAAAGCATGGGGAAATTAGTGTATTAAAAAACAATTCTGCATGTTATGCCTCATTTTGAAGTTGAAAACATGGAATAGGGAGTATTTACTATATGTGTTAAATACGTCTCACTGGGCAAATGGTATTTGCCATGAATGAGAAATACCCACCCTATGACGATCAACCTATAAATAGGGTATTAATCTCCATAATTGGTGACAGTACTCGCAGTAGTTTGCACTTGGAGTTATACAATAGTCCACACTGACTTATGAATTCATGTGGGGTTTGCCACCCCTGGAGACAGTATGACTCCCCCAGAGGTCAGCAAAGTATGACTCACCCAGAGGTCAGCCACTCCCTGCTGAGACCTTGCATGTCACAGCTGCATAGCTCAAATAAGGCCATGTGAAAGATTACCTTGATTTTGGTCATTCTGTTCTACTTCTTATGATACTATGCTCTGGTGGACGATCAAAATTCTAGCAAAATCTCAAAACGTAGCTTATATGCATGGGGTATCCACATTCACTTACACACATGGGGCACAGAGGATGACATTTTAGTACATTTACAATGTAATGTCGTGAAGTATGTCCATTGTTAGCAACATATCACTGCTAAGTCAATTACATTTATGATCTGTGGTCAGTAATAGCATGCAAAACCCCATATAGGTAAAACATAGTGGTGCCCCAGGGGGCACAATTGAGCACTGATACTCAAGGTGGTGGGCACTCCTAGGTAGTTATTGGACAGGGTGTAGTCAAAGGGCATAACATTTGGGTGAAGTTCCAAAACAAATGTTGTATGGTGTATTTTTTGTGGGACTAGTTAGGTGGAAAATCACAAGAAGCATACACACTGGAGATTCTGGTGATGAGGCTTACATACTGAAGTTTTTTAGTGTTGAGGGTTCCAATATTTTTGTCCTATTGAAATATATTGGCTGGCTTTGAGTGTCCAAAAAGGAGTATAGAGAAAGGACAATAGCAGAGTTTATTCACAATATAAATCTTTGCTTGGTGGTATCTTAATAATTTTAGGAAAATCGATCAGTTCTAAGGGGATTTTAAGTTGTGAAACATTCTGATTCTCTGCTGAGATTTTATGAACCATATTGGAGAAAATAAACAGTCATCTTTTATGGTTTTCTCATGACATTACAGATTGTGCCCTAGAGGCTAAAATGTGTTCAAATTTTCAATAAATTCACAAATATCTTCCTCAACAATGTGAGATAAATGTGTGACATGCTGAGTAAAATGTACTACATGCAGAAGTGGTGGCCTGCCAATGCAGCTTCTTCACAGAGTTCTGAGAGCACTAACATTCCATTTCAATGACAAAGCGATGCACTTCTGAACACCACGATATTAGAATAAGTGGGGTATAATTTAAATAGTTTACTATGGAGCTGCCTGTAGTAAATTACCAAAGTGAGGGGTTTTATTTTATAAGACAAATTTTGATAAAGGGTCTAGAAAGTTAAATAAGGACACATTTTCCATAAGTGAGCAACTATCTCCCTCACTCATTCCAGGATAAAGTCTGGCTTGCTGAGTGAAGCATGTTTCCTCCACTACCAGCATCAGTCTGTCAGTTGACTATCCACTAATTTATTGTACCTTAAACACGGAGTTTCAATGAACAACTAGAGTACTAACATTCCGTATTCAAGAAAAACATGAGGCAATCCTGAACGTCATTTTGCTGTAGTAGGAGCTTGTGAATTTAAAGCTTTTTGAAGTCGGCTAAAGTAGATAAGCAATGAGGCATCAGTGCAGACATGGAACCAGGTACCTTAAAAATGTGAGGGGACAGTTGACCTTTTAGTCATTTATGGCATAAGTTATTTGGAAAGAGGATACAATAGTTAATAATAGAGGTACCTACCTAAATCCACCACCTTCTTTCAACATCTGGTTACACAGGATAGCCATCCTCTCTGTATCTTAATACCTCCTCAGTTTTAAAATAATAACATTTTAGTAGACAATGACGATTTCTTTAATGTTCCTTTTAAATGTTTGGGGATTTTAAAAAAATGAATAATTTTGTGCTCCAATTCTTAACAGGAGCCTCAAATGAGTCACCCTAATTATCATCCTTCTTCGTGCTTCAGGGCTAGAGTGTCGCGGACAAATACCTTGAGCACAAAGGAGGAAGATGATTTAGGGGATAGTACACCACCCAAAAAGGTATTTATTACAGACACTGAAACAGGAGGCTATACCTCTTGCTATTTAAAAGTGAAGCAATTTTGGAAAGCACAACCATGATGAAGTCCATAGAGGACAAAAGACATTTGCTGGGCTGAGTGGAAAAATCAATGCATTGAAAAATCAATAAAAGTTGGATACTGGACACATTTTTAAGACTCCTGACAACTGAATCTCATTTTTTCTCATCATTGGTGTTTTTCTTTACATTGGATTGCCTGAATTTGGCCCGAAAGCAAATCTATATAGTGGCAGCTCCTTTTCTAATTTAAATTGAGCAGTTGTGCATTCTAGGCAGTGGAGCCATGAAAAGTTGAGTGTGGGATCACTGATGATCCTTGATGATATTTGGTATGATACACTTGTAGGGCCTGCACTGTTTTTTTGCTTATCTTTAGTGTATTGAGACTTATCTAGAGAACCAGCTATGAATCTCCTGTGTAGATATCGACCAGCTAACAACCAATCAAAATGCAGCATCTTTAGTAATGTACATCTGTTTAAGTTATAATAGTCAATTATAAGTTGAATTCTATATAGCTAGACCAACTAGTTAGCTAAACATTACTAAGGTAAGCCATGAATTCAGCTCAGTAACTATTCTGTGATTTATTCACAATGGTGAGGTAGCTGAACTTTTGCTTTTAAGAGTACACCTATTTGAAAAATTTCCTATATTTTCAACCTATTAAAAACTAGAGCAATGCAACAATAATATGGTCTATTTAGTTTTGGAGGCAGACAGGTCTCTGCTAAAGATTAGCTGCTAAAAGGTAGGAAACATGCATCCACACACCAAGAATCATGTTGAAATCCTTGTGTTCATGGATATAAATATACAGCATTAAAACATCTTACAAATGGATTACAAATTTTTCTTTAAACGTTTCACAAGACACTATATTAAATATCTATCTGTGTCCATGGCAACGAGGTACAATAATTTCAGATTCAAAACTCTCCAGAGTGAGTTGTGTGCAAAGAGAAATGTTGTGAACATTTGCTAATTTGCTTTCATTTCTTTGCAGTCAACCAGTTTTATATTTTCCATTTCCACCAATCATGAAATGTTCCAGTTACCTTCACTGCAGAATCGAATGTATTAAATAAGAACATATGTTCAGACCCTGACTGGGAAACAGCCTTGACAAAAATTCTCAAACCACTTCAGCTTTGTTTCCTTGTTTAATGTCACTCTTTCCATCCATCCTTTCTCCTTCTCTCCTTCTCTCCTTCTCTCCTTTTCTCCTCCCTCCCTCGCTGCTCGCCTTATCTGTACCTTCCCCTCCCTGCCTCTCTCTCTTGAAAACCTCCCTGTGCTTGTTGCAATTAACCTTGGATAGGTTTAAAAACTGACAGAGGCACAAGGAGCAACACTAGGTTTTTAATACTAGCCTCCAAGGGCTGCAATCCACTGGGGAAATGCCAGATGGAATAAAAGGCCTGTCCAGGCCTGGTTTGTTCCAAAACCTAAATGTAAATTAATTGTCCCCATCAGCCCCTATGGCATAGCTATCATTGCAACAACTGATGCAGTGGCACCGGAGCCCAGAGGTTTGAGGCGCCAGTTTCACCAGTTATGTCACCAGTTATGTCTGTCTTTTACTACCCCCCGCAGAGCAAAGAATAAAACCCAAATTAGGACTTGAGTAGTCTGTTGACGCTATCTCTGATTGCTAGTGTGGCCAGATACTAAGGCAGACTAGTCTTAATTCCAATTCATGTCTGTCTTTCACCACCCTCACTTTCTATTGAAGTTACTTTTTCTCATTCTTACAGGCTTTATTTCTTCATTGCTTTCCCTCTTTTTTTATTGTTTTCATGTGCTGCTTCCCTATCCTTCTCCTCCTTCATTTTTCTCTTTTATTTGTCTTTCTTTCTGTCTTGATCTGTGACAAATTCTAATGAAAAAAAGTAAATTGTGGTCCCCAAAAATGAGTGCCAGGCTTAACAGATTCCCACCTGAGATATCACAATAGCAGTATCAGGGACAAAACTAGAAACCAGTGCAAACAATAAATCGGTGTGGGACATACATTGGACAGACATTTAACCCATCTTCTTGCCACCGCCTTATGTTTGGCACCCCATTGAAACTGCACCCATTTTTTTTAGAAAGCAGATCTCCACCTGAAACTTTCTTGCCACAGACAATTGTTGCTCACCAAATACACCCTTGAGATACATGACATGATAGTGCCATATGTTCGGCTAATATAAACTAATTCAATCCACAACTTGTCAGGTAGTGGCTATGTGGTGGAGATGCAGTGATATATTTGAAGAGATTGCATTTGAACAGCAACCTTTTCTTTAAGCACATCACACTACAATACTGCTTCATTCCCATTAAGGCCTTTAACCTGCCTGTAATACAACCATCCTAGGAAATATAATAGACAGTCTATCACACAGGTTTCTATGGACAGGTTCATCAAACTGTGAATAGACATTCTCATAAAATATTGAAACCTTAAATATGAATGTACCTCTACTAAACACCTGCTTCCTCACCTAAATTGCTAACACATAGTTGAATTTCTTGCCAATCCGCAGTGTTTGCCTTTTTTCAAAGGACTGTTGCCTCAACTAAACCATTCAACTATATCACATACATACACACTTAGGACCTTAGTATGAGTTTGGCATCCAACCGCCGAAGGACCAAGCCTGTGAGCGCTAGGAGACTGCTGCATCTGTCAATACGAGTTTCCAGACGGGCTGGCAGTCTTGCAGTGGTGGGCAATGTATTTCTTATATATAGATGCCTGTGTGTACATTCAGGCTGCATTGGTGTCGGATGCACACACACATGCATGACATTTGTGGAAAATTACCACATACCCATTGCCGGAGTCTGACCCATATGTTGGCAGTCCCGGTGATGGGTAGATGGTACCAAAAGCACTTACCTGTATTTCGGCGAAGATCGTGTTCCTCGGGGTGAAGATACTCCTGGAGAAAGGGATGCACATCGAAATCTGCTGTGAAGAACTGTAAAGGTTTGAGTATTTACCTCAAATCCTTCATTCCCTTTTCGCACAGCCAATCTGCCTATCTTGTAATACGACTCACTGCCAGTAAGGCGGTCCTCGGACCACCAAACTCATAATAAGGCCCTTAGTCTAATCTTTATATACAGTTCTCTTGTCCATCTAATGAAGGTCATACACCTCATTCTCTGATTAGCAACATTTTCTTTAGTATTAATACATTTGGATCTTGGGCCTTTCTTTTGTAGGAAACCGCTTAGAGTCCATTGTATCTGAACGGCTACAAAATTTCATGAAAAAGAGGAATCCATTGAACTATATAGTATAAATTCAAGAGGGCAATCGGGGATAAGTTACTGAAATGGTTTAAATAATGGATCTATGATCAATTGAAAAGGATAAAAACTAAGGGCACTCACCCTTCCTTTTGGCATATTTCAGGTGTTTACTCTGACACCAATCCAATTTATAAGTCATCTAGAACCTTTTGAAGATCATATTGAGTCCATGGCACCACCTTCTATCAATATGCTACTACTGCGTCATCATACCGGTGGAGAAATTCCACAGACTCTGCTAGACACCTTCAACAAAGGTTCAGCCAAATATCATAGTAGATGAGATATATAAAACCTAAACAGAATCCCCACAAAACAGGGTTCCTATTCTTAACTCCTGAAACAAAGAACGTATGGACCAAAACGCATCTTCCAACAATGGACACCAAATAACAAAGTTATTTATTCATCTATTTATTTTTCTATTTATTTATTATTTAGTTTGTTATAAATTTTATTTTTTATTCATTTATTTTCTGAAATACAGCTTCTACCGCAAGGATTGTTATGAGCCCCAATGTACCCCATTATAGGCCTAGGTAGTTGCACAACCTTTTACCTACATTTGTCCTAGGTTGCTCTACATAATGGCTTTGCTGCTGAATTTTTTCCTAGTTAGATGCCTATAAATGTTGTGCGGTTTTCTTCGAAAACTAACTTCATTTATTATGCATGAGGATTCTTAGAATCACAGCAGGATTACCATCTTCTGCATAATAACTCTGTTCAAGAGTTACCACTATCGTCATCCTTGACCAACAGGCCCACAGTACCTTTTGGGTATATAAGTACCACATCTTCGCTGGGCAAACCAGAAGAGAAAAATGTCCATGCTGATATGCTGACACGAGACACTGAGGTCCCAGCATGCAGACCCTCCTGCACACCGTGGTCTGACATTTCTTGCGGGGTGTCCAGCTCGAGACCAAGTTGGGGTCCTTTGTTCTCCCAATAAGGTAATGGTGTCGGCTCTTTCCTAGGAGGACTTTTGCCTATACAACTACATACATGCTAGGTACATTTAGGTACATCTACTTAGGGTTTAACATCTTAGGAATTCTCATGATTATTGCCATGTATCTATATGCCAGCATATATTCATTGTTTTTGCACCATGGTAGAATTCTACCTTTTTTTTACTCTGCTGGTGCTTATAACTCTATATATCTGTTTCTGTCTAATGGCTGTTGCACCATGGTAGAATTCTACCTTTTATTTACTCAGCTGGTGCTTATAACTCTATATATCTGTTTCTGTCTAATGGTTGTTGCAGCACACGTATTTTATACTAGAATGATGCTGGTTCAATAAATGCTTATTTAAAACTTCCCACCATTTATTCTGTGTATCTCTCTGAGACAAAGTGAGCACGAGTGACTGAGCGAAAAGTGCTGCACTGTTTCCACGATCCCTGAGGGGTAAGGGTTGTCATGTTCAATAGTTGCCAGAAACTCTTCACTCCTAGGTAAGGACGGGGGGTATAGTGGCACTGTGAGCTAGCTGGTCTACAGACTAACATATTTGGGGATTTCTGGAATCAGTCTGGACACCAATCCCTTAGTTTATGTTGTCTAAACATGCTGATCCTATATAGATTTGTAGGAACTACACAAGAGGATGGCAGAGCTCTTTACAGTCATGAAGTAATATAATACGATATATCACACACAACTTTATTAAAAAATCAATACAATAATTGGCCTGTACACAACTTAGGTTGTAACAGCCTTCAGCTTGGGATAGGACATTTTACTAAAGAAGTAAAGGTGATATGTTAATGGATTGGTGAAGGAGGTAGAAAGGTGAGATCGAGTTAGTGTATGTTGATGAAAATAGAGATAAACTAATATCTTGAGGACAACCTAATCAATTTAAGAAAACAGTTATGAAGAAATGCCTTCTAATTGCCCTAAATATTGAACCTTTGTCCTAACATATTTGACAGGCTTAGGACATTTGGGGCTTAATGCTTGGTTCAGAGACCCAGAAATTAGCACTCTTCACCTATGACATTGTCCTTACACTGGAAGACCCGGACTGCTCTCGGAGGAGTCAGGGTAAATGATGGAAGGAATTTAAACAAATTGCTGGATAAAAAAATTCACATGGTCAGATCAGAGATTTTAAACCTATCTCTGTTCCAAAATGATATAATAACTTTACAAAATTAGTTCTCATTTGGATGGACCTCCAACATGTCTAGTATCTATGGCTTAGAATTATGGCATCCATGGAGGATCTTTATAAAATTAATTATTCTCCTCATTTGACAATAATATGTACAGACTTTTCAAAAATAGTTGCCCCAGACAAATTAATGTTATAAGGATAAGTGTTCTACTGAGGGTCCTCTACCTGTTCCAGGTCTTGCCAATTCAGGTAGAGAGGAGATTCTTCAGGTCTTTAAAAGAGGCAATAAACAGCTCCCAAATGACCAAATACAAGCAAATGTTAGGAAGGGTTAACTTAACAAAGTTATATTACATAGTTGCCCAGATAAGACAAATGATTGACTGGCTGAAAGTAGAAACGGATAACAGGTGGATAGTGATGATCCATTGGGATGTTATTTGGCTGCATAGAGAAATTAGGCCACCGAAAGCATACATAAGGACCTGTTCCAAAACAACGTTATAAGCCTAGGACAGTATCGCCACAAAGGATCATCTCACTAATTTTCCCTCACACCATATGCTAGTACACATAAATCCGGATCTCACTACAGCGTTCCATCAAGGATTCTTTAAGAACTGGCAAGAGAGGGTTTGTTGACTCATAGTGGATGTTTATAATAAGAACAAAATTAATAAATTCGCACAGTGTAAGCAAACTTCCACCTAGACAAAACTGAAAGGGTAAACTATGCATAGTTGATATGAAAGGTGACCCTTCAGTACAGAGGAACAGGTAATCAGTCGCCATTGCATTGGAGTACCCTTTTCACCTAGGGGTGTATTGTCTTCCGGCTTTGTATACTTTGCAGCCTGTTTTGGAGAAGCACTGTGCTTCTAAAGGTTTTGTGTTTCAGACTGGGGATGATGTGCTTACATGTTGGCTGAGTCTGCAGTTAGTCTGGCAGCCTCATGTAAGAGGAGTCAGGTGAAATAGTCTAGGGACCCGTAATGAGAGAGTTCCAATAGTTTATATATGACATGCCCTGCGACTAAACTACTGTGTTTATGATCTGAAAATGATGCCTGGAGATTTGGCTTCACTGACAATTTCAATGAAATTTTATGCAAAACCTAAACTTTTTAGGTGCTGCTATTTGAGGCTTAGATTACTTTTAGCTAGATACGTAAAATAAAAGGCATTTTGTAAATTTCAACTTTAGCTTGAAAAACTGCGTCATCCTAGACTGAATTTGATTTACCAAGTGTTAAGTGTTTCAGGTTGTTGGCTGAGCCTATGTTTAGGTGGATGGGTACTTTGGCATCATTACTGTATTGTTGGTAAGTTATAGCTAGTTGTTTCCGAATTTCCCTTTTGGCTGCTGTAAACAGTTCAGAATAAGCTAGTGCCTCGGAGATTCATGAATGGTGTGAGTTTTGGATCGAGTGTTGTCTGATATTTGTTCTCCTAGACTTCTGTTCTGCTAGAGTGTATTTTTTTAAGGTGTTTTAACTGACATTCTTTGAGGAATATTTTTGATTGAGTTCACAGGAAGAAAGATGCGGAGCATTTGGTGGCCAAGTCTTCAATTGCACCTGCATTGTTTTTTGTAATGTTGCATAGATTATGGTGAGATTGTGTAAATTGAAGGTTCTGGGATGTGCATAGACAGATTGAATATAGGCGAGTCCTTCTGATGGCCGGGTGAGTTGTTCATGATCTGGACATAGTGCACACCATCTTTTCTGTAGGTCATTTTTTAAGTGGCTCGACAAAGTCCTGTTGTGGACTTTTTCCTAAGTGTGTATATAAACCAAATGTTCTGGTAAGGTAAAGTCATGTTTTTTGTATAATTATCATTCAACGTGGGTTAATACGATATGATTTATAATCATATCTTGTTACCTTTGTAGATGACATGAAGCATTGAAAGGAAGAACACATCAGCAATACAATTTACTTGTGAAGTCCATGTCACTCCACTATGAGGACCAGGAATCAATGATTATGGTTAAAAGGCTTTATTTGGATTACCAGTCATTCCTGTCAATAAGCAAACCATATGCAGTTTCAGTAGTACAAAATGCAAAGTAAAATATCTTGGTTGATTAAGATACCGTAGAACGAGATACAGAATTGTGACAACGACAATCATCTAATAACATATACAAATGAACATAAAGAAACTGCCCTTCTCTACTCTAACATGAGTCAAATATAGACTCATCTATGAAGGAGCTCTATTTTGGCAGCATAGAAGTAGAAGGTGTCAGCATCATCAGACTCCAGTTGAAGTGAACATGGGCGTCCGCAGAAATGTTTCCAGGGGGGGGGCAAACTTTTTACTTCATCACCGTACTCCGACATGATTGAGCACAAGTATTAAATACATTTAAAAAAAAATCTATAACCACCTCTCTCTCTCCGTTTTCTGCTCTTCTCCCTTTCCCTTCTTTGGAAGTGAGCAGCGCCCATTGTGATGTGAGGTTGCTCTGTTTTTTTGTTGTGAGCCCTGCAGGATGCTCTGCGTTTCATTCATGCAGGGGCAGGGCTCACTTCACACCTCACCCCAGTTCAAGTGTCTGCCTAATGCTGTTATCATGCAGATGCAGCGATTAAGCTAAAAGAAAGAGATAAAGGGAAAGCTAATCACGGCCACAAACCCTGCCCTGCCCAGTCTGCAGCACCTCAAAGGGATGCGGTGTCATGTTGCCATTTCAGCCCATGGCAGCCGGGCCCAGGAGAGGGCTCCCCCCTCACCCCCCCCCCCACCCCGCCTTGTGTCTTTCACAGTTCACCAAATCTGCGAAACAAAGGGAGGGGGTTGCCCACCTGTAACTACAATGGCACCATTTCAAAAGCATGATGGACTCGTGGGGGGCCCATTCTAGTTAGACAGCCGCGAGGTCCAGCTGCCCACACTGCCCATGCCTAGCGCCGGCCCTGTCTGGGCCTGCACCAGCGATCCAGGGGGGGGGGGCAAGTGCCCCCTTTGCCCCCCCCTGCGGACGCCCATGGAAGTGAAAAAGAAAAGGAAATAAGTGTTTAGCAGAAAGCCTCCTACTCACAAGAATAGGACAAGCTGAGAGATCTGTACCTCTCCAAGTCTAAAGGAAATCTCTCCTAACACCTCACTCCAGCAACTCTAAATTTAAACGATGAAAGCACCAATATAAAAAAGGAGATTCAGAAATGATTTATCCTTGTTCACACCACCTGCAACCAATCAGAATACTACTAGATTGTTTGCGAAATATTGCTCAAAATTCCCAATGTATTCAATTAAGGCTGCCGTTCACAGCCTTGAACAACATGTTATCCTGGTACATGGTAAACAGAAAGTTTCTTTCGACAATTGTTCTTCCACGTTCAATGTCAAATCTTTCTCAAGCCTCCGTGTCTGCTGTCTAATACAGACAATGAGCCTTTGATTAGCTAACAAACTGGCAAAAAAGGAAAAACATGCAAGCAAACAAAATACATTTCACCTGAGGCCTACAATCAGGCTAACTTAAATGAGCATCTAAAGTGCACTGTGATTACATGGTTAATCATGCACATGTGTAACTTCAGATGAACTGCAAATGTGAGCAAAAGAATACACGTTTACATATGCAAATATGCATTTAAGTGTAAGTGTAAAATTTGAATAAAGAATACATGATTCATGTTTAAAGTGAACATTAATGCACACGTTTATAAATCTCTAAACTCTACAGTGAATACACTTCAGTCTTTCAGAAAATGTTTCACACACGTTAATAAGAATAAGGCACACAGTGAATGTAATGTCAGATGCATTTATACAATTGCATTTCTGTGACATATAAGCGCAGAGTCTGAATTACGCTGCTCCAGGCCTATGTGAGAAGAAATATATTCTGCATTGAAACATGTAAAATTCCCCCAATAGAGCTCTCATTATTTCATGTGCATCTCATCTTCAGATGTAGAAGTAAAAAGATACTTTCTCTAGTGCAACTCTGTATAAAGATCCCTTGCTTTAGCTGTTAGATAGTTCATTCAATTCCGGTGAACACTGTGATGGATTGAAGAGCTCCCTCACTTAAATAAATAATAACATTTTCTATACTTAAAATGTTACTGACTGTTATTTTGAGTTACTATTTCCACTAGGTGTAGTCTGACACATTTGTGCCATGCACTTCACCCTTAGAAACTATTTCTTCTGTTTGAGTAGCAGAGGATCACACAAGGTTTAGCGCCCCATGTACAATATAATTGGTTACAGCACCTAAGGCACTAGGGTTATCCGTGAGTGTGGCGTCATACACGATTGTCAACCAATTGCAATAGGTTTCCAATTATCACCATGTCTGTATATGTCCTTTTTAGAACTGGTGCGCAGACCCCAAGGACAATCAGGAGTTACTGGGTCTCTATTGTAGTGAGCTCCAAGTACACCACTTCAGCACTTGACTCACAGGATGGCAGGTCGATTAGTCCAAGGCTTAGTCAGGGAGGTGGTGTTGGGTTATAGACTCAGGGGTATATGCACAAGAACGTATGATAACTACCACAAGAGTAGCTTAACGCAACTCTGAACATCGCAGTCTATCGTGGGAAAATAACCCCGTGTCAACGTGGAATTCACAACAAGGCAGCCCCATGAAATAGTTTGTCGAAACAGCGGCCAATGCCCGCGATACAACCACCTCGACGGACATAAAAACACAAACCCCAACGCCAAAAAACCTGCGATGGGCCAAAGTGCGATAAGAAAACAGTGACAACCAGCGCAAGGGCCGCAATACTCACGCGTAATGAGGGAAAGAGCGCAAGAACAGCATACAGAAAATGCCACCGAAAAAAATACATCAACAGCGGAGTACCACGGATGCACCCTGACCGACTGCAGAGGACAACATGTACACCACAACATCCAAGCACCATGGAAGAACAGAACCGACAGGCACACCACATGAAAGAGATCAGTGGCAGACAAATCAGAGCCGCAGGAGCGACTCGCCCACCCTGCAGCATACGCACATAAGCAGAAGTGCACCTCAACATTGACACCATCCCCGTACAAACAGCAACCCCTCCACAACTGAACACAGGACACAACTGGTTCCGCAAATGTGCACAACATGGCAAATCACATCTGAAACCGCAGGAAAATGTAACATGACAATGTTCAAGTTCAACCTGCAACCTGCAAATATGTTGTAATCACACATGCAGTGCAATTGGACATCTATTGTCCCATGCTTGCCATGGACGACCACAATGTGACGTGCTCATGAGAAGTAAGTGTCAATGATGGAGTTCCTATGGGCCATTCCTGCCGCAGCTGCAGTGGGATGTGAGCCACCTGCCCCATCATCACCATCATTGTCTGATACCTCTGGAATTGGGATCCATTGGGCATTGGTGCGATCACAGATGTTGTGCAACACACAACATGCAATGATCATCTTGCACACGATGTCTGGGCTGTACAGAAGCTTTCCACCTGTGCCATCCAGGCACCTGAAATGTGACTTCAACATGCCAAATGTGCGTTCAACGATGCCCTGGTGTGTATGTGGGCTGCATTGTACTGCTTCTGGGCAGGTGTGTCTGGGTCTCGGAGGGGTGTTATCATTCAAGGGCAGAGTGCATATCCTTGATCACCTGTGACAGTGCATGGAGAAAAGAGTCAATACTTGGTTCGGCAGGATGTGATGGCAGGTCCACTAATATGTGATGCCTGTGCTGGCTGTGTGTGGGGTGAGTATAAGCCAGCCCTCAGGGAGTAGTTGGTGATGGCAACAACTCCAACAGTCATCAGGCACTCAGAAATGCAATGTCAGTACAACAAGGGGAATGACTCGAGTCTCACAGGGCTAGTGGCCACGGATGCGCAGAGGCCGACACGGGCCCACCGCCATGCGACGCTGACCTGCAGGAGACTGGGGTAGGGTCATGAGGGCAGAGCAGGGCCACACATGTGTCATGGGTGCCTTCTGCGGAGTTTCACGGGGGAGAATGGGATGCCTACCCCCAGGGTATGATGCAGATGGCACATGCCAGCTGTGTCCGGCAACATGGCGGATCAGATATGAATGCCACAAACCCAGACCAGACACCAAGTCCATACCTGTCTGTTGCTGATGACAACCCCCAGGCCACAGGCTCAGACACCAACGATGTTCCACCGGAGGATGATGGTCACTCATTGCACACAGGGTTAGTGGCACCACGTGTCGCAGGCCTGCGATATGGAATTATACCTCACTGATCGAAGGGAGTCTGGTGCTCTGGCCGCTGCCACGTAGTTGGGCTCACTGCCATTCAGGACTCAGGACACTGTTACACATGTGGGACATACTAGGCCGAAGAGGACGCCGATGGAGCATGTAAATCAGTAAGGAGTGATGTGGACCAGCGTCGGGGGGGCCAGCGATGGTCTACGGAGGCTGCAGAGGTCATGGGACTGGGGCTTGGTGCTTGCACCGGCACATGTTGGGCCCTCTTTGACACACAACGGTGTTGGCAGGTGAGCAGTGCGGCACTGGTGCGCTGGGGCGGGCAGGTCTGGTCCGTGCATAAGCGTTCTGGGGTGCAGAAGGCGCACAGGGTCGCAGGCCCCGCTGCGCACGGCCTCGGCCTCGTGGCAGGCCACGCGGCGCCGCACTGTCAGCGACGTTGGTCTTCCCGGGAGTGGACCACGCCCTGCGCTACAGGGTTTGTCGCCACACCCCTGCACAGCCCTGGCATACTCAGGGCCAACCCATTATGCTCATGCACACAGGGGGGACACAGTGTGCAACACTTCCGCTATCTGTCCCACGGCCTGGGGTGACATAGTTGCGTTGACTGCTCACTGCTCTCCAGTCACCAGCAGTTGTGGTCTGCATGGACATATCAGTTGTTTGCATTCCCATGTCTGTCCTGCACATCCATGCCTCACTCCTCGTTGTGTACATTCCCACTCACGGGTCACTTGCATCCTCGCACATGGCTGCATTCTGCATCTACACACGTTCAGCTGTTGTGTGGCTGTGGTGCCATGAAATGTCTGTATTGGTTGCAGGGGTATTCCAGGATGGCCATGGTGTGGTGTTGTCGTGTCTGGTAGGTAGTCGTGTAGTTTAACATGTTGTATGTGGTTTGGTCACGTGTTCATTCCCACAGTTGTGCATTGTGTGTTAGTGGCTTTGGGATGTGTGATTTGTTGATTTGGCACTTACCAACGAGCAGTCCCATTCCATATGTGCCATCCTTGAAGCGCTGGTTGATGATGGACTGTCGGAAGATGAAGGAATCATGCATACCGCCTGGGTAGTTGGCGACGACATTGGTGAAGAGTCCCCGGTGGTCCACTATTTCCTGCACATTGATGGAATGCTGATGCTTTCTGTTACGGTAGTGGTGTGCAGTATCCGAAGGGGGCACAAGTGGGACATGTGTGCAGTCGATTGCCCCCAACACGGCAGGGAATATGGCTATGGCGTAGAAGCCTTGCTTTGTCTCCAGCTGTTCCTCCTGTGTGTTGGGGAAGTGAAGGTACTGGGGTATGAAGCTGAGGATGGTATCCAGGACAGGTGTGATGAACTTTGATAGAGCTGGCTGTGAGATCCCGCCGACTCTGGCAGTTGTTGGTTGGAAGGTGCCAGAGGCCAACATGTGCAGCACAGCCAGCAGCTTTGTCTGCGGAGGGATGTTGGTTCTCTGCTGTGTTGGGACCATCAGCCTGTGGGCGATGTTGGTCATGATGCGGTGGATGGTTGCCCTTTTGAGCCTGTAGTGAGCAATGACTTCCGCGGGCGTTAGGTCTGCGAAAGTGGTGCGTTTTCAGTAGGTCCGCTGTCTTACTCTACTCTACACTGCATCTGTGGTGGTCCGGGCGGGGCGGATCCGGGTCCTTAGGGTGGTGGTGGTCCTGGGGGTGGTGGCGGTGGGTGTTTTGGCCCTGTTGGGGCTCCGAGCTGCATGATGAGTAGCTCCATGGCGTAGTTTGTTCTTCAGGTGTGGCTGTGTGCGGGGCTCCGTTGCCTACTGCAGGTAGTCCTCCGTCTTTACACCTGCTTAAGGCAGGTGTTAAATACCTGTGGCTACCGCGGCTGTATCACCTGTTTTTGTTGTGCTTCACAGATCTGGCAGTTCGTTGTTAAAGTGGTGTTGTGGTTTTTCGGTGTGTTTTTGCACGGGAACGCCTACTCTGCATCTCATTAGGGTTAGTTGGTGGTGTCTGCCATGGTGATAAATTTTGGGGCAGTTATCGCGGGAATACTGGCGATGTCTGCAGTTAGCACCAGCTTGTGAATGGGATGTTAGGTAGGTCTATCTCCACTTTTGATGCGTTAATGTGGAGATAAATCGGAAATAGGTCCTTGTGAATATACCCCTCACTGCTCAGTAACACACAAGATAGCTCTCAAGAAATTGATTGTGCAGCCACTGCTTTATCTTAGGTAAGAAACCTACTATAATCTTTACAGATCACAATACTACTCAACTATGCAGACAGCAATTTGGGACTACTATACTCAACTACAACAAATAGATGGGCTATGCTCAGAAAGATGGAGTAATTTAGCTTTTGTTAAAAATGTTAACGCTGTGGCCAGTCTATACGTTTGAGTGCCCACTGTTGTGCCTGCAGTGCTTTGATAGCAATATTGCCCAAGTGTGCCAAATGTCTATGATCTTCACTGGCTATGTTACCATGGAATCACTGCACTGGTGCCATTAGTCCAGGTAGGGCAGTAATGGGTTGCAGCAGCTTGGTTGCATTGACTTGTCTGCCAGACGTGGGCTTATCCTAGATCTCTATGCATATTGTAGAGTGTTTACAGTCTGGCCCGGGAGCAGCAAAGCTCTTACACAGCAGTACAAGGCCAAAGGAATGGAGAACCCACCCAAGGGCCTTCAGTGTATGTAATGTGCCAGTCTGATGGAGGACTACACAATCATAGACCACTCGCTTCAGGATACTCAGGAGTCGCTGTCACTGAGGTGGTGTCAAAGTTCACAAGACACTTTTGCAAGCACCTACCCAGCTGCAACACAGTGTAGAGTAACCACCTATTGTGATTCAGTTCAAAGTGGTGCAGAGCGATTCAAGGAGCAATGGGAGTCCCTTCACTATATGACGAGGCCTCAAGCCAGCAGGGTGCCATGCAGAAGAGATTATGCAAAAGAAACAATTGATGGACAGAATGCTGGACAATGCAAACATTCACCCCCAGTCACAAGGATCTGGGTTAAATCCATCATTCTTTTGGTCACCACACCAACTCAGTTTGGACCCAGCCATATGCAAATCAGTCTTGACCCTGTTCCTTGTGGAAACAGTCCAGCCCGAACTGCCAAGCCAGGTTCTCCCTGGACCGGAAACAGGCATCGTGGGACCGGTTACTGGGCATCACCCATCATCAGTCAGGCTAGCTTGAATCCAGTGGTGTGGTGAGCACGGGACCCACGTCTGGGCATATCCTTCCCACTTAGGGCGACATATGCAAAATGAACAATTGATGGACAGAATGCTGGACAACGCAAACATTCACCCCCAGTCACAAGGATCTGGGTTCAATCCATCATTCGTTTGCTCACCACACCACCCCAGTTTGGACCCAGCCATATGCAAATCAGTCTTGACCCTGTTCCTTGTGGGAACAGTCCAGTCCGAACTGTCAAGCCATCCATCATTTGTTTGCTGTAACATCAGCATTCCGTCCAACATTTGTTTGCTGTAACACTTTTCGCCCTCAGTGGGAGGGGTATGCCCAGACATAGGTCCCTTGCTCACTGTGCCACTAGATTCAAGCTAGCCTGGCTGAAGAAGGGTGACATACCCTGAAACCGGTCCCAGCATGCTTGTTTTCGGTCCAGGGAGGACCTGTCCTAGCAGTTCGGTCTGGACTGTTCCCATTTGGCACAGGGTCAAGACTGATTTGCATATCGCTGGGTCCACACTGGGGTGGCGTAGTGGGCAAAAGAACGATGGATTTAACCCAGATCTGTTGACTGGAGGAGAATGTTTGCATTGTCAGCATTCCGTCCATCATTTGTTTGCTGTAACACATGCTGAAGAGATTAGGCAGTACAGGTAACCCTATAGATTCTCCCAGCCCAGGGGACGGGGCCAAGGTAACCTCGAGGCCCATCTGGGGGATCAAATGACAGGCATTCAAAAGGCACAGTGGAAAGGCTCTTGTAGAGCTGATCTCCACCTGGGCACTTCAGTCAGTAATGATTTCTTGATATGTTCCCTTCTTTGGGTAACCCCTCAACCAGTTAGGTTCTGCTCGGTTCTTCTCTGGGCATTTTCCAGTGCCACTCTCTCTGAGCACCAGAGCAGGCACCTCATTGAAGCAAGAGCCTCAGTTCCTTCAACAGAACACTGCACACCTCCCAGGGATGTATCTTCACCTGGGCGGGAATGTGGCTGTCAGCAGCACCTGCTCTGCATTGCAGATGATTCTCCAGGACCCAGTGGCATGCTGCCTGTCACTGGTTTGCGAGAAACACCGAGGGCCTGATTACAAATGAGTCAGTTAACTCTGACCCATACAAAAACCCTGTTTACTCATAGGTGCAAATTGAGGTATTTGAAGGTATTTAATGTATCCGATGAATATTGGATATGTTAAATAACTCATCCTTCATTAGATTTCGGGCAGGCCAAACCTGCCAAAATATAATAGAGGAAAAGCATTCTGTATTTACTGTATCATGTGAATTTTGGTTCATTAAACACCACAATCTGAATGTTATTCCCCACAAACTCATAATAGGTGTTATTTATTACATCTGATGACTATTGCACCCCATGGTATCGTTATTTATCAAGTGTGTTACCTAACATCGTAATCAAGCCATGAGCTGGGATTACAGTCCCAAACTGATGCCTTATTTTCTCTGATGGTTTGTTGATCTAAAGACACAGTCTATTTTCTTGGGCCAGCATAAAGGATGAGTGAGGCTGGGAATCTCCTGTCCAGAGAGACCAAAAACATGGTTACAAAAAAGGGCCTTCACACTTCACATTTGTCGCCCTTTTGACTGCTGCTCCTCATGCAGCTCAAAAGAGCAGGATAGAGACAAAGGTTACCCATGTTTCCTTTTCAGAGATTACTCTCCCGCACCCTAAAGTCAGCCTAAACACAAAAATGTTAGTCCTTCTGTTTGTACATCATTTAGTCAGTAGAGATCCCAAAATCAATTTCCCTGTGACCACATTTATCCATGACACATACAGTTTAGATACATCCTGGTATAGCATACATTGCCACAAATATATATGGTGACTAGGCACACAGAATGCCACAAAGAATCCAGTTGATAAAAGAATAACACTTAATTTACACAGGCAGTGCCAAAAGGTCACATGCCCTCCAGTGGTAGCAGAAAAAAGTAAGGTTCCACTGCCAACAAATCAACGCTGTCATCACTGTTGGTCAAGGGCGCTTTGGTCAGCCGAGGTTAGTTACACACAATGGGAGGTCTGCATATCTGGACCACAGAAACCGTTTTGGGTCCCAAACAATAACTGCAGTGAACGTACATACACATGCGTATAGGTTGTGTACAGCCCGGCCAAAACAGTTCAGAAATACCAGACTTGTTTTTTGGGTAATTCATGGCAGGACATAAGCCTTGCAAAACCATGCAGGGGACCTTAACATGATGTACTCTAAGTGTATCTTGTGGTTTATCTTGTGGCAATGAAGTTGTAGTGTTTTGTTCTACAACATAATTTGACGGTCTATTGTATTGGACAGCTTACTTATGTGACAGAAATGATGTACACTATTTCCATCTGGCAATGCTCCTTCCACATTTTGTATTATATAGAATTGTTAAACATGGTCATAATCTATAGTTATAATGCAACATTAACCTGTCATACAAAAGCCCATGACTGAAAATAGTGTCCATGAAGACCTGGAAGTAGGTGATCACTCTAACTACATCTCTTTCTGAGAAGGCATGGCAACCTTTCCTTGCATATTGCTGCCATGGGTTGCTGCTAGAATGATGGACAGTGAGTAAACCTGGTGATAAGGAAGGAATGGCTTTGGAATTCAAAAGCACTGTGCGCAATCCACCTCACAACAAGCAGCCTGGGCATGATACCATAGGGGAAGGATCTAATGCCAAGCCTTATTAAATCATTTAGCTCCAATGAGCAGATATTTCTTCAGTGAGAATGTATTTTTGGGAAATCTTTACTTGATGAACATAGTGCCTAGTAATAGCCACAGCTAAATGTAGGTTGACGGAAGCACACAAGCTCCTGAGGAGCATAGCTACAAATATTTTGACCGTAGATCCAAATTATACAGGAATTGTATCACTTGCATCTTTGAATGCTTACAATTAAAATCACTCTAATGCATTCTAACTTGGATTGTTGAAAACAAGGTTGGTGCTAAGGTCAAGTGATAGAATGTACCCCTAGGATTCCACCCTGTAAGTGGTGTTCGTTTGCACATGGAGTTATTAAATGGGATGCCGGCCAAAATACACTTTGCTCAGGATGTAAAACATCCTTGCAGCGGCCTTCGCTGGGAAAGAAGATTTGAGCTGGGAAGTTTGCACAAAATCAACTACTCTCAACAGGATTAGTTTGTAACATCATATTTATACAACCCAAAAACTATGTGGGGTGCATAAAATTAGGGGTCACTGAAGGACACCAAAAGATAGATCAAAAGTTAGGGAAGAGAATGGGAGCAGCGTGGGAAGAAAACAATATGACTTATCTCTTCGAATGTATGCCATTCCTAGTCCTAGTGTTTCCTGTGTGCATGCATGCGTGTGTGCTGACGTGCGAAGTTCTGCTCCATGTGAGATGAGGCAAGGACGCCACAGGACTGCTGGAGGACCTGCGATGTGAGCGCTGAAGTAGGCGGCTGGCCAGTGAGAGTGCCGGGGGGAGTCACAGGGAGCGCCGAGACTGAATTGCACTTCCGCATTGTGGCCTTATACAGACTTTAGAGAAAGCGCGTAGAGGCCGAGCACGGTTCCAGCTCCCGTCCCCCCAGCCCCTTGTATAGCATTGCCTCATGCTTTTGTCTATTGTCAGATCCTTGATCTCCCCTTCTGTGGCTCTTTCTTCCTTTCAGCCCTATGCACCTCGACCTCGCAGCCTTCCAGCCTTTAAGTTCCCAGCCATCAACGCCCGCCCCCAGCTTCTCATGCTCTCATCATGCCCCCAGTCAAATTTCGATCATGAGTTGAATGTGTTTTCTCCAATTCTTCTGGGGGTTCAGTGCCTCACTAGCCCGGTGTTGTGTCAGATGCCCTTTCGAAAGGCAAAAGAGATGAAGTCGCAAGTTACACAAGCTGATCATGTGACCAAAGGTGGATTTAAAGATGTTGGCATTCAAGTGGGCAAACCTTGTTGGCCTGAGGGTCCGCTTACTAAGAAATCCATTATAAAAGCTAAACAGATGAAGAATAAAAAGCATTCATGAAAGTCATTGTTTCAGGGGTGAAACCGAGATGCACCGGAGTTCCAGGCAACGGAGAAAATGGGACCTGTTTTCCCGATCTTTAAAAGAGGTGTTACTCTCCCTGGTGGGGCTCCCTCCTTCCATGTTCGGCCCGCTGTCAGTATCCCTCCCGTATCAATTATGGCCACTCAAGGGACAACACAACTAAACACACAAGAAGAAGTAGGAGGAAGGTAAAGTTAACAAAAGATGAATGTGGTGCAAATAAAGTTTGTTAAAAATGCCCTCAGCTACAAATTGTGGCATGCTTCATCATTGGACTTGATAACAACTTCTGTGCGCAGAACAACACCTGTGATGGAGCATAAGGTTGGGAAAGACAATTCAAACAAACAATTTTATGGGATCATTAAATATGCAGAAATTAAGTTTAAGACTGGCTCAGGAATATCCCTTCCCTATTTTATTCATGGATTTCCTGGTCAGGATTAAAAAAAGAGTATATAATATAGGACGGTGGTGTCAAGGGGAGTTGTTACCCCTCCTATATGAAAGATCGTCAACATGTTTCTGCCATTCTTAGTAGCCCATGAGGGTCATCCGGCCTTCATCAGGACTGTAGATCCCATTTAACCACTACTCTCCCACCTTTTTCAGTTGGTAGATGGAGTTCTGACCAAATCTGGTTTGTTACCGTCTAGTCACACTGCAGTATTTCCTGCAATGAAACAGAACACAAGTAAACACAAGATACCTCTCACGGAGATCAGTGACACTTACCAACACATTTAAGACAGTCAATGTTCATTCCTCAAACACATATACAGTGCGTCCCAAACATCCACTCACTGCTTCTCATGATACACCCTACTACATTGGGGATTCATGCAATAGCTCCTCCCTCTTTTCAAAAGGAGGCCACATCTTCTCTCACTGTGTTCTGGAGAATTCAAGTATGTGCTTAACTCCATGCCATGAAAACCTCACTCTATAATGTCCCCAGGAGTGACAAATTAGTTTTAAATGTGATGGGAGCATCATAAAAGAAAAGCTATTCATAAAAAGAAATGCTTACAGAGTTTCATATATTGAGTCACTTGACTTGATGTGCAAGCCGGAATGTCTCCCTATTGTCACACACTGTGGTACACAAGGGTAAAAAACATCGGTTATGCTCAGCTCCTACTCACAGAGCTGCAGTATCCAAAAACATGCAACACAAAAAGATGATGGACCGAATGTTGAAAGTTGTCAAACATTCACCCCAATCCGCAGATCTGCTTAAATCCATCGCTATTTTGCTTGCCACGGCATTTCAGTTTGGACCTAGCCATATGCAAATCAGCCTTGACCCTGCTCTCCATGGGAACAATCCAGCACAAAATGCCAGGCCAGGTCCTCCCCGGACTGGAAAAGAAGCATCCTTGGACCTCTTTCAGGGCAAAACCCCTAATCAGTCAGGCTAGATTGAAACTGGTGGCGTAGGTAGCAAGGGACCCACGTCTGAGCATACCCATCCCACTTAGTCGCTCTCTGCTTGTGTCATTTTTTCTTTGAAAAGTGTGCGTGTTTGGTATATGAATTATCTAAAATTGGCTGTGTTTTTCTGTGTCCAAAGTATAAAGCTGGTAAATGGCATCCTTTGCTGTGCGAGTGCCCAATTGGAGAAGTATGTGTCTGAGATAAATTCGGCTGGCTTGCCGCAAGGCCGGGCAACATAGCAGTATATGTGGGACTCCTTTTTTTAAAAATTGCATAAACAGCACTCTGTGATGTTTGTAAGCACTTTCCAGGTTGTGAGTAGTTCTTAATGGGATGCGGATGTAATCTTACAGCTAAAATCTGGTAGAATGCCTGGCTGCCCATGGCCTGCGTAAGGTGGGACTTAGTTGTTTGTAGTACTTGTGGAAAGCACCGAGTTTCGTAGAAGTCCCTGACTGCGAGAAAGTCCATGTCTATAGCGCGGAAACGAAGACGCAGTTGCTTTTTTATTAATAATTTAATGGTGGCATAGTCAATTATGCTCGGATCCTAGTTCTCGATTGCTAGTTGCAGTAGTTCCTTTGCTGCGGAAAGTTTGACAGACCAGGGATTGTTTGGTTTTGCGAAGATGGTTTTTATGATGGCCTTCATGAAATTAGATGGGCCATAGTTTCCAGGTAGTAGTATTTTGCTAAGGTGGCAAACTCTGTTAGTTTTTTTTGGATGAGGTCGAACTCAAGGAGGATCAAAGTGTATGCAGGCAAACAAAATTCAGTTTTTACGCTGTGCATTGTATTTTCTCTAGGTCTACTGCGAGCATCGCCGGGAATGCCTGTTGCATGTAGTTAAGTGATGGTAGCAGTTTGGCCCACAGTACCCTTTGGATTGCTGTAGTTGTTGGACCATCTAAGGTGGCATGTAGCTTACAAAGGGCAGACGTGACCATCTTTCCTTTCAGCACAATTTTTGTAGATGGAGGTCAGGGCGGCCAATCTTATTTAGCCAGGCACCTAAGTAATTATAACTTTGCACACAGTCCAGGCTCAAGGTACCCAGGAGCCACTTAATGAGCTTTTTCTTTGGGTGGCTTCCGAAGATCACAATTTTGGGTTTGCTCCCATTAGCTGTCAGCTCATTCTTGATGTTATATTCAGATAGAGCATTAAGGGCTTTTTAGAGACCTATTTGTGCGTGGTCCAGAAGAACTAGATCATCAGCATACTCCAAAAGGTAGATTTTTTTATTTCCAATTTATGGAGTAGCAAGGGAGGCCCCATGCTCTGCCGGGCCCTAATCGCCGGTGTACAGGTTGAATAGTAACAGTGCCAGAACACAGCCCTGCTTTAGCCCCCGATCTGTGACAATTTTATCTGTGTTCTACTTCCTAGAGACTTTAATCCTTGCCCAGGTTCCTGATGGATCGCAGTAGGTTCAGGGAGATGTTGCACCCCACCCGTTTCCGCCAAAGGATGTTACGTTCAACCCCTTCAAAGACTGCTGAGTAGTCAATGAAGCATGTGAAAACTGGGGGGGGGGGGACAACGGGCAACTGGTTGTTGGACAAAATATGACAAGACTGTGATGTTGTCAACAGTAGAGCCCCAAGGTCTAAACCCCGTCTGGTAAAAAGACAGGAGTCCTTCGGAGTGTACCCAATTGGCTAGTTCCTGCAGAAGGGTGCTTGAGTAGGCCTTTCCCTCAATGTCCAGCAGAGTGATCATCCGATAATTCTTGGGATCGGTGTTTAAGTCTTTTTTTTTAAATGGTTGCAGCAGTGAGCCTCTCCAAAATTCTGGCGCGTCCTCCAAAAGCCTGCATTCCGCGTACAGCATTGAAAGGTTTGTAGACCAACAGTTGATGTTTTCCCTGAAACGAGAGCCAAGCCGGCCTTTGGGGCCTGGTGCTCCATTTTTCCGGATCCTTTTCAAGACCATGCAGACAGCAGCCTCCCTTGGAACTCTGATTTCCGCAGGGGACCTGGGACGCTCAGCTCTGGCATTACCTAGTTTGATAAGGAGCAGGTGTCCCTTTGCGCATATGGATTTCTGATCACAAGTGTATATTGACTTCACATGTGCTACCCAGATCTCTGCTGGTACCAAGTTCCCTCTGTTGGAGGATCCATGAATTAGATGGTTTAGATATCCCCAAAATTGTTCAATCTTGTTAGGTGCCAATAGTTCATAGATCTCTATCCATTTCTCCTCGGTGGCTTCCCGTTTTGGTATTAAAACGACATGCATATGTGCCTTTCTTGCTGATTTCAGCTGCTTCTTGGAGGCTTCAGTTCCTATTTTTTTAGGTGCCCCTTTTTTTCTATTTAATTGTTGCAAGCCTTGTTTAATCTGTAGAGCAGAGCCTAAAGTAAGGGTTGCCATGCTTGTTTTGGTATGGAGGGTGTGTCGCCGCTGCAGCATCGCATCGAGCGGAAGCGTCTCGCAACGTCGGAGAAGAGTGCCGCTGCCAAGGCCGCTGTCGTCGCATCTCGCCACAGGTGACGCTGCTGTAGCTGACGCATCGAGTCGAGCCTTCTCGCAACATCGGAGAAGCGTAACGCATCTGGAATATCCCGTCTTTATTTCTTTTGCACCAAGAACTTCAACGCATCTGCATCGCTGCAACACTTTCGGTGCCCTGCGTGTCGCATCTAAGGTACATTGACTTAAAGTGTCGCATTTAAGAACTTAAGAGAAACTAAGCAATCTTCTACCAACTAAGCAACCGTATTGTGTATTTTTAATCGTTTAATGGTCTTGTGATAATCCTATATAAAGAATCCTTATTTTTACTATAAATACCTGTGTGGTGTCCATTTGTAGTGTTGTCACTTGGTTACTGTATGTGTTCACAAATGCTTAACCTATAACGCTCTGAGATAAGCCTTGTTTGCTCGCGCCAAGCTACCTAGAGGCTGAGCAGGGGTTATTTTAGGAGTGTAACCCCTTACCCTGACTAGAGAAAAGGTTCCCTGCTTGTCACAAGTACCTACCTGTGCCAACCAGAGAGCCCGGATTCTAACATTGGTGGTCAGCGGTGAGGATTCTGTATTTGCATTTGTGACTCATGTACAGTAATTGGTGAACACTACTTAGTGAGTGCAGACCTTAAACGCAACCAATACTTGTTGGTAGATTTCTTTTGGGACTGTCTATTTTTGAGCACTGCCAAGCTTAACCATGGTGGAGAAAGCAGAATCTATAGTCTCTGTTGGTACCGAATTAGAATGGGAAGAAGAAGAAATAGATAATTACACTGCCAGGCAGCTAAAGTTCTTTTGCAAGAAGTTTAATGTTTCTACAACTGGATGTAAAAACAAGGCACAGCTCTACAAGGCGCTGAGGGCCTGGGTAGAAGCAAGGAAGGCCACTGATGATGATAATGCAGATGAACAACTGGATGGGCCAGTGGGCTCAAGAGGAAGGAGAAGCCCTTCCCCTGCTGGTAGCAGTGTTCCTAGGAAAAGTATATCTCCAGAGGAGCTGGCAGATAGAAGAGAGGGTAGGATTCACGAAATGGAAATGGCAAAGCTCAAATTGAATGGGCAGCTGGAGCTAGAGAGCAAAAAGCTGGCTCTGGAAGAGAGAAGAATACAAATGGAGCATGAAACAAAGTTGAGGGAATCAGATCTGAAAGCTAAGAGTTTAGAGTCTACTCCCTCTGGTGGCAGCACACCGTCAGTGCAGACAGAATCAAGGGTGTACATACCCAAGGATGTGGTTAAGGAATTCTTCAAGAATGATGACATAGGGCAGTGGTTTAAGGCCTATGAGGTAGCCATGTCTTCCCACCGGGTCCCTGAGAAAGATTGGGGAGCGGGGTTGTGGGGACGGTTCCTTAGCGAGGGGCGGGATACACTGCTGGATTTGCCTTCAGATGATTATAATTCCTATCCCCATATGAAGGCTGCTTTGATGTCTAGGTATGGGTTGACCCCTGAGTTGTATAGGCAAAGGTTCAGGGGTTGCACCAAGATTCCAAACAGTACGTATGTTTAGTATGTGACTTTTTTTTGCAGAGCACTGGATGGTTGGGTGAAGGGGAGCATAGTTAATGATTTTCAAGGGCTTCTTGATTTAATGGCATGGGAGCACTTGTCTAGTAATTGTTTTCCTGAGCTACGCCAACACCTGATTGATAGTAGGCTGACTAACCCTAGGAAGCTTGCTGAGGAGGCGGACCGCTGGGTCAGTACCAGGGTCCACAAGGGTCAAGTGGGAGATTCCGCAAAAGGTGGGCAGGGTCCAAAGCAGAAGAGTGAGGGGGACAAGGGTAAACAGAGGGAGTTCCAGAAGAGGCCCCAAAGTAATCCCCAAGGGAACCAAGGGAACCAAGGGAAAGGTTCTCAGCCTCCCCCACCACTGAAGCCGACCGGGGCCCCGACAGGTACACCTGTTCAGAAGGGGCCCATCAGATGTTACAAGTGTGGTAACATGGGGCATTTTGCCTCTGATCTGAAGTGCCCATTGTTTGGTAAACCAGCACCCACTGGTGCCCCCTCCCGGCAGGCGACTAGTGTAGCCCTGGGGGAGGAGATGGGTGTCCAAGGTGGGTGGGGTCCCTCAGAGATGTCCCTTGTCTCATTAGGAGACTGTGAAGTGGTCCCCCAAACCCAGCTGCCTGAGAACACTAAAAAAACAGGCAGTGGGTGACCATAAATGGCCATAGGGTTGAAGCTCTCAGAGACACAGGAGCCAGTGTGACGGCTGTCAAGCACCACCTGGTGTCTCAGGAGCAGGTTGTCCCAGGAGCATTCTATCCGGTTGTTGCCGCCGACAACACCGAGAGTCACTGCCCTGTGGCTCAGGTTCCCTTTCAGTGGGGGGGGATCTCTGGTACTCTTCAGGTAGCTGTGAGGCCCGCCATGCCTGTAGACTGTCTGTTAGGGAACGACTTGGAGAGCTCACCCTGGGCTAAGGTGGAGCGGAGTGCTCACCTGGAGATGTTGGGTATGCCGGATTGGGCGTGTGTCACCACACGGTCCATGGCAGCCAGTAGAGGTACTCAAGAGGTCCTGGAGCCTGAGAGGGAGGCCCAGGGACCGGCCTTAAAGAGAAGGAGCAGGGGGTGCGGGAAACCGGCTCCTGAAGTTCCCACGGTCCAGGAGGGAGCAGACCTTGAGGGGGATGCCCTGGAACCTACAGGGAAACAGATAGCTGAACTGGGGGACCTGCCTGAGCTGACCCATTGGCAGCAGGAAGGAGGACCCTCCAGGGAAGAGTTCTGCAGGGAGCAGAAAGAATGCCCTTCTCTTGTGGGTATGCGGCAGCAGGCTGCAGACCAGGCCAACGGTGATCAGTCCGGAACACATTTCATTTACTGGGAGAACGACCTCCTGTATTCTGAGCCTAAGGTTGCTGAGCCTGGGTGAGCCTGTGTGCTGGTGGTACCCCAGCACTTCAGAGCCTTCCTACTGGGGCTGGCTCACGATGTGCCATTAGCAGGACATTTGGGGCAGGACAAGATCTTTGAAAGGCTTGTCACCCACTTCTTTTGGCCCCAAATGTGCAGGAGTTCAGATACTCACTGCAGAACATGCCAAACTTGCCAGGCAAGTGGGAAGAGTGGAAGGAAGCAGAAGGCTCCACTCCAACCATTCCCTGTGGTCGGTACCCCATTCCAGCGAGTGGGGATTGACATTGTAGGCCCACTGGACCCCAGGACGGCGATGGGCAATAGGTTCATCCTGGTCCTGGTGGACCATGCCACCCGGTACCCGGAAGCCATCCCTCTGAGGACAGTGACGGCCCCCATGGTGGGACGTGCGCTGATGGGAATTTTCTCCCGAGTGGGATTCCCTCTAGAGGTGGTGTCTGACCGAGGTACCAATTTCATATCTAAATATATGAAATCCCTTTGGCAAGAGTGTGGTGTAACCTACAAGTTCACCACACCTTACCACCCCCAAGGAAACGGGTTGGTTGACAGATTCAACCGAACCCTAAAAGGCATGATAATGGGTCTTGAGGAACCCATGAGGTGTAAGTGGGACGTCCTCTTACCATGCCTTCTCTTTGCTTACAGAGAGGTGCCACAGAAGTCTCTAGGGTTCAGTCCCTTTGAGCTTCTGTATGGACACCCAGTGAGAGGACCTCTAAGTCTGGTTAAGGAAGGCTGGGAGCAATCTCCCAGGAAACCTCCCCAGAATGTATATAGCTACATGCTGGCCTTCAGAAACCAGACTAGGCGTTTCACGGAGCTTGCTGAGGCAAACCTGGAAGCCAGCCAGGAGGAGATGAAGCGGTGGTATGACCAGAATGCCACTCTGGTAGAGCTTCAGCCTGGACAGAAGGTGTGGGTCTTGGCCCCCGTGGAGCCGTGTGCACTCCAGGATAAGTGGACCGGTCCCTTTGAGGTTGTGGAGCGCAAGAGTCCTGTTACCTACTTGGTGGACCTGAAGTCTCCTAGGTACCCCTTGAGGGTCTTACATGTCAACCGCCTCAAGCCCCTCTTGGAGAGGTCCCAAATGGGCATGCTCTTAGCGACAGATGCTGGGATGGAGGAGGAGACAGAGCCTCTTCCTGACCTCCTATCAGCCAAGGAGCAAGATGGGTCAGTGGATGGTGTCATCCTCTCTTCTGCCCTGACCCCTGAGCAACAGAATGATTGTCGCCAGCTGCTGGGACAATTTTCTGATCTGTTCTCCCTGGTTCCCGGTGTCACTGATTGGTGCGTCCATGATGTGGACACTGGGGATAGTACACCTGTGAGGCACAAGGCCTACAGGGTGACTGACAGGGTAAGGGCCTGCATCAAGGAGGAGGTCTCCAAGATGTTTGCCCTTGGGGTAATTGAGTCCTCAAGCAGTCCTTGGTCCAGCCCAGTGGTCTTGGTCCCAAAGGCTGCAGCGCCGGGAGCCACACCCGAACTCCGGTTCTGTGTGGACTACAGAGGTCTCAATTCAGTCACCAGGACTGACGCACACCCCATCCCCGGAGCTGATGAGCTCATAGATCAGCTAGGGGCTGCCAAATACCTCAGCACGTTTGATCTAACGTCTGGGTATTGGCAGATCGCCTTGACCGAGGGGGCCAAAGAGAGGTCAGCATTTTCCACAGCTGATGGGCATTACCAGTTCCGGGTTATGCCCTTTGGGATGAAAAATGCCCCTGCCACCTTCCAGAGGTTGGTCAACCAGGTGTTGGTTGGGCTGGATTCATTCAGTGCCGCCTAACTGGATGACATCGCAGTGTTCAGCTCCACGTGGGAG
This sequence comes from Triturus cristatus, assembly GCF_964204655.1. Lineage (NCBI taxonomy): Eukaryota > Metazoa > Chordata > Amphibia > Caudata > Salamandridae > Triturus > Triturus cristatus. The sequence continues at coordinate 265,201,069 of NC_140593.1, forward strand.
GAACACCTGCGCCACCTCTGGGAAGTGTTGATGGCGCTGCGGAGGGCAGGCCTCACAATCAAGGCGAGTAAGTGCCAGATCGGGCAGGGTTCCGTGGTGTACTTGGGGCACCAAGTTGGGGGTGGCCAGGTGGCACCCCTTCAACCCAAGATAGAAACCATCCTGAATTGGGAGTCGCCCAAAACCCAGACAGAGGTGAGAGCCTTCCTAGGTCTCACCGGGTACTACAGGAGGTTTGTCAAGGGGTATGGCAACATTGTTGCCCCCTTGACAGCGCTGACTTCAAGGAAGCAGCCCAGGAATGTGATTTGGACTGACACCTGTCAGAAATCTTTTGAGGCCCTGAAAGCTGCTATGTGCACGGCGCCCATGCTTTTGGCTCCCAACTTCTCCAAACAGTTTATCGTTCAGACAGACGCTTCAGAGCATGGTGTGGGCGCTGTTCTTTCACAGATTAATGAAGAGGGCCTAGATCAACCTGTAGCCTTTATTAGCAGGAGGTTACTACCACGGGAACAGAGATGGAGTGCTATTGAACGTGAGGCATTTGCTGTGGTCTGGGCGCTGAAGAAGCTAAGACCATACCTGTTTGGGTCTCACTTCCGGGTTCAGACAGACCACAGGCCCCTCAGATGGTTAATGCCTATGAGGGGTGAGAATCCAAAGCTGTTGAGGTGGTCCATTTCCCTGCAGGGTATGGATTTCACGGTGGAACATCGCCCTGGTACAGATCACGCCAATGCTGACGGTCTGTCCAGATTAGGTAGTTCTCCCCACTCTTCAGCTGGAGGGGACAGGTGTTAGACCTGGCACCTTGGTGTGAGTCTCCCTTCCACTTTTTTGTCGCTGTGCCTCATGTGTTTTGCTGGTGTTAGCTGCTCAGAGCACTGTGCCACTGCCAACCAGTGCCACAGTGCAAGTGCTCCCTATTTAAAATGTATATGTTGGTTGGATTCCATGATTGGCTTATTTGGTTTACTATCAGCCCCTAGTAAAGTGCACCAGGAGTGCCTGGGCTTGTAAATACAAATGCTGCTGGTGGGCTCGCAGCACTGGTTGTGCCACCCAAAGAAGCGGCCTAGTAAAATGTGTCTAAGGTCTGCCATAGCAGAACCTGCGTGCAGTCTGGGACTGTCATGCTGACTGCGCAAGTGCACCTACTTGCCAGTCCCTAAAACTTCCCTTAACGGCATATTATTCACCCCTCTGGTAGGCCCAAGGGCAGGGTACATTGTAGGCATAAGGTAGGACATGCCCTGATGTGTGTGACATGTCCTAATAGTGAATTACAGCCATTTTTGTTTTTCACTATTGAAGGCTACCTGCTCTCCATAGGCCAGAATGGGCTGCTGGAATTATTACACTCTATAATCCCAGCGGACTCAGAGAGCATGGTAGAAAGTCAAGTTTAGTATGCCTGAACTCAGAATAATAAAATACTTCTTTTAGTAAAGTTTATTTTAATAGCCTGTGTTTGTAAATACTACTTTTAGAAAGTTAGTATTTACTTGCTTAGCCATTTCAGTCCGCCTCTGCTGTGTGTGTGTGTGTGTGTGTTCTGCCTAGTTACAGTGAGGGGCAGGGCTGGGGAATTCCAGGAGACAGGCTGACTGCCAGGTGGTGGGTAGAGAGATTACACCAGGATGGGTGGGAGGAGTACACCTTGACTCTGAATAGACCTGTGCTCTGCCACCACAATACTGGCTCCGCCCACTGTGGAGCGGCTGATGTCTCTGCCCTCTGCGATGAAAGGAAAGAGCAGAGTCACCACAACAAAGTGCTTCAGAACCGGACTGAGCCAGGCACAGGCCCCCTGGCGTCAGAGAACAAAAGAAACTTGCTATAAAAGAAGGAGCCCTGCTCCTAAGAAATCAGATCCTGCTGAAACAAGAAGAACCTCTGCCTGAGGAGAAGGAACTGGGAAAGCTGTAGGAGGAGTACTGTCCCTGACCTGGGGGATTGGCCTGCAGTGGTTGCCTTGCTGCTGAAGGAGAGGAGAAAGACTACTAAAGACTTTGCTTCAACTTGTGCTTTGAAAATATCTTCAAGGGCCTGAACTGAGCTTGCCCCCTGAACGAAGTCCCAGGACCAGTGGACTTCACTCCCAGCTCCCCAGAGTCTTTTGGAAGTGCCTGCTGCTGTTGTTGGGCCTTCTGAGGGACTGCGTGTCGCAAGGAGCTGGGAGCACGACGCAAGGAAGAGAAGCGTGCCGCTGTCGGAGCTGTTGCCGTCGCATCTCGCTGAGAGTGTCGCCGCTGCAGCATCGCATCGAGCGGAAGCGTCTCGCATCATTCCGGAAGTGTCTCGCAACGCCGAAGAAGCGTGTCGCCATCGTAGCTGTCGCATTGCACTGCATCGAGAGGAGAGTCTTGCATCGAGGAGGAAGCGTGTTGCCATCGCAGCATCGTAGTTGTCGCATTGCACCGCATCCAGAAAAGCACCTCGCATCCACGGAGAAGCGTGCCGCCGTCGGAGCCGCTGTTGTCGCATCTCGCAGAAGGGGTGTCGCCGCTGCAGCATCGCATCGAGCTGAAGCGTCTCGCAACGTCGGAGAAGAGTGCCGCTGCCAAGGCCGCTGTCGTCGCATCTCGCCAAAGGTGACGCCGCTGTAGCTGACGCATCGAGTCGAGCCTTCTCGCAACATCAGAGAAGCGTAACGCATCTGGAAGATCCTGTCTTTATTTCTTTTGCACCAAGAACTTCAACGCATCTGCATCGCTGCAACACTTTCGTTGCCCTGCATGTCGCATCTAAGGTACATTGACTTAAAGTGTCGCATTTAAGAACTTAAGAGAAACTAAGCAATCTTCTACCAACTAAGCAACCGTATTGTGTATTTTTTATCGTTTAATGGTCTTGTGATAATCCTATATAAAGAATCCTTATTTTTACTATAAATACCTGTGTGGTGTCCATTTGTAGTGTTGTCACTTGGTTACTGTATATGTTCACAAGTGCTTAACCTATAACGCTCTGAGATAAGCCTTGTCTGCTCGCGCCAAGCTACCTAGAGCGTGAGCAGGGGTTATTTTAGGAGTGTAACCCCTTACCCTGACTAGAGCAAAGGTTCCCTGCTTGTCACAAGTACCTACCTGTGCCAACCAGAGAACCCGGATTCTAACAAATGGTCATAAAAACCATTGTAAAAGTAAGGCACTGTCCCGGGCTTCTGCCATTCATAGATTGTTGAAGTGCTATGGGAAAAGGCCCTTTGCACATGTCTGATTGGACTTTAAAGCTAAAATCCCACCCAAACTGAGTTATGCCTGTGAAGTGATGGGCTTGAAGCATTTGTCCATGTTGATACTGTTGAGGGGCATATTAGGTGCCAAATTTGTAATCTGAATTCATTGGCTTCTCCATCCGTTCTTCAACACGAATTTGGGTTACCCTCCACGGTTGTTCTTACTATGGCAGCAGTTTTAAGGTGGGGGAACAGTCTGCTAGGAAGTAAAAAGGGGCCTACTAGAGCTGCATTAATTCACGAAATATTCCACACTATGAGAGAGAAGTGCACTTTATTCCTCTTTCACAAAAGCAATTGGCATGTTTGAGATTGATCAAAATGGGGACGCTCCATTTCCAAAAACTTTAATAAACAGTTTATTCAAAAAATCTTTGTAGGAAAAGGGATATTTTACTCAACACCCAGCATAAGAGGAATAGGATTGTAATAGAGGGTAGCATATGTAAAACAACAAACTTTAACTCACATGAAACGTTCCCCATGGTGTCCGGAGAATTATCTTGCTTTTAAGACTGAATTTGGTTCCTTTGCCGGGAATCACAGGAATATGGGAAGGTACCCCGAGGGAAGAGAGATGTTGTGATCTTTGTCTCAAATATGTTCAATATCTAAATCATGTGGCCTTTGTATGCCCATATTTGCAAGCCACACGTTTGTACTTTTTGAAACCAATCTTTTTTAAATATAATATAAATTCGGCAGCTGAGGCTCGACAATTGTTTAGTTGTTCCCCTACCGAAATGGCTTGTGCAAACATTTTCAACTTTTTAAAATGTTTTATACATTTGTATTAATTATGCATGTTATGTGTACTAGCACCATGTATTTTTGTAAATGGTTTGTAGTGAATTATTTGCACTGATATGCTGTGAGCCACGTAGGTTGCTTATTGCGTATACTTCTATCTTGCACTTTATTACTGATTGAACTGTATAATCCACATTTGCAGTCTTATGTTCTGATTGCACTTTATATGCTGTGACCTGTAGTAAATAGGTTTGCACATTTGTACACTTCAGGTGTCTAGCATCTTCTTATGGAGTGTATTGCATTGTACATTTTATATCTGCCGTCATATGTTTTCTCTTCACTCTTTAGGTATTGTGTTCTTATGTGTGTGCATATGCGCATATTTGTACCTTGCACTTTATTATATTTCTGCAGTCATATGTCCGTTTATACTATACATACTGTGACATGCATACTGTTATTTCTTCCCTGTGTCATAGTACTGTAAGGAACCATAATTTCTTGCTTTGCAGTTATTTATTTACTTGCATTTTATTCATTGTGATCTTTTTCTTATAATGTTGTAATAACATTTATTTTAAGGATGTATTTTCAATGTTTTTTTTTTTGTGGACCTCAGTCGAGTCCCAATATGTAATAATAATACAAATTAAATTTGATCAAAATGTATGCCACTCAATGGATGTCAGGCTCGTTAAAATGTAAAAGCACTGTCTCTCAGTGGCATATGATCACACTGCAGCACTACCAAAGCGGATCTGAGGCACCATCAATAGGTTAGTGCCATTTCTTGAGCTCTGCATTAATCTTATTGAGTAAAAATGGGGACCCAATCTATACCACACAGCCACGGAGTACAAAACACTTTTATCCAACAAAGGCACCCATCCAAGAGGTCTCAAAGATGACTTACCATAAGGATAGTTCCTACACATTTTAGGAACTTTAAATGAAAAATGATTGTTTGAAAGAAACCTCAGTCCTTTTGAGAAAAGTATTATAAGTGGATGCCGTCACCATCTGATTTTCCAGGGTGCTCAACAGAGCTTGGTATTGCCTCGGAAAGGAATTGTTCACCCTAGGGAACAGAGACGATAATAAACATATTGTATGTGTTACTACTTTCTGTTCCAGTTCCAATAAGATAAAGACAATCATTAAGAAACATTTCTCAGTGATAGGGGACTTGAATGCTAAAGCTACAACACAAACTATGACAGAGCTATGGAAAAGGACGTTTGTGGAACAAGAATGGCAGTGGAAAAAGACTATTAGAATTTTGTGCCACAAATGATCTGGTCACATAATATAGGGATCAGATAGTTACTGTAAGCACAATCAGTGCATAGTTGAATCACCTGGATGAGATGCCTTCAGGGCCATTATCAGAGGGGAGGTAATTTGATTCAGCGCAGCAAAGACGTCTGCCAACAGGAAGATGTGGAAAATTTGGGAAATTCACCTCCTTGGGTTGGAAGCTAAGAGCCAAATTTTCAATGAACAGTGTCGCTTTTGCACCATGCAACGGGATGCAAGTTGGCGATAGGCAGCCCATTGTACACCAGTGCTGGGAAAATACAGGAATATTCTGTATAATGTTAAATACTGCACATTACTGCCCTTTCTCTGTCTTGCAGCGCAGCAAGGTGACTTGCTGCATTGCACGACTTTTGGATAAATAGGCCCCTAAGTATCTTGAACTGCTGTGCCTGCTCAGACTCTACAACATAGAACATAATGAAATAATTCTACGGCAAGCTTGCTAGGAGAAGCCAGGGCTACGTAGTTGGCACCTTGGAGTTGTTTTAATCAGTGGGATAATAAGCCAGCAACTGCTTTATTGACTCTTCTGTAGCCAAACTAGACAGTGTCATATGGCGTAACGGCCAGTTGAACATGAAGCACGGATACCAAATCAATGGCGATCATGATATAACATGTACATTTGCATCAACTACTCTGAGCTATATGCACACAGGGAAATTAGACCTCCTGCAGAAAGAGAGGATATTATGAGAGACCTCACAGTGAGGTGTTTGTCTGATGTGGAAGTAGTTTCTCTAAAGGAGGACCTCACAGATGACTAATTGTCCATTGTTAGGAGCTTCCCAGTAGTATTCTTTAAACATATTTCTCCCAAACTGTACACCAAGTACAGAAATGTTTGAAGACACTATACCTACCAAAGAATTACCACTCAGCTTACAGTTGGCCGTAATAATAGTGATTTTGTAAACAAATCCCTAAAGAGATGCTTGTCTTATCAACCAATATCTCTGCTTATTGGTGAGGTTACAATTCTGAACACGACTTAAAAAAACTGACTTACTCATTGGTCCATTCAGACCAATGCAGGTTTGTACACGGATGGTCCACCAGACATATCAGACACTCTTAAAATGGTCCTCAGAGGATCACCACCTTGCAGTGGTTGATGGGCTTCGCTGTCTATGTGACCTGGAGAGCTATGTTTGGCAGGATCTTACTCTCCTGGTAGAGTCCATAAGCTGGGCAGGTCAAAGGTCAGAGACGAGGCGAAGTGTGCTCCTCTGGTACTCAAGGCAGGGTGTTGCACGCAAGGCCACCAACATTGTCTCATAAAAATAATTTGTTAAGGGAAAAGCAGCAATAACCTATAAATGTTCTGGACACGAGGGACTTCCAGAGTCTCTGCATAAAAATGCCTGCTTGATAGTAGTCATAGCCGAAAAATAAACTACTGACAGGATGACAGAGGTTCTGAGTCCCAAGTGTAAGAGCAGAATTATCTTCTGTAACTTACTGCCTATGTATGAAGCAGTAAATCTGCCCAAGTACCATCTGAGATGAGGCTCTACATACTACACATCCTGTGGAACAGCATAAGTAGATGGAACGGATCTGGCAGCATGAAACCCATCACAGGACAAAAAGTACTTTAATCAGAAAGGGACGGTGATCAACATCATAATGGAATAGCCATCATCCTGAGCAAGGGCACAGACAAATGCCTCATTGAGTAGAAACAAGTCAACAACAGCATCATGGCAGCCAAGTTAAAAGGCAGACACATCAACACCCCCATTATCCAGTGCTGTGCTCTTAACTGAACAGGCACTCCATGCCCAATTAGACATGTCCATGTCAGAATGAAAATCATGTCTTTTTAGGGACATCTAGTATATATGTACGCCCAAGCAAGCTTTTGTCTACATGCTTTTTTTGTCAAGTGTCTCTATTGTATACTGTGCTAGTATTGGTGTAATGTATCAGACCCATATGTATGTATGTACATTTTGTTTTTACATTTTTTATGTTATATAACAGTCTTGTTTTTGATTATTGATGTGTATATCATCATATACAATATATGATTTTCTAATATATCGTTCTCACTGTTGCAGTTAAGAATGTTGGTGTTATTTGTTTTATCATTTATGGTCAGTATTGTACTTAGGTGTATCATTGATTGATAGTCCTAAATCGCTGTGGACAAACCTAGGAGCAAAACAATTGTTTCTTTAATGGCAGAACCTCTGTCTCTATACTGCTCTAACAAATGACGCAGAAGAAACAGTCAAGGAGATATTATAGCAACAGATGCAAGATGAGAGCTGGAAGCCATGCCAAACCACGACCTTGAAAATTGTGATAGGGGACTTGAATGCTAAAGCTACAACACAAACCATGACAGAGCTATGGAAAAGGACATTTGTGGAACAAGAATGGCAGTGGAAAAAGACAGCTGGAATTTTGTGCCACAAATGATCTGGTCACAGGAGGGACTCTCTTCCTCAACCACAATATTCACAAACTAACTTGGTGGTCTCCAAATGGCAGAGAAAGAAACCAGATTGACCGTCTGACGATAAGCAGCACCTGGATACACTCACTGCAAGATGCCAGAGTTAGGCGGGAAGTGGACATCAACAGTGATCACCATCTAGTGACTGCTCTTGTGAAGCTGAAGCTCAGAAAAAGACAATGTTGAACATCAGGACAACAGCACTATGGTGTAGCACAATTACAAGACCTAGAAGAAGGTGTTTGTCTTACAAATAAGAAACACATTACAACTCCTGGCAGACACAGAAGATCGCTGTGAGCTAGCTGCAGATGAAGTAAAAATGAAATTTAAACAAAAATTGAAACAGGTTTCATCGATACATATGAAGAGCAATAAAACATGCCAAGACAAGGAAGAGTAAAGAATGGATAGGGCAAGACAAATGGCAGCAAAAAAGAAACTCATGGAGGCCAAATCTAAGAACCTGCAGGAAAAGTACAAGCAACAGTACACAGATGCAAACAGGGCAGTCAAACGGATGACAAGAACATATGTGCAGGGGTACAGGGACAAACTTGCCGGCCGAGCAAGAGGCAGCCAGTGGCGGTGAATGAGGAAGGTCTTCAAAATCACAAAGATAGTCAGAGGTAAATCGCGTATGAAATGCAACACTGCTATCATGGACAAACAAGACAGACTACTCACAACAGAGAAAAGCAGGAAGCATGCTAAACTAACTTTTCAAACAATTGTTTAACAGACCAGAACCAACAAGAGAAGTGGGCATTTCAAAAGTGCAGATTGACTTCGATGTGAACACTGCACCACCATAGAAAGAAGAAATCATCACTGCCATCAGATCTCTAAAAAATGGAACAGATAAGGGCCAAGACATCCTGCATGCAGAAATGTTCAAGGCAGACCCTGAAACATCAGTCAAGATCCTTCAGCTATTGGTTACCTTGATTTGGAAGGGATAGAAAGTTCTAGATGTCTGGAACCAAGGCATCAGCGTCATGATTCCAAAGAAGGGAGCCTTATCCTACTGTAACAACTGGTGTGGAATCACCCTTTTGTCATTTCTGAGTAAAATCCTGACATCACTACCACATTGAGGCATTACCAGAGCTAGGTTCTGTCCGGACTATTATAGGGATCAGCATGCTGGTGGCTGATGAAAAGCTACATGACCAAATTGTCAGCCTTCCACCACACCAGTAACCTGGAAGAATCTTGCACATTTTCTGGCTGTGAATCATCTACAACCAGGATCTGCTCATCAGATGCTTGAGATCATGGATACCATCATTATATGAAATAAATGGAGATGAATAGGACACAATATCAGAAAAGAACAAGACTCCATCACAAGAACAGCGCTCCACTGGACCACAGAAGGCAAATGGAAGAGATTTAGGCCAAAGAACCCCTGGAGGCAAAATGTTGAAACAGAAATGAAGACCCTGAGTCACAGCTGAGGCATGGTACAGAAACTTGCCTAAGACAGACAGAAGTGCAGGTCCTCCGCTGCTACCATACTTATCCTAGGCATAATGGACAGTAAGTTTGTAAATATTACCTTTACAATGCACTTGCCCTGGCCGAGAGATTGGCTGGATCACTTACACTTTTCATGGCCAACTTAAAAAAAACATAAGATTTGGTGGCATGAAAGTATCTCTTTGTATTCTTGGATATCAAATAGGACACTGATACCTTGGTTACACCCAGTCACTGCAAATCAACTTAGGAGCATGGGTCCGGGTGGGCAGCAAGTTGTTAGATCCCTTTCCCATTGGTGGGGATATGAAAGGGAGTGTGCATTGCCCTTGCACTCCTGCTTTGTGACATCACGATCAAACATTTAGCAAAATTGGTGTGATTAGATTGTCTAGTCTGGGGTTTTGAGGTAGCCACATGTGTTGCTGATATTAGTGTTGCTGCAAAACCAGAATATCTCTGGCCTAAGAACACTACAGATCCATAGGAGTTTAAGTTAGTTTACAAACCTTACTATCAACAATACCAAATCCACAGACATAGAATGGGCAAATACAGCATGCACGCTGCAGCAAGATCTGCTATGGGCCAACAATTTGCCGGTGGTCAGGGAGGGAGTCAAGCATTTGCGGGTGTTTATAGCCATTGACCGGACCATCACATGGCACAGGAATGTCCAATCACAAATATATAGACTACGCTGTGATGTTGAGCGCTGACTCCTGCTTCCTGTATCGTTACTGAGTTGAGCAGTCATATTTAAGGACTACTGTGACTTTTATATCAACTCCAAAATTCCCTGTTTACAACTCCAAATGACATCTCTATACAGGGGGGGGGGGGCGGTCCTGGAATAGCCTTAATAAAATGTTGCTATTATGACATTTTATAGGACCACCCACTTAATAATTTATGAGTGTTGGTATGATATGAATTACGACTCCGTGCTTGTGGCTGACAAATGGGCCCTATAAGTTGTCCCTGTTACCTATTCTATGGGGAAGACCCAGGTCTCTACTCCCACCTGCCACCAAAACAGTCTTTGAAATATGGAACAATGCCTTCAAAGATCTAGGATGAAAGAATAAATTAACTAAAGAGACACCTTAATGGTGGAGAAATCAAATTAAACAGGTTTAGAAACCACAAGAGTTCCAGGGATGGGAAGCTATTGCTATGTCTTTTATTGATATCTAGGAGGAATATGAGCTTCACAAATGCCTATTCTTCCAGTATCTCCAGCTGTGCCATGCACTCACCCCATGTGTAGAAAAGCTCACCAAACTCCTTAATATTATTCCCATTTAGACAAATCTGCTATTAGGCAAGCGTGAAATCTCTCAATTGTATCACTCACTGGTCCTTTGAAAAGCTACGGCAAAGATCAGAGGAAGACCTTGGTGATCTGACTGATGATGAGTGGCAAGAAGGCATGAGATTCTGCTATGGTGACTCAATTCAGATTGATTCAAGTCTACATTAGGTATATAACACCAGTGCGTTTGGCTATTTGGAGATATATCCTTCCCATTATGCCTTAAATGCAAAACATAACAGTGGGATCTCAGGCACACAATCTGGCTTTTACTTTTTCTTTTCACAGTCTGGCTGTGTCTGGAAATAAAGCCCTTCCAGATAGGTGTTTTTGGTACTTTACAGGAAGTATTGGGGTGGAAACTTCATAAAAAAAGGAAACGTTCCCTGCTGCACAATAGATTTGATATTGGCGGAAACAGGCAATACATTGAGATTGCTGAGGCTTGGCTCATTAGTTGCTAAAAAAAAGATATTGATAAAAAATAGGCACAAGCAGGGTCTCCTCTCTTGGAAGGATGGTGGAGCGAGGTCGATTAGTTTATGACCTTGGAGATTCTGGGATACAGAGCAAGAGGGTGTCTAAATAACCATGCAATGATATGGGGGTCTTGTGCCAATATTAACGGATTGTTCTTGAATTGTTATCTGGGTCAGAGAGCAAAGATGGCTCAATGAACCTATTGTTTTAAAAGAACTAAAGATGAATCCAGGTTTCCTTCTGCTGGATGGTTACTAACCGCAAGAAAATGCTATGTATCTGTGTGAGATGAAGAACTGCCATTGTTTGTACTGTTTTATAATTGCTAATAAAACGTTTTCTAAAAAAAATGACATCGGTCAGTCCTCTCATTACTAGCACCATATGTTCACTCCTTACAGTGAGCACATGTTGGTTAATTTGGTAAATATTCCTATGTCTTCTGATTCAACAATATAAATGCTTCTTATCGTCATGGCTTTTAAATATCATTTTCTATTTAATCACCTAATGAGTTATGAATTATACTATGCAGAATTGATAAGTAAAACAACTGGTTGAAATACAATGTTGCAATGTGTAGGCGTTGTCTTAGACATTGATTTGAAGAAGACAAATGTCTGATGTGTATTATCATGTTGTCCTTATTGTTTCAATATAAGCCATAAATAAGTCAGGCAGGTTTTTGCTGAGTTTAGGCCTGGGTTGATATTATCTTTGGTAGTGCTATCAGGTTCCTAAATATTTTAAATATCCCATCATGTATGGCCATGGATTATGCAATCTGTCACATGTAAGGCTTAAGGTGACCTTTCGTGTTGTCACACAGGAAAAAAAAGCTACTCCACCTATTGAGTACTATATTGTGTTTGAGTAAATCATACATTAGCCATTTGGATTCAATGTGTTTTTGTGTAAGATGGAGTAGAACATTAATAAGGGAATACTTTATCCTAAACATTTATCTGGGTTCCCTAAATCCATATGGGGTGATGGTAGTCGATGACAAAAAAGATGGGATTCCATAAAATCACTTTGGAAATTAAATATCTACTAAACATTAAGGACCCGATTACGTGTTTTGGCAGTGCTGGGGCAGGCGGTACTCCACCGCCGCGGCCCGCACCACCGAAACTCCCTGCCACCTGCCCGGCTGATTACAAGTTATTTGTAGTCTGGCAGGCGGGTGAGTGGCATGGCCTACCCAGGGCAGTGCCTCTTTTAAAGGCTGAGGAGCCTTTGAAAAAGGCTTTGCAATGGGAACACCGCACAAGGTTCCTGCATGGCATGGACTTGAAAGTCCATGCCATGCAGGAACTTTTGTGCATTCACACAGGGTTTGTGTTATGCCTTCCTGTGTGCATCTAGAAGCGGGGGAGGCACAGGGGGACAACGTCCCCTTTGTTTCCTCTCCTCCAAAGTTTTCCTGGAGTAGGAACGGCCATGTCAACCCTGGAGGAGAGGAAACTCATAAAATGCTTGGCAGGACCGCCATGGTCCCACCAAGCTTATTGCGTCTATGACCGCCACGCCACCTTTAGGGAACTGCAGTTCACTGGTGGCGGCAGCGGTCCCATGTCTGTCCGACCACAAAACTCATAATGAGGTTGTCGGACTGCTGGTGCAGCGATGGCTGGACGACACCGCTATGCCACGAAGAGTCTGGCGGTCTGAGGACCGCTAGATTGTAATCGGGCCCTAAATCTGAAAAGTATATATTTTTTTATGTATAACATCAGTATTGCCAGTCACCATATCACCACTTGCAATATTTTGCCAATTCATAATGCTAATACTGCTGCTACTATTGCTGGACTTAATAGTACACTTTCGATCAACGTTAGAATGATGAATTGCTAAATCAGCCACGCTAAATTGTCATTTGCGACCATGGTGGCTCACACACACAGAGCACTGCTGCGAATACCTTATCACTTAGGTACAAATCAAAAAAGGGGGGGAGATAAAAGTTGATATATAGGAGTCACTCTTCTTTCATCTTCAGTCACGTTACTAATCAAAAGGGGGGGATGAGTGCTACGAGTCTTGGAGGATCTGGGAGCTATCAATGTTATCTTGAAAACAAACTTTATAACTAAGCCATCTGACTATCTTTACTCGTAGAATTTAATATTTTTTCTCGTTCTGTGACATATTTGGGTCCATAAATGAAAATGACGAACCGTAGGAAAATCTGATTTGACAATGCAAAGCATATAAATGTATGGAAGGAATTACCACAACCAAGAAACAGATTAATGGGCCCCAAGAAATACCATGATCTCATTTCTAATGTGAAAGAAAAGACCCCATCTCTGTTTTTGAAAAGACACTCATTAATAATTGTCACACATGGACCATGAACGTCTCTTGCTTATCGGAAGTGGTTTGTAGGAGAGAAAACAGGAAGGCATAAATACCCCCATACTTAATTCACCATAACATTCAGCTGTGCAAGCATTCCTTTCTTTTCAACAAAAGCCCTTTTTGTTCGACATACAAACATTTGTTGGTTAACAATCCTAAACTGTGTTTTTGTAAGGGTTCATTGAACATAAAAATGTAATCTCAGAGGAGGCAGTGTCAGCACCGCAGGAGATTCCACTGAGTGATAAGGACTTCCAGTGTCAGGAAACAGCAAAGGCAATCGCTGCCAAATAATTGAATTATGATCAGTCTCGCTTATGCAGAGAGCCTTGTTGGTACCAATTTTGCATTGCACTTTTCTGTAGGCGAACACATTTTTATTTCAAAGGACAATACTTTGTGAAGTTCACAGTTTTCACCCTTTGCAAAGTTTCTAGTCTCCCAGTTCACCTTCACATGAGCAAACATTTTATAGTAATTTGGAAAAAGGGAAACAGAGCACTTTAATTTACATCAACCCCATTGCAGGAGCAATCCTAAAAACAGTACTCATAAACATAGATATGGAAATATGAGTGATGCAAAAGGCACAAGAGCACCAACATGTTTTAAATAAATTACCAGTATTTCACATGTAAGCTGGAACAATCAAAGGGATGCAGATCATATACAAATAGAAACAAATGTAGAAAAATAGTAATACTTAAGCAGTAAAAAGGGTTATTTCCAACACTTTAGGGACACCCAGTCGCAATGTATAGACAAGCATTTGCAATGCAATTGGTCTCGCATTTGTTAAAGTTAGAGATGTAGGCGTTGAAAATGACAGTGTTTTATTACTTGCGTGTTTTTATACCAATGGCAATAGAGCAATGCAAATATAATTACTCTACTACAGGTAAAAAAACAAAAGTAAAAAACATTGTAATTTTTAACGCCAACAGCTCTAACAAACGCGAGACATATTGCATTGCAAATGCTAATTTAATTTACCAAATCGAAAATGGTCTTAAATTAATAATAAATAAAAAAATAGCGGGCAAGCGATTGGTTTTGTTAAGTTAAAAAAAATAATTAGAAAATAGGACTTTGTGGCTGCCATGCAATGGAGGAAGGGATGGGTCAGGAAGAGAAGCGCTCAACCAGTAGAATAGGGAGCACTGGGCGACAAGCACTAGGGTGAAATGGACAAATGCACACAAGCGAGGGAGAGCAACACGGAACACAATGGAGAGCAACACAATAGGCAGGGGAAATAAGCACAGGCTAATTTACTAAGTGTAAAGGTTCCTAAATAAATAGGTTAGTTAAGTAGAAAAAAATAATTAGAGAATAGGATTTGAAAATAGGGAAGAAGAATAGAAATGCAGCATTGGAACAGCTGCTTGCAACTTACAATGCAGAGTGGGAAATGAACTCTGGCCACAAAAGTTGGTAAATGCACAGCACAGTGAGATCTAGAGCTGCAAAGGACAGGGAGCTGGGCAGGCCATGTGTTGGTGCTTCTTGCTCTGTACTTCGTGCATTTGGATATATCTGCTCCCGAAGTCTTCTACTTCCCCGCATTATGTCTCCGGCCCCTCCCGGGACCCTTTTCCTGCCTACCCCCTCTCATCTGCATAGTATCCACCATTTTGCATTCATGCTCCTCCCTTGATCCCTCACTCTAGGCGTACTGCCCCCTCCCAATTTGTCACAGAAAGCGCGTGCACCCTGGCAAGAATCCGTCGTAGCCTTATAGAACAGCCTTGGCAATTACAAAGGTACTCCTTTCGCTTGTACTTCCTGGAATGGAGACAACACAATGACGATTTTATGTATAGAAAAAGCAGGGCACATGTTGATGAAAGTGGGTGCTCGCATTGTTAATGTCCCACGAGACGAGTGGTGTGGTGGCAGCCGTGGCAATTGTAAAACAAATAAACAAGCGGCCCCAGTTTTTATTTTAGGTCATCAAGGGTTACATCAGGTATAACACAATATCTTTTCCTCTACCACCTCCCACAGCCGTTTGTAAACCTCTGAAACCCAGGTGGGTACGTATCTTACAAGCCAAGGATTCAACTATAAGAGCAAAGAGTAGAGGAGACAGGGGGCACCCCTGTTGGATATCCCTTCTGAGTGTGAATTCTGAGGACAGCATCCCGTTTACCTTCATGGCTCATGGTGCAGGACCGCCACCCATTCCCTAAATCTGGGTCCGACTCCGAACTTAAGCACTGTCTGCTCTAGGAGTGGCCAGTGGACCATGTCAAACACTTTCTCGGCATCCAAAGACAGGAAAACGTGCGGGGACGTTTGATCTTTCACAGCTGTCATCCAGTTATGTGTGTGCCTTAGGTTAAACCTTGTGGTCCAACCTGGTATAAAGCCAGACTGGTCATTGTGGATGAGAGGGGCTATCACCTGGAGCAAACAAGATGCTACAATACTTGCCTGTAATTTAACCTCCATATTTAAAAGCGAGATTGGACAATAGGATCCACATCAGTTTTCGGGCTTTCCCTCCTTATGTATAACCACAATCATGGCCTTCTGGAGGTCCAGGGGAGAGACCCAGTATTACTCACCTCCCGATAGAGGTTTAATACATGAGGTCCCAGAAGGTCAAACTATTATTTATAGAGCTCGGCTAGGATCTCATTTGGTCGCGGGGTCTTCCCTGTTCGTAACTTGGAAATGGCGTACTGCACCTCTTCGAGGGTGAGGTCAGATTCTAGAACTTCAATGTCATCTGCCCCTAGGACTAGAGTGGGCATAGCTTTCAAATATCGAGCAGCATCTAGGGCATCACTGAGGGGAGGCACAGCATAAAAGGACTCATAATATTTGGCAAAGGCTTGGGCAATCTGAGAATTGGATTCGTATGAAACCCCCTCATCCTCCACTATGGTCTGTACCAAATGAGCTTCTATGTCTTTTTTGCTGAGCCATGCAAGGAGTTTAGCCACTTTGTCCACAACTTCATAAAGTCAGTGTAATGTTTCTGTCTTGTGTTTTCTAAAGGTGTTCCGTGCAACTTCACAGTATGTTGTGCAGAAGGTTTCAAGCCATCAAAATGTCCCAGGGTCATTAGGAGAGAGGGAGCGTCCCTGTAGTTGGAGGATCTGCTGTTCCAGGTCCTTTAGTACCCTGGCCTCTCGCCTTTTCTTTTGGAAGATCAGGTTTTGGGCCCTGTCCCTCAGGACGGTCTTGTATGCCTCCCACAGTGTGACATAAGTGGGAGGAACAGCCATTACAACGCGGTTTTTACCACGCGCCATCAACTTGCGCTAGATGGCGTGCTAACATTACAAATAGTGTAGTTTCCCTACTGTTACGTGGACTGGAGTTAGAATAGTAAATTACACTTTTCTAATGTTAGCACGCCATCTAGTGCAAGTCGATGTAAAGACTTGCGTTGTAATGGCATAGCATTGTAACATCCCATGCGTTGTAACGCATGTGCTGTAACTGCACGCGTTGTAATGACACGCGTTGTAATGTCATACATCCCATAAGTGGAAACCGAGCCCTTGTTTTCAGCAAAATAGAGCTCAGTGTCTACCCGTAGACCCCGCCCCACCTCCCCATTCTGGAGATCCCAGGCATTCAAACTCCATCCCCCCTCTCAATATCTAGGTCTGGATCCCAATCTACAGGGGAGCGGGGAGTGATCCGACATGCCCAGGACGAGGTAATCTTCCTGAGAATCATCCCCTACATTGCCTTCAGTAACAAAGAAATGGTCCAGCCAGGAGTACGCCCTGTGTTTCCCTGATAAGTATGCGTTCTGACAGGGGTTTGGATGTTTACAACGCCATATGTCAGACAGCCCAAGGGGGTATCCTGTAGGGTATTGTCAGTTTCATGTAATTGTATTTAGCATTAAATAAATATTTTTGCAGGATCTACTGGTATAGTGAACATATAATATTTTACTAATAAAGGATTTTGGTGCCCTCAACATCCCATCATTTAAGAATTTTCTTCTCTTTAATAATTTCACTTACAGTGAGAATTGCTTGCTTTTATCCCTTTTCTCATTTAACAGGGTAAACACATATGTAATATCAGATTTATGTTATTATAGTAGTCATTAGTATCATTAACATCATGGTCTTTTGTATAGGGAGGAAGATCCAACTAAATGCAAGAGGCAAATTTATTTTATATTGTTGCAACCAAAATCCAAATATCTGGTCTTTTAGGTTGGACCCCTACTGCCAATTTGGAGACAGGAAGTTGAGCATATTGTGACCAGTCTATTGCAAAGGTCACTGATGAGCTTTGTTAGCTATGATGTGCTCAAGGATGGTGCCGTTGACGTGGGTTTCAGGTAGAGTTAAATCAAGTCATTTTCGGAAGGAGAAAGCATTGTTCAATTAAGTACCTGTTATGTCAAGGACAGTGATAAATAATGTTGTTTTGGTGAGTTCTCTGTGCCTGCGCATGAGTTCCACTATCAAGCTTGGAATGTGGCACAAAAGCAGAACAGGACATTGTAAGAGAAGTCACTATTAAACCGCAAGCGGAGAAGGAAACATTTCAAGAGATTTCCATTGATCTTTACAAAAGTTGCTAACACAAATTTCTTTACAACGTGCCTCATCAATAAAAACTGCACAGGACTTCTTAGCCAGTCACCTTTTGATATGACACTATAAGGCAAAGCAATGTGAAACCACTGGAAATAAAAAGACTGTTGTGACAACCTCTGAGTACAGCGATGTGCATCAAGTGCTCAGCACTGATAAGATGCCATTTGTATAGCAAAAAATGCAAAGCTGACTGGCTTACAGCTGGATTTAGACTGTCAAGGTTCTGTGTCTAGATAAAACATTTTTTTAATTATCAGGGATGTGCAGCAGTTTGTTGATTGTATGTTCCATGTATATATCAACTCTGCCTTGACTACATTGTAATCCAAGTTTTGTTTTTAATTTCTGGACCTAGTTAGCAGAAATTAACTATCATGCAGTAAACTGGAACAGTTGACAGAACAAAGGAAAGCTTTAGCACTACCTCTTTTGACTTGGAGATACCAGGGAAGGCTTCTGCTCTTCATTTCCAGGACCATCTTAGAGAGCCAATATCCAGTCATAGTTGAGAGAGACTCTGTCATACCGGGGAAGAGCTCATCTAAATTGGGTAGTGGGTAAGAAGCTAAAGAAAGGCCTGCCTGGTGGCCGATGGGATCGATCCTCTTGCAACAGAGGCTTCTAGGTAATTTTACAGAAAAGCGTAGAGAAAGTGAGGTTGAAGGAGGTGGGGAACTGCGAGAAAATTGTTAGAATTGAATGGTAGAATTTCACCAATTACTGGCTAGTGCACAGGATAAATCTGCCACCTCAACCACCACCTTCTCAGAACATTACTGTACCTGGGCTGGCTCTACCTGAAGAAGAAGACCACACTCGAAGAAGACTCCTGACTGGTTCTTGACTCTGCATGCAAGATGAAGACTTATTTAAGAGTTCAATTACTCCTGATTCCTGATGGCACTCAGCAACTGGAACTGTTCTCCAAGGATCAGTTTGTGGTCTCCCCTTTGCCTACTTTAGGGGCACAACACAAAATACAATTCCTAAAGCTCCAATAAGGTGCTGCTGACCGTAGAGAACTCGACCCATCAGAATAAATAGCTGAAGAGAGAAATGGTACCTAGAATTCTACCCTAAAGAGATAGGGGCTGCAGGATTGACCAAGGACATTTTTCAGCACTTAGAAAAATTGAACTTTGTCACTTTCTACTTTTGGAGGACTGAGACACAGTGCTGAGGCATGCCCATTGATGTCACACTGATACAGTTTTTAAAAGCCATGGGCACCCAAGCATGGAGGTATATTAAACAGCCCTATTTCTTTTTTATTATAGAAGGGGTGGGTATATTTCTAAAAGTTTACATACTGAATTATTAGGATTAGATTATCTTTTTTAAGTGCTGTAAATTTTGTGTTAGAATTGTACTTCTGTTGCTTGGGTTGCTAAAATATTATGTTATAGTGGTCACTGTTCAAGATCCAATAAATAATCTTTTAGCTATCTTATTACAGAGTGGCAGTAGTTCTCTGCTACGGATAAGTCAGTTAGCACACAGGAAAATCATGTTTTAATTTGATAATAACTTTGCCCCTTTTGAGAAATCTCTGAAATGTTTCCACAATAGAGGAGTACTGGACGGACAGATTTGTGACTAGCCCTTCAGAAGTTGCCTATTTCATTCGGACTTTGCCTCATCCAGCTTCTTTAGCATGACAGAATTCATTACACCCCTGAGCGACTCTGTAGGAGGGCAAGAATGCAACATTTGAGTGCCCTATGTGCCATAGGGAGATGCGCAGTTTCTTTCACATAATTTGGGACTGTTCTATGATTCTACAATCTGATATCAGGAGATCACTAGCAATGGTTTTCAAACAAACTGTAGAACTCTCACTAGAGTTGATACTCCTGGGAATACCTGAGGAGATGAGTGGTCCTAGAGGAAGGACCCTAGTGTGCATGGCTTAGCCTAAGTGCATAATGCTAGATCTCAGATCCAGTCGATCAGAAGGAAAAATGCCTGGGAGGTATTGTATGATGTTTATGCATAGAAGAACTTACATGCAAAGCCTGGAGTTGCCCATGTAAACTCAAGAAGATCTGGGACCCTGGGTTGGATCATCTTCATACATTTACATCCTAACCTGAGTGGAGGAAATGAGTTCTGCCAGTTTAGTCTCCCTCGATTTTTTGATTTTGAATATCTGCGTTTTGGACTTTTACTGAGAGTGTGACTCACCACATGTGTATCACTTACTGTCAATTCTATGGCAATTAACTGAGATTGCCAAACACCATTGTCCACATTTTAATATAGGGTCAATGCTGTGCAGCTGGGAAAAAAGTCTCTGGTGTGATTGCTCCAAACATGTGAGCACATGTGTGTACACAAATATACAGGCTCCATGTTTGAGACTACTGTTGTGCACAACCCACATGTGTATTTTTCAACAAGGAACTTTCAAGGATAGGTATTGACCTGAGATAGGCTTTGTGAAATGAGTAGCCATTAGAAACGTAGGTCTGTAGTGCTTACTGAAAAACTGTAGTGAATTAGACATTTTAGGCAAAATCTTCACCAAAGTATACTTTCATCCCACATAGGCCTACATGGTTCAATGAGGTATCAAACTGTTTGGATAGTCATGTATCTCAAGTGTAGATCAAGTCACTTTCATCACAATTACATACCTTATGGCACTTTGGGAATTGTAATATTATCCTGGCTCAGCCTTAATCATATTCCAGGCCTTTGTACCCCTCCCCCCCTCAACAGGGTCAAGTTAATTACTCTGTTAGCCAGCAGGTTGATCAACGGCCTATCCTCACAATAGAGCCACTAACAGTGCTTGACCTAGTTCCTGGGAAAGGAAGGGGAGGTTTGGTGATCTGCATCTGTTAATTACCCACCCACAGAAACAAAGGAGGAAGGCCAGACCTCCTGTTCTTCAAGTAGTCAGGAGGCAGTCGGATCTGGGAGGGTGGCAGGGAGGGTGTTCTGCTTTCTGCCTGTGGAGGAGCTGTGGAACATGTCCTCCAAGCAGAAGAGAGCATCCGCAGCGCAGGCATAGGACAGGTCTGTCAACGGAGCAGCATAATAAGGCTGCCCAAAAACAAGTAACCCTTAAAGGTCAAACAGCCTGAGGACAATTCTCCTTGTGGCCAGAGCTGGTCTCCAGAAGCACCAGAAGGCCAATATAGTCCATATTGGCCCTGTGGGGCCAGAAACAAAACAACCTTTAAATTATGGCTCCGCACAGGGGAACAAGGAGTATTTAGTGCTCTGCTGTATTTTATTTAAAGCTACCCTGAGCTTTGGCCTCCTCTCCAGGCCTAACCTGCACAGTGGCTACCTCCCATGGGAATTGAAGACAACCACACAAAGAGGTGCTGTAGCCTCAATTTCACCCTAGTCCTCATGAGAGACAACTCCTGGGGACCGTAGAGAAGACTTAATCCATGTGCTCTTCCCGCCCCTGTGTCTGGCTGGCATGTCATATTAAGCCTTGGCTTCCTCTCAACCAAATAGACCATGGGAGGAGAGAGCAAAAGTGCTGGCTCCTGTGCCAGCAGAGGAAAGTGGCTGCCAGGCAGGGAGCTGGCCAGCCTGCTGAGTGGGAATGGGCTGCTCACACTGTCTCTGCTTTACCACATGCCAGGTGCCCCAAGGGACAAAGGAACATACATAGCCGCTAATAAAAAGGTGAGATGCAGCACAAGGTCACACCTACTATGAAGTAAATTGCCTGAAGTATTTGTGTAAAGCCACTAATCAATATTCATCGATCCCGGGCTGAGGGAATGCTCCGTAAGACCATTCAAGGGGTTTAAAATGTGCAGATTGTTTTTAAATGGTGCCCCAGGAAGGGCAGAAGCACCATCAACAAATTCTGATAGTGTTGCGGGGGACTGCAGGGGTGCCCTAAGTAAATCATCCCTAAATCTCCTTGTGGGGTGCATTTATGCCCCCAGGAGCCTTTTGGTTGGCTTTTAAGCACTCACTCATGGGCTTTGTAATGAGGGGACCTCTGTTTATTGGTCTTTAAAGCTTCAGTAGCCGCAAAGAAAAAGTAAAAACGTGATGCATGTTATTTATTGTAATGCATTATTGACAACATTAATGATTAATAATGCAAACGTTTATTATTATGCAGAATATGGGTACTATCCCCTAAGATGTCAGTGATGAATTAGAACATATGTTCTGGTTTTACTGATGTGGTGACTGTCTGACAAAGCCATTATGCCTGCCTTGTTGATACTGACAGCAGCATATAAGGTATCTGCGATAGGTGTGAAGATTGTGGTTGTAGGATTTAGGACTCCCTAGGGATGCAAGGTGTTATATAGGTGTTCCCAAAGGTATTTCCATCTACCTGATTGTAGATATTAGTAGTTGATGTGTAGTATTTACTAGTGTGTATGGAATAAAAGTAATTTTCCTTTTTATAAGTAAAAGCAATGATTGTACAATGATTTATTGAGGGCTGGTATTGCATGCCACTGAGCTGGGGATACTAGCCCGCACCACCTCCCCTGAGAAGATCTTAGATTGCTGTGTTTCGCTATTTTGAAAGGGTTACGTGGAACAAATGTGGAACTTGGTTCCCATTAAAAAGGGAAGTTGCAAACATATTGCTTATGAAGGACTCACATTCTTTGCAACTAATAGCCACAATTTCTTACACTGAGCATACTTGGGACATATGGAAATGGTAAATCTCTGTATTGCCTGTATGAAGAGATAAGGTAATTACTTTATTGTTCCAAGTTATCATATGTTCTGCGACCTGTTTACAATCATCAAAAAAGCTTGGAAAAAAATCTCAAAGTATTCATGCAGTAAAATTCGATACATCTAAGTCTTCTGCAGATCAGTCAACAGGACGAAATGGGTCAAAGGTTTTGTTTCATATTCCAGTTCCGATAGAACGTTTTGCTCTTCGCTTCAGGAACTTCTAGAAAGATTTACACCATATCTAGCATAAAGAGAGTGTTTATCTCAGTGGAGTGATTACCTTTAGTTTGGTTTACATCTTGTCAACAATTAATATATATATATATATATATATATATTCACTGAAAAAACCATAGGTTTCACACATGTTATAGTTAGCGGAAATTTTACTGATAAAAAACCAATGAAATTCCCCCGTTATAGTTAGTGCAGGCAACTATAACTCACGCGACCGCAATCCTCTGCTGATGCTAATACTGTATTTAGACACTTATTTGCCCATGTCTTCTTCCATACATTTTTAGCTATACATATATTACAAATATTTTTTTTTCATAAAGACACATATGTCATCAGCAGAAGATTGCGGTCGCGTGAGTTATAGTTGCCTGCACTAACTATAACGGGGGAATTTCATTGGTTTTTTATCAGTAAAATTTCCGCTAACTATAACATGTGTGAAACCTATGGTTTTTTCAGTGAATTTGCAAGGTTTTTTAAATGCTAATTCCTTCCTATATATAACGTGTGTGAAACCTATGGTTTTTTCAGTGAATTTGTACGGTTTTTTAAATGCTAAGTTACTTTACGCCATTCGTGGCGTGCGCGCCCACTTAACGCAGTTCGTTCCGTGCGCGCACGGTGCGCTGCGCGCACCGTGCGCGCACAGTAAGCACGCGGTGCGCTTCGCGCACCGCGCGCCCACTTTACGCAGTTAGTGCCGTGCACGCACGGTGGGCACACGGTGCGCTACGCGCACCGCGTGCCCACGTTACGCTAGATGGGCCATGTACGCACGATGCGCTTCGCGCACCGTGCGCACATGGAGGACATATGATGCACTTCGTTTTGAAAGGTAATATTTTAATTTTCCGTAATTTTTATAAGCCATGCACAAATGGTGCCCTTCGGGCACCATTTGCACACGGGGTGGACAGAGTGTGGATAATATTTTTTTTTATTATTATTTTTTTAAATATTATAGTTTATCTCAGCTGTTATAAGCCATGCACAATTGGTGCCCTTCGGACACCAATTGCACACGGGGTGGGGAGAGTGTGGATAATTTTTTTTTTTATATCATTTTTTACCGTACGCGTACGGTAAGCGTAATCGGCGAAATTAGCGAAAATAAAAAAAATCCGTTTTTGGCCTTGGGGGATCTTTGGGGACTCCCTCAACATGGCTATGTGTGTGGGGGCTGTCTAAACAGCCCCTTTACATGTTTTTGTGCTTTGTATTTTCATCATCACTCTCAGTGCGAGAGAGAAAATGGCGGCCGCCGCTTCCTGGTTTCGGCCGATTCGAATGTTTACTAAGATCTAAGAGCCAATCAGAATCGCGCACGCCACCGTACGCGTACGGTAAGCGTACCGTAAGCGCACCGTAAGCTGGCTCAGATATATATATTGATTTAAAGGCTATTTTCTCAGAATCTACTGAACAGATTTACACCAAACCTACAAAAGGCACTTCCTTGACCTGAGGACTACCTCTCTGCCAAATTTCAAGTAATTCTGTTCAGCCGTTCGGGCTGTAGCCCTGTCTAAAGGTCCTATGGAAAAATGCATGGGAAAAACGCGTTTTGGGACCCCCCTTTTATCTCAGCCCCCGCTTGACGAATCCCCCCGAGACTTTCAGGGTAGGAGCGGAGCGTAGCGCCCCACCTATTTTGAAAACTTTGCGAGGATTCGTCGACCGGCGCCAAAGTTATTCAAAATAGAATGTTGCGGATTTCCTATGGAAACGTGGTCCTAACTATAACTACCTACTGGCGACCGCCAGTAGGTAATATATATATATATATATATATGAAACATTTGGGGATCCCCTGCAGGTAGGTGTGTGAACTGGTGGAGCTGGAATAGCTGTGACAAGCTCATCATTTTAGCCTTAATGGGTAGCCTGTCCCCTTTTTCACACCACAATACAAATCTCAATTACAGGATTTCTGCGGTGCTGTGGAAAGGGTGTTTACACACTCCCCAGGGATTTTTAGAGAGGTCAAAAATACCAACATTTAATCACAGGTTATGGAAACTGAAGCTGAGATCACTGATCCCTTTTTTGCCAGACGTACAGTGCAATGGAATTATCTTCTCTCCATTACACTCCTATCCCGAACCCTACCCGTAAAAATATCCTTGACCCTAACAGTAACTATTCACTGAAACCAAATACCAGAAACATAGCAGTCTCTACTGCATGCAAGTCTTGGTCAAGGATTGTGAGGTATCCGCACTGCCAGTTGCTACTGGTCGGCACAAGTGCTGTCAGAAGCCACTGTGTAACATATTTTGGAGTGCCTATAACTTTGGCCATATGTGTTTCATTTGCGCAAAAAGTTTTTTTATGAACTAATATTTGTCTACCTACATTTGATTCCGGAAAGTAAGGTGCTGATGATCAACAATCATGAGCCTCAGCGCTGTCGGCAGAAGATGCATTTTCCATTGGAATTGTTATAGATAATTCTTGAAAGGTGAAAACTGAAAAAAAACTGTTGTCCATGGTCCATGTCCATAGGGTGTTTTGGAGAGGGAATTGAGGCACAAATTGGGCCTAAAGACCACATGATGTTCCCAATGAACACTTGGAGTAGAGGTACGAGATACAGCATCTGGCCAAATGACATAACCTTTTTCTACTGGGAATAGCGTCAAGCCTACCTGGTGGGCATTACATTGTAATAGTGGAACATTCTCCCCCCGTCCACTTCTAGCCCCCTAGTTCAGGAGAGTCCGGGGCTGGGCGAATAGGGATTCAGTCAATGTTACAGCAGTTGCTAAAGCATAACAGCACAAAAGCCTCAACAATCAAAGTCTTTCATTGATGGAAGCTACAGTAATCCACTGAAATAAGTAACACATCAATGTAATGAAAAACTTTGAACATTCTATTAACAATGTTTGGCTCTAAGGACATTATGGTTAGAACACAAAGTTTAAAGAACAAAAAAACCGCCAGAATTTGGCTTAGCTATGTCACCTTCATGTCACCCCAAGGTGCTGCTCATGATATTACCCCAAGAGTGACATCAAACATAACAGAACAAAGACTACCATCAGATTAGATTGAGAGAAGGAGAGAGGGGAAGAGATGCTGTGCTACCCTCCAGGTGTTCCGCTGCTTCTACAGGACTTTAAGAAAGCTGAGATGGCTTCTGGGGTCTGGCTCCCCACAGACTAAGATAAAAAACATTTCCACGCTGCCATGTTGTGAGTGTGACTCACCGCCACTTCGGAGAGCAAAAATAAACAAATCGTAAATTTGGATTGGACACTTAAATTTTATGTGAGAATGGAGTTCACTGCCTCAATGGACCCACGAATATGTATGGAATCCCCTAATTTTCCCTAGACAACCAAAATAATTAATGTCTCTCTCCAAATACAAAATATCCTTCGGGCCACCATTTAATACAAGTCTTTTAAGACATATATGAAAAATATGGAAAATGCTCCTTATTCACAGGAAGTGCTTTTCTGCGTCTTTACCCATGGCATTGTGTGAAATAACAACCCACAGACGCTTTCGCAAAAAGAAAGGAAAATAATTCAGCTGAAGGTCAAAAAAGCTTTTTCTATTAAAGGTACAAATAATGTCACAAGCTATCTAGTCGATCTTCACGGCCTTCTGCTTCCTATATAGTTCTGTTTGGTCAGAGCAGGAACCTACAACTCCAAACTGCAAGGACCTCAAGGCAATAGCCTATGTTAAAGTAATCTCTACTGAGGCACTGCACAGAAATCTATTCAACTAAAAATGCTGCCTGTTTACAAATAAAGCACTGAAAGGGAATGGGAATAATACAGCTGCACTCTCCTCTCCTAATATCAAGGTCCAGTCGATATGGAAAGTTCATTGTTAATAATTTTATGTTATTTTAATGACAACTTCACATCTTTAAAATGTATATGAATTGCATTACCTTTCTGATATATAGCATTAAAAACACATTTGAGTATTAAAATGAATATAATTTCTAACAACATTTGCACTGAAACGCCAGCTATGAACATCGCCCTATGAGATTTTAAGTATACTTCAAATTAAGCTACCCATAAATGTCCAAACTATATGCATTGATCGTTTGCATTGTAGGGCTTACCCTGTGTCGGTGCTTGTAGGTGTTAATCAATTAGATTCATTTTTGGGGACTGGTATTTATTTTTGACCTCAGACAAATGATAGAGGAAGGCAGAAAAAAGAGACAGGGAGAAATTATTAGGAAGAAAAAGAGAAGACAATAGTGACAAAGGCAGAAAGCATGAAATGGATGAAAACTACCCTGTCAGATTGAGGTAAAAATCACTAAATGTTGGGTGATAAAGGACATAAGCATGAGATTGAATAATGGCTAGCACCAATCCCTGCACTTGAAAGGGCCAGTTCTCTGCACTCTAAGAAATATGCCCCTCACTTACTTATATTGGAACAGCATCCTCAGCTCTCCTCTGCTACACTGAGAAAGATATGGCTATCCTCATTGAAATGGACATACAGTGATGTCAGTCCTTAGACCTTCCATATCCATACACTGGATACTTTGGTCACTTAGGTTTTAAAATTCTCAGAAAACTCCAGGTTTCAATTCTCACCTTTTTAGAATTGGGATTCCTGCTTGACTGAGGTATGCACCCAGGCCAGGTGAGAACTAGCACTCTAGTCAGGGTGAGTTAGATACACTGAAAGATAACCTGTGCTCACCCTCTTGTAGCTTGGCACAGAACAGTCAGGCTTATCTGAATAGGCAATGCGTAATATATATGGGCAAAACACACACAGTAACATAATGAATACTCCACACAGGTTTAGAAACATAAATAATCATATTCAGAACAAAACAAGACCAAAATGGCAAAGATCCAATGTATGGGAGTTGAGATAGTGAATTTTAAAGGAATAAATGCAGTAAAGCGCTTAGAAGCAAGTATTGCTAAAAAAAATTATTTCTGTAGAGTAGGACCAGGGTAAAGTCAAGGTTCGGGCCAACTAAGATGGAGCTCCAGCCAGCTACTGAACCTACACACACCTCGGTGAACAAAGTACATTTCCTGGTCACAAACAGGAAGATGTATCGATCTTCTCCACGCAGTGAAGACAAAGCGTTAGTTCCAAAGATGCATGTCAGAGTCTAGAGGCTGATTGTACCACAAATTCGAGGAGATACGTCGATCTAACCAAGCCGCAGCAGTGGTGATACACTATCTGATGCATAGATTTCTGGATTCAAAGCGCTGGTTCTGATGTGATGTGCCAATTTTACTTATGCAACCGGATCAATGCATCTGTTATGCTACATGCAGACAGGAGATGTGTCAAAGTCCATGTTGTAAATATCTGGGCAACTTCCAGTGAGCCATGCACAGGATCCGTGGTAGAAACTTTGATATCCCCGAGTCTCAAGCAACAGAAGACAAGCCAACATGTTCATGGAGATCACTTGGAGTGAAGGCAGAGTCCAACTCTCATTCAGCAGAGTCAGACAGCAGCAGACTGCAGGGTAACAAACAGAATAGCAGGCCTTTCAGATCAGCAGTCCAGTTGAGTCCTTTCAGGAACACAGCACGTCTTCTGGCAGATCTTCAGTTGCAAGTCAAGTAGTGTCTGATTTTGGGAGACAGAGATCCAGTACTTATACCCAAAAGCACCTTTGATGGGGGGGTGACTTCAAAGCATCAGTATCCCTTTCAACCCAGTCCTGTCTGCCAGGCTATCTGTGGAGGGTAATCAGTCCTTTGTTTGGAGACAGGACAGGACTATTCAAGTGAGGTGTTAGCCCCTTCCTTCTCTCCTGCCCTGGCAAGGCTATTCGAATGCAGATATATGTAGATGGGTACCCAGACACAGCTATCCTTCCTGTGTTGTGTTTGGCTAGAGGGAATGCACAAAGTGTAGCTGTCACCCTCCCAGACGTGTATTGGAGACAGACTGTCAGGCACACAGAGCAGTAATGTTACATCCACTTCAAGTGTGAGGCGGAGTTATCATTACCAGTCCAAAGATATGAAACATGAAAAAGCTACTCCTCTCTGATAAGAAATTACAGCGTAAAAGTGTATTAAGGAATGCTAGCCTATGAGAGGGCTAGGCCTCACAGTAGTGAACAATGAATTTGGGTCTTTGTCACTACGAGGACATGGAAAGACTAAACACACATGCGCTACCTTTTACGTACATGGCACCCTGTCCCTAGTGTTACTTAGGGCCACCCGTATGGGTGACTTGTATGTAATAAAAGGGGAGTTTGAGGCTTGGCAAGTAGTTTTAAATGCCAAGTCGAAGTGATAGTAAACTGCACACACAAACACTGCAAAGGCAGGCCTGAGACACGTTTGAAAGGCTGCTTAAGTGGGTGGCATAATCAGTGCTGCAGGCTCGATAGTAGCATTTGACTTACATGCCGTGGGTATACGTTATACCCCTTTACAAGGGACTTACAAGTAAAACAAATATGCCAATCAGGTGTGCACCAATGTCACAATGTTAAGTGGAGAAGCACATGCACTTTAGCACTAGTTGGCAGTGATAAAGTGTCCAGAGTCCTAGGATCAACAAAACGAATCAGCAAAAACAGGAAGTAAAAGGCAAAAAGTCTGGGTAAAGACCACCCTAAGGAAAACAGGTCTAACACACCTCTTTTAGCTCTGATATCCACATAGAACCTGAGGTGTAAAAGACACAACAAGGAGCAATGATGCTTTGAAACTTTCTTCTCCTCAACCTAGAGGCTGGTTGCTAATCAACCCTCAATCTATATGTGACTTGGAAAATGCAAAATTCTATGAAGACCTTTTGAATTTAGGAATATTTCCATGAAGAACCTGGCACCAGCACATTTCTGAAGCAATCTCCATGCTTCATTGTTCCTGAATACTTAACCACATCAATGTATCATTGTGGCAACCAAACCACATCAATATGTCCAGGAGTAGTAGGGAAGGCAGGGAACAGATAAGAGTGTTGAACAAAGCAGGCCCTGCTTTTATGAAAAGCCAGCAGTCATGTGCAATGTATATTAGACACATGGATTCCAGAACAAATACGTCATTCACCCAAAATATCTTCTCCCTCCTCATCTCATACTTGAAGTTACCCTAAATAAATTGTAGTTGTTGCATGTTGAATTGGTCAAGGGAGGAAACAGCAATGTGACAAACATATTTTCATGGGCTAGTAAACAACTATTGTATAGTTTGATCACAAAGCACCCGAAATATTAGAGCAGGGTTAGTGGAATCACTAAACAGGAAAATCCTGTTTGGTTTTCAGGTTATTCTTTATGAATAGGTAGTGTATGGTTTACATATCATACCTTATAATGGATATAATTTGCATGTGTGTAGGTCATATTGTCCCCCAGCTTTCTATATTTACAAATGTTATCCTCCATGATATGTTCCAGAGCAGGAACATTTTTTTAAATGAAAATGCAAAACACATCAAATAAGATTTTCACTGATGTTAGATTCTATTTGTCTTTCATTGTATATTGTGCATTTATGGTGAAATGTTAACTGAATAAAGCTATTATTAGTTTATTGATTGAGACATTAGTCCATAAATTTGACCATGTGGCACAACACATGCCACTGCATACTAACTGCCCCAAATTACTTTCTGCCATCTTCGCCCTTAGAAAGTAGCCCTCAGTCTCTCACAACTCACCATTCCTTCTCTATCATCATGCGGTTGAAAAGAGTGTGCGATCCTCCACCTCCATTGCATGCTACTCCTATGTGGAGATAATGTTGTCTTTTTTAATGATCCAATGTGGCCTTAAAATGAAGCACTAGACCTATAAAAAAATCCCCTTTAGAGACATATAGTGTTCTCTATGACCCTGTGTTTCTCATATGTGGTTGATAACAATAGAATGGGATGTTTCTTCTGGGCCCATGCTGAATAATATTGAGTTTAGATTGAAAAATATTCCCTGGACCAAAGCAGCATTTTCTAAGCATTCACCCTTGATAGAAAGACATCTTGAAAGGCATGTCAAATCATTTTCTATGATTCAGTTAACAGCATGCATCAGCTCAAGAATGTATGGTAAAATACAACCTGTAACATCCAACTTCTGTAAGATGCTATTTAATTAAAATTCAGCCTGGTAACCTCATCATAAAGATATATAGTATTTCATTAGATTACACATAACTTCACTGTCAAGTTGATTGTTTGCTCTTGAGATCAATCTTGCAGTGCTTTTAAGATTCTGCAGCAGAAGAGGATTGTATAACAATCAGATTATTATGGTATTCTCTAGGCAAGGTCTCCCAAACGAATGGGATGCATTGAGCAAGAATTACTGACCCCTTTCCATCCTGAAAAAAAGTTAAACATGTTCTTGTCCATGTTCAGTTTCAAAATCAATTTATCTTTTTTTATTCTTCCTTTTCAAAAATTCTGCGACTATTCGTAATGTACGTTTTGCCTTCTTGCTTCATATCTTCTTCTGCTCAGCTTGTAGGATACTGGCTGACCTCGGGCCTAAGGTGTCATATATATATATATATATATATATATATATATATATATATATATATATATATATATTCACTGAAAAAACCATAGGTTTCACACATGTTATAGTTAGCAGAAATTTTACTGATAAAAAACCAATGAAATTGCCCCGTTATAGTTAGTGCTGGCAACTATAACTCACGCGACCGCAATCCTCTGCTGATGCTAATACTGTATTTAGACACTTATTTGCCCATGTCTTCTTCCATACATTTTTAGCTATACATATATTACAAATATTTTTTTTATAAAGACACATATGTCATCAGCAGAAGATTGCGGTCGCGTGAGTTATAGTTGCCAGCACTAACTATAACGGGGCAATTTCATTGGTTTTTTATCAGTAAAATTTCCGCTAACTATAACATGTGTGAAACCTATGGTTTTTTCAGTGAATTTGCAAGGTTTTTTAAATGCTAATTCCTAACTATAACGTGTGTGAAACCTATGGTTTTTTCAGTGAATTTGTACGTTTTTTTAAATGCTAAGTTACTTTACGCCATTCGAGGCGTGCGCGCCCACTTAACGCAGTGCGTTCCGTGCACGGTTTTTATCAACTTTAATAAGCCCTGTACATTTGGTGGCCTTCGGCCACCAAAAGCACAGGGGGTGGGGTCAATGTGGATAGTGTTTTTTTTATTTCGATTTTATAATTTCATGTTGCCAAAATATAGTTTTTTTACTGATGTAATAAGCCCTGTATATTTGGTGGCCTACGGCCATCAAAAGCACAGGGGGTGGGGTAAGTGTGGATAGTGTTTTTTTTATTTCTATTTTTTACCGTACGCTTACGGTAAGCGTACGGTAAGCGTACTCGGCGAAATTGCCGAAAAAAAAATAAAACCGTTTTTGCTCTTGGGGGATGTTTGGGGACTCCCTCAACATGACTATGTGGGAGGGAGTTGTCAAAACAGCCCCGTAACATGTTTTTGGGCATCATGTTTGATAAATAACACTCAGTGCGAGAGACAAAATGGCGGACGCCGCTTCCTGGTTTCGGCCGATTCGAATGTTTACTAAGATCTAAGAGCCAATCAGAATCGCGCTCGCGCACGCCACCGTACGCGTACGGTAAGCGTACGGTAAGCGTACCGTAAGCGGGCTCAGATATATATATTGATTTAAAGGCTATTTTCTCAGAATCTACTGAACAGATTTACACCAAACCTACAAAAGGCACTTCCTTGACATAGGGACTACCTCTCTGCCAAATTTCTAGTAATTCTGTTCAGCCGTTCGGGCTGTAGCTCTGTCTAAAGGTCCTATGGAAAAATGCATGGGAAAAACGCGTTTTGGGACCCCCCTTTTATCTCAGCCCCCGCTTGACGAATCCCCCGAGACTTTCAGGGTAGGAGCGGAGCGTAGCGCCCCACCTATTTTGAGAAATTCGCGAGGATTCATCGACCGGCCCCAAAGTTATTCAAAATAGAATGTTGCGGATTTCCTATGGAAAAGGGGTCCTAACTATAACTACCTACTGGCGACCGCCAGTAGGTAATATATATATATATATATATATATATATATATAAAAAAATATATATAATATATATATATAAATTATCGTCTGGCGGTCGCCAGTAAATAGTTATAGTTAGGACCTAGTTTCCATAGGAAAAGCGTTTTTTCTTTTCCCAATAACTTTGGCGCCGGTTCACGAATCTTCGCGAAATTTTAAAAACTAGTGGCCCGCTCCAGTCAGCTCCTATCCTGAAGGTTTCAGGGTGATTCGCCAAGCGGGGAACGAGAAATGTGTTTTCTCCATGTTATTTTCCATAGGAAACTTTAGACAGGGCTACAGCCCGAACTGCTGAACGGAATTACACCAAATTTGGCAAAACGGTAGCCCTTGGTTCAGAAAGAGTCCTTTTTGTTAAATGGTGTACATCCGTTCAGTAGTTCCTGAGAATTTTTTTAAAAAGAGGTCGGAAAATCAATTTCCCATAGGAAACTTTAGACACGGCTACAGCTCGAACTCCTGAACGGAATTACACCAAATTGGCAAAAAGGTAGTGCTTGGATCAGAAAGCGCCCTTTTTTTTTAAATGGTGTAAATTCGTTCAGTAGTTGCTGAGAAAATCAAAAAATAAAAGTTTCGATATCTAGAGGCACGGTGGATCCGCGGACCCTCCCGACCAAGAGCTTCATTTTAATTGGCTGCCAACTCTCCAAACCAGGAAGTGTTGGCAGCCATCTTGTGACTCGGTAGAACCAAGTCACAAGAAAAGAGAAAAACAAACGAGAGAAACAAGAAAAGGGGGCAGGGTAGAAACACCCTGACCCCCTAAGCCTGCTCAGGGGGTCCCACAAGGACCCCAAGGGCCCAAATATGCCTTTGAAAATACAAAAAAATGAAGCGTGGAGTCCCGCGCTTCATTGTATTGAAGCCCCCGGGTAGGCCAGGTCCTGGGGCCCGCCACCTCCCCTTGATTAAAGAGTTGCGGGTGGGCACATAGCCCCCGCAGCCCCGGGGACTGCCATGCCCGGGGCTAATTTTTAAATGTATGGGGGGCCTCCAAGGCCCCCCCCCAAGCCCCGGGGACCACCACCCCCGGGGCTTTTGTATAAAATAATAATTAAACCTGTGTGGGGGGGCTTGGGCCCCCCACACGTCCCAGGGACCGCCACCTCCCCGGGGCACTAAGATGTAAATGTGGGGGTCCGTTACGGACCCCCAAACCACCACCTCCCCGGGGCTTCACTGATGTTGGGAGGGGGGCCGTGCGGCCCCCTTCCTGGAGCCCTTCATGGCCCTGGGGACCGCCACCCCCCAGGGCGGGCTCCTGCAGTGTCCCGGGTGCCCACCCCCAGGACACTGCTGTTTGCTATGGCTCCCGCCCTTTCATAGCAAACTGTGATTTGGATTTTGTAAGCAAGAGCAGGTGTTGTGCTCTCACTTACAAAATTCAAACCACATTGCTTTTCCACAAGGGGAGCTGTATGTTAGCAGCTCCCCATGTGGAAAAGCAATGCCGGCTCCCGCAGGACGTGGGGCCATTGGGGCTCCCCCCACGGTGCCCAACGAAGAGGCCAGGCCCCGGGGGAAGGGGTCCCCAGGGCCATAAGTTGCCTGGGAGGGGGGCCACGTGGCTCCACTCCTCAAATAAATATTTAATAAATAAAGGCCGGCCCCGGGATGGGTCCCCGGGGCCAATAGAGGCCTCAGGATGGGGCCATGCAGCCCCCCTTCCTATAAAAAAAATTATATGTGACCATGCCCCGGGGTATGGGGTCCCCGGGACCAGAATTGGCCATGAGAGGGGGGCCCACGCGCCCCCCTCCCAATTACATTAAAAAAAAGGGAGGGGTCAGGCCCTGGTGGATGGGGTTCCCAGGGCCCAAAAAAAGGCAAGAGAAGGGGAGCCACACAGCCCCCCTTCTTACATTTTTTTCTTAAACCTGCATCGCGGCTAAGCCTCACCCCCTCCCTGCAGCACTCAGCAAACGCGCCCTCTGGCGCGTTGTAAGTTGGGGAATTATTTCCCTTGAATACTGAGTGTCCCTGGGGGCCAACTGGCCCACCAGGAACCTCCAGTATGCACCAGGGAGCTGCGTTGCAGAGGTGTTTAGAGGCGATGCCTCTTTTTACACCTCTCTGCAATGCAGCTCTGTGGCGCTTAATGGAGGTACCTGGTGGGCTAGTTGGCCTTCAGGGACCCTCAGGACTCAAGGGGAATTAATCCCCCAATTTACAACGCGCCAGGGGGTGCGTTTGCACAGTGGTGCCGGAAGGGGGCGGGGCCAGACATAGCAAACGCACCCCCTGGCACATTGTAAATTGGGGGATTAAGTCCTCTTCAATCCTGAGGGTCCCAGATGGCAAACTAGCCCACCAGGTACCTCCAGTATGCGCCAGGGAGCTGCGTTGCAGAGAGGTGTTCAGAGGCCACGCCCCTTTTTACACCTCTTTGCAACACAGCTCAGTGGCTCTTACTGGAGGTACCTGGTGGGCTAGTTGGCCCCCAGGGACCCTCAGGACTCAAGGGGAATTAATCCTCCAATTGACAACGCGCCAGGGGGTGCATTTGCACAGTGGTGCAAGGAGGGGGCGAGGCCTGACATACCAAGTGTGCAAATGCACCCTCTGGCACATTGTAAATTGCAGAATTAAGTCCCCTTCAATCCTGAGGGTCCCTGGGGGCCAACTAGCTTGCCAGTGGGTTGCCGGACACAGGGTGCAGGGATGGACTGCACCCCTCCATTGCACAATGCGGGCATGCATTCTGCCCGGAATGCATGCTCCCATTGCGTGGGATACGATTGCGACCGAACAGGGTTTCGGTCGCATCATACTTGCAGGGCCTTGACCGACAACAGTGGGTCGGTCGGTCACGGTTCCTGACCGATGTCGGACGGACTCAGGTAATGGAGGGGTGCCGTCCATCCCTGAACCCTGTGGCCGGCACCCCAGGGTGCCTGTCACTGGGTGCAGGGATCTACATAGGCACAAAATACAAATGTCCCTAGAGGAATCATTCAAGTATTATTTCTTATTTCAAAACGTGTCACAAAAGTAAACATAATTTCTCACAGTCAGGGAATTTTCCAAAACACAATGTTATACAAATGGTTACTTTAATCCAGTTTTTTGAAAAAAATAATATATTCAATTCAACATGTACGGCAACTAAAGTACTATTGATAATATCTATTTGTTTCACAGTAGTAATCCAACACCTTTTGCTTTTATATGCATGTGGATGAGAAACACCATATATCAGAGTTAAACAGATTCTTTCATATTGCTTTCATTATGCCTGTTAAGAACATAAATACAAACAAAAATGTGCAAGAGCGTCGATGTTTCGTTCTCTCTGATGGTCTAGAAGATCCCCGAAGATCTACGAACATTTGCAGTAAAATGAGAAAGCTGTGCATTGTCTGGGCGCGAGTTATAGTTACCTTAGGGCACGAGTTATAGTTTCTTGAGATAACTCTAACTATCACTTCTGAATTTCTATGGTTTTGTGTGTGTAAATTATGAGCCTAACTATAGCGTCCCTGTAACCTTTTTTGTGTGTGTGAAAAAAGTACTTCGTTCAGGCCTCAAAAGGAATAATTTCATGTAGTGCCAAGCTGCAATTAATCTTATTAA
The DNA here is from genome assembly GCF_964204655.1 of Triturus cristatus. Classification (NCBI taxonomy): domain Eukaryota; kingdom Metazoa; phylum Chordata; class Amphibia; order Caudata; family Salamandridae; genus Triturus; species Triturus cristatus. Next base: position 265,237,599 of record NC_140593.1, read on the forward strand.
CCCTCCATTGTTATGATGCTGTTTGAGTTAACTACAAAGCATTGTGGACATTGTAGTCCGATCAAAACCACTATTGAAGGCCCAGACTTACAAATTTGAAGATTATCGAAAAGAAGCCATACGCAGTGTATTGTTGAGAGTATTCACCATGAAAAAAGTTGCCTGGTCCTTTTTTAGTGATAAAACATTTATCATAGCATTGGAAAAAAAGTGTATTGCACTCGTAGTCCGTCTTCAATGTATAAGATCTAAGCATATATAAAACCCAGGTGCAACTGACCCTCATGTCATCATATGATTAAGACCCACATGGAGTTGAAACATGTTATGCTTTGTCTGCCCAAAGAATAAAATTACATACTTGATGTTGGACTGGAGGGCTCGTTTTCAAGTTTTGAAGATTGCGAGAATTTTCCTCTCAGATATATATATATATATGTTCTGCATTTCAAGAGGCAACACCCCCGGAATTTGATCCATAGCATTCCCTATGGAGAGTTGTTGCGTCTTAAAAGGAATTGCACACTCTACAGATTACACACAAGCTGCCAGGGATTCTCTGGGGAGATTTAGACAGAGCGGTTATCATAACCGTCTGTTGCATGAGACATCTATGAGGGTGCAAACAACAGAGAGACAGACCCTGCTGGGTTATAAAAGGGCAGATGAATCCCAAGAAAGTGAGAATGCAGAAACAGTGAGATTAATCTTGGGCTTCTCCACAGAGTCAGGAACAATCAGGAGATTGGTTGAAAGAAATTGGAAAGTGCTGCAGACACATAGCATAATTGGGAATTTGGTACCAAGCAAACCCGATATTACCTACCAGAAGAGTAAATCTTTAAAAGATCTGCTAGTACGCAGCCATTTCATGGAGACAACACAAAAAACCTCAGTGGCGGGATTTTTCCCATGCACCTCTTGTAAGGACTGTAAAAATAGTGTTAAAGTGAAGGAGTATCCTATCCACGGAGGAAAAGGGAAACGTAGCATTGAGAAACTGATGAATTGCAACACAAGTTTTGAAATCTATTGTTTGGTATGCCTGTGTGGTCTCCAGTATGTTGGAAGCACTATTCATCCAGCAAAGAAAAGAGTACTGGAGCACACACGGGCAATTACCAATTGCGATAGTACCTATCCAGTGGTCAGACACTTTGCTGAAGTGCATGAATCACGTAGTGATATGTTGCGATATTTTTGTCTGGATCATGTCCAGTGACAGAGAGGGGAGGAGCCAGGGTGAAGCTGTTGCGTCAGCTGGAAGCAAGATACATCATTGAGCTGCAAACACGCACACCCGGGGGATTGAACAGTGAAGAGGAATTGTGGTCCTTTATTGGTTAAATATCTTTACAGGATATATATATACATAGATTTTTAAACTAGGATCAATCCTATATGATATGTAGGATCCTCGCTCCCCCTGCATGTATACATTTTCATGTTTATTTTCATTCACATACATTATTCTACCTTATTTCTCCTTTATTGTTTTCCCTTTATTTTAGTAATGATCATGACATCCCAATTTGATCCAATGACTTAGGATCAAGGACACAAACAAGCCTGATAGCTATCTCATAGAGCAATGAGGATTAAGCATTCTTAAAACCACTGTTGAGATTCAAAGCCCATTCGAGGGCTCAATTTTGAAATAGTGATCCCGAGTTTTCTGTCCAGGAAATATATGAATTTATCATAAACGTGTTAAGATTCACTTGTTACATGTATATAACCGACGAGTGATGCATTTTTGCAATGAGATTGATTGTTATATCATGAACTAATAGTTAAATTGATTTAACTGTGGCAGAAGGGAAACTGTTTTTTGCAACAAAAAAAAAAGAAAGAAATCACAAACCTTAAACATGTTAAGATGGCCGCCATGTAAGTTTGAGTCAAGAAACTGCATTGGGAAGTCCTTTGTTATTTAAAGGTTAAAATTCACAAAGTCAACTCACACTGACGAAGGCCAGGGTGCCGGAACGCGTGTGTTAGCCTTCCTCGTTCTCCTTGAACTGGAATAAAAATGAGTGAGCAGCCTTGTTTCTCACGTGGAGACTTTGTGATGCCACATATGTGTATATATATATGTATATATTTATATACATATATATATACACACACACACATTCACACTGTATATATACACCTGTTGTGTGTATATATATGTTTATGAACTGGAAAATAGTTACGGATACAGAAAAAATGCACAAACAAAATATGGGTCAAGGAAAAAAAATTACATATGTTGAAAAAATATTACCTTTTAGTAGACAAATGACCATTTTCAATTACTTCCATCACAAAAGGTATATAAAGCATATACAATTACAACACTTAAAAATTGTACTTTTATGTGGGCAGACCTCCTTTGAGGCCTGAATGGAAAACTTTTTATAAAGATGTTGAAGAGGAGGATGGTGGGGGTGAATGGCTGAGCTTGTGGTTGGTGGGCGCATTTGACTCAATGCTCTATCCTGCATCTAATGAATGAAGTAAGGCAACATGTCCTTTGGCCACAATGGTTCTGAATTTTCTAAGTGCATGTGCTATGGGTATGTCATATCAATTGACCTTTTAGACTGCAAAGGCCATCAATCGTTGAGCAGGCTTCATTTCATGTCACAACTCTATCAGCTGACGTGTACCTGCTTTATTTTGCTGTTGCTGCAGCCTATCCAACTTACTCACGTTGTCACACAGAATCTCCTTCCTATTGTTCATCGCAATAATGTAATTTGTGGATTGCCATGAATTCTACGGTAAAGCAGAATATGCTTCCTCCATGATGGATATTATCTGCGATATTTGGGTCAAAGTGTGTAAAGCTGATTATTTGGTCCACGGTGATGGAATGGTAGTAAAAAACAGGCTGCTCCTCTTCCTAACCAGATGGACTTCAGTCTATGTCAATCCCTTGTTGGGTTTCTCCGCTCTGATAAACTCATCCTCCACTTCCTCTACCCCCTCAGCCATGGGCAATCCATAAAACCTTGGGAAATGGGTGCCGACAGCAGTTATTGGGTAGTAGATATTGTGACTGTTTTACTGCTGTCAGATGGAGTTTTTTCAATAGCTCCTATTGCTGAGGCAGGCTGTTTTCCCGTGATTGCACTAGTTGTGATTGTAGGCACAGTGATTGAGGGTACATACTGATGGAATTAGCAAAGTATGTGCAGTTGTAGCCATAGTGCCATTTGCTGCTTTTTCAGACTTTGTTTTATGTTGCTTTGCTTTGGGTGGTGGTGGAGCACAACTTGTAGAGGGCTACTTGGTGTCTTCCTTAGATGTGTGTTATGTAAAGAAATATTTACACATTGTTTAATTATTTTTGCCACGAAAATCATGGAAGAGAAAGCCTATACATTTACAACATGATAATCATTGATCATGTTTTTGTGTAGGGATACTGGTAACCCTGAATCTATGAATCTGACGTAATTTCTCATATCAAATAGAATATTTGTTTGTGATTGTTCTGTGGATGGTACAATCACTGCCTTGAACCAGCAGCAGAGATTTATTTAAGGGTATATTTTCAAAATCAGTTGAAATTGACACTCAGTATTTAAAGTACTTTAAATCATTTTTGGAGGGAGGTTGGTATGAATACAGGGTACACGGTTGAATGTACAAGGGTAGTATTATATGCTCTTTTGAGAATGGTTTAGTGTAAGGCAAACTGGTATAATTGTAGGCACAGTGATGGAGGGCACAGATTGACTAGTTTTTGTGCTGGATTAGAAATGTCTACGCAGTTGCAGCAAGCGCCATTTGATTTTTTTAGATTTTGTTTTAGGGTGTTTTCTCAGAGGAGGTGGTGGAGCATAACTTGTAGAGAGCTGTTCGAAGTCTTGCTCTTATATGTGTTCTGTAAAGACATATTCAACTCACTGTTTTAATATTTGACCAAAGCAATCATGGAAAAGAGTACAGTTAAATTTACAAGATGATAATCATTGTCTAGAATATTTATATATGATTGTTCTCTGGAAGATACAGTAAATGCCTTGAACCAGCAACAAAGATCTATGTGTTTGCATAGTTTCAAAATCAGTTGAAAAAGCAATTAGTATGCACACTACTTTAACTTATTTTGAATCGGTATATGTTGGATTCAGTGAGGGTTGAAGGTTGAGTTGAGGTAGGGGTAGGGGTAGGGGCATCAGTTCAGTGCACATGTTCGACTGTAGGGGTAGCATTATATGCTCCCTTGACATTACAGCTGAAGTTTGGGGTAGGACAGACTGAGAGGCTGTGATGCTTCCAACTGCCCTTTACCTAAAGCACCTGATTAGGCCTATTGCCTTGCCCATTTATTTATTGTGAGTGTTTTTTGAGGAACAGATAATTCTATATCCATCAGAAATAGTCAGCATTTCTTCCTAACTAAATGGACTCTAGTCCATGTCAGCCCCTTCGTGTGTTTCTTTGATATTCCCATATTTTACTTCTTCCCCCTAAGCCATGGGCCAATCATGACTCTTTGGGAATGGGTGTCAACAACAGTGGTTGTGTGATGGACATTGGGACTGTGGTACTGCTATCGGGTGGAGCTTGTGCAGTGGTCACTCTTGCTGTGGGAGGCTGACTTGGTGTGATTGCACCAGTTGTGATTGCAGGCACAGTGATTGAGGGCACAGAATTACTTGTTTATACCCGTAGAATTAGCACTGTCTGTGCAGTTGTAGCAATAATACTATTTGCTACTTTTTCAGATTGTTTTAGGCTGCTTCGATGGGGGTGCTGATGGACCCAAATGTATGAATCTGGATTAATTACTCATATCAAATAAAACAAGCATTTGCAATGCAATAGGTCTTGCATTTGCTTGAGTGGAGGCTAAACTTGAGGTCTGGTGTTCTTCTGAACTCAAGATCCATTTTTGCTCTATTTACACAGCGTACGAGGAGTCACATTTTACAGTCAAGCACTTAAGTTCACGGGGATACAGGAAATTAATTATGCACTGTGTCTGGTGACCATTCTTCATTTAACTTCTAATGTTATTTAAATTCAGGTGGAAACGTCTCCCCCCCAACCGTGCCCCAAATGCTACCATGAAATTCTATATCTCTTTAAGCTTCTCAACGAGTAACTACATTGTGCCAAAGTGTGTGGAATACCAAATTGGTCACAATTGGAGCATTTTTAAAGATATTATTCTCAATGTACAACATCCAAGAGAAGAGCAAGTAGAATGCATTTCTATTGAGTCTGATATGGAGGGTGCATAAGTTGCACATGTCAATGTTGTGCTAGTAAGGTAATTTTCAGCCTACATTCAGTATACCACAATGTGAATGGCAGACAATATTGGGGAAATGTGTGGAAAGTTGATTATGTTATTGTACCCGACTAATGCATTTACTGTATTTGCCATATGGTTTAGATAATCTGCAGAGCGAATTTCACCAAAAAGTTTTGTAGACCAAATGTATGAAAATAATACTACCAGAAAAGGTAACACATAATTTAGCTTTTTGCCACATAATTCAAATACCTTTGCCGCATAAATAATATCACTGCACTGTGCGCAATAAAAGCACCCATAATGTGTGCTATATATATATATATATACATCAGGCGTCTCCAACTTTTTCTGTAGTGAGAGCGTTCTGCTCAAGGAAAGTCTTCTCGAGCTACTAGCAAATTTATACCTGTAAAATAGTGACTACACTATGACCACCCAAAGCAAGATTTTCAGTAGTTACCACCCAAGTATACCAAGTGCGGTTACCAGCAGAAATGCTGGGAAAAAGTTCTTCAATATTAAATGCCTCCCCTTGACTTATGAAGTAACATTGAAATCTTGACATGCCCAGTGGCACAAAGGACATAAGCACAGCAGTACGTCTCCCAGCTCAGCTTGAATTATCATTCACCAATTTCTAAAAATGCACATTTTTCTATCTAATACTACTTTCCACTGTGGGCAAACAAACTCAATTTCGACAATTTCGGATTTACAAATATTAATTTTATGATTTTCTGATGATGCACAGAGAACATTCATCTGTGAAAAGGCAGGCTGGGATGATATCAGGTACAGGCCTACGGGTCTTCCTCAGGAGGGGGGAGGGGAGGCAATCTAGGGTGAGGTACAGTCAGGATACAGCCCCTGAGGAAGACCCGCCTGCAGAGGATATAAATCACCCTCATTGCACCAGGGTCGAAACGTCGACACTCTCCCCCAGTAGGCCTGTACCTGATATCATCCCAGCCTGCCTTTTCACAGATGAATGTTCTCTGTGCATCATCAGAAAATCATGAAATTAATATTTGTAAATCCATAAGGCACTGGCCTATCTGTAAAACTGGTGCCACTAAGAGCCACGACCAGTTTTAAAAAACAATATTAAGGGTCGATAAGACCCATCCTCTGCGCACTATAACAACAGGTGAAATACCTGGGCTTATAAAACATTGTTATCATCACAATATTAGTATTTATATTTTTCTTTTCGTGAACATAAATTCCACAGCAGATTCAGAAAATAATCCAATGTATTTGCATAAATACATTCAGTCTTTATTCAAAGAATGTCCATAAGTTTGTCATATTCATTCCAACTCCAAAAATTAATAGTAAATTCAAAGAATTATCTTGCTGCCCAATGCATTTCGAGCCAAAGTTGGCCCTTCTTCAGGGGCTCAAATTCTAAAATATAAACGGAAAAATATGATACTATACAGGAATAAGAATACTAACATCATCAATATCAAAGCAGCATTTACATGATACATAGAAAAGTAATAGTAAATCGTAGATGTATTTGTAAACGACATGTAAGTTAACAGAAAGCCCTCCACCAAAGAGTGACGCTTGTCAGGGTGTGTGCTTAGTCCAAAATCAAAGAGACTGCTACGTAATCTATAGAGGTCAAAAGGCATATCTCGAGTTTAAAGACGCTGTTTAAAACAATCCAAGTGGTGTCCACCAACGTGATTATTAAAGCGTAATTAGGGAATACCTTCTCTCTCATGTGTATATACGCTAGTGGCCAAGCATTTTAAGTAGATGCCTGAAACGATAACGGATTCAATAAAGATCTATACCGTGGTTAATGTATCACTCTGAGAAACTGCTCTATAGTAGTCTCATTTCGTGGGAGACGATAAATGAACGTATCATACCGTGCGTGGAAATTCAAAGTCTAGATGCCAAGACCCTCAAAGTCGGTGTGGCGGACTTGGGAGTATTCTGCCACAGGTCCGCTTGGTTTTGGAAACAGCTGTCCATTACGCGGTAATACGCGAACAGTTTAGAGATAAAAGACGGACTGATCATACACAGAAAGAAACTTTCATGGAAACTGAAGACGAACGCTAAAGTGCTTATCTTAGAGTGTAGAGAGAAAATTTGGCCGCCATCTTAACGCTATAATTAACATAAGCGAGACTAGAGTCCATGTAGCCAATACAACGGACGTTCGTCTGAGGAATAAGTGGAACTGATCAGTGAGCTATAGAAATATAAAAAAAGAAGTGCAGAGAACAAATAAAAAAACCCAAGTGAAATGTCGTGAGTTTAGAATACATCTGAATTCAGCGCATAGTTATCATGCAGAACAAGCCTATAACAGTATTTATGTCATACTCATAAGTAACATGAATAGTCTATTCTGTCATTAATTCCCCTATCTATCAGGGTATCTAATCGTTTTATCCAGAATGTTTCTCTTTGCAAAAGACCTCTGGTGAGATCCATGTCTGAATGGTGTGCAACCCTTTCTAAAACTGAAAATTTTAATTGGGCTATACTATGTCTCCCCTCCAGCCAATGAGTAGCTAAGCTACTGTTTTTATTCTGTGTTCTTATAGTGCTTTTGTGTTCAGATATTCGCACTTTTATTTTTCGTTCTGTCTTACCCACGTAGAGTTTTCCACATGGGCACTTGATGTAATAGATAAGTTTGTTAGAATTGCAATCAGAATCATTATAGAGTTTGATCATTTCTTCAGTGGTAGGATGGTGTAACACATTCCCCACTATGACATTATTACATTGAACACAGTTATGACATTTACTCATGCCTTTGAAATTAATGCCAAGTGACTTTTTAGGAGTGTTGATAAGTTCTTTCAAGTTTTTAGATCGCGTGTAAGCATACATGGGCGGATCCTTAAAGATATCGTTGAAATGAGCTTCGTTCTGTAACATTTCCCACCTTTTGTTGATGATCTTTTTAAGCTTTATTGAGCTTGTTGAGTACTTCGAGACAAAAACTTGTCTAAATGTTTGTCTTCGAGGTTGAGATTGTAACAGGCTCTTTCTCGTATATTTAGAGGTACGTTGTTTAGCTTGTTCGATCACTTCACTGGGGTATCCTCTTTGAAGATACATTTGTTGTTGTTGTAGAGAATGTTTTTCCGTATCATTGGGTTGTGAACAAATTCTTTCAATCCGTAGAAATTGTGAAAATGGTAAATTATGCTTGAGACTGGTGGGGTGAAAACTCTGAAAGTGCAAAGCACTATTGACATCAGTCCGTTTCCTGTGTACTTCGGTCTGAATAATCCTCCCGCTGATGGCAAGGGTCACATCTAGATATGAAATAGTAGTATCACTGATGGTATAAGTGAATTGAATATGATCATCTACTAAATTTAAATTTTGAATTTTTTCTTCTAGTAGTTCCTGGGTGTTTGTCCATAGAATAAAAATGTCGTCTATGAACCTGCAATAAAGCAGGGAATTCCTTGTCCAATCAACATCGTTATATATATGGTCAGATTCAAATTTGGCCATAAATGTATTGGCTTATGCAGGGGCCCCTGCAAAGCCCATCGAAGTTCCTTGCTGTTGAAGAAAAAAATTATTGTTCCAATGAAAATAGCTATGGTACAGACAGAAGTGTAGGATTTCAAGTATAAACACTTTATCAGCTCGCAGTGAAGGTTGACGCAGCAGGGCCCACTCTACAGCTTCCATACCAGCAGTGTGTGGTATGGAAGTGTACAGTGACTTAACATCAATCGTGCAAAGTAAAATCTCTTCTGTGAGAGCTACAGTCTCCAATTTTTGTAGAAAGTCCTTGGTATCTTTTATATAGGAACTCCATTCTTGGACAAAAGGTTGCAAAAAGTAATCAATATAATGGCCAAGAGGTTTAAAGATAGTACCACATCCGGTGACTATCGGACGCATGGGAGGGTTGTACAGAGTTTTGTGGATTTTTGATAACATATATAGTAGAGGTTTGCGAGGGTAATCCACAGTGAGAAATTGTTTAGTGGCAGTGGTAATCCAACCCATCTCAAGGGCATGTTCCAAGATGCTCTTGAGAGTAGTTTTAAGTTCATTGATAGGATCTTTGTCTAACAGCAAGTATGTTTGTAGATCTGCTACATGATCTTGAACAGCGTTACAATAAAATGAACTGTCCATTATGACAATAGCGCCGCCTTTATCCGCTCTTTGCACCTGCACGTCAGCATTGTTCTGGATAGAACGAAGCGTGTAGGTTTCATGTTTGGTTAGATTGGTCTTCTTAGTTCTTTTAAAATGCAACTGATGGAAATCTTTTCTTACTATGTTCTCAAAGGAATCCAGTATTTTGTGGGAAATAGGTGTTTGGAATTTGGATTTTGGACGAAATTCCAGAAATTCTGAGACTTCTTCTTCTTTTTTAGGTGGTAGCACGTTCGTGAAGAAATGTCTAAGACGCAGAATTCTCAGAAACTTAAAAAGGGCTATTTCACATTCGAGAATGTTAGTGTAATATGTGGGGACAAAGCCCAGTCCTTTATTAAGAATTTGAATCTGTGATGGAGTGAACTCTATGGACGAAATATTAACCACTAAGTTTGTTTCTGGCTCCGTGTTCATCCTGACGATCCGGGGACTTCTCCTGGTTTTCCGGTTTTTGACGTTCCTGGTGGTTGACTGGGATCTGGGTCCTTGGATAAAAAATGAGTGGAGCTTGAAGTTGTTGCACTTTCAATGTTATCCTTAAGAGTTGCTGTGCTTTTCATTTGGCTCTGCGCTGGTGGTCTAGTCATAGTTGTGTCAGTCTCGGTAGCTACACTTTCTTCAGATGAAGTGGTAGTTGTAGATTTTTTGAAAAATGAACGCCGCTGTGCGTAGACTTCTGCCCAAGTATACACTTCGTCCAACTTATAATCCAAAGTGTCTCTCTTGTATTTCCGTAATTTTCCTTCTTGTAATTCTTTGGTATATTTGTCTAGTCTAAGGTTAATATCTTCCAAGGACTTTTTTAATTCTCCTTCTTCCATCCGTGTAGATAAGTTTTGTTTGATCTCTTCAATTTCATTAGTGAGTTCATTAATGGCTTTTGATAGTTCCTCTACTAGTAGTAAGATCAGGTCTAGTGAACATTTATTTAAGATCGAATACCGTCTCTCCATGAAGTCTTTATTGAGATGAAACCTGAATAACATTGGTTTAATAGACAACCTCAATCCCCGCGGAATCCTTTTGGCTCGATGATACTGTACTAGGGTGGACGCATGAAGACGCTGATTCATTTCTCTCTTAACTAGAAATTCTAGTTGTTTTAGTTGTTGGGTGATTGTGCTGCCTTGTAGGTCTGATGCTTTTACATCCTGTATTAATGCGTACATTTCTGAGGCTTGTTCGGGTGTGTAAGCAAGAGTACTAGCTCTATTATCTGTTAAGCTCGTGATTGCGTCAAATGACATGTTTGGGTGCTCTCTACCTGGGACTTCTTAAACAGAGAAAACTATATTTTTGGAGAGGCACACACTATATTAGCTTAATCAACAAAAACTTTTCACAGTCTTAAACACTTTTATATAAAAGCGTGCTGCAGGGGGGGCATGCAACAGTCACAAATGCCAGTAATAACCAACAATATTAAGGGTCGATAAGACCCATCCTCTGCGCACTATAACAACAGGTGAAATACCTGGGTTTATAAAACATTGTTATCATCACATTATTAGTATTTATATTTTTCTTTTCGTGAACATAAATTCCACAGCAGATTCAGAAAATAATCCAATGTATTTGCATAAATACATTCAGTCTTTATTCAAAGAATGTCCATAAGTTCGTCATATTCATTCCAACTCCGAAAATCAATAGTAAATTCAAAGAATTATCTTGCTGCCCAATGCATTTCGAGCCAAAGTTGGCCCTTCTTCAGTGGCTCAAATTCTAAAATATAAACGAAAAAATATGATACTATACAGGAATAGTACTAACATCATCAATATCAAAGCAGCATTTACATGATACATAGAAACGTAATAGTAAATCGTAGATGTATTTGTAAACGACATGTAAGTTAACAGAAAGCCCTCCACCAAAGAGTGACGCTTGTCAGGGTGTGTGCTTAGTCCAAAATCAAAGAGACTGCTACGTAATCTATAGAGGTCAAAAGGCATATCTCGAGTTTAAAGACGCTGTTTAAAACAATCCAAGTGGTGTCCACCAACGTGATTATTGAAGCGTAATTAGGGAATACGACCAGTTTTACCACGGATACCAGAATGTGTAATTGATTGGTTATTGAATTTGCCTTTTGGATTCCCCTCCTTTATATCTGTCCTACCTCACGAGCACTTTCCTTTTTCACACTCCTCTTGGAGCAACCTCTTTCTCTATTTGGAGCATTGAATATGGTGATCTGTTATAAAAATAAAGAAATAATAAATAGTCACTATTGGAGTGATATGTTGTGCCTTTGTGTCTTTTGAGGATATACTTGTTTGCATTGTAAAGAAAATGGTGCTACATTAATGATACAATGCTAATTCTGTATGTACCAGATGCCCTTTGACTAATGAATGTTTTTCAGAACTGAATTGTAGCTTTAAAGAAGTCTAGGACCATTGTTTCCTATACCAAACGTTACCCAGGTCCATGGACAATTGTGGGTTACCCCATTATATCATAATGGATGCTCACCATAGCACCACGGATGCCTGGATTATGCCAGTAATGCCCACCATTAAACTAGGGCCACAGTTGTGCCAAGGCTGGAAACCAGAAGGATCAGGGATAAGACCACATATCAGTCATGACCATGAATGCCAGGAATAGGTACATATAGGCCAGTCATGCTCAGAGTAGGTCTATGATGGCTGCCAGCATACCACAACTAGACCAAAAATACTAAAATAGTCAAAGATGACCATAATTATGCCATTGGCACTATTATGTCAAGAATGGACACAATTATGCCAAATATAACACTCTTATGATGGGGCTAGCATATATATTTGGCGGTTCTTGGCATCCGGCATAGTTTCAGGAAGCAATATGTTTATTATGGGCATACACATAAATGTTGATGAATCTCTTAATTTTCTCTGTTCTGGATCATACCCTGTTCTCCTCAGGTCTTGAGCTGATCATGCATCAAACTGACACATTTTCACTCTGACTCCTGCAGTCCCGTACTTTGGTGGGTCAGCACTGATTACAGCTCAGGCTACTGCTGCCATACTTTTTTGATGGTGCACTGTTCACACACATGTTGTGATAAAGAAGGGACTGTAACATGGTCAATCTCCTTGTGGCTTAATTATATTGAGATTGGATACAGACTGTCATGTATCAGGTCTTATAAGCTGGCACAGTGTGTGTTTTAGTGTTAGTATGAGTTACTGTGATACATTTGGCTGGCTGTCACTCTTGAGATGATCAGTGCTGCATTTTTTAATAGGCACCTACTCTGAAATTGATACAGGGCTTTGCTTCACCTCAGAGAGCTAATTTGAAGGTACTGGAGAGCTACCAGTAGCTCCAGAGCTACTCGTTGGAGACCCCTGATATACATAAATATATATACACATACATATATACACATACGTGTATACACATATACATATACATATACACATACATACACACACACACTTCAAATGGATGCAGCAAATATGAAGGAGGAAGTCCATGCAGGTATGATTTGAATAAACAAAGCTGTACTTGCAGAGTTCAGATGAAAGGCAAACAACTTGAATTCAACAAGAAAGGTATGCTGTTCCCACGGGGCGGATAAAGAGAAAGAGGGCTAGAGGAGGGGGGTCCTCCTTGTCGGAACTAGAGTCCTCACACACCCAGCAAGCTAGGTGTCATGCTTCATCATGTGGACATGTGGACATGCTCCTCGTCGGGCCGGTGCTGCAATGCCCGACGGGCACCCTAAAAGGGGCCCTTTAGCAGAGATCTTTAGTTCCTGCCGTTTGGTGCGTGGGTGTGAGGGCCCTAAAAAACAGTGTAGATGTGGTGCAAGTGAGTGATGTTAAAAATGGTTGGATAGCCCACAAGCCCTCGAGTCCCCCTATTTTGTTTGAGAAACAACTTGAATTCTCACATTCATCAACAGGTGGATAGCAGTTGCAGCAGCCTATGCATTTTCAAATTCTACGACAGTCTTGAGGTGTTACCACCCATAAGTATCATGGTATAACTATGCTAGTACCGCATGTTCTACCTTCATAAGGAGGCATGGGATAGTATTCCTCATGCTTTTGGTGTAAAGATTTCCACACAAAAGCAATGGTGTACGAATGCTAAGCCGACTCTTTACAAGGCAAAGACCCAAAAAGCATGACATCCTTACATAAACTACAGTTGCCGGACCTTAAAATAGCAGCGGCTGCAAACATCCAGCAGGATAGTTTGCTTTTTTGAAATATCGAACATAAACTTGACATCCACCAGATGTATTTTATCACCTGCTGCAGGCGTAAACGCGTTTGTCGATGCAGGTTTCCGACCTGTAACTGCCATGTGAACCCTCCTAAGGTATTACCAGAATGGCATGCTACATATGCTGGCAGACCTGCAAAACGCATGCTGTAATCCTTCAGCGAGCAGATTGGGCTCACAAGGCACGGACATGCATCGGCTGCATTTTCGCTTCAAGTAGATCACAACAGTCACACAAAACGTGCACATTCCAGACTTGTGGGGCATGTGTGCACACAAACACGACGCGGGTGGGCGGGCAGCAAGAATGGTCACCAATCTCTTAATTGCTGGCAGCTAAATGACAAAAAGCGTTTACAAAAGCATCTACGCTTTCACTTACTGTTGCTCGCATCCTTTTATTTCGTTCATTCAACTGGCGCTATCGCAGTGACAAAGGCTGCTAGAAGATTCAGCAGTAACCAGTCCGGATGCTCCAATCTGTTCCATTTAATAAATACTGAGGTGATCTTCATTGACGTGCAGGGCATCAGGCCTCTGTTTACCCAGGCGGTGTAAGCTAAATTCCATCCATGGCGAAGTCCCTGCCTGTCAGTGGCCATGCAGCCATACCAAGTGTGATAGGAGACCGTTCAAGGTATGACCAATTATCGGGGCAATAACCAATGCCCTCCTCAGGCCCTGCTTCCTATCAAATTAGAAGAGATGTGTTTGCTGAGAACTGCGTAACACTGTTGTTGCATTGTAGAGAGTTTTTAGGTCTGTTATTTGAAATCGCCACAGCCCATGAAGCGGGCGCCGAGGCGATAAAAAAAAAACCCAAGTAGTTCCAAAACAAAACTGACAAAGCCCCACAGTGCAAAAGAACTGTAGTTGGTTGGTGCTCTTCTGATAAAAACGGAAGTGATGCATCGGACCAGCAACCAATAGGGAGGCCGGAAAATCACAGTAGCCGTAAATAAGCCAATTACAAGCAGAAGGCAAGCAGCAGGTGGGATTCCCCTTGCTATACGGATTACTAGATGTCTCGGAGAGACAGCGCTTGCGCGCCTCCTACTCAAGACCTAAAAATATTGTATGATTGTTCTTTGGAAGGTACTGTAACTGTCTTGAACTAACAACAAAGAGTTATTATGTGCATAGTGTCAACATTCCGTTGAAACACTCAGTATGTACAGTACTTTCAATCATTTTGAGGGGTCAGGGCAGGTTTGCAGTGTATATGTTTGGGTGTAGGGGGTAACATTATGTGCTTCCTTGAGAACGCTGTTAAAGTTTACTGTAAGGCAGACTGGTATAATGCCAACAGCCCTTCACCTAAAGCACCCAATTAGGCAGATTTATTAGGTCTCGACTACGCAGCGCGCATGCGCTGCATAGGAGAGAGACCTAATGCCAGCGGCACAGCTTTGGGGACAAAAACGTGCACGCGTTGCATTGCTTGCAATGGCAACGCGTGCATGTCTGGCGATTTCCTTGCGGGAGCGCGTGGCGCTATATGGTGGCGCCATATGGTCGCACTCTCCCGCAAGGAAATCTCGCAGGCCCCCTCCCCTGCGCGAAAAGTAAACAAGCATTGGCATAGCCAATAGGTCTCGCTTTTGGGACCTTATTAGTATGTTTACTTTTGCTATAATCGCGGCACGTAAAGTGCGGGTGCTGCATTTATAGCAAAAGTAAAGAAATAGATGTTTTTTTCCATTTCTTTACTTTTGCTATAATCGCGGCACCCACGCTTTATGTGCTGCGATTATAGCAAAAGTAAATGTACTTATAAGGTCCCAAAAGCGAGACCTATTGGCTATGCCAATGCTTGTTTATGTTGAGTGCAATTTGAGGAAATGATAAATCATCAATGTTTAAATAGATTTGTACTTTAGAAATTAGTTATGGCAACCTAAATTAACACTACAGTCGAAAAATCCACC
Source organism: Triturus cristatus (assembly GCF_964204655.1). Taxonomy (NCBI): domain Eukaryota; kingdom Metazoa; phylum Chordata; class Amphibia; order Caudata; family Salamandridae; genus Triturus; species Triturus cristatus. The sequence goes on from NC_140593.1 coordinate 265,253,178, forward strand.
ATTATCATTATTCCCTTTGTCTTGTTTAACACACTACTGTATTTTTTGGTTATTAGCATCTATTCTAAAAAATAAGTAAGAGGCATGCAACCAGTAATCATTACAGCTTAACATGATACACAAGCCAATGTCTTATATTGACACATAACCATATATGATATATTGTTGCTTGTCACTTGCCTGGCTCCTGTACACCTCCAGCTCCTCCTTCAATCCCGTAATGCTGGTTTTCTGTATTCTACTGTTCACCTCTTCGTCCCAGGGTGCCTATTCAGCTCAAGAGCAAGCGGCCACCAGTGGTCAGATTCTCCGATCTTTACTGTGAGAGATGGACTCGACCTCGATGTTTGAGGTCTTGAAATTGTTTAATTCTCAGTCCTTGGGTGCCCAGCACAATATTCACTTTATCCGTGATTTGTTGCCTCAGTTTTTATCGTGTTTTGGCACTTGTCTAGGACACCAAAGCCCCATTAGTTGTTTCTCCTCTTTGACCACTTTCGCCTCAATAAATTTTAATTCGATTTCACTGTACTTGCACTTTTTGATTCCCTTAGGAGCCATGCTGGATAATTGAAACAGAAAAATAGATGGATGGCTTTTTTTAATTGTGTAATAAACATGGCTGCCAGCTGGCTAAAGGGTTAAAAATGTCTATCAGGAAAAAAAGATGTTAGTAATCCTCAAACAAAATCCCCTCCTTTGTCCTGGTAGTAAGATGCAAA